>NC_047055.1:15961374-16598457 GCF_011762595.2 Tursiops truncatus
GAAATTAATTTTCTCCGTTTTGGAGGCTGGAAGTCTAAGATCAAGCTGCCAACAGGGTTGGTTTCTCCTGAGACCTCTCTCCTTGGCTTATAGATGGCCGCCTTCTTGCTGTGTCCTCACATAGCCTTTTTGCATTCTTGGTATCTTGGACTAGGGCCCCATCCTTATGACTTTATTAACTTCATTACCACTTCCAAGCCCTATCTCAAATACGGTCACATTAGGGGTTATGGATTTTGGGGGGACACAATTCAGTCCATGGCACCAAATGTCCATCAATGGATAAATGGATAAACAAAAGGTTATATATACATGCAATGGAATATTATTCAGCCTTAAAAAGGAAATACTGACACATGCTACATGGATGAACCTTGCAGACATTATGCTAACAGAAATAAGCGAATCTCAAAAGGACAAATACTGTACGATTCCACTTATATGAACTATCTAGAGGAGTCAAATTCATAGAGACAGAAAGTAAAATGCTGGCTGCCAGGGGCTGGGGGGAGGAGAGACTGGGGAATTATTGTTTAATGGGTACAGAGTTTCAGTTTTGGAAGATGAAAAAGTCCTGGAGATGGATGGTGATGGTTGCACGACAATGTGAATGTGCTTCATGCCACTGAATTCTACACTTAAACATGGTTATCATGGTACATTTTAGGTTGTGTATATATTGCCACAATAAAAAAAAGTGCAAGAACTTCCCTGAGGTAATAATCATTAAAACTTGGGGAACTCATCTTTTCATGCATCTTTCTCTACACTTATGTATATACATATTATGTGTTTTTTGTCCTTGTAGAAATCCTATTAAGTTCAAAATATTATCGTGAGAGATTTCAGATGTATAGAGAATCATAATGCAGCTGCCCATGTACCCACCACTCAGTTTTAATAAATTTTAGTATTTTCCCATTCTTGCTTGAGACCTTTTATAAAATTCTTTTATCATGTAATATTCGGTACCTACAATATTATGTGTGTAATGTGCATATAAAATTAAAATGCACACTTGAGAACCCACTACAATACCCAATCTCAGAACTAGGTCCTGTGGACACCTTTGAATCCACCTGTGTCCATCCCCATGTCATCCCCCCATCCCCCTACCTCTTCCTACCTGCATCTCCCCCCCCACCCACCCCCAAGAAACACTATCCTGACTTTTGTATTTGTTATTCCCTGCTTAAACAGCTTGTCACATATGTATACAGCTCTATTCTGGCCACCTCTTGCTGCCTGAAAAACTATCTCAGAATTCAGTGACTTAAAGCAGCAAGCATTTAATTGTATCTCATGATTCTATGGGTCAGGAATTCAGGCAGGGTTCAGCTAGGAGATTCTTTATTTCACAGAGCAGATGGGCTGGGCTGGAAGGTCCACATGGGCTCCGCATAAGTTTGGAGCCTTGGTGGGGATGGATGGGTAGAAGGCTGGGTTCAGCTGGGACTGTTTACTGGAGTCTAGCCTCCTGAATAACTGACTCTGGGTAGTCAGACTTCTCCTAGGGTAGCTCAGGACTTTCAGTGTTCCAAGCAAGCCAAACAAAGCTATAAGACTTCTTATGACTTTGTGTAGAAGTCTGGAATGTCACTTCTGCTGTAGTCTACTGCTCAAGCAAGTCTCCAAGGCCAGCCCAGATTCAAGGGGAGGGGAATTTTCTCTGCCTCTTAATAGAAGGATTAGAAAAGAATTTTTGGCCATCTTTATTTTATCACAACAGCCCCTAAACAGTATGTTTTTAGTATTTTTAATGCCAGGTGGTGGCAGGGGCCCTGTACATGTGGAGCATTCCACAGCAAATGTCACCTTCTCAATTAGGCTTATCCTGATACCTTGTTTTACCTCCTTTCTTTTTTTTTGCCTTGATTTATTTTATTTTTTATACAGCAGGTTCTTATTAGTTATCTATTTTGTACATATGAGTGTATATATGTCAATCCCAATCTCCCTTTTATTATGGAAATTTTCAAACGTATAAAAAGGTACAGTAGGATCATGAACTCCACACAGACCGATCATCCAGCTTCAGTGATTATGCGCTCATGGCCAATCTTGCTGCCACACCCCACCTATTTCCCCCGACTCCAATCAAGCCATTTCCATCCATGAATAACTGAATATGTATTTCTAAAAGACAGGACTCTTTTTAAAACACATAACCACAATATATTATTCCATATTTTAAAAACCACAACAATTCCTTGATATCAATGTATATTCAAGTCTGTTCCAATTTCCAATTGTCTCATAAGTGTCATAAAATGTGTGTGTATTTTAAAGTTTGTTTACTTGAATTGGGATCCAAATAAGGTCCATACATCACTATTGATTGATATATATATATTTTTTTACCAGTCTTTTTCTTTTTTCTTGGCTGCGCTGCACAGCTTGCGGGATCTTAGTTCTCCGACCAGAGATTGAACCCAAGCCCTTGGCAGTGAAAGCGCCGAGTCCTAACCACTTGACCACCAGGGAATCCCTGGTTGATATTTCTTTTTTTTTTATAAATTTATTTATTTTATTTATTTTTGGCTGAATTGGGTCTTCGTTGCTGCGCGTGTGCTTTCTCTAGTTGTGGCGAGTGGGGGCTACTCTTTGCTGCAGTGTGTGGGCTTCTCACTGCAGTGGCTTCTCTTGTTGCAGAGCACGGGCTCTAGGCTCTCTAGTTGTGGTGTGCGGGCTCCGTAGTTGTGGCACACGGGCTTAGTTGCTCCGCGGCATGTGGGATCTTCCTGGACCAAGGATCGAACCCGTGTCCCCTGCGTTGGCAGGCAGATTCTTAACCACTGCGCCACCAGGGAAGTCTCCCTGATTAATATTTCTTTAAGTCTCTTTATCTATAGATTTCTCCTTCATGTCTTTTTTCCTTGCAACGTATTTGTTAAAGAAACCAGGTTGTTTATCCTGTAGACAAACAACTGATAGCATCTTAGACTGAATGAAATACAGGAATATTTTTGTCTTGTCAAACCTAGAAACTTTTCCACGTTCTCCAATTTTTCACTTAACAAGCACAATACTCCACTTTCTTGGCACTTGAGACCACAGAGGTTTTGGTTGCCTCCCCAGCACCAATCTCAGACTTCTTCCTGTTTCATTGAATCTTGATCTTGTTCAACATATTCCAAGGGAAATGAACTATAATCTTAGCTCTAAAAGTGGGCTTGATTGGGCAAAAGGCAATCCCACCCCCAATTTCCAGTTACCGGTTAAGAAATGGGACATTTGAGCCCATTCTGGCTAGTGAGACTTGAGAGATTTTTCACAGCTTTTAAGAGAGTTGCACAGAAAGCCTTTCTTGAGGAAGCCTGCACTCAGATGACTGTTGGCAGCCCCTCTCCTGACCACAAGAAGGCCCGGACTTAGGATGAAGCTGGCACTACGGACAGCAGAGTAGACCAGTGGAAACCCCATGGGTTCTTGGCATCCTAGTGGAGCAGTGGATCAAACTGGTCAGGCCTGAGCTACCTCTGGACTTCCCAGTTATGTAGCCAATAAACCTTATTGTTTAAGCCAGTTTGATCTAGGCAATATGACTGGAAGCCTAGAACATGCTAACTGATGCAAAAGCCATTAAGATGACTCCAGTCTGGCTTCCTCTCTGCTGCAACCAAAATAGACTACTCACCATTTCCCACACTCCCCTGCAATTTTTTTCCCTACGCCTCTACCCAAGTAGACCTTTTGTCTGAAACCTTTTCCCCCAGCCTTCTTTCCTCTATATCTACCTGTCCAAAGCTTTCTCATTCTCCCAAGCCCCATTTCAAATATCGCTTCTCCCTGAAGCTTCCCCCAGAATGCCCTCCTGCCTCCCCCTCCCCGTTCTGAGTTTCCTCTTTGAATTTCCTCGCATCAGGTGTGCCCCCTCTTCTAGCACTGAACGAAGACTTGCCTTGCATTAGAATTGCTTGTATACTTGATCCCTCTCCCCTACTAGACTTTAAGCCCCTCAAGGCGGGGGGACAATTTGCATTCACCTCTATCCCCAAAGCACCTAGCACAGAGCCTGAGACACAGGAAGGCGCCATAATAATCTACACTAAGTCCCCTACATACGAACCTTCAAGTTGCAAACTTTCAAAGATGCGAACATGCATTCGCATGTCCAATCACGTAAGTTATTTCACGTGTCTGGTGTACACTGTCACGCGCATGCATCCTCTACAAGTGGTTGTGATTTTGCGTACTTTACTGTACAGTACTGTATAGAGTACGGTAGTACAGTGTCTTTATTTCAAGCCCAGGATGTCTGGAAGCAAGGATAAAAGCAGCGGTGATGTAGCTGGTACTGCTAAGAGGCGCCAGCTGCTGTACTGAACTACTGTACTTTTCAAGGTACTGTAAGATTTAAAATGTTTTTTAAATTTTTTGTTTGTTTTTTATGTATTATTTGCATGAAAAGCATTATAAACCTATTACAGTACAGTACCATATAGCCGATTGTGTTAGTTGGGTACCTAGGCTAACTCTGTTGGACTTGGGAACAAATTGGACTTACGAACGTGCTCTTGGAACAGAACTTATTTGTATGTAGGGGACTTACTGTACTGAGTTGAACAGCAACAATGCGGAATGTGGTTGCTCCTTTAACCTATGTGACCCCAGACAGTTGTTATCTATGAAGGCTTAGTGACCTTTTAAAGAAATTGTTGTGTCTCCAAATTTACAAGTAACGTATGTAAACACATTTTGAAAAAGGGGAGGGCAGATTCAACTGAAGGCAGCATCTTCCCCTAAGTTCCAACCGAAGGCCAGGTGGCCCCTTGTGGACCTTGTTTAACCACACCTGACCAACTAGAGCAAGGGTTGCAATCATTAACGGAATGTCTTCAGAAAGGCGACTTCGGAAGTGATGAGCTTCAGGAAGACCCACACTGAGGAGGGACCAGACAATTTTAAGAAAGGGGTGGTTTGGAGACCTCCCTGGTGGTCCAGTGATTAAGACTCCACACTTCCAATGCAGGGGGTGCAGGTTCGATCCCTGGTCAGGGAGGTAAGATCCCACAAGCTGTGTGGCAGGGAGGGAGGGAGGGAGGAAGGAAGGGAGGGAGGGAAGGAGGGAGGGAGGGAGGGAAGGAGGGAGGGAGGGAGGGAGGGAGGGAGGGAGGAAGGAAGGAAGGAAGGAAGGAAGGAAGGAAGGAAGGAAGGAAGGAAGGAAGGGGTGGTCTGGACACCAGCCCTGGTGTCAGACAGATCCCTGTTTCATACTGGTTATGTTCCAGATAAGTCACCTTGGACAAGTTCCTTCCACTCTCTGGGGGCTCAGCTCCCTCATCTAAGAAAATGGGGGGAATAAGAGTACCTACTACCTCAGGGGGAATGAAGCAATGCGTGAAAAGTGCCTACATGTAGTAAGCGCTCGGTAAACATGCAACTGCCATTAACAACAAGGAGGATGACCCTCACAGGGTGGGAGGGAAAAGCAGTGGAAAGTAGGGGTAACGGGGACAGGACAGCAGGAATGAGGAGGGAACAATCTCTCTCTGAGCAGACTTTTTTGTATAGCTCTGACTCTCATTATGTTTCGCCATAATAAGTAATTACAACTAGGATATGGGAGCCAGGGGCCTACATGAAATATAAACACTAACAAATGAATCAAATTGCTTTACAGGTGAATAACACAAAGTAATTTTGGAAAACAGCATTTTGATTGGCTACTATAAGGCTTACGACAAAGATCTGTCCACAAATACTGGACTCTAGTTAATAAATCTGTTACAGACATATGTAACTAGTTTATGATACTAGGGTCAAACAAACTAGTGAATCAAGCCACATTCTCACTGTCAAAGAAAAAATGTTTAAGAATAAGGAAAAGGGGAAGGCTAGGGGATTCCTGTGGTGGGGATGAGAATGGAGACAATAGCCTTATGGAAATAAACATACGGATGTCTCCACTCTCATCCATACCACAGGATTCATTCTAGCCCAGATACAGAAGTAGATATAGATGTGTGTGTACACGGGTTAGTATGCATGCTTATATTTCCTAGCTCTGTCCACCGGGAGGACCTAGAAGCAAAGACACACCAACAGTCATAAGCACACCTAGCACTCAGATCTTTGTTTCTAACACCATTGTCCAATAAAGGAATCCTTGAAGTAATGGCTGATTCCAGAGTGGGGCAGGGCAAACCCAAGGTGAACCCGTAATGTCCTATGGTGCCAGGAAATAGGAAAGTGCTTGAAAAGGGGTGGGGCTAATGGGAAGATGCATGGCAAATGTTCTGGGGGAAACATGTGCAATATAAATGAACCTGAGATTTATGTTCAAAGCTCTCAAATACTGTCATAATGAAAGAAAAAAAAATGTTAGGAAAAGAAGTTCTACTGAAAAGCTACCAAGTTTGAAAGTCACTTCAGTCATGAATCATAACGGGGAAGCTCATTATGAAGCACACTCATGCTGTATAAAGAGAAAACTTGAAACTTAATTTGGCAGTTTTTATCGGTAATGCTTGAAGTTACAAATAATAATGAAAAAACAATTAAAAAATCATTACTCTTTCAAGTGAAGTATCTATAAAATTCACATTTAAAAATGGCAAAGAGCACACACAACCCTTCATGCCAGAAAGTTATTTTGTCTGAAGCTGCCCACAGGATCATAAAATAAGCCGGCAGAAAAACTTGAAGATCACATTAGAGGAACTCTGTAATCATCTTTGAAAATGCTTCCCAGTGCCAGAGGAAGTCAGTTTACATTCTTAAAGATCAGTTATGACCTCGAAAAAGCTCTTTAATGTACAAGTCATTTGGAATTATTACCTTCAATGAGCTTAATATTTTCCTCTATGCTACCGGTGTATTAGTTTCCACATAAGAGGTGGGCGCCAAGGTTAAGTGCCAAAGAACTAAGAGCCAGGTTCTGGAATAAGATTGCCTGGGTTCGAATTCCTCATCTGCCACTTCTAGCTGTGTGATCCTGGGCAAATTATGCAACCTCTCCAGGCTTGCATTTCTTCATATGTAAAATTCGGATGATTAAAAAAATCCACTTCACCTCATAGGGGTTATCATAAGGATTCAGAAGTGCTTAGTATGGTTCCATTGCATATGGTGATAATTCAATTAATGATTAATAATAAATAGGGTTTTGGGGTTTTTTGTTTGTTTTGTTCAACCTGAAAATAGGTCTTGCTTCTCATTCTAGGTAATTCAGATACAATTTTTAAATATTTTATTTGCTTTTTAACATTCTGTCATTTATTCAACAAATACTTATCGAGCACTGTAATTTGCCAGGCATTCTCGTAGGTGTCTGGGATATAGCAGTGAACGAGACTGTCCCAGTCCTGCCCTCATGGAGCTGATGGTCTACTAAGGGGAGACAGCTGATAAGTAGAGAAATAAAGGAAAAGCTCCATTTGGCAGGTGCTTGTCAGGGAACAGCTCTGCCATGGACGTCCCCACATAGGCCATGAGGACAAGGTCAACTGCAGTCTGCCCCAAGTCTCAGACGAACGCCCTGTGACCCTCCCAGGAACATGGTAAACAGCCACGTGAGGAGCTGTCGGGAGGCCATTGGTCATCCACCTCCCGATCTTGCGGCGGCTGCCATGAGGCAGTTTCTGGTCCGCCTCCTTGGTTTTCAAAAGGCGTGGGACTTCCAACCTTGCCGCCCCACTGAGGGTACAGCTGCAGGCTATACAGTCACTTAGTTGGAGTATGGAGCCGACTCCTCCACGACAGGGCAATCCACCACTTGTGTCATCTGTCCTCCCTGTTTTGGTATCATCCTGCGGGACTGGGGATGCAACAAGTGGACATAATGCTGATCTTGCCTACGCTGCTAAGTAATAAACTCTGCATCAGCCTTGGGCTTTGTTTCCTCTGCACCTGAATTGATGGCAGAGTTGCAAGTCCAACCTAGCAGCTGTGGCAGTAGTTGCCATTTAGGGACTGCCTGACCACCTGACAGAGCTAAGGACCACAAGGAAACTAAAACAGAGGTAATGTAATGGAGAGTGACTTTGAGGCTGTTAGGGAGAGCAGGGAAGTGTTCACCAAGGTGACACGTGAGCCAGACAGGCTGATCTGGGGGAACTGAGTGATAGGCGGAAGGAACACCACGTGTGAAATGAACTGAGACAGGAGGCAGAGGATAAATGAAGTTAGACCAGCGGGCAGAGGCTAGTTTACACATGGGCTTGCAGGCCTGAGGACAGCTTGAGTTTTCAAGTGTTAAGGAGGCAAGTGATATACAGTTGACCCTTGAACAACACGGGGGTCAGGGGAGTAGTCCAAAATCTGTGTAGAACTTGTTAGTTCCAAGTGCGCAGATTCAACCCACGGCAGAGCATGTAGCGCTGTGGGTATTTATTGTAATATTCAATACATCTGTGTATAAGTGGCCCGCGCAGGTCAACATCATGTTATTCAAGGGTCAACTGTAATCCGATTTATATTTTTTTAAAGATCATCATGCAAAGAAAGAAAGTAAAAACAAAACACACACACAAGAATGAAAAAAAGATGACCCAAACTGCAGTGCAGGGGCTGACCAAGAGGGGCGAGCGCGGAAGTATGGGGCAGCGGTGTCCGAGCACTCTGGTGAAGGATGCTTGTGATGCAGCCAGGTGCTTGGAGCAGCGAGGTGGGGAAGAGTAGATTATCCACCCCTGTAGGAGTTTGGATTTTACTCGGAAACTGGGAGCCACAAGAAGGATTTGAGCCCAAGAGTGAGTCAACCTAATATTTTAATTAGGATCACTTAGGCTGCTGCGTTGAGAGACTGTGTGTGTGTCGGTCAGGGGGAAGGGGGACAAGAATGGAAGCTGCTATTGCCATAATCCAAGGAAGAAATGATGACCAATTTGTCCACGGCAGCCTTCCCTCCACGAATTTGGCAACTGAACCTCTGAGATTGTCTCTTCTGTGAAATGTGCTTACAATAGATAAAAATAATGTATATAAAGCACTGTAGCACAGCATCGGACACATGTTAAACCTATTAAATAGTAGGTATTATACTGGCTTTGCCAGTTTTATTCCTGAATCCTCTGCACCCACTTTCAGAACAGGTCCTAGAGGTTCTTGTACCTTTAAAAATGCAAATAAAACCTTATCACTCTCTACTTAAAAACCCTGAAGTTCCTTCCGTCTGTGGAATGCAGAAAATCCACCCTCCTGGTCACCGCCTACCAGGTAGGTGGTCCAGGGTCTGGCCCAGGCCTTCCTCTCCAGTCTCAGGGCCTGCCCCTTTCCTTGCTGGCTGACACTCTGGCCTTCCTTCTCTCCCTCCAACATCTCAGATGGCTTGTCACCATCTCAGTGCCTTTTGCATTTGCTGTTCCTACCATGAGAACTTTCTACTCCAGTGCTTCATGCGGCTGGTTTCTCTCCCATTCAATCGCAGCTCAACCATGAGCTTCCCTGGCCGCCTTATCTAACATATGACACCTACCCCTCATCCTCCAGTCCCCAGCACATTGCTGTTTTAGGTCCTTTACAACCTGCCACTATTGGAAATTATTTTGTTTACTGTCCCTTTCCCCAACTAGAATGAAATCTTCACGAAATCAGGAACCTTGCCCATCTTCCCCAGCACCTAGCACAGAGCGGATGCTCAGTGTATTTCTAGGATCTCAAATGCAGGGAAGGACATTAATTGATTAACTTTCCAAGCTAAAGAATTAAGGCAGTAGCCCAGGTTATCTATAAATCTTTTATACATGGAATTAAAATGGGGACCTAACTATATTTACAGGTATAATACATACAATATTCTAAGCATTCACAAAATGGGAACATATGAAGGGTTTGACACATGAATGTTCCAGGTTGCTAAGGTGTGCTTCTTCTTTAAGCATCAACATTCCCCTGGGTGGTAATACTCCTAAAACAGGGTCCACGTTGTCCTAGCTCCTAAAATCAAGCAAATGAAATTTCATTTTCCTTTCTTATGAACATCCCTATTTTAAGGGGTTGTAATGAAAGAGCAGCCCTGAGGGATTACTGGAGTGTGACATTTATGACCATTTGCGCCAATCCTCAATGACTACACGGCCCCAGAAGGCTACAGCTTTTTTCTTTTGAATACTTTTCCTCCACCTTGACAGACTGCTACCCTACAAATTACTGCTATTCCTGTCAGTATCTCCCCTCCCCTACCTTATAAACGGACTATATCTGATCTGTTGAAAATTGGTTAAAGAAATAAAATTGTTAGAACTGTATGCCCCAAAAGCAGGTTAAGTCAAGTCTGTCTGCACAACATTCTTAAAAGTGTGTGAGCTTCAGCAGGCCTTTCCTTCCTGGCTGTTACCTGGGTTTCTTGCTGGGTTTGTCAACCAGCTAAAACAGAACCACAAACTAAAGAGTCTGCACAAGTCAGAAGGGGAAATAGTTCAGCTTCTTCATGATATTGTACCAACAATCAGACCGATCTTGGTTTAATCCCTGACACTTACTAGCCATGTACCTATCTTCTCGAAACATTCATTTTTCTCAGCAGCGACTTACGTTTATGGAGCACTTGCTAAGCCCCAGGCCGCTGTCGTGTTGCACCTGTACTCTCCCATATAATGAATCCTTACAGTAAGCCTGTGAAGGAGACAGCATTATCCCCATGAATCAGTTGAGAAAACAGGTTCCAAAGTTAAGTAACTCAGTGTCACATAGCTAATAAGCAATGGTCAGGACAGTCTAACCCAGAACTCTTAGCTATTCATTCATTCAACAACCATCATCTGAGCTGCTACCACCTTTGAGGCACTAGGTATACACCTCAGTGAACAAGACAGATAAAAATTCTTGCCCTCCTTTATTTTATACATAGTAGCTTGAACCTCTTAATCTCCTCCCCTTATCATGCCCCTCCTCCCTTCCCTCTATACTACAATGAAATGAAGCAAGTCTTGCCCTCCTTATATGGAGCGTACATTCTAGAGGACATGAAAAGAAGAGACAAACAGTGAGCAACAAATACAAATGTAAATTATACTGCATGTTATTAGATTATACCACTCAAAATTGCCAACTGCCAACTATTTTGACCTACAAAAATGGTAATTTCATACGGTTCGACCTAAGAGAAGGTGGTAAGTGCAACTGAGGGTGAGGAGGGTCCGCAGTCGGAGGCGGGGTGCAGTGGTGAGTAGGGTGGCCCGGGAGAGCCCAGTGAGGTGGCGTGCTGAGGAGAGGAAGCGGAGTTACCCTGGATGCTACACTCACACGGGGTAACGCCCACCTCAGCCTCAGAGGGCACCAAGATCAAATGAGATAACAAAAGGGAAAACTTTTTGTAAACTAGGAAGTTCTAGGACTATAGCAAATTATTATTTAGTATCATTTAAAGTTCCCTGTTTTGCTGCTGGGAATTACAGCAGACTTTGTAAGGCATAAATATAGCTGGATGGCCTGCAAGGTTACTAGTTCATACCTTACCTGGAGCAGAGAAGCAATGAAGAGTTTTGGCTTAAAACTTTTCTGCCTGCTCCCAGAAAACAAAAGGTTTTGTTGTTGTTCTTTAGTCGATAGAGTATTCTCTACCCAAAGAAGGTAACAGTGTATGTCTGAAAAACTGTTGAACTGCAGGTGAGGTTGCAATGGAAGCAATTTAACAGAATTCCAAGAGAGAGCCATGTTATTTTAGCATCAGAAAATGTAATAAACTATATATCATGTGTCTAAAATCTGAGGTCTCTGAAGTAGGTAAGAATCTCACTAGCTCCACCAACCCATTCTACCAGATAATCATTATTTGCTCTGCTTGGTAAAGATTACAATTAAACTAGCTACTGAAATTTAACAGACAAGGAAAAGGCAACCAACAGAAAACTACACTAGGTTAATTTGTAGAGAAATAACAGGTATGCATAGTTTCTTTTAAAGAGACAGCCTTTATTTTAAGGATTTTTACATTGAAGACTTCAAAAAGTGGTAGGTTTTTAGAACGTATTGACCTGTATTTAAAAGGAACTGTTGACAAAGATTCTCCAGAAATAATCTGAACAAGCGGGAAAATACAGTTAATACTACTGAAACCTACTAAAATAACTCCAGGACATATGGTTTATCCGACATAACAATACCTCTAAATGCTGTCACTGATATGAAACTGACTGCTTCTTTTCTAAACACACAGTGGTATAATTAACAATATTCAATCACTTCTGTCCTTTCCTGAATATATAAAAATTAAAATACCAATTAAAAAACTAATATATTCTCCTCTTTCAATGTTTCTTACAGATACAATTTCAATATTTTCATTCATTAGTGGTGTGGTTTAAGAGATTTTTCATTCACAAATCAAACAACAATCCATCCAAAGGGAACTGATACTCTATAGGCTCATAGTGCAAATAAAGAGTTAGGGAATGCAGCAACTGACCTTTCTAAAATACAGAACGGATAAAATTCTTAGAAGATACATGCAATAAGCTCTACTAAGCAGCTGGCCACAGAACTAGAACATCTGATAATTTTCCTGGTGACTTCAAGGGGACTCCAGATGTTTCCAAACTCAACTTGAACTCTCATCTTAGGCTTTGTATTTTGCTTTTCCAGTTTCGCTAATGACACAAACATGCTATAAAATAAAAATCCAGAGATTCACATTAGAAAAGTATACTGTGAAGTGAAAGGCGAGAACAGTACTTGGCATGTCTTCTATGAACAGTATTCTGCTGCAGGGGTTTTTACAAAACAAACGGCCTTCCTCATCTTCCTCACCCGCGTTCACAAACGCGTTCTCGGCACTCCTGCTTCCAGAGGAGGTGGTGGGTATTTGAAGGAGAGTGAATTAAAAGACTTAAACTAGTTCATTTCTCGCTTACTTATGATCACATCTATCATCTGAAATAATAATGGGACAGTTACTGTATATTAAACCTGTTCAACTGTTTAGCCAGCAAGATGTGTTACCCTAGCCTGGCTGGCCAAGTTACAGCTTTAAGGACGTCTGTACTTGACTACAGCTTTATGTGACTAATGGGAACCATCAGTCTGTTCAAATTATGAGGTGCTGGAAAGAGAAAACAATTCTTCCCTCTTATAAATTTTTATATGGGTTCTGAAAAATGAGAATGAGGAAAAGAAGCATTACTTACATTCAAATCCCTGAAGTATTCATTATAGTCAAGGGCATATCCTACAACAAACTTGTCTGGAATTTCAAATCCAACAACTAAAAAGAATCACATCATTTAGATACAGAAAACATCACTTTCAAATCTAATACGTGCAAACATTCTCTAAAGTGACTCTAAACCATTTCATATAAAACTTGTTGGGTTAAAGCTGGTTAAATGATTGACAAAGTATTTCACTTACAGTCTGGTCTATATCCAACACTTCGCGGGGTCCTTTTCACCAGCAAGCTGTTAATTATAAAATGTGACATGTGACACACGGAGACACTGCAGGGCATTACAAAAGAGAATATTCATGGTTTGCAACACGGTTTCATCTGCAGTTTAGAATACTATGGTCAGTTTTAACAAACCCAAAGAAACACTCTGAAATGGAGAGAGCTAAATCACAGGGCTCCCTGGGCAGGGGCAGCAATGAGTTCACACTATAGATGAGGCCCTCGACTGATCTTCACCTGGAACACGATGGACTGTTCTGAGAGCTGCCCCCTGACTACCCACATGCCCATCAAAGGGCAGCTACTTGGGGAGGATGAACGGGTGGGGAATGCCAACGAGCAAAGATGACAAGTAAAGGCTTTCAGTCCAAAATCCCTGGAAAACAATCCCTAAGCCACAAATGGTGTGGGAGAGGTGAGCATCACCTTTCAAGACTTCTAGTAAATAGCTTACAAAGAGGAATGTTAGCTTAAAAAAGAAGTAGCATGCTAAAGGAGCTAGTATTTGTTTTTGAGAGCAGAAACTGCAGGTAGGATGTGTCAACTCTAACGAAAGCTAATTTCATAATCCAAGTGCTGCCTGCTGAAATTTTTCAGCCATTAAAAAACCTGTAATGGTGCTCTGAAAGCCTTTACATATGATAAGGGCAGTCCCAATAAAACAAGATTTCATAACTTCCTAGATAAGTATATTAAAAGGACTGGAAAGGACCTAAAGTGATTCTCAACCTTCGCTGCACATTGGAATCATGTGGGAACATTAAAAAACTATATAAAACTCAGATACCCAGGCCATACCCCTCACCAATTACATCAGAATCGCTGGGGATGGGACACAGATGTAGGTTATGTTTTGCTTTTTAAACTCTCAGATGATACCAATGTGCAGCCAAAGTTGAGAAGCACTGGCCTAAGCCTTATCCTCCAAGGGATCGTAGTCCAGGCAAGTCCCTTGAGATTCTCCTTCCAGTAATTAGAGGACACACTTAGACTCGGGTTCCATTTAGAAAGAAAATAACAAACCAATCACAGCAAAACCCCTTCCATCTACCTGAACTCATTCAGGAACAATCCAAAAAAGGTATCATTAAACTCAGTGCAAGCTGTACTAAGAGTTCAGGGGAACTCGGCACCTCATATTCCTATAGATCTCAATGAATTATTTTGAAATAATTGCAGATTCATAGGAAGTAGCCAAGAAAAAAGCACAGGGAGCGCCTGTGTGCCCTCTCTCCAGTTTCCTCCAGTGAACATGTCACATAACTGTAGTAGATTACCACAACCAGGACATGGACATTGGTGGACTGACCTTATCCAAATTTCATCAGCTTTCTGTGCTCATATTTATATGTGTGTAATTCTACGCAATCGTATCACACGTGTGGATTCGTGTAACCACCACCACAATCAGGATACAGAACTTTCCATCACACATGGCTTTCTCTTGCTACCTCTTTATTTATAGTCACAGCCACCCACCACGCCCTAACCCCTGGCAACCACTAATCTGTTCTCCATTTCTATCATTCTGTCACTTTAAGAAGGTTGTATAGGGGCTTCCCTGGTGGCGCAGTGGTTGAGAGTCTGCCTGTCGATGCAGGGGACATGGGTTCGTGCCCTGGTCCGGGAAGATCCCACATGCCGCAGAGCGGCTGGGCCCGTGAGCCATGGCCGCTGAGCCTGCGCATCTGGAGCCTGTGCTCTGCAACGGGAGAGGCCACAGCGGTGAGAGGCCCGTGCACCGCAAAAAAAAAAAAAAAAAAAAAAAAGGTTGTATAAATGGGATCATACAGTATTTGCCCTTTTGAGATTGGCACAGTTCCGTTGAGTTCCTCCAGGTCGTGTGCATCTGCAGTTTGTTCCTTTTTAGTGCTGAGTAGGATTCCATGGTAGGGTGGACCACAGTTTGTTTAACCAGTCACCCACCAAAGGACATTTTGGCTCTTTCCAGTTTGGGGCTATTGCAAATGAAGCTGCCATGAACATTCACACATGGGTTTTTGAGCGGATGTAAGTTCTCATTTCTCTGGGAGAAATGCCCAGAGTGCAGCTGCTGGAGTTGTATGGCAGTTACAGGTTTAGTTTCTTAAGAAACTGCCAAACTGTTTTCCAAAGTGGCTGCAGCACTTGACATGCCTGTCAGTTAATGGTTTTTTAATTTTTAATTTAACTTTTAAGTTAAAAAGCTTTCTAGTCATTCTTAACCCTGCTTTGTACTTAATCTTTTTAGGTATAAAGCACAGATACACATACATTGCATAAATAGATACACAATATATCTGTGATATTAAATTTAATGGCAAGGAAGAGATTAGGAAAAGAAGGTTGAGAAACAACCCACTTGGGCCACAGCCCCATCACTAATGACCCTCACACCTCCAGCTACAGGAAGTATCTCTCTCATGAGGCAGTCTATCTCAGTTTCACAGCATACTCCAGGAAAGAGGCACACAAGAATACCTGGAGGAGTATATGCCACAGTAGGTTGACATTTAAAACCCTGAAAGCATGTAGAGAAATGAGCAAATGCACTGATTGGTCTGCAGGAAACTGCTTAGTGCCCTAGAATGCATCATTTCTACACTCTCATCATGCCTGTCCCAAATCCATTTAAAGTAAAAACTCACTGATGATACACTGGCACCAGCTATCAGAAAAGCCCCAAAGGACAAACTGCTGACACACGACTCAGTAGAAGGCTTACTCTGATTCAAAGATGTTCGACAAATACTTTGATCCTTTAAAAGGGGTTTATAAAAACCAGTTAATCGTTTAGGAAATAAAAGTTAGATCACTATCTGACCCCTACATAAAATTGCAGATTGGTCAAAAATTAAAAAAAAAAAAGGAAAAAAACCCCCAAAACATCCAGGGACGTCACCTGACAAAAAAAATAGTAAGGCATGAACTCTGAGCCAGGTTGCCTGGGTTCAAATTTTACCTCTATAGTGATCCAGCTCTGTGCCTCTGGATAATTCCCTATGCCTTGGTATCCCCATCTGTGAAGTGGGAATAATAGTCTACCTCTGAGTCGCTGGCGAGTGAAACTATAATTAGGGATAAACACAGGTAGAACTAATAAGCCAAACAGCACAGGTAGGACCAGGAAGTGAGGCTGGCTTAGAAGAAAGGAAGCAGATATTGTACATTTTCAACGTGGCTACAAAACAAGATGCATCACACAGGACCATTACATCACTCAATTCCAGGAGCTCAGGATCTCCAGGGCCCACTCCTTCCTACCACCTCCTAACCCGTCTTTGGGATCCTTGGTCTCAGTTTTGCAAAGAGGCCCCAAATCCTCTGCCATGCTACCCAGGACAACTTTGATATCATTATTAGATTGGGGAAAAACCAAAGAGTAATAACATTGGGCAATAAGGTGACTGCACTGAAAGGCTTTAACACACGACAAATTATTTACAAAGGACACTTACTGAGTCTTACTTGAGATTATATTACTTTTTGGAGATAAGAAAATTTACCCTTACAAAGAAGCAATTAATCTTTTTTCAAATGAAGAAAGTATCCTATGTCAAAATGTTATTTACATACCTTGCAACCTTGACCATCTTTGGATTATGCTGCTTGACCAAGGAAAGCAAGGTCTGCATTGTTTTGCCAGTGTCAATTATATCCTTTAAAAAAAGAAAAGACATTTAAATGGTAAATAAAACTATCGTACCTTTAAATTCAGTCATCATATAAACACAAAAAAAACAAAATCCCATGTATAACTGGAATAATGCCATTTTTTTTTCGGTGCAGGGATTCTCACAATTCATACTGAGATATTCTGGAATCTGTAAGTCATCTGGCTCTCAGCAAGCAGTAGGAATGCCAGTCCTCAGGGCTGGATTTTATAGGCACCAAGAGATCAATGACAGCTAATTTAAGTATATATATGCAAGTATGTACACACATATTTTATTAGAGAGTTGTGGTGCTGCCCTTCATTATAAAAGATATTAGATTTTTTTTTATAAACTCAAGATCAGGATGCTCCAACTCTCGGATGCAGGTGGTTAAGAGACCACACCAAGAAACACTGCTTTATACCATCTTAAAAGTATCCAAAGTATTAAAGTTTTACCATATAGAATTACTTTACATGAAAGTGAATCTTAGCTATTTAGTCAAAAGTAAGACATTATTCAAAACAAACCTATCTCTAATTGGGAAAACATTTCTTAAACCATAACCCTAATGCTCTTCAATGAAAATATTCTCTACAGATGGTATAAAGCAGCGTTCACAAAGTGGGGCTGTAAGTCATCAGAAACATCAGGGCTGGGGATTTGTGAAAAATGCAGATTTCTGGGCTGTGGTAGACAGAATTCTGTTGGCCCCCAGGACTCCTGCCCCCTGGTGTACACACTCAGAATCATCCCCCACTCCCTGAGTGTGAGTGGGACTTGCGAAATGATGGGGTTGTCAGTAGGTTGTGTTACACAAGACAGCTGTAGCAGCCTGGAGAGAGATTCTGCTGGTTTTGAAGAAGTCAGCTGTCATATGAGAGGGCCATGTGCTAGGACATGAGGACAGCCTAGCAAGAAAATGGGGCCCTCAGTCCTGCAACCACAGGAACTCAGTTCTGCCAACAACCTGAATGAATTTGGAAGAGTACCATGAGTCACAGGTGAGATAGGAACCCCAGCCTTGATTCAGCCTGATGAGAGCTGGGGCAGAGGACCCGGCTACCCTGTATTCGAGTCCTGACACCTGAAAACTGAGATAATCAGTGTGTGTTGTTTCAAGCGGCTTAGTCTGTGGTAATTTGTTAGGCGGCATTACTGCAGACAAAATGAAGCAATCTGAAGTGGAATTAGTGAATCTGTATTTTAAAAAAAGCAACCAGTTCCCAGGGATACTCATGTACACAAACCCTGTGAAAAGAGTGTTATTTGTTTATTTTTTAATCTATGAGCTAAAGTTCCTAAAAACCTTGGTAACAACAAAAAATGAATCAGGGGTTACTGTTGCTCTTAAGCCTTACACCATTTTACATAAAAGAGTAAGAACTCATTCTACCGGTGGGAATATAAAGTACTTTGATGAGTAATTTGGCAACAATAGTAAAATTGAAAACGTACAAATTCGAAAACCCAGTCATTCCACTTCTAAGTGCCTGTATCCAGAGGGAACTCACACACATGCACACAGGACAACGCAAAAGGATGCTCTTAGCAGCCCTGTTGTAGTAAGAAAAATTGGAAGCAAACTCCCTATTTGTAGGGCAATAAATAGGTTGATTTGTACACTGAAATGCTATGAAGGATTTTAAGGTCAACTAACTCTATATGTTTCAACATGAATAACCTCAAAACCAATTTTAAGTGAGAATAACAAGCTGCAAGAGAGAATATATACAGTGTAGCACTATATAAATTATCAAAAAATATATTTTGTATATGGTTATATATATGCAATAGAAGCATAAAAAGCATGGATGGGAATGACATGTGTAACTTTAAAAGGAACAAAAAAATTTCAAGCCAAAAAGAGAGGGGTAAGAAATATGCCAAAATGTTTCCACTATCCGGTAAAAGTAAATTACTAAATATTTCTTAGAAAAAAAACAATCTCACTCCCTTATAACACAAGCCCACCATTAAAACTGATGAAAAGGAATTTCTTTCCCTGGGTTACCTTTAGGACTGTGCATACCAAGTTAGAAAATCATAAACACTATATTAAAAGTATGTAAAACTTACTTCAACAATCAAGACATTCTGGAAGAAAAAGAGAAATGAAAATCAGTACAATGAATCAGACAGTGTTTCCAATTATAATTCAAGTCACATCATAACAAACTCTAAGGATTTATCCAATTCTTGCTTTAAGCTACTTTACTATATCGAACTCTGATTTAAACAAATGGGCCATCTGTTGGGATTTGGAACTCTTTAATATAAAATTTTCACTGCAATGGAATTTTAAAAAATAAAATTTGACCCATATGTTCATTTTTTAAGAGTTTTCATTACTTAAACGGAGGTCTAATCTTGGGCAAGTCACGAAATTTCTCTGGGCCTCAGTTTCCCATGTGGAAAATGAGGGACTTCAACTAATATGTGTATTCCAACTCTAACATTCAAAACTATAATTTGTACAATAACTCCAAAATCATGCATTTAACTTACCATATGGAATCCAATTCAAAATGCATTTTCTCAGTAGGTTGAAATTCATCTGCATTTTCTGGATGTGTTCATATTCTTGGACTAAACTAAAAGATACCAATGCTTCCTCCCACCATAAACCCTTACCCCAATTTCTACCTCTCAGAATTTTATAGCTGTTAGAACGCTTAGAGAAAATACCATCTAACAATTACCTCCGAGGTAGAGAAGAGTCCTATATCTATTCCTGGGAATGAGGCAGCATTTCACATACTGGTTATAATCATTGTCACAAGAAGATTCATGTTATATTGCTTATTTGTAGTTCTCATTTCTCTATCACATACCTACAAGCATCAGAATTTTAATGTTCTATATACTCTTCTAAGTCAGTGGTTATCAAGGTAGGGCACACAAGATCCACTGGGTTGAAAGAAAAGAACTTTTTTTAAACCTCACCTTATGTAATCTATAATTTTATAACTGCATGCATTTTATAATGTACATTATATTACTACCATAGTTCATATGCAATTTACTCCTTTCCTCATATCACAACTAATTTCTCTCTTTTCAAAAGATATTGTAACCTAAATCTTTAGGAAAATTGAATATACAGTTGATGCTTGAACAACAAGGGGACTAGGGACACTGACCCTCCACACAGTTGAAAATCCACATATAACTTTACAGTCAGCCCTCCATATCCACAGTTCCTCCGTATTCACAGATACAACCAGCCACAGATCGTGTAGTAAGGATTTATTGAAAAAAATTTGGATATAAGTGGACCCACATAGGTCAAACCCATGTTGTTCAAGGGCCAACTGTAATCAATTAATGGACCAAATAATTGTTTCACCACCTACCATGTGGTTCTTTCTCAGCATTTTCTCTAACCCAGCTAGCACATCTGAAGGACATTTTCCCATCAGTGACTTTGGCTCACTGATGCAGCAATTTGCACCATGGGATGGAATTATAGTTTGAAAAGAGCACTGAATTATGAGACAAAGAAACTGGATTCTAGTCTTGCCTATAATACTAAGTAGCTGCAAAACCTTGTCTAAATCATAATCAAAGACTTTTACTACTATGAGGCTGAGAGATTAAATATTTGCCACACAAAATTATAGTATCCAGAGTATGATGTCATTAATGTTTAAAAAATAAAAGAATGAGAATTGCTACCATTACCGAGAGCTTATTTTACATCAAATAGCTACATCCTTACTTAATAAATGAAAAATATGAGGTTCAGAGGTCAAATGACTTGCCTAAAGTCATAAAAATAGTCAAGTGGTAGAGAATAGATTTGAAGAGGGGTTTTTCAGGGTCCAAAGCCCATATTCTCAACCATAACTGGAAAAAAGGGGAAAACTATTCATATATATATGTATCTGCACACACACAGTATCCGCCAGAGATAAACTGAAATAGAACGTCTAAATAATCCATAATCTCACCACCAAGAAACAACTTCACCCAACTTCTGCATCTTGTTTTTTTCCCACAATAAATGTGCTTACTGTGACTATCATGAAAAGAAAGTTATTTTAGAAGCAGAGACCTTTTAAGATCACAGAGCTATGTAGTGGGACAGAGCCATTAGGTGGGAAAGGCAAGGTCAAATGGAATCACAGAGAGCTTTGAAGGCTAGGTCCCTTCCAGCACTAAAAACTGATTATAGGAGTAAGGGCTTCAAATGACTTCTAAATATGGGCAAAGCACGCTGAAAGGGAAGGAGAATAGGTCTGGCAGGAAGGGAAAAGAGTCAACAGATTATAATTTCTCCTTTGAAGTTTTCAAAAGATGTTGAGGAAGACAACATTAGTTTGGCACGACCCTGATATGGGACCATAGAATTTGACACAAGTGTTGCATGTTAAAGTCGCCTTACAGATACTCAGTGAAGTAAGCTATAAACATTAAAATCTAAAAACCAGAGGAAGAAAAGAGCTTTGGAGCCAGATAGACCTGCATTTAAATTCAAGCTCTACCACTTAACTGGCAGTGTGACTTTGGACAAGTCTTTCAACCTTGCTGAGTCTTAGTCTCCTGATCTGTAAAATGGGGATGATAATATCTACCTCAAGAGGATTCTTGTGAAGCTTTTATGAGATTATGCCTTTATATCTGGCACTGTGTCTATAAGCAAAACAGTAACTGGCAGCTGCAAAAAAAAAGCATTCCATCATTTATCATTGGTTACTCAAAAATCATTTCAGTGTATCTGAAGAATAATATTGTAAATATTCAGGTATTTTAATAGCTCTATTATCTCAGCGAAATGTCTATGCTGGAAGAATTTTGATGTATTTTAAACTCTTTTTTGGGATTCCTTAAAATAACAGTATGTTATAACATACTAAGTGTTCTAACTACCAGAAACTGTTTTAAGAGCTCTACATGCATTATATCACTCAATCCTCTTAACTCACTGAGATGACTGCCAGTAGCATCATATGGGAGACGAGAGGTTAAATAACCTGCCCAAGATCACATAGCTACGAGGTACTGAGCCAGGCTTTGAATCAAAGCTCTCCAGCTCTAGAACCCACACTTTCAGTCACTACATTATACTGTTTCTCTATCTTTTAAGAAACTATGTGCTGTCTATTTTTAAAAAGAAGACTGTCTTTTCCCCCATATATTCCTTTGAAGGATCCCAAATTAGATTCCCAGAGAAGCATACCAGCAGTACTTGGCAACACAGACTTGACGTTTAATGTTGGATTTTGCTGCCTCTTTGCTATATGACCTAGAGAAAGATATCTAACTTAGGTTGTTTCCAAGGGTTAAATAACCCTTGTTTGAGTGCATAAATAACTATCTAAACTGCCTCTTGGTGATGGATTGAAAGCACAGTGTTACTAATTGACTTGGTATGGAATGTTTTTTTCTTCCCCTTCAAGATACATACCTTTCCAGTTAAAGTTGAGAGATCATCTCCACCAATTACTTTTATGTCACCTGTTGACTGGTCATTCTAGTTAAAAAAAAAAAAGATAAATATATATGTATATCTTTCCACGTATACACACACATTTCAAATTATCAAACGCGAACTAGAAGATTTAAGAAGTTAGCTATCTAATGTCATAGCATTATGATAGTCTAAATGATACAAACTGTAAGAATTATGTCTCTAGAAATGAATGACTAGGTAACTTTCAACTAGAGATTAGTAAAAATTAAGAAGTTCTAATTGGTCATTACTGATTTGATGCTTCTAAGAGTCCTAAAAATGGGGTACACCCATTTTTGAGTGGGCAGTATTACAGAGGCCACCCATCTTCAGTCTCAGTAATTTCTGAACCACGAAAGAAGTTATTAGCATGACAGGTGTCTGGTTCTGGCCCTGGACCATTCCCATGAGTCAATCAAGTTGTAGGGTCTCGTCTATATCACACTTGACTCCAAAGATATTTCCCTCAAAAGTCTAGCTCAGGCCCAGGTCATCTTCAGCACAGTCTGGGAAATCGGGTCTGATCAGTAGTCCTTTAAAGCATACCTCTTAGGCTCCCAGTTTTATGCTATCACAGAATCTAGTAGAAACCCTTAAAAGAGTTTCAAAAGGGAATGCTCCACACCCACTGTAGTTGGTGGTGATAATGATCATAATTTGCTGTGCTGGATTCAAGACAGAAAACTGGAGTGAAAGAGCAGGTGAATGAAACAGCTTAGACTTGCCCTACCAGAGAGCAAACCATACCAAAGCTGTGGCAATTACAATGGTGCTGTACCAGCACAGTAACAGACAAAGAGATCAAGGAACAGAATAGAGCCCAGAAACAGACCCAGAAATATATGAGGATTTAGTATATGATAAAGATGGTATTTCAAGTCAGTAGGAAAAAGATGAATTATTCAATAAATGGTGTTTCATCAACTAGTAATCCATTTGGGAAAAAAATAAAGTATGATCCCTACCTCACAGCATACACAAAAATAAATTCCAGATGGATTAAAATCTAAACGTAAAAAATAAAGCCATAAGCAAACCAGAAGAAAACGTAGAATATTTTCACATTCTCAGAAAGGTAAAAACTTAGGCATGACATGAACCTAAACTGAAAGAAAAGATCTGTAACGAGTATTTCTAGTATACATTGGGCTCCAACAATAAGAATCCAATAGAGAAATGGAGAATGAACACGAGTAGGTAATTCACAGAAAAGAATGTCATAACATATAAAATGATATCTGAGAAACAAATAAACAACATGATTCTACTGTTCACTCATTCACACTGGCAAAACTTAAGTCTGATGATATATATTTTGGCAAGAGTGACAGGAAACAAGCACCCTTGTTGGTGGTGAGAGTATAAATCAGTACACTGTCCTTTGAAAAATATATAGCCATACCTATTAAAATTGTAAACACGCATGCCATTTGCCCCAGCAATCCCACTTCCAGGAATCAAAGCTACAAAAACACAAGTGTGCAAAGGTACATACAAGGATGTTCACTGTATCAACTGTTATAAAAAACAAAAATTGGAGACAACCAGCATGTTTATTAACAGGGAGCTATTTAAATTAAGTTCATCCACACAATGTAATACTGTGGAGCTATTAAAAAGAATCTGATAGGGCTTCCCTGATGGCGCAGTGGTTGGGAGTCCGCCTGCCGATGCAGGGGACGTGGGTTCGTGCCCCACTCTGGGAGGATCCTGCGTGCGGTGGAGCGGCTGGGCCCGTGAGCCGTGGCCGCTAAGCCTGCGTGTCCGGAGCCTGTGCTCCGCGGCGGGAGGCGCCACGGCAATGAGAGGCCCGCGTATCACAAAAAAAAAAAAAAAAAAAAAAAAAAAAAGAATCTGATAATCTATACACACTGACATGAACAATGGTAACTAAAAACACCAAGTTACAGAGCAATGTGTTGCCTACGGAACCATTTCTGTTCAGCATTTTTAAAAAGTTTCTAACTGCAATTACCTCTGAGTAGTGAGAAGGGATAAGAAGACTTTCTACTTTTATATATAGGCATACCTCAGATATTTCGGGTTTGGTTGCAGATCATCACAATAAAGTGAGTGTCACAATACAGCAAGTCACAGGAATTTTTTGGTTTCCCAGTGGACATAAAAGTTATGTTTGCACTGTACTGTAGTCTATTAAGTGTGCAACAGCATTATGTCTAAAAAAACAATGTACAATACCTTAATTTAAAAATACTTTATTGCTAAAAAATGCTATTGTTTATATGTGTAATCTAAAAAAATGGTTCAAACAAACCTACTTACAAAACAGAAATAGAGTTACAGATGTAGAAAACAAACATGGTTACCAGGGGGAAAGGGGCGGGGATAAATTGGGAGATTGGGATTGACATACACACACTACTATATATAAAATAGATAACTAATAAGGACCTACTGTATGGCACAAAGAACTCTACTCAATATTCTGTAATAGCCTATATGGGAAAAGAATCTAAAAAAGAGTGGATATATGTATATGTAGGACTGATTCTCTTTGCTGTACAGCAAAAACTAACGCAACATTGTAAATCAACTATACTCCAATAAAAATTAATTTAAAAATAAAATAAAATAGTCAAATACTGTGGAGGATGCAGAGACGTCAAATACTGTGGAGGATGCAGAGAAACTGGATCACTTATACTTTGTTTATGTGAATGTAGAATGGTACAGCCACTCTGGAAAACATTTCAGCAGTTTCTTTAAAAATAAAACATGAAACTATGGTAAAACCCCACCCCACCCCAAATAAATAAATAAATAGATAAAAAATTAAAATGCTAACCATCGGGCTTCCCTGGTGGCGCAGTGGTTGAGAGTCCGCCTGCCGATGCAGGGGACACGGGTTCGTGCCCCGGTCCGGGAAGATCCCACATGCCGCGGAGCTGTTGGGCCCGTAAGCCATGGCCGCTGAGCCTGTGCACCCGGCGCCTGTGCTCCGCAACGGGACAGGCCACAACAGTGAGAGGCCCGCGTACCGCAAAAACAAAAAAAACCAAAAAACAAAAAAAATGCTAACCATCATGTGAGCCTTCAGTGAGTCTTAATCTTTTTGTAATGGTAACATCAAAGATCACTAATCACAGATCACCATAACAAATATAATAATAATGAAAAAGTTTGACCTATTGCGAGAATTACCAAAATGTGACACAGAGACATAAAGAGAGCAAGTGCTGCTGGAAAAATGGCATCAATAGACTTGCTTGACCCAAAACTGCCACAAACCTTCAATTTATAAAAAATGCAGTATCTGCAAAGCACAATAAAGGGAAGTGCAATAGGGACTCCCCTGGTGGTCCAGTGGTTAAGAATCCATCTTGCCATGCAGAGGACACCTAGTTCGATCCCTGGTTGGGGAGCTAAGTTCCCACATGCCGCAGGGCAACTAAGCCCGTGTGCCACAACTACAGAGCCCATGCAGTGTGAAAGATCCTGCATGCCACAACTAAGACCTGACACAGCCAAAAAATAAATATTAAAAAAAATTACTTAAAAAAACGTGAAGCGCAATAAAACGTGGTGCGCCTGTACTTCTAATTTTGTCATACACTTCTATATATGTGTCCGTATTTTATGGAGTGTTATTTTTGAAAATCACAAATGGGCCAACAGTATACAGTGTTGCAAACTAAACGTAAGATACGTAAGTATGACTACCAGTATCAAAAAACTCTTGCATATTACTTCTCATCTTAAGGAAATTTCGGACACCTCTTATTCTAACTAACTTAAAACCTAGAGTTTCAAAGACAGAGAATTAATAGCAAAAAAAACCCAAAAAGAAACAACTGTATGAAACCTGAAGCTTTCAATGAGAGCGAATCACAGTAGTAAACGATTTACACAGTAAATCAAGTTAAATAGCGACATCTTCTGTATAAATTTGGTATTACAGTCGACTTCAATTGACCCTTTTTTACAGAGAAAAGGAGTAAAGATCTGAGAACTGAAAAGTATGGAAAAAACCCTGTGATCCAAAGGCGATGGTGATAGGGTAAGAGACAAGAGAACTCCAAGCACGCAAGACACTGCTGCTGCACTAGATCTAAAACTCCATATTTCCGTTCGCCCCAAGGGTTTTAGCTTCGAGGTTCCTTTTTCTGGAAACACAGCCACCTTTTAAATGAAGGGTAATACAGAAGATTCAGTTAAGAAAAATGTTACAGTCCACTGTGCTAGAATACAGGTATAAGTGCCCAAATTGCATACAAATGGCACCCATGAATCAATTACCCCACCAGAGGATTTTCCCTTGCTCCCTCCCTTCCTGTCTATGACAAGCTTCCCACTGTATCCCTGCTGCATTTCATTACTGAGTGACTCTTATGTGCTTCATCTTTAGGGAGATGATGGGACTGGCATGGGAGAGCCCGATATGTCCTTAACTCAGAATGTCACTGTCAACTACATAAAATCCCCAGAGAAGCTCTTTGGGTCTACCAAATACATACCCTCCGTGTCTGTGTTTCCATTTTATCTACCTTTTCTCGAGTCTACGTAAAAAAGAGAGAAAGGAAATAGGAAGGAACTTTCTTATTTGTCTATCCCTAAAAATTTTGCAAACCTCCAGGTAGCAACAGGAACTGAAGCTTGGTATAGGAAAAGAGGAGAGAAAGCTGTGTGAAAACACGTTAATGAGTGGGCTGCAAAAGAACGGCTTGGAACAAACAGGTTGAGACCATAAGAAGAGAATGCAGAGAGGTTAATCACCAAAACTGGGCTCCCAAGAGGGTGAGACTAGGAGTATTACTGACGTAGGAAGTCCAGCCTTAGCACTTAGTGGCTTAGCGATATGTGCCTTCCTTTTTGCAGTGAACTTCAGATCATTCTTTAGGACCCTAGAATGGAGTTATGGGGAAACAACTGTTCCTTCTACATCCAGCTAGGTCCCAAGTCCACCACACTCAATCATATTTTCTCTTCACGTCATAATTTCAACCATCCTCTGTGTCCTTTAACTGGTCTCCTGTACCCTGATCAAATATCAACAAAAGTGAGAATATTAGAATCATGAACTTTTAGAGGTAGACTGCACCTCAGATGAAAAACGGCAGATATCCAATTTTCTAAAAATATATGCAGAAAATAGTAAGTCTGGAAGGATATATGCCCAGGTAATAAGTCAATTTATTTACCTGTTATTTTAAACTTAAAATGTTGCTTTAAAGGAAAAAGAAGCTATTATCAGTTTTAAAAATGATGCTGATGAAGCAGGGCCCTTATAGATCATCTAATCCTGCACTATCCAATATAATAACCACTAACCACATTATTTAAAATTAAATAAGACTAAAAATTCAGGGACTTCCCTGGGGGTCCAGTGGTTACGAATCCGCTTCCACTGCAGAGGGCACGGGTTCAAGCCCTGGTCAGGAAACTAAGATTCAACATGCCGCGCAGTGTGGCCCCCCAAAAAAAACCAGAGCCTCTGTTGCATGAGATATATTTCACAGCCTCACAGTCACATGTGGCTAGTGGCTCCGTACTAGACAACACAGACACAGAACATTTCCATCATCACAGAAAGTTCTGTTGGTCAGCATTGCTCTACACACATCAAAGATATCATTTAGTACAACAGGGTACCAGAAAAGATTGAAGTGTTAGTGCTGATATTTAATATCTAGTATTTTCAAGTACACTGTTTTCAAACCTTCAGAAGTTATTGCAACCTGTCTTCTTGTTTTTCATTCCATGTCTGGTTTGGGACTAGGATCTGATAAACATGTTCTATAGAACCACTCTTCATGGCCTAAAAGATAGTACCTTGCATACAACAGGTGGTAATATGTTTGCTGAGTGAATTAATCAATTTCCTTAATTTTAAAAAATTTGTTTATTTATTTATTTATTTATGGCTGTGTTGGGTCTTCGTTGCTGTGCGCGGGCTTTCTCTAGTTGTGGTGAGCAGGGGCTACTCTTCGTTGTGGTGCACGGGCCTCTCATTGTGTGGCTTCTCTTGTTGCAGAGCACGGGCTCTAGGCACACGGGCTTCAGTAGTTGTGGCACGCAGGCTTAGTAGTTGTGGCTCGCGGGCTCTAGAGCACAGGCTCGGTAGTTGTGGCCCATGGGCTTAGTTGCTCCACGGCATGTGGGATCTTTCCAGACCAGGGCTCGAACCCATGTCTCCTGCATTGGCAGGTGGATCCTTAACCACTGCGCCACCAGGAAACTCCCTCCTTAATTTTTTTTAAAAATAGAAGTTGTGGTTTCATGGGGCCAAACCTGACCAGTACCTTCATGTTCTACTAATCAGGGTGCTTACATAAAACCTAAGTTGTCCGACAAGGACTACATCACAGTGAAAATCCACAGGCAAGAGTTAGAAAGTATACTTTTGACTCTAGTTCTGTTAGTGTTTCCTTATACCATGGACAGTACACATCCCCATTCCTGCCAATTTAAACTGAACAAATTCTTTTCTCCATCCACGTCTATGGTCTTAGTTCAATAAGCAGGAGAAAGGCATAAATCACTTCACTTTCTTTATATAAATAGATAGATTTACAGAAGATAAGCTTTAGACTATCTAGTGTCAACATCAAAGTGGTACGTTTACATTTAACTTCAACTGTTCTGGAGAAAAAAGCATACCTTAAAGCCATTAACTAAATACATACAGAGAAAAGTGTCAGACCAAAAGCTACTGACCTCTTCTTAGACGAGACACTTTAAGAAACTACTCCAATATTTTCTGCATTTTTCTTCAACAAGCTCACTCAAAAAGTCAGTTTCTTACAAATAACAAATTGCTATAAAGTAATTTGTACCTTTGACATACTAAACAGATAGCCTAATCAAGCTACTAATCAAGTGACTTCCAAGATTAAGACTGAAACTTATAGCTTTCTGAACCTTGACCCTAACTGAGGAAAAATCCCATAACTGGCAAAATGAATTGTTTGCATGCAAAACTTCTGAAGAAATAATAGGAAGCCCATATTAGAGGATCCAAGTCAGTTAAAAGTTTTCCCAAATAAGACTCTCAGTTCTGCACAGAATTAAAGGCCTGTGTTCAAATTGAAGACCTGTATGATCCTGGGCAAGTCACTTAATCCCTCTGCCCCTCATTGTTCTCAAATGTACATGGAGATAATAATTCATAACTCAAAAGTTTTCTGCAAGATTTAAAATCCTAAGAAGAGGGACTTGCCTGGTGGTGCAGTGGTTAAGACTCTACACTCCCAATGCAGGGGGCCTGGGTTCGATCCCTGGACCAGGAACTAGATCCCACATGCATGCTGCAACTAAGGAGCCCGCCTGCTGCAACTAAAACCCGACACAACCAAATAAATAAATAAATAAATATTTTTAAAATAATAATAATGAAAAATAAATAAAATAAAATTCTAAGAAGAATTTCATTTTAACGTAAGCCATTTAGTCTGGACACACCATAAATCAGGTTAATTTCTCCTTTGCTTAGGGCCCACAAAAAATATTCCCACAAAAAATTTACTTGTTGGACAACTTTCCCTCTCGAGACTTCCTCATTTTTTTTTTAAATTAAACTATTTTAGTAAAAAAAAAAATTCACTGCAAAATTGAACTCACAACAGAGAAAATACATTTGCACACTTATCAACTGTGTCTTTTTTTAATATCACAGAGCCTTAGGGATAGAAAAGTCATTGAATATATAGTACTACATTTTATTGTTCTAAGATGTACATTCACATTTTAATACCCCTGAAACTGACATATTACAATCAACAGCAACTTACAACAATAACTGACAGCGTCTTCTTTCTTAGCAGTACAAAAAATAGTGGTAAATCTTAAAATCAGTGCTAAGATTTAATGAAACATGGTATTTGGAATCCCCAGGCAATCTGTCAACTAGGCACTAAGCAAATAAAATTCTGCCTAGCTACTCTAAGTATGTAAACTATAATGTGAGTGTATATACACAGAGAGAAAATTCTTCAAAATATTAGAAATAAAAGTGGTAGTGGAATTTAGGGTGACTTAATTCCTTTATAACTTTCCATGGTTGTATGTTCTTTATAATAAACATGTATTTTTTAATCGGAAAAATACAATTTTCATTCTGAAGAAAAACTAGATGGGGTGTGTTAATATTATTATGGCTCTTTATATATTCTGGGAACATTTAATAGTTCATGGAGCATTTCTTTAGGATAAGTACAGAACAGTTAATGTTTAATTCACTGTTTCAAACTGGTCAAGATCAACATGTAAAACTGCATTAACATCAATGTTACTGATGCTGCAATTTTAAATTCCCATTTTATGATTATATCAAATTAAATTGCCTGTTTTTTTATAGGCACATGTGAATATCTTCCACAACAAGCTGATGAATTATTAAATAGGGTAGAAATGTTACTTCAAATCAACAGAAAGTATATGGTTTTCCTAATTTCTATTGGTTAGTAGTAAATCTACACAGAATTTCACATAAAACAGAACAGATACTTTTTTCTCTATGTGAAAATTTACCTAAATGTTTGCTTTAATCATGTTGAATGTTCCAACGCTTTTTATCAGTTGAGGAGTTCAGCTTAACAATCCTCTAACATCTGAAACTAATAGGAAAAAAACTAGGACTTCCCTGGTGGTCCACTGATTAAGACTCCAAGCTTCCACTGCAGGGGGCACAGGTTCGATCCCTGGTTGGGGAACTAAGATCCTGCATGCCACGCAGCGTGGCCAAAAACAAACAAACAAAAAAATAAAAATAAAAAACAACAAACAGGAAAAAAACTAAAAGTAGAAAATGGAATTAAAATGTCAAAGTGTTTCTACCGCTTCAAAATTGCTCTATAACTATAAAATACTCTTAAAAATATTAAACTCCTCTCAGTTTTTTAATGAGCTTTCTTTTCACAGAAAGAACATTCTGCACAAGTCCCCAGAGCAATGAAGTATAAGTCATAAAGTAACAAAATTGATTTTTATGTGCACATGTGGGGGGCGGGGGGGCGGTGCTTAAGAAGACCAAACAGAGAAATCAAGCCCTGGACTGTAAGCCCATGTTTTGCCTCTAAGCAACAACATATTAAAGCCTGGGCAGCTATACTGCCTAGAATTAAATCTTAGTGTAAATCAGCAAAATAAATAACTTCTGTTGAGTAAAAATCCAAATTTTGTATTTAAGCAAGTCTTTAATTCAAGTGAGACTCTGACACGTTAAAAGGAGCTTATGAGTATGAAGTAATGTCATGATATATGAGCACAAAGGGTTTTAACAGGATAGGGAAAATGTCTATGATAATGCTTAAATGGCTGTCCAATCACCCACAGGACTGATGAAAATGGAGAAAAGGTCAAAGACTTGGGTCAAATAGATGATTAACGAAGAGAATGGAGGCTGAAAGTTAAATGTAGATAAGTGGTCTTATGCTCAATGAAAATGTAAACATAAGCCAAGTTTCTACAAAGATGCACTACAATACTGACTCATGAAAGAGCAAAGATCAGACATTTATTCTAATCCTTGAAGAAGCTAGGAAAAATCCTATTTTTAAGGAAAGGAGTAACTCTCAGGAACTACAATGACAACATACAACCAGAAAAAAAGCAACAGTATGAAGTAATAAAAATCAAACATTCACACGATCAAAGAAATTGTGGATGATGAAATTCACGAGTAAAGATGACTTGGATTTTGATTCACCACAAAGTGTCAATATTCTGAAGCATTTGAGATTGTGTGACACAGACAAAGCGACTGTGACTCAAAAGTGGTCTTTTCAATGTGCTAATGCTCTCGCTCCATACGCACTTTCTAAGAGACAACTGTTGACCCACCTTATTACTCACACCTAACTCCAAATACGACTCCCCCTCAAGTCAATCTAGCTCCAGAGAGGACATCTGCCACCAGTAAGTACAGTCAAAAGAGTATATCCCCCAGGTCCCAAGAGCAATTCCGAAAACGGGTTTTTCAAAATCCAAAACAAAACAAAACAAAAGTAAACCAAAGAACCTTTAAAATAAGTATAGGCGACTAGTTTGAAAAAGACAATATTTACTTGGATATACAGTACTAGGGAATATATTAGAAAATCTCACTCTAACCAAGTAAAATGAACATGTAAGTATAGTTTGCAGAGCTTCAAAAACATACAGGAAAACCTACAGTTGCCATGGGTTTTTTTGTTTTGTTTTGTTTTTATTTCAGCAAAACATAGTCCTTCACATCAAATTAATGTTAATTTGAATTCATATGGTTTTGTTTTTATCTATTATGTAGATCAATTTTGGTTCTTTAGTTGTATAAGTTATAAGCTAATGGAATTTATATATAACCAGCTAAAGCTCATACATATAGGATACATATAATAAAAATGCCACGTTTATTTTAAACATGTATTAAATATACTTACACAGTAGCTCTTCAGTCTGATAAAATCTACAGTCATAGGTATAGATCTATCACTATTTCTGTTCAGTGCTTTGATGTAATCCAGCAGGTCAGCAAAGAATTTATAGCCCCCCTTGAGCACACAGAGGGCCACGATGTGATGGCCTCCCATCTCCTTCATCACATCTCGAGCCAGCCGTTCAGTCCTACAGAAATAAAATCAAGAATTTAATAGAAATTAAATTATATTATAAAAGGAACATTTAAACTTTACAACAAACATCCCTTAAAGATTAAACTTCGAATTCCCTGGCAGTCCAGTCGTTAGGACTCGGCACTTTCAGTGCCGTGGCCCTAGGTTCGATCCCTGGTCTGGGAAACTCAGATCCCGAAAGCTGCGAGGCTCAGCCAAGCATTAAAAAAAAAAAAAAGAAAAAAGATTAAACTTCAACAAAACACATCCTTTGCCCCCATGAAGTATAATATCCTTGCTCATAAAGTGAAGATAAAAATTTCAAAAACCTTCCAAATCCAAGTGTACTGTTACATCTATCATAAATTTTAAAAACGCAAATTAAAATAAGATACAATTTTCACCTATCAAACCAGCAAATTCCAATAATACAATATTAGAAGAGATTGTAAGGAAAGAGCACTCTCATATACCATTGGGAGTATAAATTAATATAAACTTTTTGGAGGATAATTTGGCAGTATCAAAACATTCAATAAACACCTTCCCCTTGTCACAAAATTTCCCCGTGGATAAATTTGAGCAACTGCCCAAACATCTATAAAACGATGTTCCCTTCTAGTATGATCTGCAAAAGCAAAATAATGGAGACATCTTGCACCTAATCAATAAGGAACTGGTTATATCAATTATGGTACAGCCAGAAAATGGAATGCCATGCAACCTTTAAAATATATGAGATAGTTCTGGATGTATTAATATGAAAAAATGCCCAATAAATTTTAGACCTATATGATAGTAATACCCATGTGTTAAAATATATAGTATATGTACATGGCCAATGTATAGGGAGGAAATGTGTACAGCAGGCTGAGAGAACTTCACTCTTCTTGTTTAAGCCTCTATAGTTAGAATATTTTAGAATTCTAGAATATAGCTATATTAGAATAGAGTTATAATATTGATATTATAATTTTAAAATAAAAAACAACAGCCAGACACACAAGGCAAGCATTTAAATAACAAGTAAAGTTTTTCACTGCAATTCATTTAACAGGAAATTTTCAAGCTAGACGTGCATAATCATCAAAATCTGACCTTGTCTTCCCGTGATTCAGCCCCAGTCCATTACCCTGTTCAGGGTTGAGAAATCAGACTTTGTGCCTAGAGTTCATTCTTCCAATCTCCCTTCAATATTTACTTTATTCTACTCCCTACAGATTCCCAGTATACTATGACTTATACTGGGTAATTAGTAAGCTCTCCCTTCCTCCCTTTTTTGTCAAGAGGGCTTTTAAAACAGAAAGCATCTATTATGTGACAAGCTGGTCTAGTTCATGTTCAAACATCAACTACTTAAAACAGTTGCTGACACTTGAAATTAATATAAGAAAAAAACAAAATTTCAATTTAAGATCGTACTAACCTGTCCATAATTAGTCCATGAGGAATAAACACCTTTTCCAAATCCTCAGCATAATGATTAGGTATACAAAATAAATCTAGGTCATAACCTGGTTCATCATCACTAATCTGAAAGAGAAATATGGCTGTTTTCAGTGAGAGCATTTCATGATACAAACACTTGATTGGATTTAGACGTTTAGAACCCTTAGCCTATCACAGAAATTTAGGTATGATATCAAGAACTTTCTGTAATTTCGTAGGTATGATAATGAATTACAGTTATATAAGAAATCAACCACATGTTTTAGAGATGAATAGTTAAGATTACAGAAGTAAAATGACATGAAATTTTCTTTAGTTCAGCAGAGTAAAAGAAAAACTTTAAAGAGCTAAGACAAATGTGGCAAAATCTTGACAATATTATAAACGCGTGATGAGTATATGGGGATCCATTATATTATTCTCCCGACTTTTGCAAATGTTTGAAAATTTAGTAAAAAATGCTTAATACAGTATAGTCTAGCAAGTTAAAATATTACAGTGAGCAAGAAAAACTGCTGTTCCCCACCTCAAACCCAAAGTGTCTCTCTCATCTCACAGTAGGAAAAAAAAATCACCAAAAAAGCTAAGTGATTCCTTAAAAATCCAAACTTCTAGAAGTCTGAGATTGTTATAATCAACTCATGAGGTGCCTTCATAATAGATACTCTAAGATTGTTTGAGTAGGACCACATATTGGTCGTCTTGATATGTCCAGTCCTTATAATGCAAAATGTTTAATAACACTGATGATGAGGGACCTGTGGTGGTAAAATGTACTATGATTACAGTTTTATAATTATATAATGGGCCTATAAACACAGAAAAATATAACAAAATCATAAAAAACTTTTGTCTTGCAGAGGGGAGTTACAGCGATTTTATTTAACTCTTTATACTATATATCCCAAATTTTCTTCAGTGAGTACATATTGCTTTTTAAAAATATCAAGTCTTTCTTATAAATTATTTGTGGTAGTATGTGTTTTTATATACATATGTGAAAAGTATGGGGAAATTTTATGATATATTAAAACCAAATCTACCAACAAAAAAATTTTAATACAAAAAGTTAAAAAAAGAGGAGAGAGAGGGAGAGAGGAAGAAAGAAAGGGTGGGTATGGAAGAATATACCAAACAATAGTCAACTGTAAGAAGTGGGGACCTGCCACTTTCTACACTTTGACTTCTTTTTTTTTCCCCACTGCCAATTTCACTTTTTAAAAAAATTATAGTTGATTTATAATTCCCACTCAGCATTATATTTAAAGCTTATTCAAAGACACAAACCACAATTATAATACTGTCTCACATGACATTCAAGACTAAGTATCTTCCAAATCACATTCAAGAAGCTGATGACATGAACTCTGGCAGTTTGCAAGAAATACTGGTCAAACCATAATTAAATCTCACTGCATCAGTTAATATCTATTGAGTACCTCCTCCTTCAGTCAGCACTGTATTAGGTGCTTAAGGACAAGTAGCTTGGTTTTCAATAAATTTCTAAAATATATACTTAAGATACATTTATTATTCACAGAATTGATAATTATATTCTAAGAAATTTGAGGTTCACATCATCTCTCTTTCAGTCCCAAGAGCTCTGAGTTTTCCAGACTTCGGTGGAATTTCAAGTACCGTCATGTCAGACTGGTAGTAGCTGTGCACCGCTTCTGCTTGGAGCACGTGGCCAGGAGCCTGGCAGTGACTCAGGCAGGTGGACTGGGACATGCCCACAGGTAAGCTCCAGCAGCACATAGTGCACAGGCACTCGCTCGGCACGAGGTGTGAAGTCAATATTGATTTGTTTTTTTAAAAACGTATTACTTTCATATGCAGGAAAAAAATCCTATTTTGAGGGGCAAAAGATTATGCCAGGTCCTCTAAGGTGAAGTACTAATGTATCTGCTAAACATTGTCATCAGGCTTATTTCAGAAGACATTTACTATAAAAAGAATGGGAGTATGGAGGTTCCTTAAAAAAACTAAACTAGAGCTATCATACAACCCAGCAATCCCACTACTGGGCATATACCCTGAGAAAACCATAATTCAAAAAGAGTCATGTACCACAATGTTCACTGCAGCTCTATTTACAATAGCCAGGACATGGAAGCAACTTAAGTGTGCATCGACAGATGAATGGATAAAGAAGATGTGGCACATATATACAATGGAATATTACTCAGCCATAAAAGAAATGAAATTGAGTTATTTGTAGTGAGGTGGATGGACCTAGAGACTGTCATACAGAGTAAAGTAAGTCAGAAAGAGAAAGACAAATACCGTATACTAACACATATATATGGAATCTAAAAAAAAAAAATGGTTCTGAACCTAAGGGCAGGACAGGAATAAAGACACAAATGTAGAGAATGGACTTGAGGACACGGGTGGGGGAAGGGTAAGCTGGGACGAAGTGAGAGAGTGGCATGGACATATCTACACTACAAAATGTAAAATAGATAGCTAGTGGGAAGCAGCCGCATAGCACAGGGAGATCAGCTCGGTACTTTGCGACCACCTAGAGGGGTGGGATGGGGGGGTGGGAGGGAGGCGCAAGAGGGAGGAGATATGGGGATATATGTATACGTATAGCTGATTCACTTTGTTATAAAGCAGAAACTAACACACTACTGTAAAGCAATTATACTCCAATAAAGATGTTAAAAAAAAAGAATGGGACTAGGACATTTGTGTCATCTACAAGAGTATTTCAAGCAAGCATTACTTTTATAATGCTTCATAACAAGCAAGCATTACTTTTCTAAATTTTATAAACTGAAATTTAGTTAAAAGTTCTGGGAAAAGAAGAGCTAGACCTTGCTAGATGCTACAAGAGGACAAACATTGATATCAGGCTCATCAGAACAGATCTGCTATTACCTGACAAGAATGAAAACGTACCATTTCATAGTGCTTTTAAAGTCAAGATCCGGAGCACCAAAATGGCTTCCCTGAGACTTACTCACCCCTTCCTCCCAGTTACTCACTGCTTCTGCCATAAGCATAAACCAGGACCCACCCAGGACTCTTTGAAACATGCAACACTTATAAAGCCTACTGGTTCTGTGAAAATGGCTCAGTGCCTGGCTATGGGTTTTGCAGGCAGCCTAAGAACTTCAAGAGTCTTGTTTGTCTCAATCAAAGCCAATGTGAATTCTGCCCAGAGTTCATCCCAAACATGCAGTTTAACACAGACAGACCAGCACAGATGTACCCCCCCCCCAAATAGGAATTCTCTCTCTGTCAACACGCCAAATTAATTTCCAATTCAGGGACTTCCCTGGCGGTCCAGTGGTTAGGACTCTGCGCTTTCACTGCTGAGGGCCCCGGTTGGGGAACTAAGATTCCACAAGCTGTGTAGCGTGGCAAAAAAATGTTTTTTAATTAAAAAAATTCTTTTTTCCAATTCAAAAGGTTTTATTTTCAATCAATACTATTAGATTTACATATCACATTCCGTGTAAAAGGGTTGATATGTTATTTCAAGATTAAAAAAACATGTCAATATAACTCTTCCCAAAAGGCAAAAATAAGAATTCATAAAACCTGTATCACTTGAGGTACTTTAGGCATAAGTTCACAACTTTGTTATAATTCACTATAAATACATGGGGTGTATTTATGGGGGTCCTAATTTAAGAAACATATGATTTGGCCATGCATAGATAATTGTCAGAACTGGGCAAGGACTACATGAGGGTTCATTATACTAATATGTGTACCTGTGTATGTTTCAAATAAAGTTAAACAGGAAGCAATTTATTTAAATGATAACAAGGCACCAACATCACTTTTTCTCAATTTTACATTAATGAAAAATCCAAGTTTTAAAAATTCATATTTAATGTTCAAATATGTATTAGAATAGTAATTGTTAAATGGTGAGGACCTTATTCAGGACCTGTAATTCTTATCACCAACACTCACTCAAATATTTATTGAGTACCTACTATGTTGTACATACTAGAGAGGATTAGATAAATTTGACACAACTACCCTCAAAGAGCTTACAGTGTAGTAGAAGATATGACATATACATGAAAAACCATAAGACAGTGTGAAACTATTTTAAAAATACAGAAAAAGTATTATGGGAGTTTAGGAGGGTACTCAAACTCTCAGAAGCCTTGCTTGCACCTAGACCACTGACAATAAGAAATAACAGAAGATATAATTCAATAGACAGGAATTTGTTTTAATCATCCCAAGCACCAAAGCTTCATATTAAACAGGGCTAATAATCTCAATCTCTAGAAGAGCTAGAGAGAAATATACTTGGTGGCCTTTAATCTTATCAGCCCTTATTTGTTCCATCTGATATTGGTTAATATCTGGTATTAATTAACCCCATCTAACATGGATTAGTTAACAATCCAGTGGGTACTCTGATAGGAAGGGATTGCAATATGTTTAATTATATAAAAATGCATCCAGCACCCACCTTGATTAAGGTACTATGCAATAGATTTTGTAGGGGGATACAAAGATGATTATAAATTTAGAGCCTTCAAAGAGCATATAATCTAATGGAAAAGACATATACACATATAACTAACTATACAGCACATTAAAGCTTATAATCTGTACCAAATCTAACTTCAGAAGCCCACAAACGTGTGATTATCAAAAGCGGTTATACACACTAAAGATAAACATGGAACCCAAGGTCAGCCAGCACCAATGACTCCCTCCTAAAGCAATATCAAGCTTAAAGTAGTCAATATATTCTGTTGCCTAGGATATAAACTGAGTAAATTAGACTGGTATGTCTCTGATACTGAATTAGCACAGCCTTCTAAATCAACTAGGCAATAGCAATGCCCAACTTTGTATATGAGTATAAATCACATCTGTTTTATTATTTGTGACTTGGTGTTGCGTGTCTAAGCACGTGGTTATTACCAACACCTTCTAAAAGAACTGCATTAGTCTGCCACAACAAAATACTGTAGACCGGGTGGCTTAAACAACAGTAATTTATTCCCCACAGTTCTTTAGGCTGGGAAGTCCAAGACCAAGGGGCCAGCAAAGTAGGTTTCATTCTGACGTCTCTTCTCTTGGCTTGTAGGCAGCCATCTTCTCCTAGCTATCTGTGTGCTGAGCGCTGGGGCTGGAAACTCTCCGGTGTCTTTCTTAAAAGACCAGGGCCCCACCCTCATGACCGTACCTAATCCTAATTACCTTCCAAAGGCCCCATCTCCAAATACCATCACATTGGGGGTTAGAGCTTCAACATATGAACTTAACATAAAATGGCTAAAGATCGCAAAGAAGGTCCTGGATGGCTTTGGGGAGGGCCCAACCCCAAAATATTTGGGGGAGAGCCCTGGAGGGGCTGGAAGTGGTAAACAAATGAAATGTGGTTTCTCTGCAGATCCACCTTTCCTACTCTGATTTCCAGTTCAGCCAGAAATGGCCAAAGGATAGGTTATTAATAGCTCTCAGTTACTTACCATTTATCCAGACAGTTCAGAAATCTGACTGCATCTCCTCAGAGCTTTAAAACATAGCTCTCAAATTCTAGCCTATCTGTAATATACTTGTTAATGGTAAAATCTACAAGGCACTTTTATTAATATGAAAGATTATTGAAAATGTAACATTACTATCTTTTGTCTATTTGCTATCATAAATTACCAAAATAATTTTATTTTTCAGTAAAACTGAAGCCACAAATTCTTAATAATTATGTGTCACATCGATAATAATGGTTTCCATACATGAAAAATTTTGTGGTTTACACATGTCTAATTACAGAGATATACTATCTAAAATTACAGTAAGCATGGACATTAACTCGAGCTAAGACAACACATGCAACATCAATTCATCATCTGTGAGCAGGATTGCTTAAGCCTGTTTGTGGTCAAAAAATGACAGTGTTCCTGGGTCCAAACAAGACTAAATGGAAGTGAGGAAGCGAGTCTTTAAAAATATGAATTAAAAGATGTACAGTAATAGATAAAATACATTTTATTTTATTCCTAGTAACCAACAATAATTCCAAGCTTCTAGAATAGGCAGAAATGGCTAGGTGGCATATTTTTACCTTTTATATTCAGACACTTTAAAATTCTCAGAAAAACCCAAAGCAGATGTGTCATCCCCTTGGGATAATTTGTAATAACTCAGGATATCATAAGACCAAAATTATGAACTACTGATGCATTTATCCCTAAATGTGAAAAGAATTAAAAGGTTTACAAGAATCTAAGGGTTACAAGAATTAAAATCAGCATTCTATTCAACTCAGGGATAAATTATTACCTGCTTCTACGTAAGCGGGCCCATAACTACTATCTAATACTATCATCTTTCCTTTCCAGTGTGCACAGTGGAATAACAGGCATGTTAATTCTGGGCAAAACATAAATGTCTATCAATTATCAGAAGCACAGTGCTGAAGATAGTAGTTTCATAGCAATCTGAAGTGTTTGTTTGAATTCTTATTAGTAGCAAGTTATTCTAAATGTTTGTTAGTAATTTGGTAGCCACTGGTGGAAAATAACAATCCAGTCTCAATATTAACGATGGTGGTTGACACTTTTATAGCATATAAATCTTATCAATGCACACAATATACAATTACAGATAGGAAGAAGAGCACACTAGCACATCTTTATCATCTCTTCACAGGGGAAAAGAATGACATGGCCCAGTTACTGCCTAGTGAACTACAGAAACCTAAAAGAGAACTTCAAGACCCCTCTTCTCTGCTGATCTCGTTGGTCCTTTTGTCTTTTTCCTACCTCCTGCCTATGGACTTTCTGTGACACCTAGATACAAAAAATGGACAGAAAACAATTAAGATGAATCTACAGTATGCATGTCACGTTAATCAATTTGTAGAATGAAACCCCCAAACTCAACTGCTCCATTTTTTGGTGGTCACCAAGAATAATTTTGGTCTACATTGTCAGTCTAAACCCTGATAACAATGACAGGGTTGTGGACCAAAAAAATGCACTATTTTATCAATTCTGTGAAAATTATTAGCCGGGTAAGATTTAAGTCCAGTTAATAAGGGTTACATTTCTAGCACTACCATCCTGAAATTTAGAAGATATTTTATCCACATAATGTGTATCTGATGTTTCACAATAACTTGCAAACATTCAGAAGCTTGTTCTTTGTTCAAGTGTGTCCAAGTTTACCCTGGAAGTTTAGAGAGATAGTTACAAGTAGCATGGGTCATATCAGGCAGATCTGCAGGTCAATTTCATCTAAGTGATACTGGGCAAGTTATCAATAGCTCACCAATCTGTGCCTCCAAGGTCATACTAGTGTTTATCTCTCTCCCTCCTATTATGTATCTTTAGGGCAGTTATATTAGATAATGTTGCAAAATATTTACTTCAATGCCTAAAGCATAGTAAGTACTAAATAAATATCTACTACTGTCACTATGAACCTAAAAGTGGAGAGGTTAAGAGCAGACTCTGGGGCCAGATAGCTTAGATTCAAATCCTAGTATTGCTGGGTAATCTTGGGAAAGTTACTTAACCTCTCTGAGCCACATAAATTTTTTAAATAAATATCAAACCAGTTAATATGTGTAAAGGGCTTAGTAACCAGCATACAGTAAGCACTATTTAAGTGTCCGTCACTGCTAACATGAAGACAATTTCTGGGAAGGAAATTAAAAAAGGAACAGGAATTTGCAAACCGAAAACACAATCAATATCTTGATGCTCAAACAAAACTAACAGCCAGGTCTAGCAAAAATAATTCACTATATGCTGGTGCAGCCATTGGACCCCAAAGCTTAAAAGCATCTAACTTCCTCAGCAACTGAATAAAAACAGTTGAGTACCTACTATTAGCATAACATTTAAGTGTATGGGCCCTCCTTGAGAGAGACCTAGGTTTGAGTCTGAGCTCCTCTTAATAACTGTGTGACACTGGGTATGTTACGTTAAGAGGTTAAGTTACTTAACCTCTCACTGAGGCTTCAAGGATTCCTCATCTGTAAAACGATAATCATACTTTTGTTAGAGGGTTGTTTTGAGGACTAAACAGGACTATGTAGGTAAACACATCGATAGATATTATTACTATTCCCAGTCAGGAACCACGCAAAGGTTGTTCATTCACAAAGACCGGCTATCCTTTCAATAACACCATGAGGTAGTTAGCACCTCAGTTATACATAAGACACTTAAATCCAGAAAGGTAGTTACCCAAGGCTACACTGCTAGTAAATAACCCACGCAAGCAGGATCCCAGGCCAGACTCCATTAAGAGCACTACTCTTTACCTTAAGTCACAATGCCTAATATGAACTAGAACCCTTCCCTTTTTAGGGCTCAAGTGGTTAATTATTTAATGTATTCAGCCAACAGACCATCACTGAGAATTTCTTGCATGCCAGGCACTGTACTACGCGCTGGGGTTACAGCGGTGCTTCCTGCCCTTATAAAGTTTATGTTTTTGTGGGAGAGACAATCAACAGGTAATAAGGTAACTGCTAAAATAATAATAATAATAGTAATAATGCAGGCTAAGGCATTTAACTATTGAGAGAGGGTTGGCTATTTTAGCAAGCGTGATCAAAACGGGAGGGTAAGGGGAGGGAGCAGCTGGGCTTGTTCGAGAAACAAGGAAAAGAACCAATGAGGCTGGAGACAGGATACCAAAGACGGATTACGGTGCCAATGCCCTTGAAGGTAAGGACCAGATTCGCATTTTTTGTCCCCTGCAGCATCAAAGAGCATAGGATCCGGATTCAAGCAGATCTGATTACGAGGCCTGGCTACCTCTGGGCCGTGGGAAAGCTACCTAATATCGGCTAACTACTTTCTACGTGTGTAAAAAGGTAGGCATGGTTACCGCTGCCAAGGCTGCCGTGAGGATGCAATGAGGCAATGCGCATTCCCACAAATAATCATTACAATGTCTGCAAAACTAGATTAAAATACCAGTCCCCGCATGCCTCCCATGTGGTCGTTTCCGTGCTCCTGGTCCCTCTCATGGAGCTGCCCCGAGGACCTCACCCACACACCGCAAATCGACAGGGAAGAGCCCCTCCTAAGAAAGCTCCCACCCTCACCCCGCCAGATCATTCCCGAACTGGCCCACGGCCCCTCCCCATAGCACGCTCGCAAGCGGCACATGTCAACCAAAACGCCATTTCCACCCTCTCCTCCCACACGCAGCCCTCCTTCCCGGGGCTCTCCTGAGGCGGCCACCCCCACCTCACCGTTCCATCCCCCCAACCGCCCGGGTGTGACGCGCGGCCGAACCCAGGAGGCTGCGGCCGCCCCCGCCCCCCGGCCCCGGGCCACGCCGACCCGAGCCCGCACTGCGGCCCCGCGTCTCAGGGAACGGCCGCCGCCGCCGCCACGGGCCTGGCGGGCCAGGCTGCTCACCACGACGCTGGGGCTGCGGGTCGCCATAACGGAGCCGGCTGGTGCGCGGGCTGAGGGCAGTCTGAGGAGGAGGAAGCCGGTGGCGGGGCCGAGAAGAAGGCGGAGGCGCGGCAGGAGGCGGCGCCGCGCGGGAAAGCAGAGTAGTCCGCCCGAGCGCTCCTCGCCGCCGCCGCCGCCGCCGCCGCCGCTAAGAGCTGAGGCGCAGCAGGCCCCGCCCCCGCTCCGCCCCGAGGCCCCGCCCATAACGGCCGCGCGCTCCCCGCGCCCCTCCGTGGGAGCCTGCGGCTTTCCACGCTCCCGAGGTGGTCGTGGGAATTTTCTTCCCAAAGAAGCGGAGACTCCCGCGCAGCCTCTCTTCCTCTTTCCCTCAGTCTCCCATCCAGAAGGCTCCCAAATTCCCAGACCTGCCACCGCCCTCCTTTCTTCCCAGTGGCCCTAAACTGGGCGCCGGCTCTTCAGGTTCCTTGGACTGCATTGCGGCTTCCATTTTTCCTGACTCGTAGCCGGATTCTAACAAAAATCTTTAACTGGATATAAGAGTTGAGACCTAGAGCCCTAGAGTCAGCCCGATAAGGGTACAAATGTGAGGGGAACCCTTAACTGTTCTGTGACCTTGTGCGAATCAGGCTCACTGAGCCTCTCTTTTTCGTCTCAGTAAAATGGGGATATTATTAACAAGGATCGTTGAGGATTAAAGAAGATGATGTGTACGTATATGGTGTGTGCATATGTATATCTATCTATCTATCTATATATATATGGTACAGCACTTAGGACAGTGCACAATCAGTAAATGGGAACTATCACCTTTGCTGATCTATATTCTTTGCCACCACAATTCCCGATACGGAAATGGGTGAAAAAATCTTCCCCGACTCTCCAATAGGTCGAGTAAGCAAATAAGAGTTGTTCCATTCCTAACGTGCTCATCTGTGTAGCTCCAGCACCCACCCACCACAGTGCCCAGCACAAAGTTGGTGGCCTCCATTAAGGCCACTGAGGGAAATGTGATGGTAGGTGACTTGTGAAACGGGGTAAGTCATTGAAGTCGGAGCTTCAGTCTCTTTCTCTAAAAAATAGTGCTGCTATGAACTTTTTTGTTTTTTTACGTATCTTTTGGTGAACATGAGTGCATTTCCATTGGGTATATAGACTTTGAAGTTCGTATTAGCACATTTTTATTACTTATTCTTTTAACAATCATTGTTTCGCTGGGAAATTAATTCAGAGAACTTTCGGTTATACATTTGGCCCCTGACACAAATGGACTCAGCCACCCACACTGGTTTCTAAATTAGATACCAACACTTCAGAACCCTTCCAGCTTGCTTCTGGCTTGCAGTTTCTTTCTCCAGCCCCTATGGTACCACATACTCCTGTATTTTAACAGAGATTTGAAATAAATGGTGAAAGCCCAGTTGAATTTAAAGACAAAGAAACAGTCATTATTTCAACCCTGTCATTCTAGGTGACAACTTGGAGCTTTTACTTGTGTTTAAAATTTAAAACAGCAAACAAAGTGCAGTCTACAAGACGTAATCCTTTTGTTTGGTAAGTGAAAATCTGGTTAATGTATGAAATATTTTACTGAATTTGGACAATGTATTTAAAATTGAAATGTATTCTTTTAAATTTTTAATTGTTTCAAAACTAAAGATGAAATCAAGAAAATAATGGTTTTTACTATTACAGAAAATAATTTTGTCAGACAAAATAATTTTCTCGTATAATTTTGTCATTCTGGGTGTCAAATATGCTATGTATGCCACCGATCTTTACTAGAATATCTGCATGAAGGAAGAAATAAGGAAAGCATGGGTATAACCCAAGATTCCCCTGCCCCACTCCTGACTTTCCAGAACAGTTTTGTAATCCACTTATGTGGACATAATGAGGAATTATTTCTGTACCACAACCAATTCTGAGTATATTTCTGCTCCACACATTACCATGGTGCTGTGGTCCACCAAAACTTGTATTTCTATTAAAAAAAATTATCACTGCAACAATACTTATCCTAGGGCTTCCCTGGTGGTGCCGTGGTTAAGAATCCACCTGCCAATGCAGGGGACACAGGTTTGATCCCTGATCCGGGAAGATCCCACATGCCACAGAGCAGCTAAGCCCGTGCACCACAACTACTGAGCCTGCGCTCTAGAGCCCATGAGCCACAACTACTGAAGCCTGTGCACCTAGAGCCCGTGCTCCACAAGGAGAAGCCACTGCAATGAGAAGCCCGCACGCCGCAACAAAGAGTAGCCCCCACTCACTGCAACTAGAGAAGGCCCGTGTACAGCAGTGAAGACCCAATGCAGCCAAAAATAAAAATAAATAAATTTATTAAAAAATACTTATCCTAAATGTTGAATTTTCAAACTGAATTTACAATAGCTTTCTCAATGTCAGATGTTTCGCCTTCATCAGAATAAATTCCCATTAGCTTTACTTTGATTCCATGAATTGGATGACAAATTGAACCATTACTGGAATTAACCAATGTGATGGTTAATTTTTATGTTTCAACTTGGCTTGGCCATGGTGCCCAGATATTTGGTCAAACATTATTCTGGATGTTTCTGTGAAGGTGTTTTTTTGGATGAGATTAACATTTAAATCAGTGGACTCTGAGTAAAGCAGATTACGTTCCCTAATGTGGGTAGGCCTCATCCAATCATCTGAAGCCCTGAATAGAACAAAGGCTGACCTCCCCTGCAGGCAAGAAGGAATTCTGCCGCCTTTTTGGACTGGAACTGCACCTCTTCCCTGTGTCCAGCCTGTTGGTCTTCTCCATCAGATTTTGGACTCGCCAGGTCTCCACAACCGTGTGTGCCAATTCCTTAAAATCTCTCTCTCTCTCTCTCCCACACACACACACACACACACACACACATACCCTGTTAGTTCTGTTTCTCTGGAGAACCCTGACTAATATAATTGATTTTCAATTTGAATCATCTCACGATATCAATATAAAACTGACATCATTTAACTGTGAAGTTCTCCTGCAAATAGAGCTACTTATTAAAAGGTATTGTTTCACTTTTCATCATGTACAAGGAAACCTGAAATCAAAAATGAGTAAATGAATTTTGAAGAAGTTATTTGATCTAAAAAAAGTCATTCACGAGCAATATGAAGATACCCTCTCTGCAGCTGCATCTTGTTAAATCACCTTTGCTGCACGGCCTTCTTAAAATAACTACAAACCTTTGAGGTAGATGATGATGCTGTCTCTGTAGACATGTCTTCTGGTTTTCATGTAGTCAGTGATAATAACTATCAAAAATGTTTTGTTCATGTTACACATTCATGATCAATTTTCTGGAATAACAAATTTGGTATTTTTTTATCAGTTATGCACTTTAGTTTTTTGAACCCATGCTGAAAGGGTGGACTGCAAATTTAAAAAAAATAAGGGTTGTAGATTTGCAACATATAATAAATGACATAACCATTGTACCAAGAGCATTCAGATTACTCGCTGTATTACGTTCTATGGCAGGACATATTTCTGCCTCTATTTCCTGAATGTATTTTACATACACATAAATATGTAATTCCCTGTGTCCACTGGCCTACTGACTGGTGGCCTAGCAGCTTCTTGTAACTTGCAGGTTTTGGCACGGGCACACCCAGCTGGCACACCCAGTGTCCAGCAAGGGGCACAGTGGTGAATACTGCCCCCCCCAATCCCTACCCAGGACAAGAATGAGTCGGTTGTCTTTAACTCCTAGTGTCAGTGCACTTGCTTTGTTATCAGTGAACACCCAGCACACTGTCCTTGAGAGGGAGCTGTTAGTTACCTTGTATTTGGAAAAACTTAGGAAAAGGGAGAAGAGTTATCACTGGTTGTTGTTTAGGTTTAACTCTCTGTTAAAGTGAGAATTTGGTTCTCTGTACATGCATCTCACAAGCTAGTAGATGAGACCAAGGCAGAAGCTGGAATTAAAAAGTGGTGATGCAACAGACCCATCCTGGCTTATTTCAATTCAACTATTAATACACTTCGTGTGAAAATGAAAAATCTGGGACAAATGCTAAACTGGACAAGATGCCGGGATAACACATAAGCTGGGAATGTTTTGGGCAAACTGGAATGTATATACCTACAATGTATATACCTACAATGGTATAGGGCCAGCTGGGGGATGCTTTCCAATGCTGCTGATGGCAGCTCTTCAACTGAAGTCCTCCAATCTCTGAGAGTTTTCTCCCTCTCCAGTTCACTTTGGCCACCTGCCTAACGTTAAGCATGCTTCAGATCCACGGGAGACCTCCAATTCCACGGTCTATCACCCTGTTCTCGGCTTCCCTTACATCCCTGACTTCCCAGTTCAGTTTGCATCCCACATGAACCACTCTCTCACCACTGCCAGAAGTCCTTTGTGCCCTTCTAATTCTGCTCTGCCACAATGGCAAAGCCACATCCTGGATCAACCTACAGCCTGTTTTGTCTACCCGTTGGACTGTGGAGGGCTGTAGGAGAAAACCCCGCAACCATGCGGGTTGGTTCCTCTACAGATTCACGGTCTCAAACCTCAACTGGGCCCTAAACACCCCTCCACAATCCTTCACAAGTGCTTGGTCAGCTCCCTGCCTTGTTCCCCTCAGTAATGCTCTTAACATTCATCCCTATTCAACCCCATCAAATTCACTCTAGAATGAAGACTCAACCCATTAACTTATGAAGAGAGGGAAGGAATCAGGCCTGAATCACATCAGTTCCTTCCACCCGCATCTACACTGCTTCTTCCCCTTTATCCTCCAGGCCCAGAGGTGATGAGTCTCTCCATATTTGCTCTATCTACTTTCTCACTTCCCATCTCCCCTCAACAAACTTTCATTGTCTTCTGCATCCACCATTGGACTGAAACAGCTTTGACAAAGAACACCAGTGACTGCTATCTTGCCAAATCCGATGGACACTATCTTTGGCCTTGTATAACTGTCCTTCACATTGCATTTGATACTATTTATCACTTTGTTCTTGAATGTCTCTGCCATCTCTTTGGCTTCCGGAACACCACCTTCCTGATTCTCCTGCTGCCCTATTTCTTCTTGCTTTCTCTCTCAAAGTTTCCAATATACCCTTCCCCAGTGTTAACATCCAATACAACCACACCCAGTACAATGATCAAAATCAGGAAACTCACATTGCTACAACAGTGTTAACTAATCTAGAACCCTTATTTAAATTTCACCAATTGTCTCGTTACTGTCCCTTTCCTGGACCACGCTGAATCCAGGAATGCATGTTGCATATCCTTAAGTCTCCATCATTCTGGAACAGTTCCTCACTCTTTGTGATCTTGACTTTTTTTTTTAATTGGAGTATAGTTGCTTTACAATGTTGTGTTAGTTTCTACTGTACAGCAAAGTGAATCAACTATGCATACACATATATCCCCTCTTTTTTGGATTTCCTTCCCCTTTAGGTCACCGCAGACCATTGAGTAGAGTTCCCTGTGCTATACAGTAGATTCTCATTAGTTATCTATTTTATACATAGTATCAATAGTGTATATATGATCTTGACAATTTTGAAGGGCACTGGTGAGTTATTATTCTGTACAATTTCCCTCAATTTGGGTTTGTCCAATGGTACGGCCTCATTAAATTTCAGGCATTCCATTTTGGGTCAGAAATACAGCAGCTGTGATGGTGTGTCCTTCACAGTGCTTCGTATTTGGAGGCATATGCTACCAATCTGTCCCATTACTGATGTTCATTTGGATCACTCAGTTAAGGCAGTGTCTGCCAGGTTTCTTCACTATAAGATACTATTTTCCCCTTTGTAACTAATAAAGGTTATGAGGAATGATACTAAGACTATGTAAATATTGTTCCTCATCAAACTTTCACCAATTTTAGCATCCACTGATGATTCTTGCCTGAAGTAATTATTACTGGGGTGTATGTCAAATGTTGATTTTCCTATTAACATCATTCCTTCTTAGTTTATTAGCTGAAATGCTATTATAATGGAGAGCGTTCCCTTCTCCCCAGTCATTATTTATTAAATTATTTATATCGTCATGGACTCACGGGTTCCAATTTTATCTTATAGGTAATGATCCATTAATAGCATTACTTTGTTGCCCAAATTGCCCAAGATTTGGCTGTTGGGAGTCCCTCTATGTTGGCTCCTGTGTCTTGATATTTCCCCACCATTCTTTGAGCACTTTTTTTTTTTTTTTGCCGCGCCATGCAGCATGCGGGATCCTTAGTTCCCCCAACCAGGGGATCAAACCCGTGCCCCCTGCATTGGGAGCATGGAGTCTTAACCACTGGACTGCCAGGGAAGTCCTGGGCACTTTCTTAATTTCTGGCACCGCATGATATTCTAGGCTCATCTTGTACTTTCCCTGCCCTAGCCTTGGAATCAGCCATTTCCCCCAAAAGCCCTGGTTCCTTTCATTGGAGAGTGGCGTTAGAAACCAAGCTCTGGGCACTAGGTTATAATTTAAATCATGATGATAAAAACCAAGAGTCTTATAATAAGCTTTTAAAGAGTAATTTATATTTATTTATTTGTTTGTTTGTTTTGGCCATGCCACGCGGCTCGCAGGGTCTTAGTTCCCCGACCTGTGATTGAATCCAGGCCCTCGGCAGTGAAAGCGTGGAGTCCTAACCACTGGACCTCCAGGGAAGTCCCAAGAGTAATTATATTTTAACAACTAAGGTTTAAAATGTAATGCCATCTATCAGTATTTAGTATGTGTATGTATACTTAAATTTGTATATTGAAATACGTACATTTTGAGGTATGTTAAATTCTTTTTTGAAAAGGGAACCTTATATAAAATAGAATTAGTAGCTCACAAAAATAAAAAGGACTACACATTAAGTACACAGTTTGTTCTCAAGGTGAGGCAATAAAAGAATTACTTTAAAAAAATTTATTTATTTGGCTGCACCAGGTCTTTAGTTGTGGCATGTGGGATCTAGTTCCCTGACCAGGGATCGAACCCAGGCCCCCTGCATTGGGAGCATGGAGTCTTAACCACTGGACCACCAGGGAAGTCCCAAAAATTACTTTCTAAATGAAGGCAGAGTTGTTGCCTCACCCAACATAAATCTGTACTCTTAAAAGGCCAACCTTCATGCTTATGTGCTGCATTTGAGTGTTTCTGCTATAGACAATTGTAGAAAAATCAGCAAATAAGACAGAAAGAATAATAAAGGGTTCCTTACTTCTAGAGAAGTTAAAATCCCTAAGGTTATGTTACCTGCTATTGTGGTTTTCAGAAAGCACTGTTGCTCCGGTTATTAATACAGCTAAGGCTGTGGCTTCTTGGGGTTCTCAGGTTATGTGTATGCTGACATGACATCTCTTTCTAATGTTGCTCTTTTCCAGGACGGGGCCCAAAATTCAGAATACTAAAATGAACAGGGTATTTTACACCAAACCATCTTTAGCACCCTCCTAGGTGGCTGCTAGCACCAAAAGCTTACTCCCTCATCTGCTGACCCGTGGTATCAGGATGGAGGGGTGTGTGTTAGAAATAATTAGGTATAATAGATATGCTTCATATATTTTTAACGAGCTCAACAGTAAACTGTCTTATATAGTTCAGGCTTCCAACACAGGGAAAGTTTTAAGTCAAAGACAGAAGCTCAGGTTACTTTAGGTTAATTTTGTATAGGCCAAATACTACTATAGGAAATTGGTACCTTTTCAAGCTGGGTAGTAACAAGGTGACAGATAAATTGACTTCTAAAGAAGATTTTATGGCTGAGTTTAAAATAGCTCTGTTGTTTGAAAGTGATTATATAGCACACACTGTACTGGGACAGATTTTAACACCCTGAAGGTTTATCAAGGCTTTCTCTGTTCATAATATGTTTTTGCCTCAGGGTTATCATACACTAAGTTAATAAAAAGTTACAAGTAGGTCCATTCACTTGCGTACAATTCTCTAATAAGGCATTCCATTTCCCTCCATTCTGATACTTTTGGTTACTCTAAAAAATGAAACAGAACCATTCCATCTTTCAGCACTTGGTTTCTGCTCTCCCTTCACACTTACTTAAAGGGCCCTGCTATAAATTCGATAGAGCTGTGCCATCTGATAGAGCAGCCACTAACCACACGTGGCTATTTAAATCTAAGTTTAAGTGAATTAAAATTAAATAAAGTAAAACACTTGGTTCCTCAGTCCTACTTAGCCACATTTCAAATGTTCAGCGGCCAGACACAGAACATTTCTACCACTGTAGAAAGTTCTGTAGGACAGCTCTGGGCTAGAGAGTCTTCTGGAAGGAATGGTAAAGAACAGTCTCAGAGCCTCGGGAGGAAGGAAGCAGGCTTTTCAGTGTAAGCTGATACTGCTACCAGGTGCATAAAACTGACAGACTGTTCCAGTGCACCTAAGACTCAGGATTCCCAGGACTATTTTGGTGCAGAGGCAGATGACTTCACAAAAGTAGACGACTACTCCAAGTGGAAATCGAAACAGGACTGAGTAAAACTGATGAGAAATCTAGTTGCGGTTGTCTTAGAATCTTATCAGAATTGCTTTTAATGCTCTATTTTCCGACAGGCATAGACAAAGGCCCCATTCTTTCTTTTCTGCTCCACTTCTAACCCTCAGTTTAGCAGGCTGTGTCAATGCCCTTGGAATGAATACATTTGCTTAAAAATTCACTATCAGTGGACTTGCAACTGAAACTTAAATTTCGAAAAGAAAAGCATAACTCTTTCCCTGACTGATACGTTATTTCAATTCTCTGATTTGTGGAGGGGGCGCTCTTAAAGAAAAACTCACAAGGGAGGAATCGAAGCAGGAGAGGGAGAGAGGTGAGCAAGGACACAGAGCCCTGGACTGACCTGCTGCAGCAGTCCTGCCTTCAGGCCCGGGGGACAAGGATTTTGTATCCTGGAATCATTGACTACCTTGGAAGAGGGTGAGTGTAGCCTCCCAGGCTCCCATCAGGCAAGGGCAAGAAACCAGAGGTCCCAGGTGTAAGGTACACTCGAAGCTAATGTGGGATGGGGGCACAGCTGGTAAAGGGACCTGGCCAGGGCACCAACAGCAACTACCACATCTGGAGGAAAGAGTATAAACTGTATTTGGATCAGGTGGCCTAGAGAGGACCCCTCTCCTTTCCCATTCAGGAATCAGGGAATTGGGAATCAGGGTGATTCGCAACCTTTTCTACTGAAGTACACCCAAAATAGGGGAAATTGGTCTTTTGAGCTGTTTTCACCCTTTAGCTGGTCCACAGGCTATGCGAAATAACTACCAGTGGAAATGACGAATCATGGGATTTTCTTTGGAAACACCTTCCTAATACAGGAAACTAGTTTAAAGGAATAGTATCAGCACGGATAAAAAATAATGCTAATAATGACTTTGTTACTACATAATTAAGACTATGCCTAATTTCCACCATTTATTAGAAATTTAGAAAGCAATTGACTAGGCAACAAATTCATTGTTGCCTAATCAACTGCTTTTTAAATAACTCATTTTCACTGGCAGCTATTTCATAATAATTTGCTTAGCCGAATCCAGGTAAAATTCTGCAATTTACATGAATATATAAAACTGTTTCTACTCAACTTTGTGTGTGGACTTTTAAAGGCATGCTATCCGACAAATGTTTGTAATAATTATTTAGCAATTGTATTTTGTCTGTATTATTTTGATCGTATATCCTAATAAAGTGTGTTTGGAGAGTTTAAATTAGCATTAAACTAGATTAATAAGCATCTGATTTTATACAGTCTACCAGAATTGCCTGTAATATATACCTGTATAACATATAATATAGAGATAATTATATATAAAGTGAATTATGACCTTTAGGATGATTTCAAACAAAACCTCAAGAACTTCTGTTTGCTTCTCCCTCCTCAAATCTGTGGAAATTTAGATGAGAATAACAAACACTTAGCACTTACCACTGGAGAAACTTAAACACTGGAGGGGTTCAATAATAGTACTGTGATTGTTATTTCTTAAAAGTCTTTGTTTTTTAGAGAAATATATATATATTTCTGTGGGAGAGGAACAGGTAGGGGTATATATGAAACAAGATTGGAAGTTAGTTAATAATTGTTGAAACTGGCTAATGTGTTCACAGTAAAAACTTTCTGCAGGGCATTTAGTAATATGAATTAATGGACTTTAAAAAATGTGCACAGAACTTTGACTTGGGAATTTGTTTAGAAATTTATCTTAAGGAGATAATCAGACAAGGGCAGAAAGCTATATGTTTAAGAATGTTCATCTCAGCATTATTTTTAAATATTTGTTACTTTGTATCCTATAAGAAAAAAAGAAATGTTACTTCAACAAAATGAAAAAGGAATCTAAGATAGATGAAGAAATGAGATACAAAGCATAACAGTGGCAGCTGAAGGGTGAAAACAGCTCAAAAGACCAAGTTCCTCTATTTTGGGTGTACTTCAGTAGAAAAGGTTGGGAATCACCCTGATTCCCAATTCCCTGATTCCTGCATGGGAAAGGAGAGGGCTCCTCTCTAGGCCACCTGATCCGAATACAGTTTATACTCTTTCCTCCAGATGTGGTTCCCTAGTGAAATATCCTGATGGCTCACCAAGGCTTACTCCTATTTCCTTCTTCAGGCTCCCTTAACAAGAGCTGCTGTTTCTGCTGGTGTGTTTAACTTAACTTAGAAAAAAAATTCAAAATTACAGATAAGTTACAAGAATAATACAAAGAACTCCTGTATATCCTTCACCAAGATTTACCAACTTATGACATTTTACCCTATTTGCTTTATGTCTTTTTATACATACACATACATACACACACCCACATTAGTTTTTTGAACCAGTTAAAATGCAGACATGACACACCTTTACTCCTAAGCATTTCAGTATGTATTTTCTAAGAACAAGGATACTCTTATATAACAACAATGATCACAAACAGGAAATTAACATTGATACAGTATCATCTAATATTCAGTCCATATTTACATTTAGTTAAAAGTCCCCAAAATGTCCTTCATAGCACGAATTCTTTTTCTGAACCAGGATCCAACTCAGGATCGCACGTTACTTTTAGTTGTCATGTCTCTTTGGTCACATTTAACTTGGAACAGTTCCTCTGCCTTTGTTTTTCAAGACGTTGACTTTTTTGAAGAGTATGGGCCAGCTGTTCTGTAGAACATTCTTCAATCTGGAGTTCTCTGCTGTTTCTTCATGATTAGATCAGCACTGTTTGCACTAGCAAAATAATGGCCACAAAAAAACCTGCAAACAACTTAACTGTCTGATGATAGGGAAATGGTTAAATAAACTGTGATACAGCCACAAAATGTACTATTATGCAACCAGTAAGAATGATAGAGTGTATTTACTGACCTGTGAAGAAATTTCCAAGTTTTAAATGAAAATAGCAGAATACAACTCAGTAGGTATAATATGAGCCCATTTTATCTGATTACATATATGCATAGAAACATTGAAGATTTTACAAAAAATATAATGGTGACCTATGGTCCACAAGATTATGAGGGATTAAAAAAATTTTTTTCAGTTATCTGTATTTTCTAAATTAGGTACGATGAGCGTCAGGTCATCTGTGAATAGTGAAAATACTTTTTAAAAACTTTAAAAAGTAATGGGATAGCTTCACTTTTATATCTGAAGGATCACTGTGTGGAAAGGGAATAGCTATTACTTTTCTGTACTGTTATCTACCATGAATCGGCTGATTTCACTTAAAATAACTTTATCTTATTTGCTCTTTAAGACAACCCAGTGGTTTAAGGGATATATATATATATATATAACAGGGATACTATTTTGACAGATGGGGTGCGGCTGAGGCTGAGAGAAGGGGAGGTTACCTTGCTCAGAGTTACCACTTACTAGTGGTAAAACTAGGACTCAAACCCAGGTCTTCAGACCATAAAGCTCTTAATTTATCCACCTCCCTCTGCTCCTGTGTGGCCCCTTTTCAGGTGTCTGCTGCCTGATTCTATCTGCATAACAGGCTTAGAATTTTTACAGTTCCCCAGCTTTTGTCTCACCATTGTACCTCTGGTGATTTTCATAGGTTTTATAAGTAGGCAAATACCTTAACTTTGATTTTTTCTACTAAACAAGAATTATATATGTGTATCTATGAACATAAATGCATTTTGCTTTCTGATGTGCTTCAAGCTTTGAGTTGCCTTTACCACGTGGCATTTTTCACAAGCAAGTTGGCTAATCAACTTCATTACCTCTTGATACCCATGGCCTCAACATCTTCCTTCTCTCAACTTTCCCTTCTACCCTTTTACCTCCCAGGTGCCTACAGTTCACCCCACTCTGTATGTGTAGGTCCTTTGCCAAGGAAAGACCAGATTGTGATTTTGCATAGCTACCTATTAAATCTCTGCTAGCGGGGAGGGGCTAGGTAGATAGTCCATGTACAGTCCCAACCACTGGAAGGCCCTTTCAATCTTGCTCCTGTCACCTTATGAGTTACTCTTATCTTTGGGTCATCTGCAAAAGCAGGCTGGCAGAGAACCATATGATGGTGCTTGGACTGTCAGGGACATTAAACAGAGTCAAGAAGTCAAGTAAGGTAAGAACTCAAAAGCGCCCGCTGGCTTTAGCAACAGTCACTGGTGAACTCTGCTCGAGTGGTTTTAATGTAGTTGAGAGAAATGGAGACGTATAGACAGAAGCGAGTACAGTGCGCTAAGGAATGGATAATAAAGATATGTAAGTGGAGACATCAAGTGGGGACTTGACTTTCAAGAAAATTATATGAGAAGAGGAAAGAAATAGGGTAAAACTAGAAGGGAGCACAGGAACAAGGGACAGTGGATTAGGGGACGGAGATCTTCAGTTTGGGTTCCCTCCTTTAATCCTCACAGGTCTATGCATGGAGTAGTATTTTCACCTGCATTTAAAAGATGAGATAATGGAGGTACAGAGAGAGTCAGCAACCTAGTCAAGGTTACATGGGATCTGAGCCAAGGCCACCAAAATCTAGAGTCCATACGTAAGTAAAAAGGATTGCAGACTGATATGGAGAATTTGAGACTAAACACCAAAATTTTGGTGGCATCGGTCTGCATTGTGATGTCCTCTAGCAGGTCATCTTCCCCAGATGTAAGACTGGGGTGAACTCTAGGCAGAGGGGAGACAAAAAGGTGGAAGAGAATTACAAGAAGTGGGAAGTTGAGGCCAGTGGTGTCAAAGGGTAATGGAGGTGATTAACCATCTTATCCAAACTGAGTAGTTAAGGAAGCAAGACCAAAAACTGCCCAATAAAGAAAACGAAGGAACTAAGAGTCTGGTGAACACGGGCACAGAGTGGAAGAAGTTAGGAATCTTGGCAAAAAGTTAAAAAGAAAAACATACAAACGAAACCCAGTAGAATCCAAACTAGTTAATCAGCAGTAAGAATAGAGAGGATGGATCCAAAAGACAGAATGACAGATTCTAAGGAAGTAGATGTGGAAATCAAAGTAGATGAACTGTAGCACTATCAGGACAACTTGGTTTGAGACTCATGCTTGAGTAGCCAGCAGATTGAGTAAAAATGTCCAGGAGAATAGCACAGAGTCTCATTTGAGACTCAGCATGGAGCTTCAGCGGGTGGAGCAGACTGTGGGTAGGGACTGGAACTCATCAGCAGAACACACAGGTGACAGCTGGAGCAGTACACTGTGGTGACAAGCGAGAACAGTACAAGAGGGCAAAGACCAGGACACCATGGAACACTTAGATCAGGGTAGGGAAAAGAGTCAGGAAAGGACTGGTCTCGAAGGGGTGGTATAGATCATGGAAATTAAGGTAAGAGAGTTTCCAGGAGGGCATCAAAGGAAAAAAAGAATAAAGATATGAATGTTCTAAATGTTTTGTGTCAATCTTTCTAGGAAGTGGCCTACAAATAGTTGGCTGCATTTCCAAGTTTCATGGAATGGAGTGACCTCAGTTATTAAATGCAGTAAACGCTACCTAAATCTCCTACCTTGCCTCTTTCCCAGGGAGAAAGAAAACCTGTCAAGTCTTTTCCCTAAGCGACATACATTTTCCTTAACCCCTCTTCCTGTACCCCCACCCCCAGCATACTAGATAGCTGCCCTAGGCTGTTTGGGCACATGGGATGAGCTGAAATGCTTAAGAACAACTCTTCTAAGGGAGGTCCGGAAAGACTGTTGTATTTGAGGATAATGCCAAAATTCCAGCTCTCTGATCTGCAAACTTTCAGACACTGCTTATCTTTTGTGCTTGCTCTCTAACCAAGAACATATGAGACCAGGGTCCAAAGAATTATTGCTTCCTGGTAATACTAAATCAATACTAAATATAGAACATAAGCCTATTGGGCTTAAGGGTCAGGAACATTTGAAAATAAGCCTTTGTGTTAAGTTGTATGGCTAACCTCTGAAGTGAAAGTAACACCAGTCTCCATGATTGCTGCAGTTCAAAGTTACAGAAAGAACTCTCTAGTGTAGTCATCCTGTTTTGTCACCCCTCCTTAAAGACTTAATTATTTTATAAGCATATAAAAAAAGGGGGGGAAGGAAACATGACCAAAGGTCAGGTTATTGGTAAAATACTTAAAAATTATTTTTGTAATATTATACATCTGACTTAAATCTTTTTAAGTAAAATAGTTGTTTGGCTAATGTCATAAATACCCAGTTAGCACAAAATGTGACTTTGAGAATTAGAAAAAAACTAACGGCATCATACGGCATCAATTCATCCTGACTACATTCAATTTATTCTTTATTTAGGAACTTTCTTGATAACCAAATATTCATGTTATTTTTACTCTTATTTCTTACTTTATTTTCAGACATGCAGGTAACTAACTGTTGCTTGAAATTCTTAAATGAAAAAAACAATTTTCTAGCAAATAAGCTAAAAGCATGATATAAATATCAAGTCAATTTTTCTAGTTAGTCTTAGATTTTATTCATACAAGGACAAAACAACTAGTTGAAAAGGTCAAGTGATTCTATCTTATTTTTACATAATTGACCAGTTGTTGGAGTCATGATTTGGGGAGTAGGAACCATCACGACAGATAAAGGTCATAGGAATTCTTCAACAAAACAGTACACAACCCCTTCAAGTACACTAAACTGAGCCATATTCGACCCTGGACACAAAGAGAAGCAGATCCATCTGGCAACAATGAACAGCTACGAGCAAGCTGTTACTGTTCAGAAAGCAGAAGGAAGGAAAATGATTCACCAATTACTACTGTTAATAATACATACAAAACAAAACCTTTTGACTTAATCTTTTCACAAATGAAATATAGTGTCCATTTTCCCGAAGATAATTCATATTCCACTTTGAGATACAGTCTATCTGGTCTTTACAACAAAATCAAAACCCCATAGAATTTTCTGTAGAGCATGTATGGTTTTATTTTTTTTTTTTAAAAAGGTACCACACCTCTTTTCATTAAAAAGCACTTCTTTGGAGTAGCAGAGCAAGGAAGCTTAATCCCTACAGGTGGACTTTTAAATTGGTACCAATTTTCTGGAGGGCAATTTTTATCCAAACTCTAAATGTACATGCCCTTTACGTAGCAGTTCCACTTCTGGAAATTTAGCCTAAGAAATTACTTGCTTAAGGACATGAAGGTGCACGTGAGACTGGACAGAACCATACCCTACAATGCCATGGAGCCGCTAAACAGCATGTGAGAAATCTAGTTGTGCTGACACCTTGTGATGTTGTTCAAGCGAAAAAGACAAGGTGCAGAACTGTAGGTACAGCATGAGCCTATTTATGCTAAAAAAAAAAGCGCGTCTAAGTTATATCTGTACACAGGCATTTGGCAGAATACACATCAAATACTGGGGAGTAGGCTTGTGGAAAAGGGGGGGATTCTCACATTTTGCTTGATATATCTTATATTTTAATTTTGTACAATGACTACATATTTTTTTAATTGAGGTAAAGTTCACATAACATAAAATTCACCTTTTTGTTTTTGGCTGTGCCGTGTGGCATGCAGTGGAAGCGCGGAGCCTTAACCACTGGACCACCAGGCAATTCCCTAAAATTCACCCTTTTAAAGCATATAATTTGTGGTTTTTAGTATAGTCACAAAGTTATATAACCATCACCACTATCTAATTTTCATCACCCCCAAAAGAAATTCCATGCCAGTTACTCTCATCCTCCCCTCCCCCCAGCTCCTGGCACCCACTAAACTGCATTCTGTCTCTTATGAATCTGCCTCTTCTGGACATTTCATATAAATGGAATCCTACAATATGTGACACTTTGTGCTGCCTTCTTAGCCCCTTCTTAGCTAGCTTCATCCAGGCTGTAGCATGTATCAGTACTTCATTTCTTTTTATGGGTATATATATTACTTTTATAAATAAAAAAATCTGTTGGTGGGGTGGTGGTGGTGGGATGAATTGGGAAATTGGGATTGACATGTATACACTAATATGTATAAAATAGATAACTGATGAGAACCTGCTGTATAAAAAATAAAATAAAATTCAAAAGAAATCTGTAAATAGCTGTGATTTTAAAGCTACTCAAACAGAAAAACCTTACCCTTTTGTACAAATGACTTTGTAGAAACTCAACAGTCTAAATCCAATGTCCACATTAAAGTACAGTTTATTTCTATCTCCCTGCTCCTAACACTCCCTTGAATATCTACTCTCTCAGGTTCCATTTAAAAGGTTGCCCTTCATTCACACAGCAGATCTAGTTAGCTCTTTGCCCAGCTGTACCTTCCCTATCTCCCCACTGCTACCCTCACCCCCAACATAAAAACACATTTATAGCCTATAGAGGTATAGGCAAAGGTAGAATTTGGATGTTTATGGATCTGCTATCTTTTGACAAAGACCCAGGTCTGGTTGACTAACTTCAGTACACTGACCACATGGAGAACACGTCTGCTACAGTTAACAAGGTAAAATACTATCATTAACTTTCATCATAACTGGTATTTTATAGCTTTCATCTTCTGAAGAAAAATCAAGAATGCACCTTTGCCTTGTCCTTAATGTCCCAGTTACCTCATTATCTGAACACGGCAAAATTATGTAACACTGGTTGATACATAAAGCAGCACTGTCTCAGGGACTGGGTTTTCCCTTAAAAACATGGACTGGCCATTTGCTGGCCATAGAATTTTCGTAGGAAATTCTAGCACGTTTATGCTTTGGAATGATCATCAGCAATTGCTGATGACTGCAGCTGAGAAAAGAAAACAAACAAAAAACACCCCAACCCCAGCTGTCAACAGTTTCAATTAGGTAAAGAAAACCACATAATTCTCTTTATAATTTTATGGGGTAATTAAAATGAAACTAAGTAATGGATTTTCAACACACACACACACACACACACACACACACACACACACACACACACACACACACACACACACACACACACACACACTTGCCAAGCATGTGTGTAGCAGTTGCAATAAAGCACACTCTCCTATGGTTCCAGCATTAATCAGAACCTCTTACTTGATTTCTTTTTCCTTTTGAGTAGGAATGCAGGAACACAGGTTAGGAATTGTATGTATGGAATGAGCAAATTCTACCAATTAAAACTTTGATTTCTGCCCTGGATAGGACCATCTCGATACATGAGCACTACTGCTAGAAGTAAGCTGTCCAGAGTAAAGGGAGTACATTTAAATCTTTAAGGTGGAATCCCTTTATGACAAGGATATTATCCTGCACCCTTATTAGCAAGCAGATAAATTGTACTACGAGTTTTGGTTTATTTTTAAAATCACCTTCTAACTAGGTTCCAGAGGACCCGATTTAAGTTGTAGGTATCTTTATCATGGAATGATAAAAGAACCAAAATGTAATGCAGTTCTATCATACTTTTGAAAGAGTGCTGATTCTCTCCCTGATAAAGCCTTATGTGTGAAACTTTGAACTAAACTCAAATTCACATTTTTCTCTCTCATACTTGTTTAACGACAAATTTATTAAACAAACTAGGTATTTCACCTTGAAATAAAAGCAAGACTAAAAGGAACACAGTACTATTGCTGTTACAAATAAGCTTCATCATACCCTTGCACAAAAAAGACATAAATACGAACATGAAAGTCATAACTCATTTATTGAATGAATAGTATATGCAAGAATACCAATAAAAGGAAACTAATACTACAAACTACAATTCTGAAAATAAAGCCAATATAACAGGAACAAAATATACATAACATGAGAGGAATGTTTGATTTTGACCCATAATGCATTCCTTATCTTTACAATTAACCTAAATGTCTGTTAGAACAAAACTGTATACCTTGGTCTAACTTTAGTGCTTTTTAAAAAAGCAACAACATTCTAGAACACTTTTCTTTTGCTTTGAGATATTTGAGTCACACATTTGTTCAAGTACATAGATTCTGATTCAACAGTAGATCTACATATCTTGTTATTCTCTTAATATCTTGAGTAGCATGTACTCCTGAGCAAGTACTATCTGAAATTCTAAAATGGATGATCCTTGAAATAAAATGTATTTCATTTGTGGGTATTTAATAAACTGAGATGAAAGTAAAACTCACCCCTCCCATCCCCCCTCCCCCCAGGAACAAAGAGCTCTTATTAAAGTATAGAAACTCAAGTCTATCCTTCTACTCTAAAGAACATTTCTTACTAACATTTCTGGTAAGGCAATAAATGCTCCAGAATAATCTTCAATATACGCTTGCAAAGATTACACTGTTTAATATTGATAACGAAAACAAAACAAAAAAGGGAAAAAAAAAGGAGAAAAGAAAAGACGCTTCAAAATTTCAAGCTAAAATACGCATAAAAGACAGTCATGGCAGTATTTTTTGAAATGATGTAAATGTTATATACTTATCAAATAATGTCATGCTTATTAAAACTACAGTTAAGGACTTAGGAGATGAACGGTAAATACACTGCTGAGGTCCATTTTTCTAAATAGTCATACCACGATGTAATTACTACCCAGAAGATGATGATGCTACTTGGGAACATAAGTACTGTACAATTTTTACATTGTAAGGCACTTTTACTCAGCATGTGACGAAAACATGGATAGAGAATCAAAATATTGGAGGTTTACAACCAAAGGTGATTTTTCATGTGACTTCAATTTACATTTCAATTTTTAATGAAAGACTATTTAGCCAATCACACCACAGTGAGAAAAATAGGTAGCCAGCCACTTATCTAGCCAACCAAATGGTAAAGTGCTATTCTGGTTGCTAGTGGCAGAGAAAGGGTTGAAGAAACCCATACAAAGTCATACAGTTTATTACATAACAAATCCATTAACTGACAGCTATTGTATTTGAAGTCCATTACATGATTATTGACTGGCCATTATTACCCCCGGCACCTTCCATTTTTCCTAAAAACATCATTACAGTAGTTGTCCAAAAATGAAGGTGCTCTATTATTCCATGGGTAAGTCTATGGCACACAATGTAAAAATGATCTAGACACAGTGATTCAAAGATTTAAAATAATGGGTTTCAAGCTGCTGTAGGGAAATAAAGTACAGATCCTTTGGGAAAAGTCACATAGCTTGGTAAACAAACATCTAGATCTGTCGTTGCACTTCAAGTCATGGTGAATTTTGAAAATTCATCACATACACACACAAAAAATCCAATGGTATATTTAGAGCAAAAGGAGAAAAACATATAGGGCAATCCACTACTAAAGCTAGTTTCCTTCTAAAAATAATAAAAGATGGTTAAAATAAAGCAGTCATCGAGTCCCTTGATTTAAGTAAATGTGTGAATACACACTTGACAAATGTGACTTTAAGGGACTAGCAGTTAAAAAAAATCAGTCGTTAAGCACAGTGTAATTTTCCACCTGTTACATTTTTAAAATGCTTTTCCATAAGCTGCAGAATATCTCAATGTACAGTCAAGTTAACATGTTATTTCTTGTTGGCTAATTTGCTTTAATGTGGTAGGTTAACTAATAATTCAGAAATCAGAATCCCTACCCTTGATATTGAGGTGCTATGGTAATATTCGGCAGAACACAACTAAAATTTTTTGGTTTTGCCATAAAGAAATATATAAATGTGCTTCAGCAGGTAAGTGGAAGAAAATATCACTAGCTAGAAATGCCAGTGTGAAAATCCTTTCTAAAAAGCTGGGTTCTTAGGCTTTGAGGAACAATTCAGATGATCAATAAAACACCACTGAACCCTACCAGAAGAAAAATAGGACACAGAATCCTATTTTATAGATAAGCAAAGCAATTAATGAAAACATTAAAAATATTAAATAAAGTTTCTAAAATAGTGGTCACAAAATTAAAAATAAATACTGCTTTATGCAAAGACTGTTTTTTTTTTTTTACTTCTACAGCACATGAGATCTCCTTACATACTTTGGGCCAATATATGAAGTGTTCCACAACAACACGGCACTTGAGAGGAACGGGTTTCAGACACGGTGGCTAAAGTCCTTAGTAAGTGGTAACCCTTTAAAGGTTAAAGAGGCTTAATTTGCTGTTGCCAAATGTTAGTTTAAACTTGAAAGGATCCAATCATTTTGCTAGAAGCTCTTTGTATGACATGAAAAGAGAAGAGGGTTACTGTCAAGAGAATTTTGCCGTAAGCACTGGAGCTCAGAGCTTATAATCAATCACCAGTTGCCTGAGTCCATGCTGGTCAGTGAGAACAACTTTAACAGGAACCAAATGAAAAGCTTTAGCACACTTCTTGGAAGAGATTTTTAGCATGTGCTGTCGAAGCCAAGAGAAAAAGAAGGTTCTCTTCATTTCTCGCCTCCATTACTTGAGTGCGGAAAAAAAATTCATAAATTCCCATGTGCTGCCACCAGAGGCGTGTTTGCACTGTAAAGTGAAATTTGCTTATGCTTTCCCTTGAGTATGAATCCACTAAACAAACTTAGACACTCTAAACAGTAGAACTTTGTTCAGTCCAGAAATATAGCTTACTTCATTTCAATGTCTGCTTTAACTGTTGACACTATACACAGGGTTAATAGTGTTTCAATTGCTTCCCAGAAACTGCAAACTACAGCTACGTAATATCAACATGTCAAACTCTGCCATCTAGTGAAGGCTCATAAAACAAACAAGATGTTTTTAGGCAGTTCAATGAAGGATCTAAGAGTTGGGCAGTAAAAAGTTACAAACCCTTTTTGATTTTAGAAAACAGTGAAAAAAGAATAGTAGTTATGGATGTCTTATTCATTCCCAGTTTTCTAACTCTGTCCCATGAACCTGTTTAAAAGATGATAAAAAAATGTAAAATATGATGCTTGAGGGGAACACAATAATATAATGTTATTGAGGAGCAAGAATATCTTATTGGTTTGACATTACAACTACATTTATTGATAAAGTGGATAGCTTGTGTTTATTATTACAAAATCAGCTAGTTAAAAGAAAAAAACTATGCAAGCCTACACATCCTCAGCATTCTAGTAACATGCTTAACTAAACATAATAGCATTAAAAAAATCATACTGCACATTATTACCTCAATACGTATTTATCAGTGTGTATACTGTATCCTGACAACAGAGCCAATATAATTAACTTTCATACCTAGTTTCCATTAAGTTGCTGCTGAGTTAGTTGTTGCTGATCAATTTCTACTTTTCCCCGGCTTTTACTCTCTCGTTCCTCATCTTCTTCATCTCTCTCATCATTTCCACTATGATTTTTACAATATAGTCTACAATGATGAAAGATAAAAATCTCAAAATGTTTTGTCATTGTTGATGAGAATATATTTATGTCATTAGTGGATGAGGTCCATGCCCATTTAAAATCTGGGTTTCCTCATCCACACTAAAAAAACACCCCACAATTAGCTATAGGTCCATCTCTGTCTAAAAGATAGAAAGGAAAGCACTCTATTAATGAAATAATAAAAGTTCGTCTGAAATAAAACCACATATGTCCAAATATAAGGCAATTCCTCACTTTGCCCAATGAGATTAAAAAAAGTTCTTGGCCAACATGAAAATATCAACTTTTAGGTATATATATGAAATAATGATATTCTATAATGGTTCATATACATAATTTCAAAGCACATTTTAGGAAATAATATAAATAGTATACATGCTGCTGCTTTCTGCTCACATTTCATGAAACAATTTTACTCAAACTCCTCAAGTACCTTTTCATCATTAGTGTCCTGGCCTTTACTAGAACACCTTTATGAGTCACCTAACAGTTTTCCAGGTACTGCATTTAGCTATGTTTCTCATGATGTAGACTGGCTCCTTTAATTTCTTTTTTTCCCCATGACACTGACCTTCTGGGAAGAGTCAGACCATATGCCTCGTCAACTACACCACATTTTGGATTTATCTAACTGTGGTAATGTTTTTGTTTTGGTTTGGTTTTTAAGAGTCTTTTTTACAGTTTTTTTTTTTCATTTTTTGGCCGCTCTGCACAGCTTGTGGGATCTTAGTTCCCTGACCAGGGACTGAACCCAGGCCACGGCAGCGGAAGCACCGAGTCCTAACCACTAGACCGCCAGGGAAGTCCCTGTGAATGTTTTATTTGGTTTTCTCTCACCCTTTATTTCCTGTAAACTAGAAACAAGGTCTAAGGCCTTGGTTAAGTTTAGGTTCAACTTTCCTTTGTTAGTCCAGGATACTTTGTAGGTAATCCTGCATACCTCAGGATGCATGTAATTTCAGAATGTCCTGCTATGAGTGTGCTGTTTTCACTTGCTTTAAGGTGGTAGAAACGGCCAGATTTCTCTATCGTAAGGGTAAGTATTCCCTCTTTGAAATTAACAAACCATCTCTGGAGGGATACTTTGACATCATGCTGTTCCGACAACCTTTTACTTGGGTATATACTTGAAATTCATTGTTTTTAATGAAAATAGCAATGCAGGTGATTTTGAACAAAGGTTTAGGCCACTTTACTGTATATACATCACTATATTTTTTATAGTTAAATACCCCTACAATAATCAAAGAAGGGTGGGAGCTGATCTGAGCTCAGTTTTAGGTCAATTATACACAAGATGACAAGATGGAACAATGCTTAGAAAATGTTCAGTGGATGCCCTCTTGTGGTCAGCAACGGATAAAAGATGATCACAGGAATTCATCTGCCACAAATGGTATAAGACTAGGTTTAACATGAAAAGTTTCTAACAAGTGAGTAGAATAAACGGCAGGGGTGGGGCTGGGGGGGCAGCAATAACAACTGACTTCTGACCTAGTTTTGCTCATCATTTTTTATTCTTAAAACATTTTCAAAGAACTATGGAGAATTTCTACTCTTCAAACGCTGCATGTTAGGAATCACTTTAAATCATGAGTTCAATCATGAGTTCAAATATCAAATATCACTTCTATATAGTGCACCTATGAAGTATCTTCCCCCAAATATAACCTGAATCTAATTAAGCCTTTGAGCCAACTTATAAATTACAGGATATACAGAGGGGTAGAGAAATGAGGTAAATGACATCAGGAAAATGCAAATTGATAAATCTAGAATATGGGACTTTTACAGGACAACTTATCAGGGTTCCTTAACAGGTAGAAGGAAAAGGCAAGGGTGGAGTGGGGACTGCTCTATATTGAGAGAGACTTAAGAGACATCCATTAAATGCAATGTAAGGACCTTGCATGTATTGAGGTTTGAACAAATCAAGTCTAAAAAGACATCTTCAAGACAATTGGGGAAATGCCAAAGTGAACCAGGTATAAGATGATACTAAGAATTTACTGTTAATTTTATAAGATGTGATGACAGCATAGTGATATTGAAGTATGTAAGGATAAAATGACAAGAGATCTGGGATTCTGCTTTAACATACCTCAGAAAGAAAAAAAATGTAGATGAAACAACCGTGGCAATAAGTTGGTACCTGCTGAGACTGGGGTTGTTATACTCTTCTATTTTTGTGGGCTTTTAGAAATTTTTATAACAGAGTTTTATCTAAAAGGATGAGCCCTTTCTTGTTAGAACAAATTTTAATCTTTTTATCGGATTATTTTTCACTCAAGGACTATTTCCCATAGGCCTATTATGTGTCTTTCACCAGTCTGGACACCAAGGCCGCAGGTGCTGACCAGTGAAACAAGATCTCTGCTGTCACAGAACTTACTGTTTTATGGTGGGAGGCTGACATTTTAGAAAAATACATATTTAAATAGCTTAGAAATACAATAAAGACAATAAAACAGGATAAACAGATCACTATATAATCTTCCCTCGCCTTTTTAATATGAATATATTCAGGATCCAGAAAGGGCTGGTAAAGAAAGAAAGCAAGTCACATGTAGGAGGGAAGGAAGCCACTTCATTCAGAAATATTCCTCCTTGCATTTCCTTTCATTTGTCCATTCTTCTCTCCCCAAACTGCCTGCTTACGGACTCATTTGAACTCCATGGTCTCTATGAAAAAATCTGGAATCCACTTCTAAGCAGATTTAAGAAACAAATTTCAATGTGAAAAAGTAAAAAGAGCATTTCAAATCATCATGGATCCCAGTCCAAATACTTTTGTTTAGAAATGATCACTGCAACATGGTTTTCTAACAGCTAAAAAATAAAAGCCATCTAAATGTCTAAAAAGAGAACTGATTGAACAAACTAATACACCCATACACTGGAATACTATGCAACCATTAAAATGGTGATGTACAACTGTTTAACGTCACAGAAAAAAAATGCCTCTACTAAAGATATAGTAAGTGGAAAACAGGTTATAAAAGAGTATATATAAGAAAGTTTTGTTTTTATAAATATACACATATACACAATCACACAAATGTCTAGAAGAAAATATTCCAAAAGATTTAAAGTTATTATCTCTGGTGGTAGAATTAAAGTTGACATTTAGTTTTATTTTTCTTATCTACATTTTCCATCTTTTCCTGAAATGAAAACGGATAACTATTGTGAAAATACCTAAATAAAGTTAAAATGTAAACACAATAATTCTCCACATATCTAATTCTAAACATTTTAAATGGGCCTGTTATTTTAAAATATTATTGGCTACTTTTAAAAATAATGGATTGCTCATGAACCATATAAAGGAGAATATAAAATTGCCTCTTCTCCACCCCTATGCAACGAATGAGAGATGACAACTATTAAGTTTGCTGACTATGCTCCTAGAAAATTTTCTATGTATAAAAAACATACACAAATCTTGTACGTGTGTGTACACACGTACTTTTTATATGCTAAAATAGAATTATGTAACTTTTTCCCCTGACTCAATCACTGAAATGCCTCTCCACAACTCTACACATGGGTCTACTTTATTCTTTAATTTCTGCATAGTATTCCACTAGATACATGTATGTACTAAAATTTATTTACTAAATCTCCTGATAGAATTCTGATTTGATTTTCTTTCTTTCCTTCTTTCTCTCTCCCCTTCCTTCCTTCCTTCCTCCCTTCCTCCCTTCCTTCCTTTCTCTCTTTCTCCCTCCCTCCCTCCCTCCCTCTCTCTCTCTTTCTTTCTTTGCTATTGTGGGTGAAAAGTTAAAAATCTTTTCCCATTCCACATGAGAATTTCACCTTTGGTTAACTCTTTAGCTCTCTTCCTCTAGCAACTTAACAAAAATTAGTGTGTCAACTATTTTACTAAGCTATGTTACCCCCCCAGTTGGTAGAATGTACCTGGACTGGGAAAAATATGCATATTCTGATAAGAAGTCTTATCTTTGGTCCTCTTTCAGTGTGGTGTAACCTGAAAATTATCTATGCCTATATGACTGTATTGTTAAGAGGTGCTGACTCCAATGGGGTATGAGGCTTTTCCCCAATGTGGATCATATCTTATTGGACCTGAGCTGTACTGCTACAATGACTGCTGCAAGGACTCTCAGAGAAGACGAATATTTGATGCCACCCTGCTGGCAAGCTGTAGTTCTTGTCTATATTCTTCCTGAGTAGACTGATGCCATCTGGGGTAATCTTGTCAGTTTGAAGTATAGTTGAGTCTAAGAAGATGCCCTAGTGGGTGTTGCCACTATCACTAACGATAATGCAATGACACTTCTTGCACATACATCTCTGCACTGTTGTCTGCTCAATCCCTACAAGCACACTAGTAGCAAAAGATATATACTATTTTAAGGTTTTCATCTCCAATAATAAATTGCTCTCCTAAAAAATTGTACCAATTTATTATATTCAACCTTAACATGGAATAAGAATGCCTGTGTCTCAAAAACCTAGCTAACAGTAGATAGTCTAAATCCTATTCATCTTTGCCAAAATTGGTAAGATCTTGTTTTAATTTGCATTTGATTCATTACTAATAAGGTTGAACAGTTTTTCATGTGCTTAAAACCCATGGCTATTTCTTCTATAAACTGCCTGTTCACGTCCTTTACCCATTTTTTAAACTGGGTTGTGTTTTTCGTAATGATTTGGAGTTCTCTTTAGGTAGTCTAATTTTAATGTAGTTAAATAAAAGTTCTGAGTTCCCTATCATGCTTAGAAAGGCCGCCTATACTCAAGATTGTTTTCTTTTCTTTTTCTTTGTTTTTAAATTTTTATTGGAGTATAGTTAACTTACAATGTTGTGTTAGTTTCAGGTGTACAGCAAAGTGAATCAGTGATTCTTTTCCCATATAGGTTATTAGAGAATATTGAGTAGAGTTCCCTGGGTCAAGACCGTTTTCTAAATGGAGAGCCAACTGTATAGATATCAGGTACTGAATTAATCCATTGTCTCCACATATATAAAATGCTACCACAATTATTTATATGATTCCAACAAAGACACGGATCTGTCTTCTGTGATCTTCTGTGATCTATCTTATGTGATACTGTTTTAATTACTATATGATTGGCTTTGATATCTAACAGGGGATTTCTCCTCTCAATTGCATTAAAAATTTTCTTGGCTTCATGTGCTATACTAGTTGGCTACCCCACTACCTATCCCCCACCACCCTCCATAGTACTAAACCATATTTTGTTTGGGTAGCAATGTGTCCACTAAGAGTATATTTCCCAGCCTCCTTTGGACATATGACTAAATTCTGGCAAATGAGATGCTGAGCAGAAGCATGTATGGAACTTCTAGGAAGGCTGATTAAAGCCTGACTCAGCTGGAGCAACAGCTACTTTGTCCTTCCATCTTCCTTTGCCCTTGCTTCCTCCTGCTTCCTATGGAAGGAAGCCCAAGGAGGAGACAGCAGAAAGACGCTAATGGAGGCCAACGATAACACTGAAAAGCTGCCTACCACACCTGCACTGCTTTCCTCTGGACGTCTTTTAGGGGAGAAACAAACTTCTATCTCGTTTAAGCTTCTATTTCTTTTCCTGTTATATAAGGTAACAATCATTACTAATAGACAATAATACCACATTTACTTTTTTAGATAAAACTCAAAAAGTTGGATTTCATTAAAATTGTATTAAGTATATAGATTAATTTGGGGAGAATAGGTATCTTTCAAAGTTGAGCCTATCAAGGAACATAATATATTTCGTCATTCATTGGGGTCCTATGTAAAATGCTATTTTTAGAAAAGGTTCACCATTGGTGTATGTGTATGCACGTGTGTGTGTGTGTGTGTGTGTGTGTGTGTGTGGTGGGATAGACATTTTTCCTTTACATTTCCTAAGTAGTTATTACTGGAATTGTTTTTAAGAATTCATCTCATATTCAGCAGCCTTACTGAGCTCTTATAAGTTTTAATAAATTCAGAGCTGATTTCTTTGGATTTTCTTGGTAGACAGTAATATCAATAATATTGACAATTGTATTTTTCTCCTTCACAACATTTACTATACATTTTCCTTCCTTTTCTCATTGCACAGGCTTAACCCTCCAGAAAAAGAGTGAAAGTTAACGTTGGCAGTTGGCACCCTTGTCTTGTTCCTGATCTGAATGAAAGTGTATTGATATAGTGGCTCTCAATTAGAGATGAACCTGAGAATCACCTGCAGAGTCATCAAAATACATGGTTTGGGCCTCAACCCACTGAATTTAAATCTGAGGGTAGGGCCTAGGCATGAACATTTCTAAAGAGGGCCGTATCCACCTCCAGGCGATTCTGAGGCTCAGCTCTGGCTAAGAACCATGGTCCATTTACTTTAACACTAAATAAGCTGTTTGCCGTTTTTGTCTCTCCTAACACTCTATTAAGACTCCTAGCTTACCACCAAGAGCACTCTTGCTACCTTACTTTAAAATTCAGAAATGGATGTTGAATGGTATCAAATGTCTTTTCACTATCCACTAGGATTTTTCTTTATTAATTGTAACAGGTCACATTTATATATTTCCTAATTTTGAATAATCTTTAAATTGTTAGACTACAGCCCTGGATTTGATTTTCTAATATTTTATTTCAGATTTTGGTACATATATTTATAAAAGTTAAGACTGGTCTCTAGTTTTAAAATTTTTGTTGTTAAATGCTGTCTTTGTTAGGTTTGGTGTCACAGCTATGCACGTGTTACAGAATGAACCAAGAAGTTTTCCATTTTTTGCTATGTGCTGGACGTCTTTAAATAACATTGGAATTATCTGTTCCTTCAAGGCTTGATAGAACTCACTTGAAAAACATGTGCCTTTATTATTAAGCGAAGTTTGGCCAATTTTATAATACAGCATTAGCACCTCACGCAATCACCCAAATGACTTGGTGACTGCTTACGCAAACTGCTTTGTCCACGGAATAGGAGACCCTGAGTCACTGGTTTATTGCACGCTGGGAATGTGAGAGCGAGGAAGTGCTTTACAACTTGCAAAGGCAAACCAAATAAATATTCAGGGATCTCTACCAACTTATTCTCCATTCGATTAAACAAAGGGAACCACTGTAGATTCACATTGATAACACTAGCCCAACGCAGCACTGCTAAGTGGAGGCCCATAAAAAGGAGGGTAACATGTAATCCCAAATCTCCAAACCTTACTCTTTCATCAGTCTTCCAAGTGTATCTTTTCAACTTCTGCCTTCACAACTATATCCTATTCTAAGTTACCCACAATTCTCACCTGGACCCTCAGCAGTAGCCTCCTACCACCCACCCCCTCATTTGCACCCTTGTTTCTCTCCCATCTTAGGGCCTTGCACACGCTGTTCTCTCTGCCTAGAACGCCTTCCCAATGCCCACATTCATTTCGCCCTTCATATCTCTGCTCAAGCACTATTTCCTTAAGGAAATTCCCAAACACTCCCCCACTACAGACTAGTAGGTTAGCTCCTCCTTGTTACATGCTGTCACAGCGCTTTGTAACATCTTTTACAGCACTTACGAAGTTTATGATTGTATATTTATGTGACCATTTAATTGATATATCTCTCTCCCACTAGACTGTAAGCTTTCATGAGGACACTGTCTCTGTCTGTTTTGATCACTATTGTATGCCCAGCTCCTAGCACAGTACCTGGCACACAGGAAGCATAAAAATACTGATTGAATGAATGCTAATCCAGGGATGTGTAGGCAGAGGAAAATGTCAATTGCAGTACTCATTTCTTATACAGAGTCCTTAGTATTCTACACTTGGCTAAACACCACCTAAGAAGAGTGAGCAAGTAAACTAATGTCATCTATTTAAGGGCAGTTACTTACTGACAAGTTTAGGAAAATGGACAATTGTTCTCTTACTTGTAAATTCCTCGTGACATATTTTCAATGTATTTAGCTTTGTCTTGTACTCCACAGTGGTAATGGTAAGTCTTAACACAGGCTTTTATTTCACATCCAATAGTAGCACCGGGCTGACTGCAAAGTGTACATTTCTGTTTAAGGGAAGAGAAAGAATAATCATAAGCAGTATTTCAAAGTTTATGCAATCTTATTTCTTCTATTTTAGCTATTTCAGCCAAACAGTCCACGTTACAAAGAAAACAGCCAGTTTTTCTATTGAAAAAGAGTGCACTGAACTTACTGTATAGCATATGTATTAAATAACACTGCAATTTAAATCATACTTTGATAGACTTCCTAATATGTAGTCACCCCTGATGTTTCCATTATTTAACTCTACTAACCATCAGAGAGCTGACATCTAAACATAAAGGGAACACTCCTTAATACTGCCAAACACACACACACAAATATATTCTGTATTTTAGTGGTTGGCTTCTTTTTCTCCCTGAGATCAGTTCCTTTCCTATTATGGCTGGGGGGAAGAATGAGAAGATTCTCAGAGAGGGATTGCTACCAAGTAGGCAAAAGGGCAGAAACAGACTAAAGGGGCTGACATCTTTTTAAGACTTAAGGTGATTGTTGGAAGAAGGGTTTCATAGTCAGAGAAGTTTGAGAAATGCTAGTTTTCAACAGATTACTTGATTGTAGAACTTCTGACAGCCTTCCTCCAGGAAGGAGGGTATAGTAAACAGTTCCCAAGTTTACTGAACTCCAGATGCCCTTTTAACTTTGGAGCAGTGGGAGAGCATCCCGATGGACTGACTTCCTTTGGAGCACACTTGGGGAAATGCTAGGTTAGTGTTGACACTAAGATTCAACAGTGCAGAGGTAAATAAGTTGATCAAGAGAATGTGAATTGTTATCCTAGTCACCTATTTGACTTTAGCTGTATGACACAACATTGTGCTACATACGATGAAGTGATTTTTTTCCCCTTTATTTTTTTTTTTAGTACTCCACATTCTGTTTTAAAGGAGTTTCATTTTTAGAAGAGTAATCAAAGTATCAAAAAACTGAACTGGGTTTAAATGGAACAACTGACATCAAAAATCTTTATACCTTCAAAAATGCAGTTCCACAAAGAAAAAGTCATTTCTTATGGATTCAGACAAAGATCAACAATGCCTGAAACCACCAGATGAAAGATCGAAGGGGAGCTTCACAACGGAGGGATCAACTCACCACCTGAATCCAAGGTCAGACATTATGACTTGTCTGATGTGATAAAATATGGATGATATAGTCCCACCTGTGAAGTGTTCTTACCCCCCAAAATGTTGAAAATGAATCTAATCAAGCTTTACATCTAACTTCCACTTTAAAAGAAAATCTGGCGGATAGAGGGACAAGTTAAATAGCATTGTGAAAAAGCAAACAGACAAATAAAACATGTGGGATATTCTACAGGACAATTAATTTGTTTTCTTCAACATGTCAATGGCATACAACAAAACAAAAACAGAGACAACAAAGACAGGGAGGAGGGAGTGCCCTAGATTACTTAAGGGAAATATAACAACCAAATGTAATATGTGAACCTCCTCTGATTCACACAAACCAACTTTAAAAAGATAGTTTTGATACAATTGGGGAAATACGAACTAGGTATTAAATAACACTGAAGACTCATTGTTAATTTATAAGGTGTAATGACATTGTGGTTAGGTAAGAAAATGTCCAACTTTTAAGAGATACATACTGAAATATGTAGAGGTGAAATGATATGAAGTCTCAGCTCTGCTTTAAAATACTTCAAGCAACAAGAATAAAAGGCATAGATGAAACGAGTGCCGCAAATTCTTGATAACTGATGAGTCAAGGTGATGGATAGACGTGTGTTACTAGTCTTTCTAATTTTGATGTTTGAAAATTTTCACAATAAAAAAATTTTTAAATAGTCATTTCTAGAGACAACTGCTGTCTTAAAGAAAAGATTCTGCATTCCAATGACATTTTATAATATTCACAGACTGTAAAGGAGTAAGTCATCAAATAAAGATGCCATTATTTCTTAAAGCTATTTATTAGTAATTCAGTATGTTTAAAAACATGAGACTTAGGCACATTTTATAAAGGAAACTTTAAAGCTATGATAAACATATTAAAAGATATAACTATGTATGTGAACTTTAACTAAACAGAAGGCTCTGAAAAAATCTCCTTTTATTTAAAAAAAAAGAATGAATAACAACAAGGGGGGATTCTCAATGTTCTATTGGGGTCATGGAATTTTTCTTTAAGCGAGCTTAAACAATTTAACATTTTAAACTTAATGAGGTGTGTCATGTTCACATCTTCATTTATTTTACTAAAAGACTCTCAGATACCCTGAAGTATAAATCTCAGTATAATTGTCTTAGGTAATGAAGTTACATAGAAAGAGGAATAACTTTCAGTAACATCAGCATCCTTTATTATATTACAAATAAGTCAAATATATACTTCACTTTAACATATGAACTACTTTATATTAAATTTTTTGATGACTGGATAAATTTGAGATGTGTTCTAAATTTAAAGCACAAAGTCAGAAGAGTAATGTTGCATAGCATAAACATAAAAGCACAGACCATTCTTTTTCCTCGCTTAATCTCCTGAAGTACAGTTTTAATATCAAAATCTCCAAATTCTGCTCTTGATGTTGTTGTGAGCTGGACTGTGCCAGAAGAAAATAACTAGAAAAGAAAAATGCAGGAACATTTAATACTCAGAATCCTTGTGAGAAAAAGATTAAACAACTTAAGAACACTTACGTTACATTATTTTAATATCCTGAGAAAGATGACTTTTCTTTAATAATAATCAAGTACTGACTCAAATATTTTTTAATCTATTCACGTCTGATTAAAATATAACCCAAAATAAGGACAATGGAATAAAACTAAGGTTGCCAGTGTGGAGCCAAGATTAAATGCTTCATTTAACAAGGAGAGTTCAGCAGTGTCACCCTGTCATCTCAACTATTTTACATTTCCACAGTTTCAAAAATAGTTTAAAATGACAAATTTCCATCATAGATGCAGATGAGAATCAACCTAGAGATTTTTTTTCAAACTAGACATGTTTGGGATCTACTCCAAGGGTACATATTATGGAAAAAGCTCCCCAGGTAAATTTGATATGCATCTCTGGTTAAGAACCTCTGATATGAATAATATAATTTAAAAAAAAAATTTTTTTTGGCCATGCCATGTGGCTTGTGGGATCTTAGTTCCCCGACCAGGAATTGAACCCGGGCCCTTGGCAGTGAGAGCGTGGACTCCTAACCACTGGACTGCCATGGAATTCCCTAAATAATATAATTTTTTAAAACCTAGTCATAAATGGGATGAGTAATTCAATACAATCTAGTTCAAAAATGTTTACATATGCTATATGTCAGACCTGGATCTAAGGATGCAAAGATAAGATATAGTTCTTACCCTCAAGGGATTTAAGAGTCTATTAGGGGAAAGAGGTTCATAAATGAATAACTGCAATATAGTATATGAAGTGCAATAAGAAAGACTTTTACGAGGTTATAGTGGAGGCCAAACATAGCTTCCAAGACAAGTTTATAAAGCTGAAATTTTTACAGTTATGAAATCATTAATTATGGATTATCTGGAACATAGTAACTATACTTAGGATTACTTTAAATCGCACTAAATCATAAAGGCTATATTTTTTAAAATCTAGAGTTTATGAAGATTTGGGCTTATAGAACTTCCAGTTATAAAATAAATAAGTCATGGGGATATAATGTACAGCATAGGAAACAGAGTCAATAATATTGTAATAACTTTGTATGGTGACAGATGGTAAGTAGTCTTATCGTGGTGATCATTTTGTAATGTATAAAAATATCGAATCACTATGTTGTATACCTGAAACTAATATAATATTGTAAGTCAATTATACTTTTAAAAAAAGATTTGAGATTATAGGATACACTATTCATAATTCTAAAACACTAATGCTGGGGAGGAAAGTTCTATATTTGGTTACTAGCTAAATGCTTTTCCAAAACTTGTGTTTAAAAGCACATAAAAAGAACCATACTTACCATGCACTTATAATGTGCAGCTGCCTTCTTGGCATTAAATATATGCAGTTTTCCTCTTGCTTCATTTTCTTCCTCCCCTACATGACAAAATCCACATTTAGGCCTGGTGTCACTAGGGCTGCTTCTGTGTGGAGACCTATCTCTCTGCAAATGTAAAAGAAAATGAAAACCTTGAAAAAAAATCCATGAAAATATGCTATCAGTACCTCAAGCTTAGTTAACACTTCAAATGATTAACTTTACCGATCAACACAGTTCAGATGAAATATTCATGGTGCAACAAAAAGAAAGAATCCAACATTTTTCTACTTACATAGGAACTACTCTCCATTTCATCTGTTCCATGGGAGGATGTGGACCTGGTATCTTCCGACAGTCCTTTAAAATTAGTTTTTCGCGGCCTTCCTTTGCGACTTTTCTTTTTACTTTTAGGTGATGAGGGCTCCAGTTCATGTTCATTAAAACTTTCTTCTAGATCAGCTGCTTAAAAATGAATAAAAGCTTTACATGGACCAATCTTAAAATGAGCATTAGTTCATGGGTCCTTAGAACATATGTTTCTCCTTAGAATAAAATCACCTCAAGATATGGGGAGAAATGATGTGTGGTATGTTTGATATAGTGGCCTAACATTTCATATAAATGCAACAAAAATGAAATACAAAGAAATAGTTTTACTATAATAACTGTAAAATTAATTATTTCCATCAAAGTTATAATTCTATGAAAATGAGTTTTGTGATCTTAACTGTGCACATAATTCAATAAACATTTCTAAACTCTAATAAGGGAATTTTTTAGAATTAGATCTTGTATAATTTTTTTTTTACCATAGGTTTCAAAGAGTTTTACCTCACACTGTTGGTGAAATCAGAACAATTACCCAGAAAATAAACTTGCTATAACTTGGAAAGCTAAATGAAAATAAAGTAGGTGTATCTGTGCTGTCCAATATAGTAGCCACTGGCAACATGTGGCTTTTTAAAATTTAAGTCATTTATAATTAAATGAAATTAGGGCTTCCCTGGTGGCACAGTGGTTGAGAGTCCGCCTGCCGAGGCAGGGGACATGGGTTCGTGCCCTGATCCGGGAAGATCCCACATGCCGCGGAGCGGCTGGGCCTGTGAGCCATGGCCGCTGAGCCTGCGCGTCCGGAGCCTGTGCTCCGCAACGGGAGAGGCCACAACAGTGAGAGGCCCCCGTACCGCAAAAAAAAAAAAAAAAAAAATTAAACCTTCAGTTTCTCAGTCACACTGACCACATTTCACGTGTTTATTAGTCACATGTGGCAAGCTGAGTCTCTACTGGACATCACAGATATAGAATGTTTCTATCATTACAGACAAGTTCTATTGTACAGCACTGCTCTAGATAGCTCTTTAAACTATCATGAAAATCAAAAGATCAAATTCACCAAGGAACAGATCTACAAATGAACTAACCAATTGATCAAGTAATTAAACAAATATTAAGTATAAAAGGAATTTCTAACATAAGTGGTAGAAAAGCTATGGTGCAGGTTGTCTGTGTATACGTTAATGGATTAAACAAAATTTATGGAGAAGTTTTAGAACTGTGCTTCCCAGTAATTTGAAAAGTATTTCTACCATTAATAGAGGTGCTTCATTCAGTTATTCACTAAAAATATTTATTGAGGGCCTACTGTATATAAGACAATGTACTTAGTGTTCAAAAAGGTATAAAAATCAAATATTCACTTGTCTTAGTGTCAAACTATAGAAAGTTTTAGGCATAGTTCTAATACCTACATTGTTTTTTCTTTTACCATAAATTATCGACTATAATTCCACGGACTAATTTCTTCCATGAGAAAGCATATCAACTCCTCTTCTCAGATGCTGATCTTTCCTAATAAATACTTTAAAGGGTTTTTTCCTAAGCAATAAAAGCACATTCATTATGATAAGAAAAGGGTAATTTAATCAGTATATTTGAATATATAAACTCTAAGAACTGAGAGCATTAGACCATTTGCAAAACAGTTAATAAAAATTTATATCAATGTAACTTCACCTAACTATGGTAGGATTTAAGGGAAGAAAGGGGGGGGAAGGTAAAAGTGGATAGTGTTTTATAGGCAATAGGACAAATTCATGTGAATAACTCTCCCTGTGAAGACAGACAAGTCAATTAAAGATAATTCTGATCTTAACACTATAGCAAATTTCACATCAGAACACGCCACCTACTTTAAACATTCAATCTGACAATTTTTAAGACACAGAATTTCATTAAAGCTATTAGAATTACTTGCATGTGCCAAAAATTAAAATGAAAAATCATAACCAAATGTTCCAATCATCCTGATATATATTACAGCATATATATGATATACATAATATTCTGTTATTTACAATGAAAACAAATAATCACTAACACTATAATAACACTACATTGTTAAACACCTATAAAGAAATTACTTAACTGATTCCATTATCAGGCCAACATGGCTAGTTTTCCAGATGGCGTATTTGTCTGTCCTAAACATGGAATCGTTCAGTATAAAATTTTAGGGGACTTTACCAGCAATAGTAAAAAAAAAAAAAAAAAAATCACAAAAGATTGACAGATTTAATTATATTAGACTTTTAAACTTCTGAAAGTAAAAAAAAAGTGATAAAATTAGAAGGCAAACAAACTGGAAGAATATCTGCTGTACTTATGACAAAGGATTAGTATCTTTATGATCTGATAAGCTCATAAAAGATTAAGACCTCAACAGAAAAATGGGTGAACCGTATGATCAAATAATTCGTAGAACATAAGTAGTTAAATATACTTTTAGGGACTTCCCTGGTGGCACAGTGGTTAAGAATCCCCCTGCCAATGCAGGGGACACGGGTTCAATCCCTGGTCCAGGAAGATCCCACATGCCGCGGAGCAACTAAGCCTGTGCGCCATAACTACTGAGCCTGCACCCTAGAGCCTGTGAGCCACAACTACGGAGCCCACGTGCTGCAACTACTGAGGCCCACGCGTCTAGAGCCCATGCTCTGCAACAAGAGAAGCCACCGCAATGAGAAGCCTGCGCACCGCAATGAAGAGTAGCCCCCGCTCGCCGCAACTAGAGAAAGCCCGCGCACAGCAACAAAGACCCAACACAGCCAAAGTAAACTTTAAAATAAATAAATAAATACACTTTTAGAAAATTTGATGTCTCTAAGTCAAAGAAGTGTAAATTAAGTGATACACCATTTTCACCTATCAAAATAGCAGTCTTTAAGTAGTTGTAAAAAACTTCAATAAACCCAACAAAAAATGTGTTAGAAATACAAATATAAAAGAAGCCCCACAAAAATGTTGAGATAAGCCATGCTTCTGGATGAATAGGATCAACATTAGAATGGTATCAGTTCTTGCTAACCTAATTTAATGAAACGCTGATAAAACAGAATTGAAAGTTGATTCCACAGTTTTCTAGAAGAGTAAATATATAATACACAAGACTATCTTTTTTAAAAAAAGGTATCAAAATATACCATAAAGCAACAGTAGTTAAAACACTGGCATAGGAACAGACACATGTCAGAAGAGAAAGCCAGGTTGAAAAGAGACCCACATGCATATGGGAAATCAGAGTATGATAATGGTAGCATTTCAAATGAGTGGGGGAGAGACATAATGGCACAACGGTACCCATTTTCTAAAAATTCAGATTCCTTTTCTCATACTATATGAAAAAATTAGAGATGGATCCAAAAAATCTAATAAAATAACAAACCAGAAATGTAACAGAAGAAAATGGAAGCGATTATTTTTTTTATAATCTTGGGGTTAGGACACCTAAGAAGCCATTTAGTGGCAGGGAATTAATATCTGTATTTTACAGACAGCACTTCAAATCAATTTTAAAAAGACAAACCTTGAAAGAAAAACGTGCAAAGGATAGGACTGACAATTCACAGAAGAAATATAAATGACTGAAAAAACATGGGCAGAAGCACAACCTTACTAATTACAAGAGAAATGGAAATTAAATGAGATAATCAGATTCGTAAAAATTATAAGACTGATAATATCCAGCACAGTTGTAGGGAACTGGACACTCTCATACACTGTTGGTACATGTGACAGTACTGATTCCCAATGTTAAATGCACAGAGTCTCTCCTGGCATCCCCATTTCTAGGACTTTATCCTATAGAATCACTTGCATAAGTACATAAGCACATACGTATGAGGAAGATCAATGCAGTTTTATTCCTATTTCACATAAAAAATAAATATAACTGATTTTTATTAAGAGAAATCCTTAAATAAACTATGGTTCTATTTATTCTATGGGATGTAACACAACTGTTAAAAAGAATGAGGTTGATCTGTATGCACAGAGAAGGGTGTCTGATACATCACAGAATGAAAAAAACAAGTTGCATAACATTATCTATGTATACTATGATGCCATTGTATTACAAATAGTGAGCATATGCATATATATGTAAGATTGTACGTATGTAAGAAAGGTTCTAGGAAGATTTACAAACTGTTAGTAGTAGGAACTCTACTACGACTGAGAGTGTGATTTTGGGGTGAAGAGAGGGCTTTCTGAATTACTTTTATAGTACTTTTGTACTATTTTAATTTTTTTAACAATGGGCTATGTACTACGTTTGTATTTAAACGAATTTATAACATCCAGTGTGGTGAAAGGAAGGGGTAAAGTCAGCCACTGCTGACGGGAATATAATCTAGCACAATCTTTCTAGAAAGTAATATGGCAATGCATATTGAGAACCTTAAAAAGATTAAACCCTTTGACCCAGTGATTTTATTTTTGGGAATTTATCCTAGAAAATATTTGAAAATTATTTGCACATGAAAATGTGAGTATGAAGCTAGTCACAGCACCTTTGTTTAAATTTTTCATGGTTACTTATTGTTTATTTTTCCAATTCAAAACTGTGAAAATGTTTTAACATTCTTAAAAGTTATTTTTAATAATAATTATAAAGAACTATCTGCATAAAAGTAGGGAAAATCTTCCTTTCCACCTTCCAATTCCATCTGCTCTGCACTCCCAGCTGGTACCCTAGCTTCCTTGCTTCCCTTTCTTCATACTCACTCCCTTCCTCTCAAGGTACCGTTAACTTAACGCTTCTTTTCTCAATCTCAAGGGTAGAGAGCCTGGTTTTGAATCCTGGATCTGTCACAGACTGTGTGTCCTTGGACCTGAGACCTACCTCAGAGGGTTCTTGAATTAAATGAGTTAGTTCCTGTAAAGTACTTAATCTAGAACAGGGCCTGGCACATAAGACACTCTCAATAAATGTCAGCTATTATTTTCTATGCATATGCAAATCCGTTTTAAAAGCATATACAAACAAATGGCATTCTAAGCATACTATTCTGCATCTTGCCCTTTTCCATTTAATATGTAAATGCAAATACCCAAAATATAAGAGCTAACATTAGAGCTTTTTGAGTTTTGACTATACAGGATGTGCTATGCAGTTTACATGCATTATCTTATTCAACCTCAAAACAGCCCCATGAGGTTGTATCAGTCACCATCCCCATCCTCCGTTTTATAGATAAGTAAATTCAGAAAAGTTAAATAATTTTGCCTAAGATCATAAAGCTAGGGAGTAGCAGAGTTGGGACAAACACATGTCAGTGAGTCACTACTATATGCTTTGGAAGTAGTAATACCCACTATCATGGAAATAAACATCTTCATATGCTCCTGCAAGTTAGAAAAAGGATAGCTATACATATGCTTATGTATGCATCGCTCTGGAAGGACACAAAAGAAACTGACAGTAGGTGTTGCTTTTAGCAAAAAAAATTTGGAAACTGAGATACAAGGACAAGGATGAGAGGAAAGCTTACTTACAGTCTACACTCTTTTGTATTGCTGATTTTTGTACAATGTTCATATACCTATTCAAACAAAAGAATATGGGAGAAAATAAAACCCTACCCTTGTATTCACAACTACAATTTCTAAAAATCCAGACTTGATAAGGTAGGTAGCAAAATAAGGTTGTCCTCCTTTCCTGTGCCACCAAGTGTTCCCCACCTTTATGAGTACAGATGTCCATGTCACCTTAGAATGGCCAGGCCCTTCTCTGTTACCCTTCTGATTGCCCCTATGCGACAGGGGGGTGACCAACTTACCAGGAAACCAACTCTCCCCTCCTCCTAGTATTGTATAAGCCCTATCTGTCCCTTTACCAATTCTCTTCTCCCTCCTAATCAATGTTTTCCTCATCTTATATCTTCCTGGTTTAAGCCCCATTTCCTTCCTTCTCCTAAATTCTCACATCACTTAACAGTATGAAGTAGAAAGGACCCCTGGACAGAAAGTCTGAAGTCTGCCACTTTCTAGGCCTTAACTTGGTGAAGTTACTTAACACTCGCAAGTCTCCTGGTATATCAAATGGGACTAATAAGAACACCTTCCTGAAAAGGCTGCTTTAAGAAAATGTTTGAGAAAAGCACTTTATAAACTATGAAATTCTATTCAATTGTTAATTATTACTTGTCATACCTTGTGTAGATTTTAAGCTCTTTGTCCACAAGGGGCTTCTTTTCTAAACTCCCAATGTGCCTACACCCAGCAGGCACTCAATAACATTTGTCGGAATGTTTTTTAAGAAAAAGGCCAAGCATTCAAGTTGGGGTAAGCATTACCACATCTGCTTTGAATCTTTAGGGCAGCTACAAAAGCAAGACTGGAGGTCATCTGCCCTGCCGTCTCCAATGGGAACGTGGTGAGCACTTGCTCTGCATGCCCCTGGTCACAAGTAAACTCTGCTTTTCCAGTAAAGTTATCAGAAAAATGATTTCTTTTAGGCATATGCATATACATATATAAATATGTAACATACATAAATATATTATTCTTAATTAAGTGTGCCAAAATGAAATAGGATAGCTGGGATTGAATTTAAAATAATCCAGGTGGAGGAAGTGGGTAAGGGTATAGATGAAACAAGACTGGCCAGGAGCTGACGGTTACTAAAGCTGGGTGATGGGGCTTTTTTTTTTTTTATGCTCTCCTCATGTCCCTACATTTTTTTAAATTTCTTAATTTTATTTTTTTATACAGCAGGTCCTTATTAGTCATCAATTTTATACACATCAGTGTATATATGTCAATCCCAATCGCTCAGTTCATCACACCACCACCACCACCACCCCGCCGCTTTCCCCCCTTGGTGTCCATACGTTTGTTCTCTCCATCTGTGTCTATTTCTGCCCTGCAAACTGGTTCATCTGTACCACTTTTCTAGGTTCCACATACATGCGTTAATATACGATATTAGCTTTTCTCTTTCTGACTTACTTTACTCTGTATGAGTCTATAGATGCATCCATGTCTCAACAAATGACCCAATTTCGTTCCTTTTTATGGCTGAGTAATATTCCATTGTATATATGTACCACATCTTCTTTATCCAATTGTCTGTCAATGGGCATTTAGGTTGCTTCCATGACCTGGCTATTGTAAATACAGCTGCAATGAACATTGTGGTACATGACTCTTTTTGAATTATGGTTTTCTCAGGGTATATGCCCAGTAGTGGGATTGCTTGGTCATATGGTAGTTCTATTTTTAGTTTTTTAACGAACCTCCATACAGTTCTCCATAGTGGCTGTATCAATTTACATTCCCACCAACAGTGAAAGAGGGTTCCCTTTTCTCCACACCCTCTCCAGCATTTGTTGTTTGTAGATTTTCTGATGAAGCCCATTCTAACTGGAGTGAGGTGATACCTCATTGTACTTTTGATTGGCATTTCTCTAATAATTAGTGATGTTGAGCAGCTTTTCGTGCGCTTCTTGGCCATCTGTATATCTTCTTTGGAGAAATGTCTATTTAGGTCTTCTGCCCATTTTTCGATTGGGTTGTTTGTTTTTTTAATATTGAGCTGCACGAGCTGTTTATGTATTTTGGAGATTAATCCTTTGTCCATTGATTCATTTGCAAATATTTTCCCCCATTCTGAGGGTTGTCTGTTTGTCTTGTTTGTAGTTTCCTTTGCTTTGCAAAAGAATCTACGTTTCATTAGGTCCCATTTATTTATTTTTGTTTTTATTTCCATTATTCTAGGAGGTGGATCAAAAAAGACCTTGCTGTGACTTACGTCAAAGAGTGTTCTTCCTATGTTTTCCTCTAAGAGTTTTATAGTGTCCAGTCTTACATTTAGGTCTCTCCTCTATTTTGAGTTGATTTTTGTGTATGGTGTTAGGGAGTGTTCTAATTTCATTCTTTTACATGTAGATGTCCAGTTTTCCCAGCACCACTTATTAAAGAGGCTGTCTTTTCTTCATTGTATATCCTTGTCTCCTTTGTCATAGATTAGTTGACCATAGGTGCGTGGGTTTATCTCTGGGCTTTCTATCCTGTTCCATTGATCTATGTTTCTGTTTTTGTGCCAGTACCATATTGTCTTGATTACTGTAGCTTTGTAGTATAGTCTGAAGTCAGAGAGTCTGATTCCTCCAGCTCCGTTTTTTTCCCTCAAGACTGCTTTGGCTATTCGGGGTCTTTTGTGTCTCCATACAAATTTTAAGATTTTTTGTTCTAGTTGCGTAAAAAATGCCATTGGTAATTTGATAGGGATTGCACTGAATCTGTAGATTGCTTTGGGTAGTATAGTCATTTTCACAATATTGATTCTTCCAATCCAAGAACATGGTATATCTCTCCATCTCTTTGTATCATCTTTAATTTCTTTCATCAGTGTCTTATAGTTTTCTGCATACAGGTCTTTTGTCTCCCTAGGTAGGTTTATTCCTAGGTATTTTATTCTTTTTGTTGCAATGGTAAATGGGAGTGTTTCCTTAATTTCTTTCAGATTTTTCATCCTTAGTGTATAGGAATGCAAGAGATTTCTGTGCATTAATCTTATATCCTGCAACTTTACCAAATTCATTGATTAGCTCTAGTAGTTTTCTGGTGGCATCTTTAAGATACTCTATGTATAGTATCATGACATCTGCAAACGCTGACAGTTTTACTTCTTCTTTTCCAATTTGTATTCCTTTTATTTCTTTTTCTTCTCTGATTGCCGTGGCAAGGACTTCCAAAACCATGTTGAATAACAGTGGTGAGAGTGGACGTCCTCGTCCTGTTCCTGATCTTAGAGGAAATGGTTTCAGTTTTTCACCATTGAGAATGATGTTTGCTGTGGGTTTGTCGTATATGGCCTTTATTATGTTGAGGTAGGTTCCCTCTGTGCCCACTTTCTGGAGAGTTTTTATCATAAATGGGTGTTGAATTTTGTCGAAAGCTTTTTCTGCATCTATTGAGGTGATCATATGGTTTTTCTGCTTCAATTTGTTAATATGGTGTATCACGTTGATTGATTTGCATATACTGAAGAATCCTTGCATCCCTGGGATAAATCCCACTTGATCACGGTGTATGAACCTTTTAATGTGTTGTTGGATTCTGTTTGCTAGTATTTTGTTGAGGATTTTTGCATCTATATTCATCAGTGATATTGGTCTGTAATTTTCTTCTTTTGTAGTATCTGTCTGGTTTTGGTATCAGGGTGATGGTGGCCTCATAGAATGAGTTTGGGAGTGTTCCTTCTTCTGCAATTTTTTGGAAGAGTTTGAGAAGGATGGGTGTTATCTCTTCTCTAAATGTTTGATAGAATTCACCTGTGAAGCCATCTGGTCCGGGACTTTTGTTGGAAGATTTTTAATCACAGTTTCAATTTCATTACTTTTGATTGGTCTGTTCGTATTTTCTATTTCTTCCTGGTTCAGTCTTGGAAGGTTAAACCTTTCTAAGAATTTGTCCATTTCTTCCAGTTTGTCCATTTGATTGGCACAGAGTTGCTTGTAGTAGTCTCTTAGGATGCTTTGTATTTCTGCAGTGTCTGTTGTAACTTCTCCTTTTTCATTTCTAATTTTATTGATTTGAGTCCTCTCCCTCTTCTTCTTGACGAGTCTGGCTAATGGTTTATCAATATTGTTTATCTTCTCAAAGAACCAGCTTTTACTTTTATTTATTTATTTTTTTATGGTACGTGGGCCTCTCACTGTTGTGGCCTCTCCCGTTGCAGAGCACAGGCTCTGGATGCACAGGCTCAGCGGCCATGGCTCACAGGCCTAGCTGCTCCGCAGCATGTGGGATCTTCCCAGACCGGGGCACGAACCCGTGTCCCCTGCATTGGCAGGTGGACTCTCAACCACTGCGCCACCAGGGAAGCCCTCAAAGAACCAGTTTTTATTTTTACTAATCTTTGCTATTGTTTTCTTTGTTTCTATTTCATTTATTTCTGCTCTGATCTTTATGGTTTCTTTTCTTCTACTAAGTTTGGGTTTTGTTTGTTCTTCTTTCTCTAGTTCCTTTAGGTGTAAGGTTAGATTGTTTGAGATTTTTCTTGTTTCTTGAAGTAGGCTTGTATAGCTATAAACTTCCCTCTTAGAACTGCTTTTGCTGCATCCCATAGGTTTTGGATCGTCGTGTTTTCATTGTCATTTGTCTCCAGGTATTTTCTGATTTCCTCTTTGATTCCTTCAGTGATCTCTTGGTTATTTAGTAACGTATTGTTTAGCCTCCATGTGTTTGTGTTTTTTACGTTTTTTTCCCCGTAATTCATTTCTAATCTCATAGCACTGTGGTCAGAAGAGATGCTTGGTATGATTTCAATTTTCTTAAATTTACTGAGGCTTGATTTGTGACCCAAGATGTGATCTATCCTGGAGAATGTTCCATGCGCACTTGAGAAAAAAGTGTAATCTGCTGTTTTTGGATGGAATGTCCAGTAAATATCAATTAAATCTATCTGGTCTATTGTGTCATTTAAAGCTTGTGTTTCCTTATTAATTTTCTGTTTGGATGATCTGTCCATTTGTGTAAGTGAGGTATTAGAGTCCCCCACTATTACTGTGCTACTGTCGTTTTCCTCTTTTATAGCTGTTAGCAGTTGCCTTATGTATTGAGGTGCTCCTATGTTGGGTGCATATATATTTATAATTGTTATATCTTCTTCTTGGATTGATCACTTGATAATTATGTAGTGTCCTTCCTTGTCTCTTGTAACATTCTTTAAAATCTATTTTATCTGATATGAGTATTGCTACTCTAGCTTTCTTTTGATTTCCACTTGCATGGAATATCTTTTTCCATCCCCTCACTTTCAGTCTGTATGTGTCCCTAGGTCTGAAGGGGGTCTCTTGTAGACAGCATATAGATGGGTCTTGTTTTTGTATCCATTCAGCGAGCCTGTGTCTTTTGGTCGGAGCATTTAATCCATTCATGTTTAAGGTAATTATCGATATGTATGTTCCTATGACCATTTTCTTAATTGTTTTGGGTCTGTTTTTGTAGGTCCTTTTCTTCTCTTGTGTTTCTCACTTAGAGAAGTTCCTTTAGCATTTGTTGTAGAGCTGGTTTGGTGGTACTGAATTCTCTTAGCTTTTGCTTGTCTGTAAAGCTTTTGATTTCTCCATCGAATCTGAATGAGGTCCTTGCCGGGTAGAGTAACCTTGGTTGTAGGTTCTTCCCTTTCATCACTTTAAGTATATCATGCCACTCCCTTCTGGCTTGTAGAGTTTCTGCTGAGAAATCAGCTGTTAACCTTATGGGAGTCCCCTTGTATGTTATCTGTCGTTTTTCCCTTTTTGCTTTCAATGATTTTTCTTTGCCTTTAATTTTTGCCAATTTGATTACTATGTGTCTCAGTGTGTTACTCCTTGGGTTTATCCTGCATGGGACTCTGCGCTTCCTGGACTTGGGTGGCTATTTCCTTTCCCATGTTAGGGAAGTTTTCTACTATAATCTCTTCAAATATTTTCTCGGGTCCTTTCTCTCTCTCTTCTCCTTCTGGGACCCCTATAATGCAAGTGTTGTTGCATTTAATGTTGTCCCAGAGGTCTCTTAGGCTGTTTTCATTTCTTTTCATTCTTTTTTCTTTATTCTGTTGCACAGCAGTGAATTCCACCATTCTGTCTTCCAGGTCACTTATCTGTTCTTCTGCCTCAGTTATTCTGCTACTGACTCCTTCTAGTGTAGTTTTCATTTCAGTTATTGTATTGTTCATCTCTGTTTGTTTGTTCTTTAATTTTTCTAGGTCTTTGTTAAACATTTCTTGCATCTTCTCGATCTTTGCCTCCATTCTTTTTCCGAGGTCCTGGATCATCTTCACTATCATTATTCTGAATTCTTTTTCTAGAAGGTTGCCTATCTCCACTTCATTTAGTTGTTTTTCTGGGGTCTTATCTTTTCCTTCATCCGGTACATAGCCCTCTGACTTTTCATCTTGTCTATCTTTCTGTGAATTGGGATTTTTTTTTCAAACATACTTTTGCGTATGTTTCAAACTTCCTATAATGAAAGTTTATAAAGTGTGCTAAAACAAAGATGAGTGTAAATAATGCCTAGCACAGCACTTTGCACATGGGTAGTCAACAAATCTGGTGAATCAAAGAAAGAAAATGGAGTCAATTCTAGCAAAGAGCACAGTATGAATACACTACTAAAATTTTCCGAGTTAAATCACACAGTTTAAATTCTATTATCTTCCAAGGAAGAGCACATGAAAAGATGAGTGGTAAGAGAGGTAGGTAGAGTTTTCAAGGAATAATGGTTACAACCATAATGATACAGAATGTAGTATTTACTGAGCAACTTACTATGTGCCAGGCACATTGCTAAGAGCTTCACATGCATCATTTCATTTAATTCTTACAATAATCCTACAGGTGGGTTTTTTTTAATCCCCATTTTACAGATGCAGTATTAAGGTTCTAAGAGATACTAAATAACTTGCCCAAGATCATGTGACTAGTAAGTGGCAGAGTTAAGATTCAAATATACATCTGCATTCAAAGCCCATATTCAACCAGTGTACAAAACTGCCTTTCCAGTACTTAATAAATCTATTCAATGCACCTAAATTAAAAAGGTTTTTAAACACTTTGATACCATATTAAAATCTCCCTAAACTTCCACTTAATAAAAGTAATGTAGATTGGAAACTGCAGCATAATCTAGAGAAAAAGAACAAGGGAAAGAAAATATTAAGGGAGTATTAAACCAGGCAAAGGCTTGAATCTACATAAATGACAACACACTTTCAACATACTTCCAATATAACTATTTCCTGAAACATAAACTGAGATATGATTTGACAAACACCTCTAATAAAGCTCCCAAATTGTCCATCAGGGGCTCCACCAAGTCCCTGATTTGTTTACACTGTCTCAGAACACCTGGGATTTTATGGTCACTGTAATTGTGGCACTTATCACTAATTTCAGACTTATAAAAATCTGTAAAAAAAAATTCCTATATACCCTTCACCCAAATGTTAATATCTTACCATATATACGTTATCATTCATTCTCTCTATCCATATACCTTTTTCTGAAAGGTTAAAGAGTAAGATGCAAACATGATGCCCCTTTATCTCTAAGTACTTCCATGTATCACCACTGTATTTTAATCAGTTAGTCACATATCTGCTGCTAAATTCTGTAACTCCCCCCAGAGTGAAACCCTGTTTTATTAATTCATCTTTCTCTACTGACACCCAGCACAAGAGAAGCTACAGGACAAGAAGTGTCACCCCAGAACAAGTGACACGTTAAATACCGTTCTTAGTTTCAAGCCAAAGAAAATGAATAAGTTACAAACATTTCTCGAGTACCCATCCCATGCAAAACATTCTATATTGGGTAATTTAAGAAGTATATTAAACCACAAGTTTGGCTCCTTACAATTAAGAATTTAAACTGAGCTGAGGTTATGTTTGTGATGATGATTTACATTCTACACATTCTTGCTGTGAATATCTAACACCCAGCATCTACTCTAGATACTGTTTTCTATCTCTTCACAGATTACTTTGCTCCATATAAATTATTTAATGCAAAGACCGTAATACCCTTAATGAAAATGATTTTAAAAGAACCACCATTCATTTGTAATCACAGTTCCTTATAAGTAGTCATATGTTTAGTGATGACAAATTATCATATTAAAGTACTTCTACAAAATACAGACTGCCATCTGTTACAAGCTAAAGCTATTTGCTATTGCGAACATTTGACATTTTTGAAATATTGCTTTAAAAAAAAGGTAAAAGGGCTTCCCTGGTGGCACAGTGGTTAAGAATCCGCCTGCCAATGCAGGGGACATGGGTTCGAGCCCTGGTCCGGGAAGATCCCACATGCTGCAGAGCAACTAAGCCCGTAAGCCACAACTACTGAGCCTGCGCGCCACAACTACTGAAGCCCGTGCGCCTAGAGCCCGTGCTCTGCAACAAGAGAAGCCACAGCCATGAGAAGCCGGCACACCACAATGAAGAGTAGCCCCCGCTCACCTCAACTAGAGAAAGCCCGCGCGCAGCAATGAAGACCCAACACAGCCAAAAATAAATAAATAAAATAAATTAAGTTATTTAAAAAAAGGTAAAGGATATACCTATTATCTAAACACAGGCCAACGGGGGGGGGAGAACATAAGATGTAGGATTTAATTCTGGCTATTCCTGTCCATTTCTAACATATAGGAGGGCACTACACCATTTTAAGCACTCAATCACCACATGTGGCTAGTGGCTACCATATTGGACAGTGCAAATATAGAACATTTCCATCGTCACAGAAAATTCTGCTAGACAGCATTGTTGAGCCATTTATTCTCCATTCCCTTGTAAAAAGCCCTGCACCTTTGAGGTCCATGTCATTCAACTAAACCACTGCTTCCCAAATTAATATGCATACAAACCACCTGGGATCTTGTTTAAATTCCTATTAAGTAGGTCAGGGGTGGGGCTTCAGATCAGGCATTTCTAACAACTCCCAGATGACGTCCATTCTGCTGGTCCACAGACTATGCTACCTTCTTCCTCTCCTTCTTGCTAATAATTGTCAACTTCCAATCATTCCACTCACACATCACTTTCTTTAGCACACAGCTCACAGCCCTCTTCTCCATCCTGACCCCTGCCCATCATGCTGGGTGATTTCACTATCCACATGGACAATCCAAGCAACACCCAGCCATTCAGTTCCTTAGACTTCACTGATGTCCTCCATCAACCACCTAATCCCTATAATCATACCCAGATACCTCATAGTCACCTAAAAGGATTCTACCTCTGAAATCACTATATCATACTTTGGAACCACAGATGATTGCTTTCCCAAGTACTTTCATTCTCATTGTTCTTCAATCTTACCAGGACCTCCAGTCTATTAATTCCTTTCAGTTTCTTTACTCTCGCAAATATTCTAAACTCCCTTATCCCTTTACTCTTATGTTGAACCCACTTGGAAAAATTCCGATTCTGAATGAACCAACTAGATACTTTCTCTATTCTACACCCAGGATCCTGTACTGCTGTAGGAAATGTCACACAACCTGACTGATGGCATCACTTTATAAATTCACGGTTACCAACCTCAACTGGTCCAATTCAGTCCAGAAACTTTACATTTCTCTAGGCAAACTTCCTCCCCTGGTCTTCACAACTATTCTTTCAAAACAACTTCTCTCTCCTTCAACTTCCAACCCTCACCCCTCCCCCTACATTCTCCCTCACAGAGAAAACAGACCTGATAGGAACCACTTATCCTCTTCCTTCTCTCCTATTACAGTGGAAAGGACCTCCTTATCACAGGACAATTGTTCCACTTGTGCACTGAATCCTCCTTCTTGTACCTTCAATCTCTTCTCGTTCATTGGATCCTTTCTTGTAAGCATTAACAACTAATCCCCCCCCCACCAAAAAAAAGGCCAACGAAGTGAAAGAAACCAATCTGAAAAGGCTACATACTGTATGATTCCAACTATATGACATTCTGGAAAAGGCAAAAGTATGGAGATGGTAAAGAGATTCTCAAATTTAATATTTCAAAGCACAGTTCATGTTATATCAAGCTAACATGACAGACTGAATTACATAGTATTTATCGTTTTGAGTATTAGCAAAGTAGGTACTGAGCCACAAATGGCAAAAACGATCAAGAAATCGCCAAAGGTATCAATTCCTCTTTGCTGTATAGATTAGTGCCATACAATTCTCAAAGACAGTCCCTGAAATACAATCCTATAAACCCCCAACATAAATTACAATCATAAAGTAGCATATATGTTTCCCATTAGAATAATGAAATAATTGGAAGTTCTGTTTCTGACAAAGCACTCAATATCTAATAAATTCAAGCTAGATGAATGTGATAAAAGTCAAAATTCAATAAACAGAAACTCTGTCATACTTTTAAACTGTAATATTATCCTTTCAAGTTCTACAAGATGAGTATAAACATACTACATGTGTCAATAATACAGGGAACCCAAATGTGCTACCAAACTATACACTGAACCCAAAATTCAAATCAATCGTATCACAAATTTGAATTGTAGTATTCCTGCCAGCTATATTGAAAGAAAAGTCCTCTTGGGACTTCCCTGGCAGTCCAGTGGTTAAGATTTCACCTTCCAATGCAGGGGATGCAGGTTTGATCCCTGGTCGGGGAACTAAGATCCCACATTCCTCAGGGCCAAAAAACCAAAAGAGAAAACAGAAGCAATATGGTAAAAAATTCAATAAAGACTTTAAAAATGGTCCACATGAAAAAATCTTAAAAAAAACGGAAAGCCCTCCTGAAAAGCATGAATTTAGATCTTCCTCATTAAAAAGTTTCTCAAAGCAAAAAGGTGGTCAAAATTATTTTTATGTAGTCTGCACTGACTTATCTCTACCACTAGATGGTACTATCAGCCTCAGAAACTGAGGAAATAAAAGGGGAGATGACTATATTAATCATTGTTGCCACCCTCAAATATCCTGCCCCAGTATGCTGACACACTTGTATTCGTCAGATTATTAAGTCTCAATCCTTGCCTTTTCATATATGCTCACTACAATTGTGAAGAGAATCAAATAAATCCGCTGTTAAAACCTGAAGCAATGAAAGGTGGGAAAGCTTACTCTTAACCTTTCACGAAAGGTTTTTCAATTCAATTACAGAATTAAGTGAGAAAAAACTGAAGGAAAACACTATAAAGTTTATCAGTTGTACTTTATCACCTCAAAAACATTCTGTTCTTATTATTTGTCCAATATGTTTACCTTAATGACAAGTTTTTGCTAAACACTGAATTTTTAACCAGCACTTCTAAAGTATTTAGACCAATCTGGTCCTGAAGGGGAAACAATACTATTTTGTATTATAAAACCAAGATCTAAGAGATCAAAAAAGGGCCACAAATTTTAATATGCTAACACTGATAACTAGGTAAGTCTTTATAAAAGCAACAACTTCCTAAAACAACAGGCTCAAACCATTCTTAATTCTAAGCAACACGTTCTCAGAAGCTAACAAAAACTTTAAAGATCTCTAATCTAAATGGAAGGATAGAACAATCTCAAATTAAATCTAAGCCTTTTTATATTGCTAGTAAAAGTATCAAAACCATCTGTTTGAAAAGGTTTGAAACAAGTCAGAATTCAATTTGAGAACTTTCCCATACCTTTTAAAGACCAACTACAGCTTGGCTAACTATACATGAACATGACTATCCTGGTTTTGTATAAATTTAAGTGGAAATAAACTATAAAACAATTTTAAAACTTTGTATTTTAAAAGTGATTACCTCTTATGAACATGTCTGTATTAAGAAAAAGAAGTACTACAATGTGAATAAAAATTTAACAGAAAGCCTGTTTATCACAAAATGCACTAGTATCCCCAGTTCACGTTTTCTTTATCTGACAGTAGCAAGGTTTCTAATTATTACCTTTACAATCTACTAACATACTTACCTGAACACAGAAATCTGTAACCACTAGCATCATTTCCCCCTAAAGATAAATACATTCTCAACATACTCTTCATAAGAATTTTGGGGTAAAAGTTTTCTTAAAAATTCAGATCTTTTTCACTATGTACATTAGTTTATTTGAATGCTTCTCTCTCTTTTTTCCCCCTCATAATGGTTCATTCATAACTTGAATAATTTTTATAGGGCTTAAACTTAAAAGCGAACAGAACGTGTTCTCTATACTTAAATATCTTAGTTATAAATCTTAATAATAGGAATAAAAAGGGAATTAATTTACAGATATAATAAAACTGCTCTCAAAAGGCTTTGAATCTCTGTAGGAACTGGGTTAAGCATTCTATTTTTTTTAATTGAAGTATAGATGATTTACAATGTTGTGAAAAATATGGAACGCTTCACGAATTTGCGTGTCATCCTTGCACAGGGGCCATGCTAATCTTCTCTGTATCGTTCCAATATTAGTATATGTGCTACTGAAGAAAGCACCCGAATGCTTTTAATTCTTCAAAATGTATTCAATATTGAGATATGTCTTGTGGTAAAAGTCAATACAGTATAATTCACTCATATTTTACTCAAATTTCCTCTTGAAATTGAAAAGTGGCTGAATAACGTACCTTCAGAGTTATGTGCAGTTTTCTTGTGTTTTCGGCAATAAACCCTACAAAAAATGAAGAAATTAAAAGTAAACAAACCAAATTCATTTTTCAAATTAAGAATGAGCAGTACACTTCACCCCATTCACAAGCTGGATTCCAAAAACCTTATCATTAAACTTTCTATGCCATTTCTCTAAGCATTAAATTCCCTACCAAAAACACCCTTTACGATGATGATGAAATGCTTTGAAATGGGAACAAATTTTTACAAAGGCCTAAAGAAAGTATGACTGTTTTAAACAAACTAAAAGAGAAGTTAAATAATTACATGTAAATTCCTTGTGAAGGTTTCTCTCGTATCTGAGCTTTATCATGCAATGCACAGTGGTAGTGGTATGTCCTGTGACATGTTTTCACATCACAACCAATTGTAGCTCCAGGACAATGGCACAAAGAACACATCTACAGGAAAACAATAAAATAATATTATTAGTGTGTGATTTTGCTATGGCTATGAAATCAGGTTAGAGGCATATCAAATCTCTGTCAAGGAAAACAAATTGGTTATTGAAAAGTTCTGTAACTAATAATGCTACTTTTCTTGTTTTCTCACCTAGAAATAATTCAAATCAAATGCTACTGGGAGTATTTTTTCCCATGTTAAACTATGACAAAATTAATGGAATATTATTAATATCTATTGGTTCATTGTGGTTAAGAGAAAATCTGAAATGTTGCAAATCAGGAATGTAAGCTGTAGACCTTTTCACAATCCAGATCTTCCTGGAAATGAGTAACTGGAGAAAATGGCTCATTCCAGAAAAAATTTTCTTTCACATTTCCACTTATCAATGAGAATTTTTAGAAAAAAACTCACATACTATTTGGGAACCTGGTAAAATCAATTTCAAGTGAGGGAAGGAGAGAAGATAAAAGAATTAGGTAGATTTTCAAATACCTCGAGCCCTAAAAATATTTTGTGATGTCAAATTGATTGTGAAAACATGCTCATCTATTTTAATTTAATCTGTTACTTACCTCTCACATTATGAAGTCGAGGAAGTAGATAAAACAGATTCTTTCAAGATATTTTAATATACCTTACCTTCTGACTTTATTGGATAATTCATACTGTTTAACTAGCTCATGTCTAAATTTAGAAACAAATTCTTTAAGAAAAGTACATAACAATGACTGTTAGTGGTTTTGATTAACATATCATAGTATACGGTACTGAGTGGACTTTTAATCAGGCTGTCTCCTAAGCTATAAATGCCATGCAAAAATAAATTCACAGTAAGGTAAATCTTAAAATCTGTTCATTTGTTTCTTTGTTGTTAGATGCCTCATTTGGAACTGTTCTCCTTCCTCTTGATTAATTTTAACATAAAGAACATCCTAATTTTTGCATTACTTGGCTCCTAAGCAATTTTAGTGTACCAAGAGGCTAATGTAAATTCTAATAAATTGCCTTACATTTCTCTAAGCAAGTCAAACACTCAACCTCTCATTCAAGCTATCATTTAAAAAAGACTCCTATGTAAGTCAGAAACAAACATTCTCAATACAGGTACTTCCCAGAAAACATGATGGCCAGTGCCCATTATTAATGCGAAAGAAATACACCACTTCCTTAAATAAATATAGAAACTTCAAAGCAATACTGTAAAAAGAAACACTGTGCCAAATTATCAAGCAGGGAAAGCTGTTAAATGCTTTTGGGTGGCTTATAAATTCTTGAGGAGGTGGAGCATTTGTACTACAACTTATTTATGAGGTTCTACTATTTTAGTAAATTATACTTCTAATCAAAAAAATCATAGACTTACAGAAATTGTGGAAAACACGAAAGAGCACAACGAAAATTAAAAGATCACTCATACTCACCAAGTGTAGACACCATTACAGTGTTGCTATGCTTACGTGAAAGTATTTTTCTATGTAATTTTGTACATACTGTCACTTGGTTTTTAACTTAATAAATTGAACATTACCATTACTTCATTAAGAACTGTACTGCAAGTAGCTCATTTTGAAATTACATCGAAAATGTGTTTGCATGGGTACATTCTGAAAAAAATTATTGAGTTCAATGAGCAAGCAAAAATAAAAGGAGAGGTACTGTTAAAAATCCTGTAGAGGCTCGGCACTGGCAAACACAGTGAGATGGGCACTCTCAGATACTGCTGGAAATTGGTATACTCTCTGGACAGCAACTTGCCTTATTTATCTTAGAACTTATTAAAAGTTTATACTCTCTGATCCAGTAATTTTCCTTGAATTAATCTAGTCTACAAAATAAATCATACTTAAACGATTTGTATGCAATCATTTTCACTGCAAAGTTGGAATAGCCCAAAATGTAAAACCACCTGTGGAAAACAACCACTGAAAAATGTTTAAATAAATTACGGTACAACCATATGTAGGAATGTTCTTTACTCTTTTCAAAAACATTTTAATGGCATGGGAAAAGGTTTATGTATAACATTAAGTGAAAAAATAAAGCAGGATGCAGAGTTAGGTATGCTAATTATGTTTACAACATATACTCTGAAAATAGGTGGAAGTAAACATAGCAAAATGCTGAGTGACTATCTGTGTGTGATTGGTTTTCTTCTTCATCATTTCGTATATTTTCTGATTTTTCTACAAAGGGGAAATTACAAAAAATTATTTAAAAACCGTTGGAAATACTCTAGCAAATGATTTCAATACCCATCTCTCAGTTTACTGAGAATAAGAAGGAAACCAAATGCCCAAAATATATCAAAATGTGTTTTGGCTGGTTATAGATTCAAATCTGCCCAAAGTATAACCAGTTAACTACAGCAACTCAGAACAAATAAAAATTTTTTAAGTGAGAAAAAGCTTATTCTCATTTTTGTCAGTTTATCTCAAGGAAGAAAAGAAAGAGGAAGATATCCCAATAAAAATGTTTTCAGAGAGTGGAAGATTCTTCTCAAGGCTAGGAGTAGGAATTTTTCTTAATTAGAATTCACAGGATCTATTTTATGCAGCATTCATACACAAGCAGGTATTTCTGCTTGTATAAGAAATTCTGGCAAAGTACTAAGAAAATACCAAAAAAGTGTCCATAATAAAACTAAATATAAAATGTATATCTGCTTGCGTACCTATGAATACAGAATGGGAACACTACTGTGTTCAAGACATCACTACTATATTGCAACACCTGAAATAATTCTTTTTACTTGAACGCCTATGGGACTTAAGATAGAGTATTCATTTTGGCTATTACCATTTTACTTACTTGTATGACTAATTTATCTTTATAAATGTATAGACTTTATCCATCAAGTGCTTCTAGAACGAGTTTTTTGGAAGACAAACACTGTGACTTACCATGTAGTACTCAATTATCGAGAATGAGAAGGAAACCAAATGCCCAAAATATATCAAAACGTGTTTTGGCTGGTTATAAATTCAAATCTGCCCAAAGTATAACCAGTTAACTACAGAAACTCAGGTTACTCTGTTATTGAAGATTTTAATATCATATGGCATATCTTTTTCTCATTCACGTTTCTAATACCTGCAGACTTGACATAATTATCTTAAAATACATCTAAAAATATTTTAAAAGTCTGATTTGGAAAGGTGAAATTGCGAACAATCCAATTGAAGGGACACAGAATGAGCAGAGAGAATCAAGAAGAGATAAAAAGAAAATTAAAGAAGTTGAGAAAATAGATAGGTGGCTAGTATACTTTTCTTTAAAAAAAAAGTATTATGGAAAATAAAACAAAGAGGACTTCTTTTGAAAAAAAAGTAGAATAATAGGAAAACGGGCCCCCCCGACACAGCAAGGCACCAGTTGGTTGGACCTGAGTGATGTTATCCTGTATTCCTCTTTACACAAAACATTTATTTGCCCTCCAATCTGTCACAGGCCCTACTGGGCCCTCAGCAGAACGAGTGTCATGCTTGCACTGTAGCCAGGTTGCTCTCCATGTGGGCAAATCAAAGTTAATCTGACAGGAACACATTTCTCAAGGACAGTGGCGGACTTCCTCTTCCCTGAAAAAAGGTCTGTCCCACATATCAAATATTCTGTTGAAGGCCAACTTCCTGTCTTCAATATAGGTATAAATGTCAATTCTCAGCTTATCCTGCCTATACCCTGATTTCAAGTTCTTTAAATAGAGGTGAAAATTTCTTTGTTGTTAATGATTTTTCTTTTACTTTTATTCCTCTATTCAGTTTGCTACCTAGTAGACCTAATAAATTTCAATAATCCATTACTTCTTCCAAAATGGGGAGATTAGAAAAAGAGACTCTTATAGATGTTTACATATCATACTATCTTTTTAAAAAATGTTAATAAAAATTATATATATTTAGGATGTATACGTTTTAATATACATATACATAGTGAAATGATTACTAGAGTTGAGCTAATTAACATACCCATCTCTTCATATAATTGCCATTTTTTTAGTGCATGTGGTACAAGCACCAGAAATCCACTCTCAACAAATTTCCACGATACCATAGGGTATTATTAACTACGGTCATCATGCTGTACAGGAGATCTCTAGACTTATTTATCCTACATAACTGCAACTTTGTACCTTTTGACAAACATCTCCCATTTCCCCCACCCCTCCTGCCCCTGGTAACCAGGGTTCTACTGTCTGTGAAGCTTTACTATGTTAAGATTAAGTTGTGCCACACAAGCAGAGTCTCAAGGAGCTGATCCACAGACGAAAGAGGAACTAAGTCACGCATGAGAGGAGACAAACGGAACTGAAAGGACTATGACTTAGCTAAAGTCCCGCTGAAGACAGAGGCTGGGACATACCTGCTCCTCAGTCAACTGAAATAGGCCAGGACTGAAATTCACTTTGCAAAAGGAAGAAGTCTTAAGTTAATAAAAGGAAAAATACTGCTTTCTTAGTTGCTATGGGGGAAGCTCAGGGAAAACTCAACTAAGACCACAGACAGAGACAAGGCAAAACAAATGAGATTGCCAACTTCTAGGACAGGCAGAAAGAGAAGGCTCTTGGGGAAAAGCTCTAAGTCTTAGCTTGCTCAGCTTAACTGCTGTATATCTACTATGCATGTCAGTAACTGACCACCAGTGTATAAATATAAATTCTCACAGCCAAGTACTTACTACTCTCAAGATACCTGCTGCAAGAAAACTGCTACAACTGTACAGAGAATGAAAGAGGTTTCAAAAAAAAAAGTCTGTAGGAAAAAAAAACAAAAGCAAAACAAAGAAAAATCAGAGGGACTTCCCTGGTGGTCCAGTGGTTAAGACTTCGCCTTCCAATGCAGAGGGTGCGGATTCCATCCCCGGTTGGGGAGCTAAGATCCCACATGCCTCGGAGCCAAAAACATAAAACAGAAGCAATATTGTAGCAAATTCAATAGACTTTAAAAATGGTCCAGGTCAAAAAATCTTTTTAAAAAAAGCACTTGGGAGTTGGGAATAGTGTACCTAGGATATTTTCACAGGAGAAACGAGACAAAAATAAAGTGAGAGTAGTTCACCTTACACTGGTGTTTGTTATTCTGTGTTATTTTTAATAACAGAAAACACTACCTCCGGTTAAAACTAGAATGGAGGACAGTGCGGTTGGGGCAAGTTTTCAGAGCTGCCTAAAAAATGCTCCTAACTCCAGGTTCATTACTTTATATAGAGTAATACCTCACATATCCAACACAGTCAGAAAACAGAGTAACCTCTGAATTATCTGGTTAGCAGATGCTGTCCACTTGATTTGTTAAAAACCCCTAAAAAAAAATTACCATTGCCCGGAAAGGTGGAACATGAACTCATAACTGTTTCTGGTTTATCCTACAGCTACAATTAAAAAATATATATATACAGCATTTTGAAGAAGGTCTCAAAAAATACAAACTTAATAAAATATTCTTAATAAGGGTTATATAATAAAATAATTAGGTCTAAGTAGAAAGCTAGAAAGCAAAAATGAAATCTGAAAGCTGTCAAAGTCACTGAAAAGTGATTTGATAGATTAGGACCTTAAATTCCAAGTGCTTCTAAAAAACAGGGCTACTGAAAAGCACTTGTTTTTTACTAAAGTAATAGATAATTCTAAGCAGTTACTGAATAAATAATTTCAGAAGTCTCTTGGAAATCAGAGGGCAAGTAAGCCTGTCAAGCTCTTACTTAACCTAGTCTCCTGACCTAGCTCTCAATATCACATACTCCAACTCCATCCAACTTTATGAATCATCATTATGAGGAATATAAAATTATCTTATCGGAGCTTTTGAAGTTTGTTTTATTCATCTGAAAGATTCAGAGTTTTTCTGAGCTCAGATCTTTTTGTTTAAGCTCTTCTAAGATGTAGGTCTTTGAGGCTGAGGGTACTCTGGAGTGCCACGCTGCTTACTATACTTAATCTGTGAAGAACACCAACTACAATCCATGCTCAAATAAGTAGCAAGACGTCCCCCCAAAACCAGACATAGATTATTTTATACTACTGGTTTGGGTTCTCGTCCATTAGCACAAATAAGCGAGAAGTGATTATATAATGACATAAATTTACAGTATTCTCAATTACAAAGAAGTATCAATATTCAATGAAGGCAAAGGAAAAAAATTTGTGAAGTTTTTAAAAATTAATTTATTCAGTAATAGTCAAAGACCTGATTTTCTTCATCATTAGATCTGAAGTTTCTCTTTGGCCTCACATTCATTCTCCTTAATCACCTCCAAAGTAAAACAAAGTTCATTTTATATAAACGACACGTAAAGTATCTGCGCACATTTAAATTAATCTGCATGCCATGATGAGCTTTCAAAAAATTCACATTTATACGAATACGTTCATGACGCATGTACACTTAGTTACACAGATGACAACGAAGCCAGTGAACAAATGTTCAGGAAAAAATTTACCTGTTTTTCCCCCAAAATACTGTAAGGCAAGGATCCTGCAAGCCCAATTCGGCCCATCACCTGTTTTCACAAATAAAGTTTTACTGGCACACAGACATGTTCACTTCTTTGTGTATAGTCTGTGACCGCACTGAAACAATATGGCTAGCAAAGCCTTAAATATTTATTATCTGATCCTTTACACAAAGTGTCCCAACCCCTGTCCTAAGGCAATGGTCCGTAACGGAAAGTGTTCATCAAAAATCACTTGGGAATCTTTTTCAGAAAATACCTATCTGCAACCCACCCACACCCCTTTCTGGTTTAATAGTTGGTTAAGTACCAGTGCTCTAAGGATTTGGTAGCACCATTAATTACCTGGCATCTTCTGCTTCTTTGTATGTAGTAAGCAGTGGTTGCGTTCTATACACTTTGGGTGCTCCATTTTACCCTTACTGAATGCCAAATAAGCCACACACACTCTACTTTAAATAGCACTGGCATTTAATATTCATTTAATACTTGTCAAAAGTACTTCCTCCTCCTTGAAACTCTTCCCCCTTTGAGTTCTACAGCATCATTTTCCCAGTGGAACACACTTCAAATGTCACTTTCTATGAAGTCTTTTGACTTCTCAGGTAAAATTAATTATGGTCCTCTCTCCCAGCTCCCCTGTGGCATTCTTTACATACTTCTAAGGCTAAAGTACATTTATTCATGATTGCATACAAAGTGTCTAGCATTGTGCTTGGTACAAAGTAGGCACCCAATTAAGTATCTGATAAATGGACAGACAGATGATTTCTAGAATCTAGATGGAGGGCTTGACGAATACAATGCCTGAGGAAAACAACAAAAATTTAACACCCTACTGGTAGAGTGAAGGTTGAAGAAACATGAAAACGCCCTTGTTTGAGGCATACACAGCTCTCCACCATCCTGAACAAATAACCAACCTGATTTTTCCCTCTAGATTTCTCTCCTTCCCCTTCAAACTGCTAGAGCTGCAAACAACACTAAAACACTGATTAACCAAAACACAGGAATTTTATGCTTATACTATTACTTCCGTGGTCAATTTACACCTAGCCCATTATTTAAGCTTCACACTATCATCCAATTGAAGCCCTTCCCTCCTTCAAATTCAGCCAACAGTTAATGAGTGCCCACTTACTAGAGTATAACTGAGCACAAATGATACGCCAAGCATCATGCTAAGTGTTTTCCATGCATTTCCCCCACTTAATCCTATGCTGGGCAAAGAAAATACAGTCTGCTCTCCCAGAGTTCACAACACAGTGGAGAAGCATGGCTTGCGCACGTGTAACAAGTACAATGCATATTGTTAAACTCTATGACAGAGGTGAAGGTTGAGTTAGACTCAAAAACAGACAGAAGTTCTGAGAGGCAGCTAGGAGATGAATAACATCTGTACATGCACAGATATGGGGACAAGCAGAGGATACTTGGGAAACCGAGAGGAGAGGGGATGACATTAGGAATGGAAAAAGTGGGTTAAGGTACGACTTCTGAAGGGCAGATATTATTTTGTAGGCAGTAAGGAATAAGTAAAGGTTTGGAGTCAGGAAGTGAGTGATACTAGGTTATAAAAGTAGAGATCAAGTAAATACCAGCAGTATGTTGGAAGGATGGGAAGAGGAAGACTGGATACAGTAAGTAAGGGTCGCAGTAAGAAAGACAAGAGGGCTGAGACATCCCAGAAGTAGAATCGATGTGACTGATGTGGAAGAAGGAAGAACTGAAGGTAAATGATTCAGAAAGAGAATCTGGTTTCAGGGTAGGGAGATAAAAAATACTGGTTGAGTTTAAGATGCCTGCAGGACATCTATGTATAGCAGACAAATATGCTGCCATTATTATACTTCATTCTCCACAATGACTACTGTGTATCACCTGTCTCCTGAAAAATCTTGCTTTACCCCTCCTATCTAAGTTGAAATTCCTGTCTAATGTTTGAAGACCCTGTAATCATCCCACCTTTCTCAATTCTAATCCATTACTGCCAGTCTCAATGACCCATTCTGTTATAGTTAACCTATTTCATGGACTCATCCTTTTTTTTTTTAAACTTACCATCTCTAGGAAGTAGTCTTAACCACCTAAATTGGCAAGATCCCTCCCGCACAGAATAAAAAGGTGTATCTATAAATTGTCATGTATGCAGATTCATGGCATGCCCAATATCTAGATCATGAACTCTCAAAATGAGACACCCTGTTTGGGGTGCCAAGCACTCTACTGGTACTGAGTAAATAAACTAAACACTATGTAAAATTTGTCTTTTTATTTTCAGAGGCTACAAAAAGTATCTTGAGGGCAATAGAGACTTGGCATATTCTTACATAGTATGTATGTAGGATTTTTGTCCCCAAAACAATGCTATTAACAGAATATATTAATAGGAGTCTGATTATGTCCTAAATTCAGTACTATTTCCATCTTTATTAGAAAACTTCTAAGCTCTAATCATTACATTTTTTAAAATGTGATTTTTGGTTAGGTAGCTTAAAAGGCAGTCTAGTATAATCTAGAGAGTAAGAGTTCTGGCTTTGGAGATTAAGAGTTCTGGCTTTGGAGTTAACTGGCCCTGGATTCAAATTCCAGCTCTGCCACTTACTAGCTATATGACCATAGTCAGGTTACTTCTCTGAGCCTCAGTTTCCTAATCTGTAAAGTGAGAATGAATACCTTCCTATCTCACAATATGACTGTAAGGATTAAAAAGGTTCATGTATTTAAAGTACTTAGCCCAGTTCCTAGCACATATTAAGTGTTCAATAAATGTTAGCTATTTCTGCTACTGAAAAAAGCAGGAAAAATGTTCAAAGGACTTCTTAAGACATGTGAGTAAAATTTAGTTTGAAAAAGGGAAAGTTTAGGAATGACCTGAGGATAGTCATCAAGTTTATGAAGGACTTTTCATTTTTAATATAGAAAAAACCAAATATTTCCTTTAATGGAAAGAGGCAGACCTAGAATAAATGACTCTAACTTAAGTGAGATACTTGAGTTATACAGGAGGATGAATTTCGCAACTGTGAAGAGTGTTATATAATACTCGTCCTGTTTCAGGTTGCTTGGGTAGAATCACAATTTCTTGATATATTTAAAATAAGATAGACAAAAAAATCTATGTTACATGGCTTTTAGGTAATCTTGCCTAAGGGGAAGGAAAGTGAACTAAATGGCCTCTCAACTCCTTCTGTTCCTAGAGTCTGTGATATATGTGACATAGGTACCAATTTTAACAGTAACTATCTGATGTGGATACTCTTTTTCTTTTCTTTTCCTTTTTTTTTTTGGTGGGATCTTAATTCCCTGACCAGGGATTGAACCCTGGTCCCAGCAGTGAAAGTGCCGAGTCCTAACCACTGGACTGCCAGGGAATTCCCCCGATGTAGATACTCTTAATGATCTCACCACCTAGTTTCATCCAGCAAGAGTATGTTCTTCAAATATACTCAAGTGTCTCCTTAAACAAATGAAAACGGCAACGATAACTCATAATCTTACTTGGAAATTTGCATTTCTTGGCTAGATGGCTGGAGAATAAGTGTAGATGGTACAGATGTGGTGTCTCCACATATGAATTCAAGAGGAACTAGAAACCATTCTGGAAAAAAAAATCTGTCTTAATTGCAAAAACAGAGTCTCAAATTATAAAAACCTTAGTAGGCTGGCAAATGTCTCCTGGTCCATCTTGGTGCTTAAAGGTGATGTAAAAGAGATGAATATGTTTGTGTGGAATGGCTTTCCTCCCTGATCCTTCTGGCTGACATGAAAATCTTGGAAAATGGCCTATGGCAGCAAGAACACACTTGCCACCCATACCTCCTGCTCTACTGTGAATTCCCATCCTCTCAAGACTCTGACCCATCTGGCCGCCTATATACTTTCACCTCAAACCCCAGACTCTTCTCTTTATACTTTTCTTTGGGGCAAGTGAGAACCTCTGGAGCCAGCACGAGATACAGACTGGAACCTGTCTTAAAAGCACCCATGGACCAGCACTCCTATTTTTCATTATTTTCAACGGGAATTCATGACCCACTTTTCACCTAAAATCTAGATGAACAGGAGCCAGGGCAGACTCACAGGATAAAATGCCTTAAAAAGTCAATTATGGAAACTGATTATCTAGTTTACACGTAGCTTACCTACTTACATGAAACTCTTCACTTTTTTTCTCCCTTTCTATTTGATTTATGGCCCTTTTATTGCTTAGACAAATCTACAAAGGGAAAAGTAAATAAGAAAACCAAAATCTGGAATTTTGGTTACTTGATAGTATTTCACGTAAAAATGATGTAATGGAAGGGACAAAACTAAAGGTTAAAAGGTGACTTAAAAATTATTTCAAAATTAAACATACAAATGCTACTCCAGTCCTAGCCCCTATGTAAATTATTTAAATTCTGACATTTTAAGAGAAGGAAAGGGAGCAAAATTATATACCTGGCTCAAAAGTTCTCTCCTTCTGCCACTATTCCTCAATGCTGGATGCCCACAGCCTCAAAATGGCTACAAAACACCTTTCCTAAGGGAATTCCCTGGTGGTCCACTAGCTAAAACTCCATGCTTTCACTGCCAAGGGCGCAGGTTCAATCCCTGGTCGGGGAACTAAGATCCCACGAGTCATGCGGCACAGCCAAAAAAGAAAACAAAAAAGAAAAAACCCACACCTTTCCTAAGGTAACTCTTTATATCTCTTATAGCACTCTTTAGTTATGCAACATCACTGTTTAGTAAGCAGTGATACAGCATTATCCGTTTACTGTTGGTGACTTGTCCTAAGTTATATAATGTGTCAGTGGCAGTTATTTAAAAACAGGCCTCATGAATTCCCAGCCCAGCATCCTTTTCATTAGCCTACAACAATATTAGCAGGATCTTATTATTACTTACGAACAATAACTACAACAGGGGCTACCATTTATCAAGTCTTAACCATGTACCAGGTACCATGCTAAATCCTGTATCGTCTCTTTTTTGATTCTCACAATATCCCTGGAAGGCAAGTACTACCGTTATCTCCTTTTGGCAGGCGAAGAAAACATGGTGTAGAGAAGTAAATCAACTTGCCCAGGGTCACCCAGCTAGTTAGTTACTAAAGCTTGTGGTCTTAACCTCCAATACTGTTCTACTCCCTAGATCAAGGAACAAGCTTAGTTATTTATAACTCACTACACTTGGGCAAAAAAATTAACTCCCTACACCATACCATTAAAAATTAATCAAAACCATTTATAATAGTGAAATCTGTACAAAGTTCTGATGCTTTCTGCACAAACAGGTACAAATAAATTAAATCTCCATTGAATTCAGCAATACTGCCAGATGTATGCTGCTGCTTCATATAAAACTAGGCACTGCATTTGTTAATAACACAGTAACATCAGGGACCAAACCTGCTCCTGTTCTGACTAGAGCAGCCATGTCAAATAACAAAAATGCTAACAAGTCAGGATGTAGATGCATTTTCCAGGAATATTCATAATGCCAAGGAATAAATAATGGGGTGATAAGGGTTACAGTACAACTAGCTTCAAGTAAATAGTATTCTTTCTTTGTACCCAAAGTTGTTTTTAAGGACTAGGAAATAAAAACATAACTGCTCTGGTTCTCAAAACTCAGCAAGCCACAGTAACATGAAGAAATCTAAAACCACCAAATTAAAAAAAAAAACGCATTTTTAAAAAAATGCAGCATTCTATTGCTATCTACAGTTTTGAGGGTGGGGAATATAAACATTTTCACAGTTAAGGTCTCACTACAACAAAAACTGTCTGACCTCTGAATTCCCATTTGTGCCAATACTGATTCTAGGGTTTGAGACTATTTATCCTTAAAACAAATCTCAAATGTTATCTTTGAACATCTTCGTATTGCTTTTCTCTTTTTTTTCCAACTAATACTAGAAAACTGACTACTTTTCAAAATAGATTATTCCTGACATCAAAATGATAGCCCCCGGGCTTCCCTGGTGGCACAGTGGTTGAGAGTCCGCCTGCCGATGCAGGGGACACGGGTTTGTGTCCCGGTCTGGGAAGATCCCACATGCCGCGGAGCGGCTGGGCCCATGAGCCATGGCCACTGAGCTTGCGTGTCCGGAGCCTGTGCTCCGCAACGGGAGAGGCCACAACTGTGAGAGGCCCACGTACCGCAAAAAAAAAAAAAAAAAAAAAAAATGATAGCCCCCCCTTTCCCATTAGATTCTTTACGAAATATGAGATTACTTAGTGCCTAGGAACATAGATATATGTTCTGCCAAACCCATCTTTAAAATAATGAAACACTTGATAGTGGAGCTACTGAAGGTACATTTACAGATGTAATTTCAATAAAGAGCTCAGAGGAGAAAAATAACCAAATGAGAAGACACTGTCTCAATGTAAACCATAATGTATTAAATAGCAACAGAGACGACACTGCCTCTCCAAAAGAGCAATACAGTATCTTGCCAAACTGGTTACTTGGTAGTGAAGACAACTGTAGGAACATTACACTTAGCACAGCTTCAGAAAAACTGTAAGATTCACCAAAAGTTATCCAAAGTCAGAAATGCTGTGTTGTATAGCTGAACCATGGTAAAATACGTTGTGCAGCAACTACTAACATTTTCCTGTTGAAAGGGTTCTGTCATCTTCATTTGTAATGATCACAATTACTTTATTAATGGAAAATGAAAACATTTCAGAATTTTAATTATCAAAATATACGTGAATGAAGACTTTAATACATGAAATATTCAAATTAAGCAAACTGCTTGTTTTGTAAGTCAACATGGCCTCCAAGAAGATTTTAATTCTTTTTGAAAAGAAAAAAAATGAATATACATATTGATTCACTCCTTTTTCACTGATTGACAAATAAGTTAAACCTAGCCTTGCAATTTGCTGATTTGGGGAAAAAAATAAGACTGCAATTTAAAAAATTACACTCAGTTAATAACACGATACACTCTAAAATAAGCAATTTCCTCCTTAATGAGCTTAAAGTAAGTTTTATTCTCAAGAGGCAGAAATACCAACTTACCAGCTTCGTGCCTCTTTTAATTTCCTTTTGGACATCTTCAATAGAAAATCCACCAAGACTTTCGTTATCAGAGTGTGATGATACCAAAGCAGATGAAAAGAGCTATAAATTACATTTAAAAAAAATTAAGGTTCATATATAAAGAAATTACAGTGAAACAGTGAATAAGATGCTAAATTTAAAAGGAAATATTCAAGTAAAAATGGCATAGCATTAGGGAGAAACCATTTCTTAGAAGTTTAACTGGTTTTGCTGTTTTGTTTTGTTTAGTAATCAGGAATATTCATTATTAAGATTCTCATGGTTTCAGATCTCTTGGTTGCTGCGGGCATACTTACCATGCACTTATGGTGTGCTGCCACCTTCTGGTTTTCAGATATTAGTAACTGTCCACATTCCTTGTCTCTATTTGACTTACAAAAGCCACATTTGCGCTGTCTTGTAGGCCCTTTTTTCTGTTCAACTGAGCTTGACATGATTTTTAAATTGCCTTTAGAATGCCACTTTATGTCTCAAGAAATGCTACAGAGAATAAGAAGGGCAACAAAATGGTTAATTTTGTTTTAAAAATCAGTTTACACAGTAATATAAATTGCTTAATATTTGACCTAGGTCTTAATATATGCATTTAAAAATAGCTATTTAGTATAGACAAATTAATATTCAAACCTCTGTAATTTTAAAAAATGTACAGCATATGCATAAAGATAAGTTAATGAAGTACTGAGAAAAATCAAACTGCTCTCAAATTAAGGGACATGTGAAATAATTAGAACTATTTCTGCATGGATACATAAAACACAAACAGTGTATGATATTAAAGTAGTCATCTGCTGACATAATTAATGAAAAACATTTTTCATGTATAGCTAGCTAGGTGCCCCTTCAAGGAGACAAAGAATTATACATCTAAGAGCAGAGCAAAAACTAATAAGAGAACTACACAATATCCAGGGTGAACAGAATTCTATAACTGCACAACTCCTTAAAGCTCACATATTGATAATCCAACAAATGAGAAATGAATTTACATAACCATGACTTTGGAACACTTATTTTTAAAAGTTGAATTATTTTCAAGTTTAAAAAAACCATGTATATACATCTTTATTAGTTTTTGCTATTGTATTCCTTTTGCAAGTAAGGAAAACATTCAGCTTTACACCAGTCTATTCAAAAACGCAGACTTTAGGAACCAATCATTTATAAAAACAACTGTATTACCTGACTGAGAGTTACTCCAAAAATATGCTTATTAAAGTTACAAACTGACAGTCGTGTTCTAAATGTAGTAACTTTCATACCTTAATTAGTAATACTGTATAAAGAAAGGAAAATTTTTCTGAATGAGCCTTAAATTTAGTCAAATTATAACTATAGGTAGTATAGTCAAACAAAAAAAGGGAAGAAAAGCTCTAACATGGAAGGTTTCAGATTTAGATCATCAATCTCAACATGGATTCTTCAGAAGACTATAAACAAATGTAGAATCAGTTATTTGAATTGTGGAGGTTTCCCAAATCAACATAACTAAGCAGTTCAGGACCCAGGTTACCACAACACACATTACAGTCAATAAAATCTCAAATTTTTGTGTTAACATTTACTAAATTCTTTCCATTCCTCCATACATTTGAACATTTTCAAAATATGTTGAAAAAATGGACTCACTAACACTACACTGTTTCTTTCTGAGAAGCACTTGCTCACCAACAAGAACAGGAGCAGTTGGAAGCCAGCAAGGTGGTAGCTGCAAACCATTCAGTGCTTTACAATGTAACAATGCAAATACTTAAAACTGAACACGAAGTCACAAAGAAACAGGTCTTCTCAGCAATTTACATCTAGGTTTTTCTCTTTAATGAAACTTCAAAGGCCCTGACAGTCTCTGCATTGATGGGTTTAACAAACTCTTAAGGCTATTTACAATTTTAAATACTTCACTCTTCCAAATGGCATCGGATACTTTACAACAGTACTGTATTCATAGCACTGGCTATAAACCGTGAAACTGATTGAAAACAGGCAGCAAATACTTTTAGGATTAAAGAAAAAAAAAGAACATAACAGAGAAACAAAAGAAACAAAAGGGGAAGTGTGTTTGCATTTGCTCAGGCAAATATGTGTTCAGTTGCTTTATCAAGAATGTAGCTGCCAACATCTTTAGAATTAAATATGCAAAACATCAAAATTCATAAATAGCTCCAGAATTTGCTACTTGAGTTCTAAATTAGCTTTCTTTACTACTGTGCAATGAACAGTAAGCACTCTGAAAGCACTGTAATGTATTCAGCATTTCTCCTGGTCATCCTTGGCCAGCTGAAAGGATGGCACATTATGAATCCAATCTATACAGACGTCTTAATGTGTAATTTCTGTACAACCTTAGCATAAGCTATAAAAACAGCTTAAGACAAAGTAAATTCCTAGATTAGAACATCACTTTTTATTCTTAAAATTAATTCTGAAAATGGTGTCCCCAAAATTCTACCCATATTGAATCCTGCCTCTTTCCATTTATAAACAGGTAAATTTCTCATCCTAATTTTGAGAACCTACTTTTCTAGGTATCAAAGACCCCAAAATCTAAAAGAGAAAAAAAGGTACACTTTATTTTGCATTCAGAAATACTCTAGTGTATTTTTCCTGTAATCAGTTTAAATATAATTTGTAAAGTGAACAGAAACGCACATAAAAGTGCACCAAACCAATTAAAAACTTTCCCCAACGTGCAATGAGTAAATGGATTTTTCCACTAAAATTCAAATAATGCATCTGTGCATATCTTGCTAATTTTTTTTACAGCCTCCTTGTAAAACATGAAGGGGAGAACATCATGGAAACAATGACTCCTAGTAAAAATGTCTTCATCATAAAAATGCAGATTTTTATCTAATGCTGTCACATTTGTGGTCTCTACTTGAGGAGAATAAGGGCATTCCAAGGACCAATATTAAGGGGTTCATAATGATCCATACAGTATATGGCATTTTAATTTTAGTCTAAAAGGTTTTTCAGGGCATGCGGAGATCAAACTTTGATGCTTCCACCCAACAATGAAACCTTTTCCTTAAAAGAAACATAGCATTATGGATAATGTTATAAAGCAGAAATAAAGAGGCAAAGATAACAGCGTGAGAAACATAATTTACATGTCCGAAAAAATATAAAAACCCGATTAGTTAGGCTGAAGCAATCAGTGCACTTCAGATTTTCCAAGATGCTTTAAAGCACCAAGGTGGAAATAACCTGAAACATCAAGGAGAGCATTCAAGAACCAACTCGAGAGCTCATTCAGTGTCTGATATCTGAAAGACCATTTTCACGGAAAAACAAAACAAAACAAAAACTGCAGTTCCGGAAGATCAAACAATTCCACACGCAAGGAAGTTGAAATATACAGATCAAAATATATAAACGATCCAAGAAGCAGTATTTCTGTCAGGAAAGTTACACTGGAGAGAAATAAACGAATAAGAGATGAACCGGAAGGGCACCTGAATTTGGTTGCACGATATTATTACATGCTTCGCACTGCTTTTTGCGGTTATTCAAAAGGAAACTAAAGGAATTTTCCAGTTGTTTCAAACCCAAGGGTAGAGAAAGAATTTGAACTGTATGAATAAGACCTGATATTACGTAGTAAGCCGATAAAAAGAAAAGGTTTTTCGAAATTAAAGGATTTTTCAACTTCCACGCAGAATATCGAAACGAAGAAATTTCAAAAGAATGCCGTGCTGCTCGTCCATATAATAAAGGATGGTACACATAACGTACCGGAGCCTCTCCGTTATTTATTCCTCAATACACACTAGACTCCAAGATCTCCCTCTAATCAAGCGCTAGATAAACTCGCAAAACTATCTTCCAATAAAGCACTTTAGCAGGTTCCTTTCGGTCGTAAAGTCAGGGTCCCCTAATTGTCCTTTTCCAATCCTCCTGGATCCAGGAAAATATCACCCTACCACTTTCTTTAACCCTCCTCCCGCCAGGAGTTCGTCCTCTAATAGTCTTCGTTTCCTATCTCAGTTTCACCCCTAATTCCCCCCACCCCGGAGTTTTTCCTCATTCCGTAAGGTTACCCTTCTTGCCATCCTAACAATTCTTCCTCTCACTCTTCCCAAACTGGGAGTCTCCCTCCTTCCCAAATATGTCCTAAGCGATGGCAAAGGCTAAAAATTCCCGGTATTTTGTCCTCCTTAAATGTTGCGCCCCCTCCCCCGAAGTCTAGGCTTAAGCCTAACCTCTCCCTTGGCTCCTCCGAAGCACTTTTCTCAGCAGCCTCTCTGCCAAGCGCCTTCAATGAGCGGCGCTTCTGGGGTCCCTGACAATAAAGCGAGACCACCAAGAGTCCCCCTTAACAACGGGCAGGGGCGGCGGCCTGGCCACCGCCATCCTCCTTGTCTTCTCCCGCCGGGCAGAGAATGGGGGGCCCCAAGGTACCGTGGGGACTCACCGGCGGGGCCCAGAGGCGAACGGCAGGGGAGAAGCGCCAATGAGGGGAAAGAGAAAGAACTCGGTCTTGGTTCTCCGGCAGCGCCTGGGAGCGGGGTTCTGTCGCCGGAGGTTGTTTCCTTTCATTCGAGAACAGACGGGCTCGCGGAGCGCCCTTACGTCGCCCCCCTCGCACGCAACGACTCACATAGCGTTAATACGTCTCGAGCGCGCCGCGGGCCCTGATTGGCTGCAGCGAGGAGGCAGCTGAAGCCGTAGAGCCACAACGCATGTGCAGAAGCCACCCCCGGTACGGATCGGGGCGGCAGGCCCCGCCTCCTGCTCGCGCGCGTACCTTCTATTCTCCGGTCCGCCGCTCAGCCAAGTGTTTGGGGGCAGGATCCGAGGAGATAGAGAAAGAGATTCAAAGATATCGCTGTGGGTTGGGCGGAGAAGGGGCTGGGTTGGGACTAGAAACCGTTGGCCAGAGGCCCCGGGTAACCAGTTTTCAACAGTGATTCAAGTGGGTAGGCCTTATCCCTTGCACTTGTTCACCGAGGCCTTTTCATATCCATTATTTCATTGTACTCTCGTGGCATCCCTTTGAGGTCCCCCGTTCTCTCGTTTTACTGCCAGGAAAGACTGAGAAGCTCGTAGTGGAGTCAGTCTGCCTGGATTTCAATCTTTGGGCGAATAATTTTTCATCTCCGTGCCTTAAATTTGTGTTTTTAAAATGGGGATAAAAATAGTATCTCACGGGTTTATTGTGAGGAAGAAATGAGATAATGCCAGTAAACCGTGTATTAGCGTCCCTGGCGTATAACAGGCCCTGTATAAATTCTGAGATTTTTCATAATCAGAAAAGATAAGTGATTTTCTTCATATTTCACACAAGTAAACCTGACACCTAAACTGAGCGCTTTCCTCTGATGTATGAAGCCAGATTGTGTGGGTTTGAATCTCAGCTCCCCCACTTCTAGCTCTATGACCTTGAGCACGTTGCATTACCTCTGTCCCTCAGTTTCAGCACATCCAAAATGGAGATCACAGTGGTGTCCATCTCATAGGATTGTTAAGAGAAATGAGTTAATATATGTAAATCACATAGAATAACGCTTGGGCACATAGTATGCCCTATGTAAGGGTCAGCTTTTGTTATTTTCTACTGGGCTCACAGACTGCTAGCCAGTGGTTTAAAAGAAAAGAAAAGAAGTTCCTAACAAACCAATGAAATTTTAAAGATGCCCTTCAAGTAGCTATTTTTCCTGTAAAAAAAAAAAAGGGGGCGGGGGAAAGCAGTGGATTTTCATTGTTTTGATCCACTGCTGTTTCTATGCTGCTTCATCATTCTTTTTATTTTTAACTGCAATGACAACATTAAATTGTAATCCTCAAGGGAACAGTAACCATGTTTGATGTAACCTTGTATCCCATACGAACAGGTACCTAATAAGGGTGGATAAAGCAGCACCCTTAGCCCTTTCACCCAGGCCCTGTACCCTTGAAAGGGAGTGGCTGGAAATTTACATAAGAAGATCCAGAATGTGTATTCCAAATATTCACAGTGTGTTTGAAAACAGGTCCTCCCCCCAGGCCCAGCATCATTTTCCACCAACTTTACACACTTACTGATGTCAGGATGAGACTGAAGATTGTGTAACTGACAAAATTTAGTGCCTGTGCAGTATGTCATCTTTTTAGATTTCTTCACAAATCCCCATATTTTACTCTCTTTTATTCATTCTCTCATCCATGCATTCCTTCTAACAAAATTTGATTGAATAAACATCTGCACAGCTGCTAAGTTCCAAACACAAGAGAGACATAGATCAACTCAATCCCTGACCTTGAGCTCATGGTCTAAAAAGGGAGACAGACAAGCAAACAAACACAGTATGATGTGATAAATGCTATATTAGGTGTGTGCCTGGTACAGACATCCTCTATTATGTACAAAGCACTATGCTAAGGTACAATGCAACAGTGAATAAGACACAGCCTTTGCCCTCAACTATTTACAGTCTAACAAGGAAAAGACAAATAGCTACTATAGAGGATGGACTGCAGCACGTGCATTTGCGGTGGAAAGGAAGTGCAGGGAGAGTTCAGGAGAGGAAGAGATCAGTGACTCCAGTTAGTTTCAGGTCCCAGGTCTGGTAGCCAGTTCCAGTTAGCATGACTGATACATGCAGCCTGTTATTTCAAGGGCTACAGAAAGGAGTCAGATTGTGATAACGTGCTCTTAACAATGCCTGAGGATAGAGCATTGGATCTCTTCATCTCTTATTGATTCACCAGCACACTTCCACCAACACTCTTCCTTTTCCTTTCACTTTTTGCTTCAGGCCCTAGATCCTGCTTTTTTTTGTACCTCACTCTCAGCAAAGTCTTTAACTTCCTGACTTATTTAGAGTAGGGCCATCTGAGCTAAGCTACTTTATCTTGTACACCCATCCTCTCTGGCTTCCTTCAAGATTCAGAGAGAGAATTGTCCTTTCTGCTTTTTAAAGCTAAAGCTGTGGCTTTAATCACATCTTTTCTGTGCTCTGGAGGAACTGATTCCCTACTTATTTTCTGCTCCAGCAGCATCAATTGCCCTGCTCTCATTTACCTTCAGTGCTAGACTCTACCTTCACTGCCAGACTGTGTTCTTTCCCTCCCATTGCTCTCCCATCACTCATTCGGCAGACATTTGCAGATATTTTCTGTATGCCAGGTATTATGCCAGACATTGGACATTTGAAAAGGAGTAAGACACGGCTCCTGCCTTCAAGGAATTCTCAGTCTAATGAGAAAGAAAAACAGGTATTTCTAATGAGAAAGAAAAACAGAATTTCAGTGCAATAGGTGAAATGCTATAATAGAATTACATACGGCAAAGTTTGGTGGACTCTGTCCAGTGGAGCAGGAAATACATCCCTGGGGAGGAAATGTTTTGAGTTGGGTCTTAAAAGACAGGTCCAGATCCAGAAAAATCTGGATCCCATCTTCACAACTTTTCTCCGTCTTCATTCTTGACGTCTCTGTTACATTTGACACTTTAGGCCATTTACTTGTTCTGAAACTTTCACCTTCCTTGTCTTGTAACATGGACTCTGACTCTGGCTCCCTGGCTGCTATTTCAGTCTCTTTTGTATGTTTCTCTTCTTCTCTTTTTAAATGTAGGCTTCTCCCTAGACAGAGTCCTAGACCCCCACCCCCTTCCAGTCCAGCCAGTCTTAAACTTTGGAAGTTTGTTAAAAATGCAGATTCTTTGGCACCTGGAGGATTCTGAAGGTTTGGGTCCAGGAATCTGCCTTCTTAAACTGCCCAGATAGTCTGATGCCAATCTGTTGAGGACCACACATTAAGAAACTTCCCTCATTCTTTTTTTGTAGAATTGATACAGTCTCTTGACTTTCACTACCCTGTAAACAACCATTTAGCAACTACATCTGCTCTGGTTAGATTAGCCCTGTCCTTGAGTTCAAATCACTATGTCTAGTACAAGCAAGTTCATCCTATCCAGCAACTAAAAAGTAATTTTTTCCCCATCTTCAGTGTTTTTGTGTAAGATACCGCTAGCATTTCTGCTCCTGCCTAAACCAAAGGCTAAATTCAGGTAGTGCCTAAATTCACTCCCTTCTAGCTGTAATCAACACCAGTGGATTATGCATTCATTCATTAAGTACCTATTGATCACCTACTATGTGTTAGATAAATATGGACATGGTCCATTTGGGTGTAGTGGGGGAGAAAGACCTTAATCAATTAATCACATAAACCACTGTAAAATTATGACAACTTTTACACGATTGGTTCAGAAGGAAGCAAATGTCACTTACATGGAACTGAAGTCTACTTGTGTTTTGTATGTTGGATACATTTTATATTTTTTATTCTTTATTTTTAAAGTTGATGGATTAAGTATATTAAATGTTTCTGTGAAAAACGATAGAATGCTATATATTTGTGTGAGATGCTGCATAAGAGTCAGAAGACCTGGGTTTGAATTTCTGGCCTGCCACTAACTAGCAGAGTTACCTCGGGTTATTCATTTGACTTCTCTGAGCCTTTGTTTATACATCAGTCAAATGAGATTACTGTTACTTGCAAAGCTGTTATGGAGCACAAGGACAGATAATGACGTACATTAAAGTTCTTGCCCCAATAAATATGAAGGACAATTATTATTATTCTTTGTATCCTTTAACTGCCATATCATCTGTTTGGTCTACCTGCTAATGTAGGCTACCAGCATTTGGTGCCTATGCTCTTCTACTTAGGTTGTTTTTTCTAAGTTTTTTAAAAAATTAATTTATTTTATTTTAGGCTGCATTGCGTCTTCGTTGCTGTGCGCAGGTTTTCTCTAGTTGCAGCGAGCGGGGGCTACTCTTCAATGCAGTGCGCAGGCTTCTCATTACGGTGGCTTCTCTTGTTGTGAAAGCACGGGCTCTAGGCGTGTGGGCTTCAATAGTTGCAGCACAGGGGCTCAGTAGCTGTGGCTCGTGGGGTCTAGAGCACAGGCTCAGTAGTTGTGGCGCATGGGATTATTTGCTCTGCGGCATGTGGGATCTTGCCGGACCAGGGCTTGAACCCGTGTCCCCTGCATTGGCAGGCAGATTCTTAACCACTGCGCCACCAGGGAAGTCCCTCTACTTAGTTTTTGTTTTTGTTGGCCACCCTACGGAGCTACCCTTGTACCTAAGTGAGGAGATGGGGACCTCGGGAGACTTTGTGTTGATGTCTTTCCCTAGTTTAGCAATTTGAAGCTGGGTGTGGAGAATGGACAATGGAAAAGAGTAGAAAATGGAGAATGGGAAAGAGACTGTAATGAAGAACAGGGAGAAGTGGAATTGGAATGGAATGACATCATCTCAAGAGTTTGTTAATAATACAGCAGCCCAAGCCCCCCACCCCAGTAATTCTGGCATAGATATGAAATGGGGCCCAGCTACTATATTTTTAGCAAGCTCCCCAGGTAAGACTGTTATAGACACGAAAGTTTGAGAACCACTGACCTATATAGCCTTCAAGCTGAAAACAAGAAAAAAAAAAAACCTTTTCACTTGGGCATGTCATCAGTTTCATCTGAGTGCCCAAGAGACTTCATTCTGATAAATATCATTCTTAGAAATAGTTGTTAGTGAGGACATGTGAGGTCACATCCTTATAATTGACTTTGCCATTGGGTCCCAGGTAATCTTGAGCATCTTTGTTCCTTGGCCCTATTTTTGCTGTTGGTTAAATAACATGATCAGACAAGTCTACACTAATCTCACATATAATAATAATAAGTCTAAAAACTAGAGGAATTATATATGAATAAGATTTGTGGGGAGCTAATATTCACAATGAGATATAGTCTGTGCCAGGAGACAAAAACCAAATGGCCTGGACAAAAATCCGAGTTTCAGGTTAACTTCTCAGTTACTTCAGCCTTAGTTTCCTCATCTGTAAACTGAGGATGACGGAAGTACCTGTCTCAAGGATTTTTTTTTTGAGGATTGCTTGAGATAATCCACATGCAGCATCTGGCACAGTTCCTGGCCCACAGAGCTCAATAACCATTAGCTACAAGAGCTAGCTTTATGGGCAGCCATATGGAGTGTCCTACTTAAGAGTAGCTATAGCTGTCTCCAGGTTTTCCGATAAGTGGAATAGGGAGACAAAAGGCCTTTGTTTCTTTATTTCTGCTGTTCTTGCTTCCTACAACTCCTCTGACAGCTTTCTTCGACTTGCTAGGACCTAGCAGCCTTCAAAACCTGGTTCAGGTGTCAGCCCTTCACTTCCTGGAAGCTTTAATTACCCTTTGATTGGGTGAAGCTCCCCTCCTCTGCTCCCATAGCATCCTGGCCAGACCTCGATCTCATCATTTACCACATTATATTGAAATTATATGTACTTCTGTCTTTCCCACTAGACAGTGAGCTCTTTGGGAGGAGAGACCATGTCCTAATCCTTTTTCTACCCTTTCGCACCTAGCATAGTGCTTGTCCCATAAATGTTGGACATGCCAGGAACATGCCAGGGAGCCAGTGGTTACTGCTGTTGGGAGACGTTTTCCTGTCTGAGACTGCTGTCTTGTATTCTGGGCCTTGGCTCCTACAACTCTCTGTTGCACTTAGAATCATTTAATGCAATTTAGCAATTAATTACACACTGTATACACTATGTTATTCTCTAATTGCTTCATATGTTAATCTACCACTTACTTCCTCTTCCCTCGGGCATTAAGAGAAGAAATGGCTATAAATGGAAAGTGGATGATCTAGCTATAAGCCACACCCAGTTGTCCATCAAGTCTGCTTATTGAATGCCCAGGGTATCATGGATGCTACTATTAATCACCAGACGTGAATGCTAATGAAAAAGTAGCATAGGGCTTCCCTGGTGGCGCAGTGGTTGAGAGTCTGCCTGCCGATGCAGGGGACACGGGTTTGTGCCCCGGTCCGGGAAGATCCCACATGCCGCGGAGCGGCTGGGCCCGTGAGCCATGGCCGTTGGGCCTGCGCGTCTGGAGCCTGTGCTCCGCAGCGGGAGAAAAAAGAAAAAGTAGCATAATTTACCACAAGTGCCTAGAACATTTAGACACTCGGTGTTTGTTAAATGAATGAGTGATTTAGTGAAAAACAGTAGTGAACTTGATTAGACAGAAATCAGGAGCCCTGGCTTCTAATCAGATCTCTATCGCTTCATGTTGAACTTGAAATGTCACTTCATCTTTCTGGGACACACTTTCAGGTTCTAAAAAACATGATGAAATCAGACTAGATTATCTTTAAGATCTCTTCCAATTTTAATATGCAATTCTTCCTACCAATAGTTAGAAGACTCCTCAGGAGTCAACAAGGTAGGTATCTCTTATATTCTCCGTAGCACCTAGCACAGTGCTGAAAACACAAGAGGACATGAGAAATACTTAAAGTCACAACCTTCACCAAAATTTAAAAAAAGCACAACCAATGGATACCAAGTATGCCATGAACATGCCTCGTCTCTAAAAATGGGACCTAAAAGAAAAGTAGGAGAAAACCTGGAAACTTCTTCTAATTGTTGCATTGCAAAATCATTAAAACGTTTATGATTTGAAATCCTAACTTAGGCTCCAGTTGACAATCAAGTGATTTCCTTTCTTTAATCCAAGGAAAAACTTAAGCACATGCAGAGTACAATTGCAGCTTGATCTTAGACCCTGTTCTCTCTCTTCCTTGGTAATCATTCACACCCACCACTTTATTTACCACCCACTGGGACTGACAAAACATTCATTTAGCTCTCTAGTCAACATTTCTCCTCTGAATTCTAGGGCCATATATCCAACTGCCTATTTGAAATTGCTTAGTCACCTCAAAAGCATCTCAAACTCAGTATGTCTGAAACAGAACTGGTGATCTTCTCCCTATAAACCTGGTCCACTGTTTGCTAACTCACTGACTGGCACCTCTATCCACCCAGTTCTTTAGGCCATAGATCAAGGAGTCATCCTTGGCACCACCCTCTATTTCACTCCCCCCACTCATCTGTACTCTATCAGTAATCGTGGCAATTTTGACTCCTAATTATCTCTAAAATCAGCCTACTATTCATTATCTCCACTGTCTCTACCATCTCCTACCTGGACCACTCTACCAGTTTACTGACTTGGCTATCTGATTTAAGTTTCCCTCTTCCAATTTAATCTCCAGCACTCCTGCAGGTGTCATTAATTCATTTATTCATCAAAAAATATTCATTGAAAAAAAGAAAAAAAAATTTATTGAGTGCCTACGAATGATGTGCGAAGCACCAGAGATATAGCAGTGGTCAAAACAAGCAAAAATCCCCATTGTCATGGAGTTTACAGTTTAGTAAAAGAGAGGCACACTAAAAATAATATGTAGTATACATAGTATGAGAGATTTATTTCCAGCATGATAAATTAAGAAAGTTAACACATCTTCTCCCCCCAAAAGCAACTATAAAGCTGGACAGGGGCTTCCCTGGTGGCGCAGTGGTTGAGAGTCCGCCTGCCGATGCAGGGGACACGGGTTCGTGCCCCGGTCCGGGAAGATCCCACTTGCCGCGGAGCGGCTGAGCCGGTGAGCCATGGCCGCTGAGCCTGCGCGTCCGGAGCCTGTGCTCCGCAACGGGAGAGGCCACAGCAGTGAGAGGCCCGCGTACTGCAAAAAAAAAAAAAAAGCTGGACAAAACTGACAGAAACAGCCCTTCCAGTGTTCTGGAAGGCTACCAAAGACATAATAGGGGGACCAATTATCCTGATTTCCTTGGTACTGTCCCAGTTTTAGCACTGAAAGTCCTGCATCCCAGGAAACTCTTCCCCAGTATGCAAAAAATCAATTTTCAGCAATGGTTGCTCATGTTTGAGGGAAAGGTACCAAACCCATACTGTGGCTCCAAAAGCAGGGGCTGAAAGCAATGCTATTTTCAGTGTCCAATGGCATCGATTATCTATCCGTAGTCACCGTTGCTGACCACTGATGTTGGCAGCCATGATCCGCTGTTCACGATAGCCCATCATTCATTGTTGTATCACTCAGAGGAATGCAACTTTGTTTGTAATTTACATGTATTTCAGTCATGATTTGTAACATTCTGTCTTTGACTTTGCCTGTGGATTAACTGTTGCAATTTGTATGGAGATAGTGGTACTTTAATTTTTAACATTATGAGCATTGTGCTCTGAGTGGTCAGATAAAGAAAATGAATACAATCACAATACCAACTCCAGCTTGACCCAGAAATCACCCAAAAAGAAAACTAAATAAATGACTATGTTATTTTGATGACAGATAGAAGGGCACATACAACTGGCTTAGGGAGGTGAACAACCAAAACAGAACATAACTGCGCAATAAACTGAAAAGAATTTGGGACTGGGCATGGCAGAGAACAGAATGTGTAAGCATATATGGAGATTGAATATCACAAGTGAAGTATAAGACAGATAAGTGCTTATAAATCAATTAGATGCTTTGGGTCTTCCAGAAAGACATTAATGTTCAGCTGAAATTGGTGGCCACTGATTTACCCTAGATACACCATACCAACAAACATGCATTATTCTATCTTTCTCTTCATTGCTCTTTGAATAAAGTTACGTTTCCTCATTCCAAGATAGCAACTAAAATGTCCTGTGGGTGAACAAAAGGGGAAATTTTGGTACAAGATGGGTTGGCCCCTAGCAGTATGGAGTTGATTTTGTCAGATCTTACCAAGAATCATGCTTTCTACAGTAAATCAAATGATGTGTCAAATCATGGCAACTGAAAAATGTTCCTCCTAGCTTTTAGATACTTTGATTTAAAAAGGAGAATTTCAAATCATCTTCTTGATTTCTTTTAAGATCATAGTGAAGCTGCAAAAAATATAAAACTAAAGATTGTTGCTATCTTATCAACTTTGCTCATCGTTCTGCATATTCAGTAGACAGTGCCAATGTAAATTTTGGAAATCAGATGGCTTTAGAACTCAAAATAAAATGTCACCCAGTAAAGGGCAGTCAAATTAAACAGTGCTTCCTCAATTTCTTATGAAAACTCTAACTTATTTGGAATCCAATTTTGATTTCACAATTTCAAGTCACCTCTGTACTTTTTTTCCCCGAGAACACTTTTCCTGAGAAAAAAAGGGTTAAGTTTTGATGACATCCAGAATCCTTTATGATGAGTAAAAATTATGGGCATTTTAAGCATGGATAAGCCTATACAATGAATTTATAGGTGCAAAGGACCTGATTGCAAACAGCTAGTCTAACAAAGGTATCTTGAAGATAACAAAGTGAATGAATGTACATTTTTGGAGAGCTGGAAACTAATTCCTGCAAGTCTAGAAATCTGATGTTTCTACTTAGTAAAATCTACGTATTCTGTGCTCAACACTTTTGTTGAGAAGATATTTTAGCTCTTACATTTAACTTTTTGATCAATTTTTAGTTAATTTTTGCATGTGGTGGGAGGTAGGGTTTCAACTTTATCCTTTTGCACATGGATATCCAGTTGTCCCAGCACCGTTTGTTGAAAACACCATTCTTTCCCGATTGAATGGTCTTGGCACCCTGTTGACAATCAGTTGACCATAAATGTAAGAGTTTATTTCTGGACTTTCAGTGCTCTTCCATTGATCACACTGTCTTGATTATTATAGCTTTGCAGAAAGTTTTGAAATTAGGAAATGTGAATCCTCCAAATTTGTTCTTCCTTTGCAAGGTCGTTTTGGCTATTCTGGGTCCTTTGAAGTTACAGATGAATTTTAGGATCAGCTTATCAAATTCTGCAACAAAACCAGCTGGGTTCTTGATAAAGGATTGAGTTGAATCTGTAGGTCAGTTTGGAAAGTATTGCCGTCTTTGCAATATTAAGTCTTCCAATCATGAATGTGGGATGATTTTTTTTGAAAGTGTTCAAATTTATTTAAATATTTCATTAAGCAGATTTTTAGGGATGATTTTTAATATTTTAGGTTTTTAATTTCTTTCATCAGTATTTTGTAGTTTTCAGTGTACAAGTCAGCACATCTTTTGTTAAATTTATTCCTAAGTAAATTTATTCCTATTTCTTCTTGATACCATTGTAAATGGAATCATTTTTTTAAATTGAAGTATAGTTGATTTACAATGTTGTGTTAATTTCTGCTGTACAGCAAAGTGATTCGGTCATACGTATATATACATTCTTCTTTATATTTTTTTATTATGGTTTATCACAGGATATTGAATATATTTCCCTGTGCTATACAGTAGGACCTTGTTGTTTATCCATTCTATATATAATAGTTTGCATCTGCTGGAATCATTTTCTTAATTTCATTTTCAATTTGTTCATTGCTAGTGTATAGAAATACAAGTGATTTTTGTATTTTGGTCCTGTGTCCATGACCTTGCTGAACTCATTTATTATATCTAGTAGGTTTTTAGTGTATTCCTTAGGATTTGCTATATACAGGATCATGTTATCTGCAAATAGAGATGATATTATTTACTTTTTCATTTCCAATCTGGATGCCTTTTTTTTTTTTTTCTTGCCAAAGCCCTAGTTAGAACCACCAGTACAATGTTGATAGAAGAGACGTTGTTTAGGGATAAAAACTTGCAACTAGTAGGTAAATAAATCCTGGAAATCTAATACACAGTGTAGTGAATATAGACAACAATATTGTATTATGATTATCAAACTTGCAAAGAGACTAGATCTTAATTATTCCCACCACAAAAAAAGAAATGATAATTATATGATGTGATGGAGGTGCTAACTATCCCTACAATGAGAATCATATTACGATATATAAATGTATCAAAACAAAACGTTGTATACCTTAAATTCACACAATGTTATATGTCAAAAATATTTCAATAAAAAATGTTGAATACAAGTGACTAGAGCAGACATCCATGTTTCACTCCTGATCTTAGGGAAAAACTTTCACCATTAAATATAATGTTAGTTGTGGGTTTTTTCAAAGACGTCCTTCATCAGGTTGAGAAAGTTTCCTTCAATTCTTAGTTTATGGAGCATTTTTATCATTAAGGGATGGTGAATTTCGTCAAATACTTTTTCTGCATCTATTGAGATGATCATGTGAGCTTTGTCCTTTATTCTATTTATATGGTGCATTACATTAATTGATTTTTGGTTGTTAAAACATCCTTGGAATCCTGGGATGAATCCCACTTGGTCATGGTGTATAATTAATTTTATATGTTGCTGGATTCAGTTTGCCAGTATTTGGTTGAGGATTTTTGTTTCTGTTTTCATAAGATATATTGGTCTTTAGCTTTCTTTACTTGCTATGTTTTTGTCTGATTTTGGTGGCAAAGTAATACTGGCCTCATAAAATGAGTTAGGAAGTGTTCCCTCCTCTTCTAGTTTTTAGAAGAGTTTATGAAAAAGTGCTATTAATTCTTCTTTAAATATTTGGTAGAATTCACCAGTAAAGTCTTTAAATCCTTAGTTTTGTTTTGTTTTGTTTTTTTCCTTGTGGGTAGTTTTAAAATTACTAATTCAGTCTCTCTGCTTATTATAGTTCTATTCATAATTTTCTATTTCCTTTTCTGTCAGGTATGGTAGTTTGTGTCTCTCTAGCAATTTGTTCATTTTGTCTGTTAACTAATTTGTTATATAGCTGTTCATAGTATACATTTATAATCCTTTTTATTTCTGCAAGGTTGGTAGTAATGTCCTCTATTTCATTCCTGTTTTTAGTAAATTGAGTCTTCTCTTTTTTTTCCTGGTTAATCTAGTTAAATGTTTTTTCAATTTTCTTGAACTTTTCAAAGAACCAACTTTTTGTTTCATTAATTTTCTCTATTCTTTTCCTATTCTCTACTTTATTAATTTCTACTCTAATCTTTATTATTTCCTTCTAATTGGTTTGGGTTTAGTTCTTTTGTCTTAAGTTTCTTAAGGTGGAAAGGTAGGTTATTGATTTGAATCTTTCTTCTTTTTTAATGTAGGTGTTTACAGCTATACATTTCCCTGTAAACACTACTTTAGTTGGATCCCATAAATTTTGTTTGTTGTGCCTACAGTTTCATTTATCTCAAAATATTCTGTAATCACTCTTGTGATTTCTTTGGCTCATTGTTTATTTAGGAATATGTTGTTTAATTTCCACATGTTTGTGAGTTTCCCAGTATTTTTATGTTATTAATTTCTAATTTTACTCCACTGTCATCAGATAACATTGTATGGTTTCAATTCTTTTAAATGTATTGAGGCTTATGGTATTGCCTAATATATAGTCTATCCTGAAAAATGTCCCATGTGCACTTGAGAAGAATGTATATTCTGCTTTTATTTTGTGGAGATAGATAGCTAGATAGATAGATATACATATATATCTGTATATAGCAATACATATATATCTATTAGTTCTAGTTGGTTTATAGTGTTATTTAACACTTCTATTTCCTATATGCACTCCTATGTTTACTGCAGCATTATTTACGATAGCCAAGATATAGAAGCAACCTAAGTGCCCATCAATAGATGAATGGATAAAGAAGATATATACAATGGAATACTACTCAGCCATAAAAAAGAATGAAATCTTGCCATTTGTGACAACATGAAGGGACTTAGAAGGTATTATGCTAAATCAAATAAGTCAGAGAAAGACAAATACTGTATGATTTCACTTATATGTGGAATCTAAAAAACAAAACCAATGAACAAACATAACAAAACAGAAATAGAGATACGGATGCAGAGGACAAACAGGTGGTTTCCAGAGGAGATGGGGGTGGGGGGAGGAGAGGAATAGGTGAGGGAGATTGAGAGGTACAAACTTCCAGTTGCAAAATAAATGAGTCACAGGGATGAAATGTACAGTGTGGGGAATATATGCAATAATAATGCCATACCTTTGTATGGTGACAGATGATAACTTGACTTATCATGCTGATCATTTTGTTTTGTTTTGTTTTGTTTTTTTTGCGGTACATGGGCCTCTCACTGTTGTGGCCTCTCCCGTCGCGGAGCACAGGCTCCGGACACGCAGGCTCAGCGGCCATGGCTCACGGGCCCAGCAGCTCCGCGGCATGTGGGATCCTCCCGGACCGGGGCACAAACCCGTGTCCCCCGCATCGGCAGGCGGACCCCCAACCACTGCACCACCAGGGAAGCCCCATGCTGATCATTTTGAAATGTATAGAAATATCAAATCAGTAGGTTGTGTAGCAAGAACTAGCGTAGTGTTGTAGGTCAATTATACTTCAAAAACAAACCAACTCATAGAAAAAGAGATCAGATTTGTGGTTACCCGAGACAAGGGGTAGGGGGAAGAGGAATTGGATGAAGGTGGTCAAAAGGTACAAACTTGCAGTTATAAGATAAACAAGTACTAGTGATGTAATGTAAAACATGATCAATAGAATTAACATTGCTGTATGTTATATATGAAAGCTGTTGAGAGAGTAAATCCTAAGAGTTCTGATCACAAGGAAAAAGCATTGTTTTTCTATTTCCTTAATTCTTCTATCTCTATGAGACGATGGATGTTCACTAAACTTACTGTGGTCATCATTTCATGACGTATGTAAGTCAAATCATTATGCTGTACACTTTAAACTTATACAGTGAGAAATGTCAATTATATCTCAATAAAACTGGAAGAAAAAAAGACTATTTCCTTTTCATCTTCTGCATGGTTTTTCTATCCATTATCAGAAGTGAAGTATTGAAATCTTCAATTATTATTGTTGAATTGTCTAATTTCTTGTTTCACTTATGGCAGTTTTTGCTTCATGTATTTTGGGACTCTGTAGTAGGTGTATATGTTTATACTTCATATATTATTTTTTTAAAATTTTATTTATCTTTGGCTTCGTTGGGTCTTTGTTGCTGCGCACGGGCTTTCTCTAGTTGCGGCGAGCAGGGGCTACTCTTCATTGCAGTGCGCGGGCATCTCTTTGCGGTGGCTTCTCCTGTTGCGGAGCACAGGCTCTAGGCATGCGGGCTTCAGTAGTTGTGGCTCACGGCCTCTAGAGCGCAGGCTCAGTAGTTGTGGGGCACAGGCTTAGTTGTTCCGCAGCATGTGAGATCTTCCAGGACCAGGGCTTGAACCCGTGTCCCCTGCATTGGCAGGCGGATTCTTAACCACTGTGCCACCAGGGAAACCCTTCATACATGATCTTGATGGAGTGACTCTTTTATCAATATAAAATGTCCTTCTTTGTGTCTAGTGATGATTTTGTCTTGGTGTCTACTTTGTCTGATATTAGTATAGCCACTCCAGCTTTCTTATGGTTGCTACTTGCATGATGTATCTTTTTCCATCCTTTGACTTTTATCGTATTTGCATCGTTAAATCCAAAGTGTGACTCCTCTAGTAGACAGCATATAGTAGGATCTTGTTTTCTTTTCTCAAGACTGACATTCTCTGCCTTTTGATTGGCTTGTTTAATCCATTCACTTTTGATTTTATTATTGATATAGTTGGACTTTCATTGATATTTCCGGTTTTGTTTACTATATACGTTTGACCTTTGAACAACATGGGTTTGAACTGTATGTGTCCACTTATACATGGATTTTTTTTCAATAAATGCATATACTACAGTACTACACAATCCCTGGTTGGTTGAATCCGTCGATGCAGAACTGTGGATACAGAGGAACTGCACATATGGAGGGCTGACTATAAATTATACTCGGATTTTCGACCGCAGAGGTGGGGGAGTTGACGCCCCATGTTGTTCAAGGGTCAACTGCAACCTCATGCCTTTTATACTCCTCTATTCTTCCTTACTGCTTTCTTTTGCATTAAGTATTTCCTAGTGTAACAATTTCATACTTTTAATGATTTTTTTATTCTGCTTTTAAAGTTGCTTTCTTAGTGGTTGCTCTAGGGCTTCTCATATACATCTGAACTTACCAGAATCTACTTTACATTTATACTAACTTAACTCCAGCAACATATAGAAGTATTATACTCCTATATGGCTCCGTTCCTTCTTCCCCATTTTGTGCTATTATTGTTATACATATCACATCTATATATGTTACAAACCCAAACATGCAATGTTACAATTATTACTTTATATAATTTTATGTGTAGTATAGAAGCTGAGAAAAGAAAAGAGACAGGGACTACCCTGGTGGTCCAGTGGTTAAGACTCTGCGCTCCCAATGCAGGGGTCCCGGGTTTGATCCCTGGTCAGGGAACTAGATCCCACATGCCGCAGCTAAGAGCCTGCATGATGCAACTAAAAAAAGATCCTAAAAGAAGATCCAACATGTGACAACTAAGACCAGGCACAGCCAAATTAATTAATTAATATTTTAAAAAGAAAAGAGACAAAGTATATATTTATAGAGTTTGCTACATTTACCTTCTTATTTGCTGTTTCTAGTCCTCTTCATCTGTGCTGTGGATTTGAGTAGCCATCTGGTATCATTTCCTAACCCCAATACAACTTGCCTCCGCCCACCTCCTTTGTGCTGTTATTGTCAAATGTATTACGTTTTTACATGTTACAGGCACAACAATACAATCATACACATATTGCTTAATACAGTTGCTCTTTAAATTAATGAAGAGAAGAAAGGAGATGAAATATGGATTTGTACTGTCTTTTATAGTTACTTAATTACCTTTACTAGGGCTCTTTTTTTTTTTCATGTAGATTCAGATTACCTTCTGGGGTCACTTGCTTTCAGTCCTAAGAACTTCCTTTAGTATTTCTTGTAAGGTGAGCCTGCTAGACTATATTCTAGGTGATAAAACAAAACAAATTTGATAGAATTGAAAATTTCTCTGACCATAACGGAATAAAACTAGAAACCAAGATAACAACAACAAAAGAAAAACTTCCAAGCTCTTAGAAATTCAGCAACAGATTTCCCTATGATCCATGAGTCAGAGAAAATCTGAAGGTAAATTAGAAGATATTTTAAATGAATTACAATGAAAAATACAATGTATCAAAATCTGTGGGATGTAGCTAAAGCAGTGCTAAAAGAGAAACACCTCTTCAAGTCTTTTCTCCATTTTTCTGCCGCCTTCATAATTATTTGTACGAATTCTTTATATATTTTGGATAAAAGCAAGCCCTTTGTCAGTTATATAATATACAAATATCATTTCCCACTTTGTGCTTTGCTTTTTACTCTCTTAATCAACAGAATCTCTTAAATTTAATGTAGTCCAGTTTATGAACTTTTTCCTTTTTGAAAAATATTTTGTAAAACTTTACTTGGTAAACATTTTTGTGAAATTTATTTTATAAAATAATTTGTAAATTTAATTTTATACATTAATAATGATTTCTAAAGAATAACATGAAAGTCAAAGTTCAGTGTCTGTAAAGTTTTATGGGAACAGAGGCACACCTATTCCTTTCCACATTGTTTATTTTATGGTTGATGCCTTTGGTCTTCTTCAAGAAATCACTAATTTTGCCAAGGTCATAAAAATATTCTTCTTTACTTTCTTGTAGAAGTTTTGTTGATGTATCATTCTCATTTAGATCCACAATGTGTCTGGACTATTCCTGACCCTTTGCTTTTCCATATAAATATTATAATCAATGTGTCAATTTCTTAGTGGAATAAAAGCAACCTGTTGGGATTTTGATTACATTGAGTTTATGGATCAATTTGGGGAGAACTGACATCTTTACCATATTGAGTTGTGTAATCCATAAACAAGGTGTATCACTCTATTTTTTGTCTTTTTTAAAAATTTTCTCAGTATTATTTAGTTTTCAGTTTAAAGCTCTTGGGCATCTTTTGTTAGATTTATTCCTAGTTGTTTGATGTTGTTGATACTACTGTAAACGGTATCTTTAAAAATTTCATTTCATATTTACTTGATGCTATTATATAGAAATACTCTTGATTTTTTAGATATAAACTATCAAGTAGCTTTACTAAATTTGCTTATTAATTCTAATAGATTTTCTGCAGATTCTTTTGGAGTTGTTTTTTTTTTTTTTTAGTGCAACTCATGTTGTTGTAAATAATGACAGTTTTCTTTCTTCCTTTCCTACCATATACTCTTTATTGCTTTTTCCTGTGTTATTGCCACTGGACTCCAAGCTTTGTTGAATAGAAGTTGTGATAACAGACTTCCTTGTCTCAGTCCTGACCTCAGGGAGAAAATTTTCAATAATTCATCATTAAGCATGATGTTTGATCTGGGGTGTTTTTTTGTAGATACACTTTATATGATTAAAAGAGTTCCTTTCTATTACTAATGTGCTATGAGTGATTTTTTCCTAATCATGAATGAATGTTGTATTTTTAAAGATTTGCTCTCCATCTATCAGATTGTTCTTACTGTGGCTGTGGATTTGTCTATTTTACCTTTCAGCTCGAACAGTTTTTGCTTTTTATCTATTATGGGTGCATATGGCTTTAGAATTTGTAATATTCTCCTAGTCATTTGATTCTTTTATTTTTACAAAATATTCTTCTCTATCTCTCATCATGTACTGGTATTAGTACAGCTGGTATTAGTACAGCTCCATCAGCTTTCTAGTGGTTAGTGATTGCAGGATATATCTTTTTTCATTCTTTAACTTTCAACTTATATTTAAGGTGTATCTTTTGTAAGCTGTATGTAGTTGAGTTTTATTTTTATCCAGTCTGACAATTTTGACCTTTTGATTGGTATATTTAGTCCATTCACTTTTTAAAAATTATTGAGATATAATTCACATACTACACAATTCACCCATTTAAACTGTACAATTCAATGGCTTTTAGTATATTCATAGAGTTGTGCAACCATTACCACAATCAATTTTTGAACATTTTCATCACTGGTCCACTCAACTTTAATGAAATTAGAAATATGTTTGGATTTTTGCCTCCCGCTGTTTTTCTTCTGTTTGATTCAGCTGTTTTATGTTCCCTTCTCTTTCCTTTTTTGCTTTCTTTTACGTTAATCTTTGTTGTTGTTATTCAGATTTTCTCTTCTATTAGCTTGTTGCTTGTACATTCTTTTTTTTTTTTTTGGCTGCATTGGGTCAAAGGAATTGAAATCAGTCTCCAAGAGATAGCTACAACCCCATGTTCATTGAAGCATTACTCACAATAGCCAAGATAAGGAAACAACCTGAATGTCCTTCATCAGTGAATGGATAAACAAAATGTCACATTTTCCTTATCCATTCATTGGATATTCATTGAAATGGAATATCATTTAGCTATAAAAAGAAGGAAATCCTGCCATTTTCAACAACATGGATGAATCTGGAGGGCATTATGCTAAGTGAAATAAGCCAGACAGAGAAAGACAAATATTACATGGTATCACTGCATATGGATCTTTTTTTTAATAGATCTTTATTGGAGTATAATTGCTTCACAATACTATGTTAGTTTCTGTTGTACAACAAAGTGAATCAGCCACATGCATACACATGTCCCCATATCCTCCCTCTTGAGCCTCCCTCCCATCCTTCCTATCCCACCCCTCTAGGTCAGCGCAAAGCACTGAGACGATCTCCCTGTGCTATGCTGCTGGTTTCCACCAGCCAACTATTTTACATTCGGTAGTGTATATATGTCGGAATCTTTTTTAAAAATCTGATTTCAAAGAAACAGAAAACAGAATGGTGGTTGCCAAAGCTTTGCAGGAGGGGAAAATGAGGTGATACAAGTCAAAGGGTACATATTTTCAGTTATAAGAAGAATATGTTCTGGGGATCTAATATAGAGCATGGTTACTATAGTTAATAATACAGTATTGTACACTTGAAAGATGCTGAGAGCATTCTCACCACACACACAAAAAAGATAACTGTGATAACTATGTAAAGTGAAGGGATGTGTTAATTATCTTGATCTTGGTATCATTCTACAATGATATATATGTATGATCATCACATTCTACACTTTATTTTTTTATAAATTTGTTCATTTATTTATTTATTTTTGGCTGCATTGGGTCTTCGTTGCTTGTGCACGGGCTTTCTCTAGTTGTGGCGAGTGGGGGCTACTCTTCGTTGTGGTGCGTGGGCTTCTCACTGCAGTGGCTTCTCGTTGCGGAACACGGGCTCTAGGCATACGGAGTTCAGTAGTTGTGGCACGCGGACTCAGTAGTTGTGGCTCGCGGGCTTGGTTGCTCTGCAGCATGTGGGGTCTTCCTGGACCAGGGCTCGAACCCTTGTCCCCTGCATTAGCAGGTGGATTGTTAACCACTGGAGCACCAGGGAAGTCCCCACTTGTACATTCTTTTGTCATTCTTTTAGTGGTTGCCTTAGAGGTTGCACGTGCATCCTTGACTTATTGCAGCCTAATACAAATTATTTCTTTTCTACTTTACCAATAATGTTATAATCTGAAGGTTCTTTAACTCCATTTACACTCCCATTTTGCATTATTGTATTCATACTTTTAAAAAGGAACTTAATTAATACACATAATTGCAAATTTCAGAGATAGGCTAACTTCAGGTATGGGTGGATCCAGGATCTTAAATCCAAAATAAACATCTGTCCGTCTATCATCTCTGCTTCCTTCTGTTCTGGATTCATTTCAGATAGGCCATCCCACTGTTATATTAAGCCTTGGAATCTCAAGGCTTGCAACCTGCTGCTTAGCAACCCCAGTGGAAAAAAATGCCTATACCATAATACTTCCAGCTAAAGTTTCAGGGTTGGTGCTTGCTGGTTTGTTACGGGTTCCTATTTGGTCATATACCCCTCACTCAACCAATCATCATTTTATTGGCCACATCTGTATGACATGCCTAACCCTGAAGTTAGAGATTGGAATGAACCCCACCCAAACTCCATGGTGTTTTCATGCATTTTGTTTATTTTTTTTAAATATTTATTATTTATTTATTTAATCTATTTTTGGCTGCATCAGGTCTTAGTTGTGAAATGTGGAATCTTCGTTGAGGCATGTGGGATCTTTCATTGTGGCGGGAGGGCTTCTCTCTAGTTGTGGCGCGCAGGCTCCAGGGCACATGGGGTCCGTAGTTGTGGTGCGGGGGTTCCAGAGCCCATGGGCTCTGTAGTTTGCCACATGCGGGCTCTAGTTGAGGCACATGAGCTCAGTAGCTGTGGCACGTGGGCTTAGTTGCCCTGCAGCATGTAGGATCTCAGTTCCCTGCCCAGGAATCGAACCCGTGTCCCCTGCATTGCAAGGTAGATTCTTTACCACTGGACCACCAGGGAAATCCCTGTCATGCATTTTAATTCTCTATATATTTTAAACCGTACTAAGCATTACTATTACTGTTTTGTACAATTAAATCGATCTGTTTTTACTCATATCTTTACTTGTCCATAGCTCTTCATTCTTTCCTGTGTTTTTAGTATCCATCTGGGATTGTTTCCTTCTCTCTAAAGAATTCCCTTTAGTGTAGCCTTGCTGACTATAAATTCACTCAAATTTTATTTGTCTGACATAAGTATGGCACCTTCATTTTTCAAGAATATTTTCACTGGTTGTGGATTTTTGCTTTGGCAAGTCATTTTCTTTCACACTATAATAACACCACTGTGTTTTGGCTTCTATGGTTTCTGTTGAGAAGTCAGGGGTTTTTTTAAATGCAATATTTTATTTGCAAATTGTATAATTAAAATGGCATGGTGTTTACACTTTTTCATGCACCACCAATTTGGAACTGAAACCTTTCCCTCAAAATGTGTTATTGTTTATAAATGCACTCAGGATTGAATATCTGTATTTTTTTAAGTGTCATATAGCACATTGCTTTGGTGTGTTGGGGCAATATACTTCCATTTATAGAGATTTGAATTTATAAATCCAATTTTTCAAGTTCTTCAAAATGCAATGCTTTAAGTATATATCTCTAAATGCACTGTGTCTGTCTCTGTGTATGTTTGTTTTATTCAGTTTTTTCTTAGATGTCTTCTTCTGACCTCTGGTTTTACTTGCTCAAAAGCATCACCTACCATTTCATTGTTAACTTTCCACATCACAACTCATCCAGTCACCCAGGACTGATACTTTGAAATCATCTTGGAATCCTTCCCTTCCTCCATCTATTTATATTATATCAAAGAATAAAGGAAGCAGGCAACAGTAATGCATCAGGAGAGATGCTTATGTTTTAACTATTTATATTGAAATGTGTAGAATGGGACTGTGTGATAAAGCAAACGACGTAAGATGTGAATGTAACTCGGTATTTCGAATTGTCTCCTTGAGAATTAGAAAAACTTTTGCCTGACTTTCTGTTGCATCTGATTAGAGTGTCTCAGTCTTCACCTTGAAACAGAGATGAAGATGTGTTTATATTGGGAGGATGGGAAACCTCTGCTCCGCCGTTTTCTTTCTTTGTGTTTGCATTATTAGCATTCACTTCAACCCATGGCTTCCTTGCAAAGATCTTCTGAAACATTTTGTCCATTACATTAAAGTTGGTTTAGCTCAAATTAGATAACATTATGCATAAACATATTTAACCCTCCACAGGTAAACTGCAAAACTAAAAGGCTAAGAAATGCGGGAGAGCACCGCTGCAAGTCATTTGCTTTGTGGAACTCCCCTCTTACCCACGAATCCTCCAGGCCTTGTTTGTGACCATCTGATATATGGATCCAGGGAAGGTGCTGATGTCAGTTTGCATATTAAACATTAGTGAAGCTGACTTTTAAAAATTTCTTTGGATTAAAAACTATTGTTACAAGTTCTAATATTCTCTTACAGTACCCAGTGGAGTATCTTGCACCTCCCCTAGGGGTATACACCCCATTGGGGATCATTAAAATCTACTGTCCTGTAATGATGGCTCATAAATAGCAGAGAGGAACCTCACCACAGTCAGGCAAATGACAGTCTGTATTTTTCTTCCTCCTTCCTATCTCAACCCTAAAGTTCTCGTTGCAGAAGAGGGAAGAGAGACAAGAGAGAAGGAAACCCCCTACTCTGCTCTAGACCCATGTTGGGAACTCTGCCCTGAGAACAGAGACCTTTGTATGAAATCAAAGGCTGAAGCTTAGAAATCAGCATGACTGAATCTTAATTACTAAAATGAAACTCTGTTACTCACTGAAGGGGTTAGAAACTGATAGGATTGGACCAAGATGTCATTGAGACAAGTGAAAAGTGGGAAAGGGAAGTTCAACCTAGTAGAATGCTCACCACATAAAAAAAAAATCCTAAGGAAATGTCATATTTTGAGACTTCAGAGGTATCCAGTTGCGGACAAGTCCAAAAAGCAGAGAATGAAGGAACTACGGAGAAAACTGGGCCAGGCTAGTGGAAGGAGGCATGGAAGCAGTATCACTGTGGGGTGTGACAAAGGCCTTCCAGATGGATCGTGTAGATAGTCTTGCCAAGAGCCATGGCCAGCCTCGCATAAATGAGTGGTGGGGGTCATCTAACATCCCAAGCACAACTTCAAAGGTGGGGACATATTGGTTTGGATCTGGGCTCTGCCATTTCCACTTTAAGCATGTTGCTTATCCTCCTTAAGCCTCAATTTCCCCAACTGTAAAATGGGAATGATAATAGTACTGGTTTTATAGGGTTGCTATTGGGGTAAATAAAGGTAAACTGGCACATAGTAAGTGCTCCAATAAATGGCAGTTAGAGTCATCATCGTCATCACCATCATCTTCTTTACCATCAGATGGTTGCAGTTGCTTCTTCTGCTGAAAGTGAAACATTTCGTAAACACTTTGCCTGCTCTGCTGAAAATGCTCCATCTTGAAAGAAGATATTGGCTGATACAATGGAGAAAAGACAGCCTCTTCAATACGTGGTGCTGGGAAAACTGGACAGCTACATGTAAAAGAATGAAATTAGAACACTCCCTAACACCACACACAAAATTAAACTCAAAATGGATTAAAGACTTAAATGTAAGGGCAGACACTATAAAATTCTTAGAAGAAAACATAGGCAGAACACTCTATGACATAAATCACAGCAAGATGCTTTTGACCCACCTCCTAGAGAAATGGAAATAAAGACAAAAATAAACAAATGGGACCTAATGAAACTTAAAAGCCTTTGCACAGCAAAGGAAACCATAAATAAGAGGAAAAGACAACCCTCGGAATGGGAGAAATATTTGCAAATGAAGCAACTGAGAAAGGATTAATCTCCAAAACATACAAGCAGCTCATGCAGCTCAATATCAAAAAAACAAACAGCCCAATCCAAAAATGGGCAGAAGACCTAAATAGACATCTCTCCAAAGAAGATATACAGATTGCCAACAAACACATGAAAGGATGCTCAACATCAATAATCATTAGAGAAATGCAAATCAAAACTACAATGAGGTATCACCTCACACCAGTCAGAAGGGCCATCATCAAAAAATCTACAAACAATAAATGCTGGAGAGGGTGTGGAGAAAAGGGAACCTTCTTGCACTGTTGGTGGGAATGTAAATTGATACAGCCACTATGGAGAACAGTATGGAGGTTCCTTAAAAAACTAAAAATAGAACTTCCATATGACCCAGCAATCCTACTACTGAGCATATACCCTGAGAAAACCATAATTCAAAAAGAGTCATGGACCAAAATATTCATTGCAGCTCTATTTACAATAGCCAGGACATGGAAGCAACCTAAGTGGCCATCAACAGATGAACGGATAAAGAAGATGTGGCACATACATACAATGGAATATTGCTCAGCCATAAAAAGAAACGAAATTGAGTTATTTGTAGTGAGGTGGATGGACCTAGAGTCTGTCACACAGAGTGAAGTAAGTCAGAAAGAGAAAAACAAATACGGTATGCTAACACATATATATGGAATCTAAAAAAAAATGGTTCTGATGAACCCAGGGGCAGGACAGGAATAAAGACACAGACGTAGAGAATGGACTTGAGGACACAGGCAGCAGAAGGGTAAGCTGGGACGAAGTGAGAGAGTGGCATGGACACATCTACGCTACCAAATGTAAAATAGATAGCTAGTGGGAAGCAGTTGCATAGCCCAGGGAGATCAGCTTGGTGCTTTGTGACTGCCTGGAGGGGTGGGATAGGGAGGGTGGGAGGGAGGGAGACGCAAGAGGGAGGAGATATGGGGATATATGTATATGTATGGCTGATTCACTTTGTTATAAAGCAGAAACTAACAGACCATTGTAGAGCAATTATACTCCAATAAAGATGTTAAATAAAAAAGAGGATACCGGCTGCCTTTCACAGAATTCCTATATTATAACAGGTACTGTGCTAAAAGCATTTCTCACAGAACCGCCACACTAACCCCACAAGGTGGATACTGTCTGAATTTTACAGATGAGAAACATCACCAAGGTTTAAAGAGCTTAGTTAGTGAACGTGTCCAAGGTCACAGAGCTTGTTAGAGGCAGAGCCCTACTATTTCCACCATACCATACTCCCATTGAGCATGGACCTCATTCTAGAGAATCTGCTGATAATATGGAAATGTCAGTAACACAGAGAGAAAGTGACTGGGTTGACAGTAAGTTGCAATTGTCAGAAAAAGAACTAAAGGCATACTCATAAATGTAACCCTGATTTTAGGGGAGTCATTGTCAAAATGTTCCAGGTTGGGCTGGGGAAGTCATTTTTAAGACTTCTTTTGCTTTTTTGGAAGGTAATTTGTCTTTTTCTCTTTGGTTGCTTTTAAGACTTAGTCTCTGACTTCTGCAATTTTACTCTGACATGCCTATAAGTGGTTTTTTGTGTGTTTGTATTTAGCCTGTGTGTGGTTGCATCTGTATATTAGTGTCTTTACTCAATTTTGGAAAATACTCATCCATAATCGCTTCAAATATTAGTTCTGCCCGATTTGTTCTCTCTCCTCTCCTTCTGGGACTTAAATTACATGTATATTTGACATTTTGTCGAATTTGTCGAACAAACAGACTATGTGCGCCACATGTCTGTTTGTTCTTTTCTCTATTTTTTATTCTTTTCTTCTCTCAGTACTACGATTTAGGTGCTATGTAGTTAACTGTCTATCAATTCACTGATCCTGTGTTCTGTCAGGTCTATTTTGTTTGTAAATGTTTCTAGTTACTTCTTAATTTCAGATATTAGCTTTCAGTTCTATAATTTCCATTTGATTCTTTTCTTCCAGCTTTACTGAAATATAATTGACATAAAATATTGTGCAGGTTTAAGGTGTACAATGTGATGATTTGATACGTGTATATATATATTTATATATATATATATTTCCATATATTGTATATGATTTGATACATGTATATATATACATATTTTATATACATATATGTATATATTTTTTTAATATATATCTTATATATATAAGTCCTGCATTAGGTCTTTGTTGCTGTGCGTGGGCTTTCTCTAGTTGTGTCGAGCAGGGGCTACTCTTTGTTGCGGTGCACGGGCTTCTCATTGCGGTGGCTTCTCTTGTTGCAGAGCATGGGCTCTAGGAGCTTGGGCTTCAGTAGTTGTGGCATGCGGGCTCAGTAGTTGTGGCTCGCGGGCTCTAGAGCTCAGGCTCAGTAGTTGTGGCGCACGGGCTTAGTTGCTCCACGGCATGCGGGAACTTCCCGGACCAGCGATCGAACCCGTGTCCCCTGCATTGGCAGGCAGATTCTTAACCACTGGGCCACCAGGGAAGTCTGATACATGTATATATTACAAAATGTTTACCATGATAAGTTTAACACATCCATCACCTCACACATTTACCATTTTGTTGTTACTGTTGTCATTATGGCAACAACACAAGATTTACTCATGGCAACTTTCAAGTTTACAATACAGTATTGTTAACTACACTCACCGTGCTGTACATTACATTCCTGGAACGCATTCATCTTATAGCTGGAAGTTAGTATCTTTTCACCAACATCTTCCTATTTCTCCACCACCCCAGCCCCGGTAACCATCAATCTGCTCTCTGTTTCTATGACTTTGATATTTTTAGATGCCATATACGAGATTTACAGTATTTGTCTTTCTCTGTCTAACTTATTTCACTTAGCATAATGCCCTCAAGATCCATCCATGTCACAAATAGTAGGGTTTCCTTCTTTTTATGGCTGAATAGTATTCCATTTTATATATATATATATATATATTATATATCAATCACATTTTCTTTATCCATTCATCTGCTGATGCATACTTAGTTTGTTTCCATGTCTTGGCTATTCTAAATAATGCTGCAATGAACATGGGGGAGCAGATATGTCTTTGAGATAGTAAATTTCTTTCCTTTGGATATACCCAGGAGTGGGATTGCTGGATCATATGGTAGTTCTATTTTTAATATTTTGAGGCACCTCCACCCTGCTTTCTATAGTAGCTGCACCAGTGCTGCAGGATCCCACCACAGGGGTGTGCATGGCCATGGAGGTTGGTGTTGGAAGTTGGGCTGGGGACATGCAGTTGAACAGCTGGAGAGGTTAGCCTTGAGTGTGTACATAATGGCAGGGATCAGCTACAGGGGTTTAGGTAGGGAGCTAGCAGGGAGGGACTCCAATGGCTGGTGTCTTCCAACATGATAACCCGTGGGGCGAAAGCCGGTGAAAACTATGCTGCCCAGTGGCAGAAGCTACTGGGGTCTTCTGCAAAGCAGGTCACAGGGAACTGCTGTTGTCCCCACTATGTGGCTGAGGCTGCTAGCCCCTGCCCTTCTTCCTTGTTCCCAGCCATCTCAGTTTTGCTGGTCTCTGGGTGGGGTGAAACCAAAGTGAGTCCTTCATGTAGTGCCCTGAAAGGCTGGAAAAGCTGGTCATTCACCTTGCTCTCCCTTTCTTGGTGAGGGAACTCTTTCTAGCTGGGGAGTTCCCTCTTGGCACTGAGCAGTGTCAGCCTGGAGGATGGGATGATGCAGGCGAAATGAAGCTGTTTTTCCTTTTTCTGTGTGATTATTCTCAGGTTTCTTTTTGTTCTACTGTGTTGCTGAAGTTTCTCAAGTGGACTCCAAGAGCTCTCCCAGAGCTGTTTTTGTTTGTGATTAGCTGTCTAACTGTTCATCTGTATGGGAGGATGGATCCTGGGGACTCCTACTCCACCACCTTGATTCTTTATTACAGCTTCCAAGTCGCTGGTGAAATTCTCCATCTTATCATCTATTTTCTCTCACACGTTAATCACCGTTATTTTACAGTCCTTGTCTGTTAACTCTAATTTGTAGATCCTCTGTGGATCTGTTTCTACAGTCTGTTTTTTCTCATGGCACACAGTAATTTTTAGTTAAATGCTGGACATTGTGTATAAAAACTGTAGAGACTCTGACTCCTGTTGATGTTCTTTTCCTTCAGAAAGTGTCCATCCTTTTCTCTGCTAGGCAGATAGAATGGATAATCAATCATTTTAGCCCAAGCAAAGACTGAGCTGATTAAGGGTGGTTTGCAGTTTGCTAGTGCTTTGGTTCTCCCTTGTTTCTAGAGCATAGCCCTCCAGGGCCTGCAACGTAACCAGAGCCCTCCCCCTGGATAGTCCTTAATGCTGATCTTTGCCTCTTGAGAACCAGGAGACTCTAGAAAACTCTGCTTTGATTTTAAGAGGTTTTTCTCTTTTTAGCTTCTCACCCCGTGTGGCATTCTCTTCAATGGTCTTCACACTTTCACTCTTTCTTCCCCCACCCAATTTATTCGCCACCTTGCTTCCAGATTGATTATAAAATAAACACGTATGTCATCACATGATTCCTCTGCTTAAAATCAAACACTTCTATAACCTTAGCATAGCTTACAAGGTTCTTCATGATTGTGATCCAGATGACTGTTTCCACCTTCAAAATAAAGTATTCCTCTGCTTCCACTCTCTAGTCTAGCCATACCACATTATTCATATTTCCTGAAATAACCCGGCTTTCTTTTCTTTCCTGGGCTTTGAACGTGTTAGTCTCTCTGCTGTGAATCCATGTCCCTACCCTTTTCTCCAAGCTTATTACTTATCCCTTAAAATTCAATTCGTATGTCAATTCCTGGAAGATTTCTATGGCCCTGCCTTCCCTACCTCTGCTCGCCCCACTGTGCATCCTTAATTGGGTTAAGGTTAGTTTTCTCTCCTCTGTGTTTCACAGAACTCAGTGGTTTACACTTATCACAGCACTTTTCACATTGCAATATAAATACCTTCTCAACTGTCTTTCTCATTTGACTATAAACTCCATGAGGACAAGAACCCTGCCCATCATGTTTACCACCATAGTCTCAAAGCTTAACCCATATGGTACTCAGTTAAGGTTTACTGATTGAATGAGTGAGTGAATGAAAACTGGAAGGCAAGGACACATATGCAAGGAAAAATATACAAGAGGGTGTCACAGTTCATGATGAATAATGACAAGAAGGAGCTCTAATGATCTGAGACTTGCAATAAATGTTGAAAACAACAACAACAAAGAAAAACAAAAAAAAAACAAAGAAACAATAAACCACTCTTAGGGAATTTATAGTCAGAGAAGACGGAGAAGGAAGATTAAGAAAGGTATACAGCTGGTGCTTAGGGCTAATGTTGCAATTTGATGGATGACGTAGAAGAGGAATATCTCTTCAACTCTTACTGTGCTTCTTTCTTCTCTGATTGAGGAATTGTTGGAGAAAAGAGGTGTTCAGCAGGGGTGGAAGTAGGCAAAGTAGTTTGGAGGAGTAAATGTGGACATTAGAACCAGACAACAGTGTGATGAATCCTGACTCTGACATTTACTACTGTGTGGCCTTGGTTGAGTCAGATAAATAATTCTCAGAGCCTCAGTTTTTTCCATATGTAAAATGAGAATATACCTAGTACGCAAAGTAAGAGTCTGAATAATAAATGTTATCTGTTTGATGCTTAATATACTATAGAGCTTTCCCCCCAAAGAGAAGAAGGTAGATTCCTTAAAAATAATTTGTTATTAATACAATGGTTAATTCTAGCAAGGATTATTAAAGGAAAATGTTTTTGAATTTTTTTTACCATTTGGCTTGTGGGATCTTAGTTTCCCGACCAGGGATTGAAACTTGGCAGTGAAAACGCCAAGTCCTAACCACTGACTGCCAGGGAATTCTTTATTTGGATAAAGAAGAGACCAACTGATATGATATGTTTATATATAATCTGATTATATTTATATACAGGAGAGGAGAGGAGGATATATCTATATATTGATAGATATAGATACAGATATCAAACTAACTTCGTTTCTTTCTTTGACAGCATAATTTAGGCAGGTTGAATTGGATTACCAAATTGGTTGATCATAAAGTGTAGACATATGGCCTCTCTAGACTTCAGCAAGACATTTGACAAGGGCTCTTTAACAAGTGGAGAAATATGGGCGGACTGTTTTTTTTTAAAGTGTGGTAAAATATACTGTGATACTGTGATTTAAAATAAAAAATATGTATTCGGTCTTCATCCCCATCTCTGGCACAGAGCTCCAAACCCTTGGAACTTCCTAAGTGATAAGAGCCATAAAGCTGTGTTTTGTATGTTAATGAGTGAATTTGGAACTCACCTAAGGGTGGGTGCGGTGTCAGAGGAACCAACCAGGATTAGAGGGTTGGAACTTTCAGTCCCACCCCCCTAATGTCTGGGGAGGGGAGAGGAAGGATGTTTCTAGTGGTTTGCCACAGGGTTCTTTCTGCAGCCTTCCTCTGTTCATCGGTCTTCTCAAGAAAATAGAGAGAGCATGACCGGCCCCTTGTATTTCAGCAAATGCAAACCTGGGGGAATGATAACTACATTAGATAGCAAGATTAGAACTCAAAGAGATATTGACAAGTTACAGAGACTGAATGAATCAAGAAAGATGAAACTTTACAGGGGCAAAATATAAGGTCATATATTTGAGCTCAAAAAGCCAACTGCATGAGTACAGGTTGAGAATGCTGTCACTTTGAAAGAGTGAGCTTAATGTGTGCCGATAATATGAATTGTCCCCTCCAAACATTCAATTGATGTTAGGCTACATTCGTGGATATATAATAACTGAAAAGGAGATCATAGCCATACTTACTTTGGGCCACACCTAAGGTATTGGTGTTCATTTCTGAGCAACACTTTCAAGAATGCAGAATAGTGTGATGTGGGTTTTACTGTCACAACTTCCCTACTTCACATTCCAGTTTTGTCTACTTTTAATTCTGTGACCTTGGGTAAGTTACTTAACCTCTCTGTGTCTCAGTTTCCTTAACTGTAAGATAGAGATAATAATAAGGTCGTTGTGAAAATTAAATGAAGTAACATATAGTAAGTAACCCATAAATATTAATTTTAAAGTGATGTAGTCAAAACAGAATATATTCAAAGGAAAGAAACCACTTGTTTATTCATCCCACAAATATTTATTAAGCTCCTCCACTGTCCTAGGAAGAACATTTGAAGAAACTAGGGATGTTCAGCCTAGAGAAGACATAGCATGGCGGGTATGAGAGCTGTCTTCAAATATTTGCAGGACTGTCATGTGGAAGAGGCATTAGACATTTTCTGAATGGCCTCAGGGAGTAGAACTAAAACAAACGGCTGGAAACTACAGATTTTGCATCAATGTAAGAAAAATGGAACTCTCTGCCTTCTGAGATAGTGAGTTAACTGTCATTGCAAGTATCCAAACAGAAGCTAGATAAAGATTTGGCAAGGTACTGTAAAGGAGACTCTAGCATCACATGGGTGACTTGAGTGGATGACCTTTAATTCTCATTAATCCTTCCAGACCTGAAGAGTCTATGACGATATGAAAGTGCTTTTTCTCTTTCTTACCTGTGGGATTGTATAAGGTCTATATACCTTCTACCTGCTTCCAATTTCTTTGTCAAACTACATTTGGACCTAAACAGAATGACTTGAAGTCAAATGCAGGTCGACCTGGGAAATCTTAGTTGTTTATTTTTTAGCTATTTAGTTTACAAGTGACTCTTTTGTAACCACATCACTCAGTCTCCAGCCACTACCCCAACCCCTATATCTAATTACTGAGCAAAAAGACGGCACAGACTTCCTGGGATACAGAGGCTGAGGGAAGTCTGATGAATCATTAAAGAAGTTTTTCAAATGTTCCTAAGTGCTTCTTAAAATATGTGTCATTGGGGGAAAATATGTACATTTAAAATTTCAACCATAGATTCAGGAATGTCATCTGAGAACAACTGAGGTTTGGTAGAGTTTTCTGAAGAGTTGAGAATGAAAAATAAAGCTTGTTATTTTTATAGACTAGAGTTTAGGAATTCATAAACTGTAACTGCTGTCATGAGAAAACTTGAATCCGGGAAGTTTGACTTAGCAAGTGGCTCAAACATGCTTTTTATTTGTCATCTAAATTAAAATGTGAAACAGGATGAACCAAAACAGAAAGTTACATAGAAAAATGTATCATACTTTATTTTTCATTACCTCCTAAATGAATAAGGATGAACTAGAGATCAAAGGAACTAGGTAAATCTACTAAATAAATGAATAAATTGTAACAAGATCTTGTCATTTAGAGGGGACAGCTAGCCTTTATCCACAAAATACATAAATAACCAGGCAATTTAAATGAATCTATGATATAGATTAGACTCACATACATTAAAAAAAAGGTTGATAAGTACATTTTAAAATTTCACACCCAGTTTTCTTGGCACTTTGAGGTAGTGTCTTAAGAAATACAGAGAAGGGGCTTCCCTGGTGGCGCAGTGGTTGAGAGTCCGCCTGCTGATGCAGGGGACGCGGATTCGTGCCCCGGTCCAGGAAGATCCCACATGCCGCGGAGCGGCTGGGCCCATGAGCCGTGGCCGCTGAGCCTGCGTGTCCGGAGCCTGTGCTCCGCAACGGGAGAGGCCACAACAGTGAGAGGCCCGCGTACCGCAAAAAAAACCCAAAAAACAAAACAGAGAAATATTTGAAATGTAAGCCAACAATATAGACTTTATTTCCATTTCTGGATTATATGCTAATGGATAGTATCAATAATTCTGGAGCCCAAAAAAGCATATACTGATTTGGCTACCCTCGTTTTTATTTGTAGGTAAATTGCTTTCCAAGTGATCAACAAAAATCTTAGTAGATTTTGTTTGTGGGACTTCTTTTCTCACAGTAATTATTTTCTTACCAAAAGATAATGCACTTTCAACAGGCTGCTCAGGGAAAGGTGAAAGAAGGGACAAAGTGCAAAAGCACTCTACAGTTCATGGACTACATTGATATCTCATAAATCTATTTTTGAATAGCTACAGAGAATACTATTGGCATTCAGTAAGTAACAAAATCATAGTTTATAAAACCAAGTCAAAGTACACTAGAACCATTTTCCCTTGTCGTCTTTGAGGTTTGTGCCACAAAATGTATAATACCATCTGATATACTGTGTAGCACCTCACTGTGTACAAAAGCATGTTCACACCCCTTCTCATTTGATCCTCATAATAATCCTATGAATAGACAATATTATCCAGATCTTGCAGATGAGGAAACTGATATATAAAGAACTTAAGTGATTTGCCCAAGGTCTTACAATGAGAAAAGGCAGTTCTAGGACTCAAACACAAGATGGCTGACTCTGGGATCTTTACCGCCCCAGAGCGGTTATCCTTTATCTCCTGAAGGATACCTTCAGCCCAGAAGTGACAACTTATTGCTCCATTAGTAACTAAACCATTCCGATTAAAAGCCCAAAATACAAAACATTTCTTATGTTGATTTCCTCTCCTATGGAGTTATAGCAAGTGTTAGACAATTTTAAAATATCAATATTTTGAGACTTTAGTTAAGACTTCCCAGAATGTGTGTGAATACATAACATGAGAATAGATAAGTTATGTGATTGTTTCTTCTGGGTACCTGAATTAGGCACAAAGCCCTATTTATTTTTCTTACTTGTGGAATAAGCAATATACCATAACTATATGACTTGGGTCACTCAGTAATAATAATTACACACAACAACAATAATACCTGTTAGATATTGAGCAACTACAGTATGCTGGGCACTCTATGTACACAACCCTGTGAGTAACACAACTATTACTCTCATTTTATAGATCAGGTATCCAAGGTTCATAGAGATTAACTAACTTGATTGAGATCACATAGCTAATAACTGAAAAAGCTGGGATTTAAGCACAGACTCTCTGACTTCAAAACTCATTCTATTAACCAATAAACTACACTACTTCTAACATAAAAAAAACCCCATAACTTCTACACTACTTTCTAACATATGAAAACATGTACGGTTTCAAAAATAAAAGGCTATTTTAGGGACTTCCCTGGTGGTCCAGTGGGTAAGACTGCGTGCTCCCAATGCAAGGGGCCTGGGTTCAATCCCTGGTTGGGGAACTAGATCCCACGTGCATGCCGCAACTAAGAAGCCTGCATGCCGCAACTAAATGTGCTGCAATGAAGATCCCACATGCCGCAACTAAGACCCGGTGCAGCTAAAATAAATAAATAAATATTTTTTTTAAAAAAGAGAAGAAAAATAATAAATAAAAGATTTAAAAAGTTAAAAAAGATACTAAAAGAAGGAACACTTAGTTAAATTCCTGGTTACTTTGAAAACAACTTTTTAGGGATCATTTCTTTTTTTTTTTGTTATTGGAGTATAGTTGATTTACAATGTTGTGTTAGTTTCAGGTGTACAGCAAACTGAATCAGTTATACATATACATATATCCATTCTTTTTTAGATCCTTTTCCCATATAGGCCATTACAGAGTATTGAGTAGAGTTCCCTGTGCTATACAGTAGGTCCTTATTAGTTATCTATTTTATATATAGTAGTGTGTATACGTCAATCCCAATCTGGGATCGTTTCTTAATCAGTAGTTATACAGATATCTCTCATTTTCTCTATACAAATAATACTTTCTAGTAGAATAAAATATAATCTGTGTATGCATTAATGTAAACATATACATATATACATACATACAGATATATTTAATACTTTCTAGTCCACATTCCAATTATTTTTCCTTAATTTTGTAGAAATTGTGAGTGCATACTGATACTTCTAATTCCATTCCAACGCTACAAGATATTTCCTGCTTGCATCCTTTTTAAAGTTTTTCTCTCCCTTCCTCCAGCAGAAGTCTGGTTTGTGACAATATTAACTCATTTTCTCCAATACACATAAAATAGTTTCAGAATTGATGCACTCATACTACTATATAAAAAAACCTGCTTAAATGGGTTGAAGAGTTGCATGCAGTTCTTTTTTTATCGCTCGTCCAGGGATATATAGACCAAGTACTTTGTTCAAAAGTTATTTGGATTGGTTATTTTCCATGTGCTTACATTATTCATTTGAAACACAGTTAGATTCATTTGTTTCTGTTTGCATTCCGTTTTAGTTTTCTCCCCCAATCCTGTTGATTCAATTTCATCTTGGAAAATGTAGAACAACGGCAAGATTTCAAAAGTCAAAACTCTACCAAAATGCATCCTCAGAGAAGTGTGACTCCCTCCCCATCCTTTCCAACCTGCCTCTGTCCCCTCCTCCCTGAAAAAGAATCTTAGCCATTACAATGATTTGTAGCTTTCCAAAACTCAGCCCTACTTGATAAAATCTTATTCCTTGGTATTTCATTTGGGGGGAAGCAATTAGAAAAAATTGTCTAAAAACTCTTCTTAGGGGGGCCAAAAATGAAAAAATGGTTCCGAAACACTGATCTGTTCTCCATTTTTATAATTTTGTCATTTTTATAATGTTAAATAAATTGAATCATATAGTATGTAAACTTTTGAGATTGGATTTTTTTCACTCAACATAATGTCTGTTAGACCCATCCAGGTTGTTGTGTATATGAAACCTTATTTCCTTTATATTGCTGTGTAGTGTTCCATGGCGTGAATATATCAGTTTGCTTACCCATTCACCCATTGAAGGTCTCCTGGGTAGTTTCCAGTATGTTAGAGATTGTGAATAAAGCCTCTATAAACAGTGGGATACAGGTTTTTGTGTGAACATAAATTTTCATTTCTCTGGGATAAGTGCCAGGAGTATAGTTGCTGGGTTGTATGACAAGTGTATGTTTAAGTTTGTAAGAAACTGACAATTTCCAGAATGTCGGCACCATTTTAGATTCCCACCAGCAATGTATGAGAGATCCAGTTTCCCCACATCTTCACCAGCATTTGCTTGAATTATTATTTTTAATTTTAGCTATTCTGATAGGTATGTAATAATATCTCATTGTGGTTTCAATTTACATTTCTCTAATGGCTAATGATGTTGAACATCTATTCATGTGCTTATTTGCTTATTTGTAGTTTTCAGCACACAGATCTTGTACATGTTTTGTTAAAATGTTACTTATTTCATTTTATTTGATGATTGAAAGTAATATTGTTTTTAATTCTGGTTTCCACTTGTTCAATGTTAGTATATAAAAATACAATTGATATTTGTGTGTTATCCTATGCCCAGTGACCTTTGGTCTTGCTGAATTCACTTATCCTTAGTGTTCTCTAGTAGATTCTGTGGGATTTTATACTTAGACAAGATGACATCTGCAAATAGGGACAGTTTTATTTCCTCCTTTCTAATCTGTATGCCTTTCTTTTTCTTGCATGTTTGTACTGTTAGGGCTTTTGTACCATGATGATAAAGAGTGGAGAGAGTAGAAGGCATCCTTGCCTTGTTCTTATTTTCTGGGGAAAGCATTCAGTATTGCACCATTAAGTGTAATGTTAGCTGTAGGGGTTTTTATAGGATGATCTTTATCAAGTTGAGAAAGTTCCCCTCTATTCTTAGTTGGGAGAGAGTTTTTCTCATCAATGTTGTGAGCTGAATGTTTATGGCTCCCAGCAAATTCATATGTTGAGGCCCTAATTTCCAATGTGATGGTATTTGGAGGTAGGGTCTTTGGGAGGTGATTGGAGCTAGATTAAGTGATGAGAGTGGGTCTCTTCCCATGGGGCTAATGCCCTTATAAAAAGAGGAAGAGACACAAAATCTCTCCACCACGTGAAGATATAGTGAGAAGTCAGCCATCTATGAGCCAGGAAGAAGTTTCACATCTAATCAGCCGGCACCTTGATCTTGGACACCGAAGCCTCCAGAACTTAGCAGCCCAAGCTAAGGCACTGAATGAGTTTAAAATTTTGTCAAATGCTTTTTCTGAATCAGTTAATATGATGACACTTTTTTTTTGGTCTGTTGTTGAAATAACTTTCTAGGCCCAAAGTGGAGTCACTCCTGCCTGGGGTGCCACATCAGCAAACTGAAAGTTAGGTAACTCTCATGTCCCTGTAAATGCTCCACTTGACCAGAAACGCAGTACATTCAGTCAGCCAATCCCCAAAGGCCAAGCAAACTCTGGGCTTTCTCACCCACACAAAGCTGGCAATGTGACTCCAGCCAATCAGATATTTTCTAATTGTCTCTTTCTTGTTCTTTATTTTGTATCCTATAAACTTGCCTTCCACTCCGTTTTGCAGTTCTCTGAAGAAAGACTGTTCACTTCATGAAGAGTCAAATAAAGTTTGTATCACCTGAATAGCTTCCTGTAATCCTTTTTTTAAAACACTGTTAACATGGTAGATTATGTTTCGACTACTGAACCAGTCTTGGATTCCTGGAATGAACCCCACTTGGTTGTGGTGTATAATTCTTTTTACATATTACTGAATTTGCTTTGCTAATATTTAGTTGAGAATTTTTATGTCTAAGTTCATGCAAGATACCAGTCTGTAGTTTTCTTGTTTTGTACTGTCTCTGCCTAATCTTGGTATGAAGGTAATATTGGCCTCATAAAATGAGTTAGGAAATGTTCCCTTTTCCGCTATTTTTCTGGGACGATATTCTGTAAAACTTCCGTTGTTTCTTATTTAAACGTTTGGTAGAATTCTCTGTTTGGGGCTGGAGATTTCTTTTCTTTCTTTTTTTATACCTAATATTTTGTACTTCTTAATCTCCGACCCCTATATTGCCCCTACCCCCTTCCCTCTCCCCACTGGTAACCACTAATTTGTTCTCTATATCTGTCAGTCTGCTTCTTTCTTGTCATATTCACTAGTTTGCTGTATATTTTAGATTCTACATATAAGTAATAACATACAGTATTTGTCTTTCTCTGTCTGACTTATTTCACTTAGCATAATGCCCTCAAGGTCCATCCATGTTGCTACAAATGGCAAAATTTCATTCTTTCTTTATGACTGAGTAGTATTCTATTGTATATATGTACCACATCTAATTTATCCATTCATCTGTTTATGGATACCTAGGTTGCTACCATATCTTGGCAATTGTAAATAATGTTGCTATAAACTTTAGGGTGCATGTATCTTTTCAAATTAGTGTTTTGGGTTTTTTTGGATATATACCCAGGAGTAGAATTGCTGGGTCATATGGTAGTACTATTTTTAGTTTTTTGAGAAACCTCCATACTCTTTTCCACAGTTGCTGTACCAATTTACCTTCCCACCAACAGTGTACAAGTGTTCCCTTTTTCCACATCCTTACCAACATTTGTTATTTTTGTTCTTTTTGATGACAGCCATTCTGACAGATGTGAGGTGATATCTCATTGTGGTTTTGATTTGCATTTGCCATCACATCAAAAAGGGATTCCCTGGCAGTCCAGTGGTTAGGGCTCCGTGCTTCCACTGCAAGGGGTGCGGGTTTGATCTCTGATCAGAGAACTAAGATCCCACATGCCATGCGGCAGAGCCAAAAATAAATTAATTAATTAATAATTTTAAAAATTATATATCTTAAAAAAAGAGTTGTTCATAGTAATCCCTCAATATCCTGTTAATGTCTTCAGAGTCTGTAGTGGTAGCCTATCTTTCATTTCCAATATTTGTAATTTGTGCTCTCTCTCTTTTTCCACTGTTAATCTGTCAAGAGGTTTATCGATGTTATGGGTCTTTTCAAAGAACTAGCGTTTTGATTCATTAATTTTCTCTCTTTTTCTTTGTTCAGTTTCACGGATTTCTGCTCTTTATTATTTCCTTCCTTCTGCTTGCTTTGAGCTTATTTTGCTCTCTTTTTTCTAGGTTCTTGAGGTGAGGACTTGATTAATGTTTTGAGAGCTTTCTTCTTTTCTAACCATTTAGTGCTATAAATTTCCCTCTGATCACTGCCTGAGCTGCATCCTACAAATTTTAATATGTTATGTTTTCATTTTCATTCAGTTCAGTGTAATTCTGAGTGCTTTGAGCCTTCTCTTTTAGCCATTAAATTATTTCAATATGTGCTGTTCAATTGCCAAGTGTTTGGAGATTTAACTATTAGCTCTCTGTTCTGGTAATGGTTGCATGATGGTCAGAGAACAATTTCTGTATGCTTTCAATTAATTTAATATTTTTGAGGTTTCTTTTATGACCCAGGATGTGGTCTATTTTGGTCATTGTGCCATGTGCTTTTAGAAAGAATGTATGTCCTGCTATTGTTTGGTGGAGTGTTACAGCCAGTTAGCTAATGGTTGGAATCAGTTTTCTGCAGCTGCTGTAACAAGTTACCATAGACTTAATGGCTTAAAACAACACAAAATTTATTAGCTTATGGTTCTGTAGTTCAGAAGTCTGTGATGGGTCTCACCGGGCTAAAATACAGTTTGTCAGCAGGGCTGCATTCCTTTCTGGAGGCTCTAGGATAGAATCCATTACCTTCCCTCCTGCTTCTAGAGGCTGCTCACATTCCTTAGCTCATAGCCCATTTCTTCCATCTTTGAAGCCAGCAGTGAGTTGAATTCTTTTCACTTCACATCACTCTGACCTCCTCTCCTCCCTCTGTCTTCCATGGTTAAGGACCATTGTGATTACATTTAACCTTTCAGATAATCTGGAATGATCTCCGTATTTTAAGATCAACTGATAAGCAACCTTAATTCCATCTGTTACCTTAATTCCCCTTTGCCACGTAATGCAACATATTCCTAGGTTCTGAGGATTAAAACATGAATAACTTCGAAGGGGTTGTTGTTCTGCCTACCACTTTGCTATGTAATGTTAGAGGTTCTGGGGATTAAAACATGAATATCTTTAGGGGGCTATTATTCTCCCTACCACAATGATGTTTATCAGCTCTTCTATATCCATGCTGATTTTCTATCTAGTAGTTCTATTGAGAGAGATGTTGTTAAAGTCCTCAACTATATTTTGGATTGGTCTATTTTTCTTTTCAATTCTGTCAGTTTTTCTTCATGTATCTTGAAGCTCTGTTCTTTGGTGTACACATTTAGGATTACTCTGTCTTCTTGGTTGATTGTACCTTTTATCATAATGCTATGTTCCTCTTTATCCTTGGTAATATTTCATCTGAAGTCTACATTACATGGTATTAATAAAGCCACTCGTGCTTTCGTTAGGGAACCGTTGACTGAAACCTCCCACCTTGGCCAGGCACGATGATAACCACTTGCATGAGTAATCTCACAACAGCTCCCGATAAGGAGCATGGTGCTGCTGCCAGGAGAATTCGGGAGGGGTCAAAAGGAGGGAGGCGATGCCAGCCCATAATATTGTCCTACCAACCTCCCAGAATCCTTCTCGCTGGAATCTGTCTTGGCTGAGGGATGAATGTGCCACCAGGAAGGACCCTGAGTCAGATCAAATATGGGCACAAGCATGATGACTGGCCAGAGACAAGCCGGGAACTAACCCCATTCCCATAAAACCTGAGACTGCGAGCCGTGTGACAGAGCAGTGCTCCTGGGTTCCCTCACCCTGCAGCTCTCTGTCCGGGTGCCCCTTTCCAATAAAGTCTTTTGCTTTGTCCCCACGTGTGTCTTCTCTGATAATTCATTTCTGAGTGTTAGACAAGAGCCCACTCTCAGGCCCTGGAAGGGGTCCCCCTTCCTGCAACACTTTCTTTTGATTAATGTTTGCAGGATATAGCTTTTTCCATCCTTTTGCTCTCAACGTCCCTCTATCATTATATTTGAAGTGAGTATTGTAGACAGCATCTAGTTGAACCATGTTCATTTACCCACCCTTCTAGCCTCTGTTTTTCAACAGATGTACTTGCATTTACTTTTAGTGAAATATTGATATATTAACGCTTAAGTTTTCCATTTTGTTATTTATTTTTCTTTTTGTTCATTTTCTCTTTTTTATTGAAGTAAAATTCACATAACTTGAAATTAATAATTTAAAATTGTACAATTTAATGGCACATTCACAATGCTGTGCAACCATCACCTCTATCTAGTTCCAGAACAGTTTCATCACTACATAAAGGTGTACCTTATAGGGTACACCCTGTACCCTATAAGCAGTCATTGTCTCTGGTGCCTAATTTTGTTGAGCATCTTTTCTTGTACTTATTGTCCATTTGTACATCTTAGGAGAAACGTCTATTCAGATCCTTTTTCCATTTTTAAATTGGATCATTTCTTTTTCTGTTGTTGAGTTTGAAAAGTTCTTTATATATTCTGGATATAAGACCCATATTGGATATGTGATTTGCAAATATTTTCTCCCATTTTGTGAAATGTCTTTATACTTTCTTGATAATTCCCTTGGATTCACAAAAGGTTTTAATTTTGATGAAGTCCAATTTATCTATTTTTTTCTTTTGTTGCTAGTACTTTTGATGTCCTTTCTAAGAATCCATTTACAAATCCAAGGTCATGAATATTTATGCCTGTGATTTTTTCTAAAAGTTTCCTAGTTTTAGCTTTTCCAATCCATGAATATAGAGATGTCATTTCATTTATTTAGGTTTTTAATCTCATGTATTGATGGAGTTACAACAATGTGTAAGGTTCAGGAGAAATAAACCTGTCAATTTCACCATACAGCAACATGGATCTGTAGCTTCGTCTGAATTAGCTGTCTGCACAAATGATTATAATTAATAAATTAATTTAGCAAAGTCACTGCATACAAGGTTAATATAAAAAAAGCAAGTGTATTTCTATTTACTAGCAATAAAAAGAAACTGAAAATTAAAAAGCAATGCCATTTACAATAACATCATGAAACATGAAATATCAAGAAAAATAGTAAAAGGTAAAACATGACTTCTATACAGGAAAGCACAAAACCTTACTGAGAGAGCATAAAAAATACCTAAGTAAATGGAGGAAAAAACCCTGTTCATAGCTTGGAGGAAGCAGTATTGTACAGATATAAATTCTCCACAAATTGACCTATAGATACAATATGATACCACGTTTTTTCTAATAGCAATTAACAAGCTGATTCTAAAATTTATATGGAAGTGCAAAGGACCAACATAGTCAAGGCAAACTTGAGGAAGAAAAAGAATATAGGATTCATAACACCAGATATTCCAACCTTTTTTTTTTTTTGCCACACCGTTTGGCATATGGGGGTCTTAGTTCCCCGACCAGCGATCGAACCCGTGCCCCCTGCATTGGGATCGCAGAGTCTTAACCACTGGACCGCCAGGGAAGTCCCCCAACTTATTTTTAAATTACAGTAATCAAAGCAGTGTGGTATTGTTTTAAAATAGAGGTTTTAATGGCAAGGCCGACAGACCAGGAGCCGACTGCATTGAAGATAGTATGTTGTAGTCACAGATCCCAAGAAAAGGAACAATGCCACACCATGGGGGAGGGGGACACAGGGCGGCACCAGGGGAGGTAGAGGGAGCAGGAGAAAATGTGGGCAAGAGCCTTTATTGTGGTTTCCACGAGAAGGGGTGCGTGAGGCAGGGTGAGCAGTTTAGGATTGACTAGTTTGGATAATTTCAAGCTAGGCTCTGGGGCATAAGGGTTATCCCTAGTTGTCTGGTACCTGGTCCTGGGGGTGATATGGGAAGGTGGATAGTGACCTAGAGTGTCAGATTCAGACAAAGGAGATAGTTTCCTATATGGGCTTTGGAGTTGTTGTTTTGCATTTGAAGGGCACCCTCCCAGGCGAGTTGTGTACTATTTCTAGGAATTAGCTAACCTTGGGAAAGGCAGTCCCTCTAAGATCAGCAAGGGCTCCATTGTCAAAGCATCACAATACAGAAAATAAAAAGATTTGGTTAACACAAATATTTATACAAGGATAGCCAAATAGACCAGTGGAACAAAATAGGGAATCCAATATAAATATTTAGCCACCTGAGTTTTGACAAAGGTGTTATTTTAATTGATGGGGGAAATAATGATCTTTTCAATAAATAGTACCTTATTTGGAATCCATATGGGAAAATATGAATTTGGAATCTTAACTTCACCCAACACACAAACTTTTATTCCAGATCAATTGTAGAACTAACTGTAACAGGTAAAATGATAAAACTTCTAGAAGGTAAAATAAGAAAATTGGGGGTAGTCAAATATTTCTTATATCGGAAATAAAAAGCAATAAGTGAAAGGATAAATATTAATAAATTGGTCTTTCTTAAAATGAAGAACTTCTGTATACCAAAAGACACCATTTAAAAAGTGGAAAGGCAAGCCATAGAGAGATAACATTTGAAATCCATTTATATGACAGAAGACTCCTAGTGTGACTATATAAAGAGTTGTTACATATCAAGAAAAAGAAAGACGGTTCATTTTTTTAATGAATAAAAAGACTGAACTGATATTTCAGAAAATAGGATCTACAGATAGCCAATTACCACATGCAAAAGTGCTTAACTTATTATCAAATTCAATCCATAATGTGATAACAAATCTAGCTGAAAAATCTAAAATTTAAAAGCCTGATGATGGCAAGTTTAGCAAATATGTGGAGTAATTCTTATACTCTACTCATTGTAGTAAAAATTGGTACAACCATTTTGGAAAACTGTTTGGCAGTATCTACCAAGCTGAACACGTGTATCCTATGACCTAGCAATCCCAGTGCTAAATATATACCCAATACAGAAATTAACACAGCACTGTAAATCAACTCTACTTCAATAAAATAAATTTTTAAAATAAATCAATAAATACCCAAGGGAAGTAAGGAAATATGTCCACCAAAAACACCTGCAAGAATGTTCACAGCAGCATTATTCAGAATAGTCCCAAACTGGAAATCACCCAAATGTCCATCAACTGTAGAATGCATAAATATATTTTATATTTATACAAAAGAATTTTATGTATACATATATGTTTATATATGTATATACACATACATAATATATGTATACATTTGTGTATTTTTTAAGTTATGCTACAAGCAATAATGTGGATTGGTTTCGCAGATATAATGTTGGAACAAAGAAGGCTAACACAAAAGAGCATACTCTGGGACTTCCCTGGTGGTCCAGTGGCTAACAGTCCGCGCTCCCAATGCAGGGGGTCCGGGTTCGATCCCTGATCAGAGAACTAGATCCCTCATGCATGCCGCAACTAAGAGTTTACATGCCTCAATTAAAGATCCCGCGTGCCACAACTAAGACCCAGCGCAGCCAAATAAATAAATAAATATTTTTTAAGAAAAGAATGTACAATGATCTCAAAAAAAGTTAAAAAATAGAGTATACTCTATGACCCCATTTACATAAAGTTCAACAGCAGTCAACAGTAATCAATAATAATAGAAATGGAGTCATAACTGTTGACAGCCAGATAGTGACTTGGAAGAGGGCACAAGGCAGGCTTCTGGGATGTCGGTCATGTTCTTTATTTTGATCTGGGTGGTGGGGACATGGCTGTGCTCAGTTTGTGACAATTCACTGGGCTGTGTATTTAAGATTTGTATACTTTATGTAGTATGTAGGTTTTACTCCAAAAGAAAATTTACTCAAAAAATTGCCTTTGAAAATTCTAATAAAGGTAAGTGGAATCAAAAAGAGAATAGGGAGAGAAAGAAAACCATGTTTTGTTATTTTCTGTGATTTGAATTTGTATAAAAATACCCTTTCCCAGAAGTATAATACAGATTTAGTTTTAGGTGAGACATATTTCCTGTCTTTATAGTTGGAGTTGAGAATTGATCATAGGAAGGATACTAAAAGTAAATAGAATGTATATTGCAATGATCAAATTACATCCTTTTCCCCTTACCCAGTCCACCTCTTTCTTATTATAGCACCAAAAATGAGGCCGTGTGCTACGGTTAAAGGAACATAGGTCTTGAGACAGGTAGACCTAGTTTTGAACCCCTGCTCTGCCACAAGCTAGCTAGCTGTGTGATTTTGCCCAAGCATTGTATCTTCTTTGCGCTTCGTGTTCTTCAACATTAAAATCAAACTAATAATACCCCCCTCATAGGGCTGCACATCAAGTGCCTGGTCCTTAGTGCCCATTCAATAAATGGTAGCCATTGTTCTTTTCATTATTACTGTTAAGCGTAAAGGCTTCTCCAGTTGGAAGTATGGGGATAACTGTCTTGCAGAGACAAGTGGAGGAAAGGTGCTAGGATTGTGTCCACCATCCCCTAATCCCTTCCTTTATATATATGTATAATATATATATATATATAAAATATATGTTTTATATATGTAACATATATATATATATATATATATATATATATTTTTTTTTGGCCAAGCTGCACGGCTTGCGGGATCTTAGTTCCATGACCAGGGATTGAACCTGTGCCCCCTGCAGTGGAAGCGCGGAGTCCTAACCACTGGACTGCCAGGGGAGTCCCAATCCCTTCCTTTTTAAATTAAAAAAATTTATATAATGAAAAAAATCCCCCCAAACAGTTCAACCATTTCTCCCACCCCCCCACCCTCTGCCTCTTACAGCCACCAATCTGTTCTCTGTATCTATGAACCTGGTGGGGTTTTGTTCTCTTTAGATTCCACATATAAGAGAGATCATACAGTATTTGTCTTTCTCTGTCTGACTTTTTTCACTTAGCATAATGCCCTGGAAGTCCATCCATGTTGTGGAAAATGATAAGAATTCACTATTTTTTATGGATGAATAATATTCCATTGTATGTATATACCACAATTTCTTTACCCATTCACATTCATCGACAGACACTTAGGTTGTTTTCATATCTTGGTTATTGTAAATAATGCTGTAATAAACATGGGGGGTGCATATATCTTTTCAAATTAGTGTTTTCGTTTTCTTCAGATAAATTTCTTAAATAATTCCTGTGTTCTTGGTTGTATGCCAGCCAGCATGGAAATGATGTGACCCTAATGCTTAGAACCCACCTTTTGGCAGAAACAAGACACACACAGAAAGGCTTGATGGGAAATGGGCCTAGAGGTGGACTAGGCCTGAAATATAAGGACAAAATTTACATACGAGCTTGGTAGTGGTGGGGATATGGGACCAACTCGGACTGTGGAGTAGATGATAAAAATCCATGCAAGCTTCCAAATTCAGGTGAGAAATTTAGACAGCAGGGAGACGCTGCAGCAAGAAAGGAATTTGAACTTGCCACAGAAAGATTTTTTGGTTAGTTCAGTAATTCCATGAGTAATTACCAGGGACAGTCACTGTGGTCTAAGTGCGGGTGCCGTTCAGGTTGGAGTTTCAATACACTTTCAAAGAAGGGGAGAAAAATGGGGCTGACAAATGGTCTAGGAACAGGGCAAGACAAAATAGGGCAAGGACCCCTGTGAGCTGAGCGCTGTCATCCTCAAGTGAGCAATCAAAGCAACTTCCAACCTTAACGTAGGGGTTGCCCTTATTCATTGACAACTGTTGCTAAGACTCTTCGACTTCTGACTATTTCATCTCCCACGATGAAGCTGTCTGTTCCTTCTATCAGTTTATCAGGCTGTATTCCTCCGGAGCATCCACAAGGGGCAACAGAGAGCAGTAACTGTTAGCTTAGGCTCAACAAACCCAATCTTTGGGGGTCCTTTAGGAAACTACACTCCATGCCAGTATGAAGCCTTCATTCGGTAACTGAGTTAAGTGGAGGTCAATTGCTTGGAGGAGGAAGTAAAGAGACTGAGCGCAGGAAGACCCACCTTCTTTTATAGCTTAATTCTCACTCTTGCCTGGCTTTTTTTTGGGCTCCTAGGTATCATGCTATTGCTTGGGGACAAAGATGATGCATGTTCATAAAAGATCCCATCACACTACTGTCCATCTGCTTCCTGGCAACTGACTTCTCATTTAAACGATGTTGGACCTAATTTCTTAGTGGCTGAATCACAACATAAAGCATTTATTTATGATTCTGTAACCCCCATGAAAAATAAACAAGAAAAACACATCATTCATTCATTCATCCATTAGACATTTGTTCCAAATCTACAGTTGCAGAATTCTTTCAGATGACAAGATGACAATGTGGGGGGGGGGGGTCATTGTTACTGAATTGGCAGGAAGCCAAGAACATTAACAACAAACAAGTGAAGGAAAAACTTTTCACTGGAAAACTAGGTGACAAAATCATTCCACACAAACCTAAGTATTTATATTCTCCCATTTCAATGTAAAAACAAATGCCATGATCACAAATTTATGGGATTTAAATTACGAACCAGAGCATGTCACTTAACTGACACAGCATCAATCCTCTTTCATAGGCCAGCAAGGTGTATAAGTGAGACTCAGCTTTTCATCAAACATGATCAGCTCACTGGCATGTCTATAGACCAGCTGGGGAGGAAAACATCTTCCTAGAACAACCTATGCATCTAACTTTTGGATAGAACATTGAACAGAAAACATCACTGTGCTTTTAACAGAAATTGTTGAGGAAAGCAAAATGTACGGCACACATTTCCAGAGAAATTACCGGAGTGACTATTAGAGAAGTGTTATTAACATTTGTCCTGCAGGCTCCTGGAGCACAGCCATTCCCAATTAGATGCTGGCTTTATCAGGAACCTACTCCTTCCCTTCATAGAGAAAATAATTGGCACCTTAGGAGAATCTGTGACAACAACAGCAATTTCATTTGCTTCGTAGTGGTATCTTTCCCCCCTCATTTTCTTCCTCTTTTTTTCCCCCAAGATATAATTCACATGCCACATACCATTTTAAAACGTACAGTTCAGTGCTTTTCAGTATATTCACCAAGTTGAGAACCCTGCCCTCTAATTAACTTTCTGTCTCTATGGATTTGCCTATCCTGGATGTTTCAAATGAATGGAATTATCAATATGTGGCCTTTTGTGTCTGGCTTCTTTGACTTAACATCACGTTTTCAAGGTTCATCTATGTTGTGGCATGTATCAGTACTACATTCGTTTTATGGCCGATTAATATTCCATTGTACTGATACACCACATTTTGTTTATTGATAGATCAATGGACACAGATTGTTTCCACATTTTGGCTATTATACATAATGTTGCTATGAACATTCACAGACAGGTTTTGTGAGATTGTATATTTTCATTTCCCTTGGGTGTATAAGTAGAAGTGGAAATGCTGGGTCATATAGTAAGTATGTTTAACTTTTTGAGGAACTGTCAAAATGTTTTCCAAATCAGCTGCACAATTTTGCTTCACACCAGCAGTGTATCAGCGTTCATATTTTCTCCATATCCTTACCAACATTCATTACTGTCCATCTTTTTGATTATTGCCATCTTAGCGAGTGTAAAGTGGTGTTTCATTGTGGTTTTGAGTTGCATTTCCCTAATGAGTAATGACATCGAGCATCTTTTCATGCACTTTTGGGCCATTTACATATCTTCCTTGGAGAAGTTTATATATCTTCTTTGCCTATTTTTAATTGGGCTGTTTGTCTTTTTGTTGCTGAGTTGGAAGAGTTCTTTATATATTGTGGATACAACAACTTTATCAGATATAAGATTTGCAAAAATTTTCTCCCATTCTGTGAATTATCTTTTCATATTCTTGATACGGTCCTTTGACACTTGCATACATAGTCATGGTTTTTGACAAGGATGCTAAGATCACTCATTGGGGAAAGGACAGTCTTTTCAACATATGGTGCTCGGGAAAATGGATATCCACATACAAAAGAATGAAGCTGGATCTTTACCTACACCATATACAAAAATTAAGCCAAAATGAATCAAAGACCTAAATGTAAGACCTAAAACTGTAAAATTCTTAGAAGAAAACATAGCGCAAAAGTTTCACAACATTGAATTTGACAATGATTTCTTGGATATGACACTAAACACACAGGCAACAAGAGAAAAAACAGACAAGTTGGACTTCAAGAAAAATTTAAAATTTTGTGCATCCAAAGACAATAACAACAGTAAAAAGGCAACTCATGCAATGGGAGAAAGTATTTGCAAAAGACACATCTGATAAAGGATTGTTATCCAAAATATACAAAGAACTCTTAAAACTCAACGGTAAGAAAAAAAAAACAATAAAAAAATGGGCCAAGGACCTTAACAGACACCTCACTGAAGAGGATATAACGACTGCAAATAAACATATGAAAAGATGCTCCACATCATGTGTCATCAGAGAAATGGAATATTATTAATATAATAATATTATTTTTAACAATGTTAAAAAATGAGCTCTCAAGTCACGAAAAGACATGGAGCAAGCTTAAATGTATATGACTAAGTGAAAGAAGTCAATCTGAAAAGGCTACATATTGTATAATTCCCACTATATGACACTCTGGAAAAGGCAAAACTGTGGTGACAAAAAAACATCGGTGGTTGCCAGGGGTTGGGGCAGGGGTGAGAGGAAGATGGATGAACAGGCAGAGCACAGTGGATTTTTAGGGCAGTGAAAATAGACTGTATCATAATATAATGGTGGATACCTATCATTATACATTTACCTAAACCCATAGAATGAACAATACCAAGAGTGAATGGTAACATAAACTATGGATTTGCATGATTACATGTCAATGTAGGTTCATCAGTTGTAACAAATATGCCACTCTGGTGGGGGAGGTTAATAATGGGAGAGGAGGGCTTCCCTGGTGGCGCAGTGCTTGAGAGTCCGCCTGCCGATGCAGGGGACACGGGTTCGTGCCCCGGTCCGGGAAGATCCCACATGCCGCGGAGCGGCTGGGCCCGTGAGCCATGGCTGAGCCTGCGTGTCCGGAGCCTGTGCTCCACAATGGGAGAGCCACAACAGTGAGAGGCCCGCGTATCGAGAAAAAAAAAAAAAGAAAGGGAGAAGATATGAATATGTGGAGGTAGGAGATACATGGAAAATCTCTGTACTTACTGCTCAGTATTGCTGTGAACATAAAACTGCTCTAAAGTGTAAAGTCTATTAATAAAAAGAAATCAGGATAATGCAAGAGGTATTTAGGGAATAGTGCTAAAGAACATGTATATGCCTTACATTAAAATATAATAATTATATATATATATATATATATATATATACTTTTCTTTTGGGCCGCGCTTCACGGCGTGCAGAACTTCCCCAACCAGGGATCGAACCCGCGTCCCCTGCAGTGGAAGCGTGGAGTCTTAACCACTGGACCACCAGGGAAGTCCAATGTTTTTAGTGTATTAACTTTTGTGTTCTTGACTCAGTTCCTAAATTATAAAGACCTTGAAACTATAAAAACCTCGATAAATCATGGTTTATTTTTTATGTTATTATTAAGCTCTAGCACAATGACTATAATAGACCTTCAATACGTACTTTTAACAAGAAAAAGAAAAGTGAATGGATAATGTCTCAAATGGACAAATCAAGAAATGATAACATGCATATAATATTATTTGGAAATATCATGATAAACACAGTCAAGATTAGTTTAAATATTTTGAAAGTGCTTATCTTTTGAAAATGAAAGCAGCCCCCCAAATCACATATTTAATTTAAAAAAGCCAACAAAGAAAAGAAGCCTTATTTTGAATGAAATTTATAAACTCTTTAATATATTCACTATTATACTCCTCTTCGTTCTTCTGACTCCTCTTGTTTTCAAAAACTATTTCTGAGCCTTTTGCTAAAAGTATATTTTACCTGGTTTCTATTTCTTCTCCTGTTTTCAAAATGTAAGCAACTTTTCAAATATTGATATATGTTATCAACCTTTTATTAAAATTTATTTATTTTTGGCTGTGTTGGGTCTTCGTTGCTGCATGCAGTCTTTCTCTAGTTGTGGAGAGCGGGGGCTACTCTTCGTTGTGGTTCATGGGTTTCTCATTGCTGTAGCTTTTCTTGTTACGGAGTATGGGCTCTAGGCACATGGGCTTCAGTAGTTGTGGCACACGGGTTTAGTTGCTCCGCAGCATGTGGGATCTTTCCGGACCAGGGCTCGAACATGTGTCCCCTGCATTGGCAGGCAGATTCTCAACCACTGCGCCACCAGGGAAGCCCTCACCTTTTTTTTTTTTAACATCTTTATTGGAATATAACTGCTTTACAATGGTGTGTTACTTTCTGCTTTATAACAAAGTGAATCAGCTATACATACACATATATCCCCATATCTCCTCCCTCTTGCGTCTCCCTCCCACCCTCCCTATCCCATCCCTCTAGGTGGTCACAAAGCACCTAGCTGATCTCCCTGTGCTATGTGGCTGCTTCCCACTAGCTATCTATTTTACATTTGATAGTGTATATATGTCCATGCCACTCTCCCACTTTGTCCCAGCTTACCCTTCCCCCTCCCCATGTCCTCAAGTCCATTCTCTAGTAGGTCTGCGTCTTTATTCCCATCCTGTCCCTAGGTTCTTCATGACATTTTTTTTTTTTACATTCCACATATATGTGTTAGCATACGGTATTTCTTTTTCTCTTTCTGACTTACTTCACTCTGTATGACAGTCTGTAGGTCCATCCAACTCACTACAAATAACTCAATTTCGTTTCTTTTTATGGCTGAGCAATATTTCATTGTATATATGTGCCACATCTTCTTTATCCATTCATCTGTCGATGGACACTTAGGTTGCTTCCATGTCCTGGCTATTGTAAATAGAGTTGCAATGAACGTTGTGGTACATGACTCTTTTTGAATTATGGTTTTCTCAGGGTATATGCCCAGTAGTGGGATTGCTGGGTCATATGGTAATTCTATTTTTAGTTTTTAAGGAACCGCCATAGTTTTCTCCATACTGGCTGTATCAATTTACCTTCCCACCAACAGTGCAAGAGGGTTCCCTTTTCTCCACACCCACTCCAGCATTTACCGTTTGTAGATTTTTTGATCATGGCCATTCTGACTGGTGTGAGGTGATACTTCATTGTAGATTTTTTTTGTTTTGTTTTTCCTTTTTTTTTCATTGTAGATTTGATTTGCATTTCTCTAATGATTAATGATGTTGAGCATTCCTTCATGTGTTTGTGGGAATCTGTATATCTTTGGAGAAATGTCTATGTAGGTCTTCTGCCCATTTTTGGATTGGGTTGTTTGTTTTTTTGATATTGAGCTGCATGAGCTGCTTGCAAATTTTGGAGATTAATCCTTTGTCAGTTGCTTCATTGGCAAATATTTCCTCCCATTCGGAGGTTTGTCTTTTCGTCTTCTTTACGGTTTCCTTTGCTGTGCAAAAGCTTTCAAGTTTCATTAGGTCCCATTTGTTTATTTTTGTTTTTATTTCCATTTCCTAGTAGGTGGGTCAAAAAGGATCTTGCTGTGATTTATGTCATAGAGTGTTCTGCCTATGTTTTCCTCTGAGAGTTTGATAGTGTCTAGCCTTACATTTAGGTCTTTAATCCATTTTGAGTTTATTTTTGTGTATGGTGTTAGGGAGTGTTCTAATTTCATTCTTTTACATGTAGCTGTCCAGTTTTCCCAGGACCATTTATTGAAGAGGCTGTCTTTTCTCCACTGTATAGTCTTGCCTCCTTTATCAAAAATAAGGTGACCAGGGGCTTCCCTGGTGGTGCAGTGGTTGAGAGTCCACCTGCTGATGTAGGGGACACGGGTTCATGCCCCGGTCCGGGAAGATTCCACATGCCGCAGAGCGGCTAGGCCCGTGAGCAATGGCCGCTGAGCCTGCGCGTCTGGAGCCTGTGCTCCACAACGGGAGAGGACACAACAGTGAGAGGCCCACATACCGCAAAAGAAAAAAAAATAAGGTGACCATATGTGCGTGGGTTTATCTCTGGGTTCTCTATCCTGTTCCATTGATCTATATTTCTGTTTTTGTGCCAGTACCATACCGTCTTGATTACTGTAGCTCTGTAGTATAGTCTGAAGTCTGGGAGCCTGATTCCTCCAGCTCCATTTTTCTTTCTCAAGATTGCTTTGGCTATTCAGGGTCTTTTGTGTTTCCATACAAATTGTGAAATTTCTTGTTCTAGTTCTGTGAAAAATGTCAGTGGTAGTTTGATAGGGATTGCATGGAATCTGTAGATTGCTTTAGGTAGTATAGTCATTTTCACAATGTTGATTCTTACAATCAAGAACATGGTATATCTCTCCATCTGTTTGTATCATCTTTAATTCCTTTCATCAGTGTCTTATAGTTTTCTGCATACAGGTCTTTTGTCTCCTTAGGTAGGTTTATTCCTAGGTATTTTATTCTTTTTGTTGCAATGATAAATGCGAGTGTTTCCTTAATTTCTCTTTCAGATTTTTCATCATTATTATGTAGGAATGCAACAGATTTCTGTGCATTAATTTTGTATCCTGCTACTTTACCAAATTCATTGATTAGCTCTAGTAGTTTTCTGGTAGCATCTTTAGGATTCTCTATGTATACTATCATGTCATCTGCAAACAGTGGCAGCTTTACTTCTTCTTTTCCGATTTGGATTCCTTTTATTTCTTTTTCTTCTCTGATTGTTGTGGCTAAAACTTCCAAAACAATGTTGAATAATAGTGGTGAGAGTGGGCAAACTTGTCTTGTTCCTGATCTTAGTGGAAATGGTTTCAAGGGCGAGGGCCTGCCTTTCCCATGGGTCTCAAAACTACTCTTGAAAAGGTTTATGGGAGAAATCTTAGATTGTGCTCAGCTGTAAAAGGTAGCTGGTTAACTTCTGCTGGGAGTTCCTTACTCCCCTTATCTCTTCCTGAAAGCAATTTGTAAAGTAAATGGCCAAAGTCATATTCCCAAAGTTTCCAGGTCTTATGGTCTTATACTCAAAACATTCTAAATCAATTAAAAGAACGAAAACAGTCCAAGTGTCCATCAGTAAGGGCCTGGTTAAATTATGGTGCATCTACCGAATGCAATATTATACAGCTGTTAAAAAATAAGGAAGCTGTCCCTGGTGGTGCAGTGGTTAAGAATCCACCTGCCAATGCAGGGGACAAGGGTTCGATCCCTGGTCCGGGAAGATCCCACATGCTGTGGAGCAACTAAACCCATGCACCACAACTACTGAGCCTGCGCTCCAGAGCCCACAAGCCACAACTACTGGGCCTGCGTGCCTAGATCTCATGCTCTTCAACTAGAGAAGCCACTGCACTGAGAAGTGCATGCACCACAATGAAGAGTAGTCCCTGCTAGCCACAACTAAAGAAAGTCCGCGTGCAGCAACAAAGATCCAACACAGCCAAAAATAAAATAAAATAAATAAATTTATATATAAAAAAAGGAAGCTGTCTATGTACTGATATGAAAAGATGTGTTGTCAAATATTAAGAAACAAAGTGCAGGAGAGTTCGTGTTTTTTTGAGCACGAGCCACCCATTCTCCTTGCTTGGCCCTGCAATAAAACTTTCTCTGCTCCAAAGAAAGAAAGAAAGAAAGAAAGAAAGAAACAAACAAACAAACAAAATGCAGGACAGTGTTTAGTGTATGATACTTTTGTTTTTGTTTGTTTTCTGTGGGTTTTTTTTGAGTGCGATACTTTTGGGTACCAAAGGACAATAGAATATATATTTCATAAATACTGGAATAGTATAAAAGAACCAGATAAAAAGGGGGTGGAAGGGAGAGGGAGTGGGACTTCTCAATGTGTACCTTTTTAAGTACTTCTGATTTTTGAATTATGTGAATATATTACCTTATTAAATAAAATCGGAAAAAGGACAACAAATTGATTACTTCTGGAGGAGTAGAAATAGAGGTCATGTGTCAGGAGACTGTTTTGCATTATAAGCATTTTGGGCAAAATTTGAATTTTTTAAATGATATGTGTGCTATTTAGCATTTAGTGGGTGACCACCAGAAGAATTAAAAAGAGTAATGGTTAAAAATAGTTGCTTCTAGGAAGTATGTGTTAAATGGAGAAGAGTGGGACAGGGAACTATTGCATTTCATTAAAAACCTGTACTATTTCATATTTTTAACCTTATGCTTGTGTTATTGAATACTTTGATAAAATTTAAAATAGAACACCTATGTCTACCCCTGCAAAAAAAAAAAAAAAGCAGTAAATGGAAGCTATACGGATAAAGAGAAAATATCTACCAGTCACAGAGAGGGATGGTGTTTACTCTGTAAGCTTTCCTAGTCAAAACTGTCTCTCTAGTTCTGTATTTTACTAAAACAAATCAGATAGCCTCTTCAACAGGAAAAGCAATGTCTGGTTGTGATAAAGATACAAATAATTTTAAGGAAATATATGTGTTGGAAACCATTCCATGTCAGTACGTATAGATTAACATCATGTTTTAAAGCTGCTGCATAGATTCCAAAGCATGGGGATACTGTAATTAAACTCTTTCCCTTTTTTTTTTTTCTTTTTTTGCGGTACGTGGGCCTCTCACTGCTGTGGTCTCTCCCGTTGCGGAGAACAGGCTCCGGACGCACAGGCTCAGCGGCCATTGCTCACGGGCCTAGCTGCTCCACGGCATGTGGGATCTTCCCGGACCGGGGCATGAACTTGTGTCCCCTGCATTGGCAGGCGGACTCTCAACCACTGCGCCACCAGGGAAGCCCAAACTCTTTCCCTTTTGATGTACATTTCTGTTGTTTCCAATATTTTGCTGTTACAGACAATGCTACGGTAAACATCCATGCACATCATAAATCATGTGCCAGAATAGATGCTCAGAAATGGAATCGGTAGGTCAAAGAGCATGTCTATTTTCTAGATTTTCCACAATGAATATGTACTACTTTTATCATCAGAAAAATATAAACCAAAAAATTAACTGTAGGGTGAAGATCTTGTTTTTTTTTAGTGTCTTGTAGTATGTACAGTAGAAGATTTTAACCTTTCAGATTCCATGTGAGTCAAAGGAAGAGGGCCTGGCCTGAAATAGATCATGGTGACTTGTTATGATTGGTTCATCATAAACTATAAAGAGTCACTGCTGCCTCACGCACACAGACATATGTCTGGGAGGAAGCTGCTTTGGTAGAAAACATTTCACTTTGTTTTAATAGAAGCAGGGTGCTTGGTCTGCACGGCAGTCAGCCAGATCTCCAGCCACCTAAGCCCATGGGTGAATGGAGTCAGCTACCCAGCAGGGAACACCAACAACTGGGTGCTGGGAAATCGAAGTCAGAGGCTCAAGCAAGGGTGGTACCACCTGGAAGAAGAGCACAGCAGAGGGTAGGTGGGAAGTGAGCCCTTACCCATGGGATACACAAGTAGACTGTCAACAGCCAGTTCTGATATAGGAGATCAATACATGCTAACTACAAAATCATTCAAAAAAAGGAAAAAAGGTACATGCACATTTTATTCTACCTTAAAACCTGTACACTTGCTCACCAATCTATTGATTTAAGGCCAAGGTTTTTTTCCCATGTGTGAATATGCTGATGGGTTTTTTCTCCTTGTCTTTCTTGTTTAAATATCACATTTATGCTGTGTCTGATTTCCAGTTTCTGTTTATTTGAAATGAATAAAGGACTTAGAGACATGGGTATAGAAATCTGAAAGCAGAATATTTCTAGATTTTCATATTTTTCCTCATCTTTACAGATATCTCAGCCACAAACTGACAATGATATTTTAGCAACTTGAGTCTCTTAATAGTAATTTCTATAAGCATTAAACTTAGTTTTTTTTTTTTTTTTTTTTTTTTTTCGGGGTGGGACCAGGGCTGGGTGGAGGCGGGGCGGGACTAAACTTAGTTTTTATAAAAACATTTTTATAGTCATACCTATTCGATTTATGTAGTGTTTAGTTATAATATAATTACAATAACTGGTGTTATCAGGTTTGGGAACTGCTTTGGTTTGAATGTGTCCCTCCTCCAAAATTCATATGTTGACATTCTCACCCCCAGGGTGATAGTATTAAGAGGTGAGGCTTTTGGGAGGTGACTAGGTCATGAGGGCAGAGCCCTCATGAATGGAATTAGCGCCCACATAAAAGGGGCTCCAGAGAACTCCCTCACCCCTTTCACCATGTGAGGACACAGTGAGAAATTGGCAGTCCACAATCTAGAAAGGGGCCTTCACCAGAATGTGACCATGCTGGCCCATTCATCTTGGACTTCCAGCCTCCAGAAATGTGAGGAAAAGTTCATTGTGTATAAGTCACCCAGTCTCTGGTGTTTCGTTATAGCGGCCAGAATGGACTAAGACAGGGACAAACTGAACCTAGTTGTGGAAGGCATACCACCCAAATGGACGAGACAGGAGCACCCAGGGTTGGCCTGAGGGAAGCTTTCCACCCTCCCGCAGGCAGTCACCTCAGGCATTAGTGAGCACATCCACGGAGGCTGGAAAGCATCTGTTAGTTCAGCTAGTCAGATTAGTGGAGGTTGTCTAAGAGACCTTTTGCTGTGCGCAGTTCACCTCTTGGCCACAGCCAATCTTAATAGAGCCCTGCTCTGTAGTGATTGGACCTAGCTCTGAAGGCTGTTTTGAACCTTGATCATATCAACAACACTTTAGGTCTGAGGTATGACATGTTGGCTTTCAGATGCTCCCGATGACCCCTGTCTCCTGGCATTCACACCTTGTGTAATTGTCTCCCCTCCAGTGTGGGCTGTGGTTTGCTCTTAACCAGTAGAATGCGGCAGGGGTTATAGGACGTCACTTCCACGATTATGTTATGTAAAATGGTAACTTCTGTCTCGCTAGCAGACTCTCTGTTGCCTTCTCAGCTTTCATACTTTGATGAAGCAAGCAGCCATGTTAGGGAGGCCTAGGCAACAAGGAAATGAGGTGAGTGTCTGGCCAGCAGCCAGCAAGGAACTGTGGCCCTCAGTCCAGCAGACCACAAGGAACTGAATCCTGACAGCAACCGTGAGATTTTAGGAATGGATCCTTCCCTAGTTGAGTCTCAGAAGAGGCCCCAGCACCAGTCAACACTTTGACTGCAGCCTTGTGGGAGACCCTGAAGCAAAGGGCCCAGCTAAACCAAGCCTGGATTCCTGAAACTGTGAGATAATAAATATACGTGCTGTTTTAAGCTGCTTCTTAAATTTGTTTTTGGCCTCACGGCATGTGGGATCTTAGTTACCCGACCAGGGATCGAACCCGTGCCCCCTGCAGTGGAAGCTTGGAGTCTTAACTACTGGACCGCCAGGGAAGTCCCTAAGCTGCTTTTTAAAAATACAGGACTAAAATACTGCCTTGCTGAGAATATATTTTTTTGATTTTCCCAGGCCCTGGTTTATTAAGTGGAAGAATGAATACATTTTAGCCTTTATCCCTTCCACCCACAAACAGACATTTGTTGAGCACCTACTGTGTGATTATTCTGGACACTGAGGACCAAATGATTATTTAAGCCTATTTGCTGATAATATTTGATTTTACATCTTCTTCAAGGAGACTAATATTGTTATACACACCAGTAAACAAAGAAGAGATGGCAAATACTTCTTTCAAAATAGTTTCTATAAACTGACATATTTATAGGTGAAATGATATGCTGTCTGGGATTTGCTTTAAAATTGTGCAATAGGAATTGAGTGAGCAAGAATGGAAGGAATATATTTGCAACAAGTCAGGCCACATGTTGGTAACTATTGAAGCTGAGTGATGTGTGTACATGGGGGTTCATGATGTTATTCCGTCTACTTCTGTGTATGTTTGAAATTTTCCAAAATAAAACCAAAACAATTTCTATAATGTCACACTGTTCTGCAAAGGTAACAATAATTAAACTAAACAATGAGTATTTAAGAAGCTATTATTATCTATATATAAACACTGTACAAAGTAATGGAAATATTGTAATTCAAAGTAGGTGGAATGGATATTCTTGTACTTGAGATATGACTGTCTTCTCAAACACTATTTATATATGCAAGCTATGACATTGTTAATTATTCAGTTTGGAGAGGGAGGGGAGTCCAAGACTATAGCTTTCTAAGTGTATTTTGGTAATTTAAGCTCTATGTCATCAATGCATCAATAAGCACATTAACTGGCAATGACTTTGTATAGGAAATTTAACTGGAAAAATTTAAGCAGAAAAAGTTACAAATGTATTGACTATAACATAGATTGACTGTCTCTCTCTCTCTCCCTATATATATGTATCTTTCTCTTTTCATATACATATATATCAGCATAAATAAAACTGAACTCACACTATAAAAAAGATAAAGTTTCTATATAAAGTCCTACCAAACTTGGGGAAAGCCTAGAGTGAAAATAAAGTAGCTCAGTTCTCCTCTTGGAAGCAGCATATTTAATAGAGTGGGGGAGAATGAGGCCTCCCATTTAGCAATGCACACCTCTTTTTAAAATTGCCTTCTAAAAATATTTCATTCAGTCAATTATTTAACAAATATTATTGAATATCTGTACTGTGATAATCAAGGAGCTTATTTTTTGGTATGAAAGAAAGAGGAAATTACTTGAAGTCCAGCCTTCAGTGAGAAAGTGACACTTTAGAGCAAGGCCTCAAGGATAGGACTTCTTGACAGTGGCTTGAAATTACCTTCCCAGGAGGGACTGATTGGGCAGAAAATAATATTAATGGAAATGAAAGCATGTATGCAGTCCTCTACAAAGCTTCTTATGTACATGGTCACATAGGATCCTCATAGGATAGCAAGAAGCATTGTCTATCCAAACAAGATCTTACTTGCATGAACCAGATTATAGAACCACCAGGTAAATCCTGCTAATAATTTGTGCCTGTTACAAAGAAGCCAGTGACTGTTATCTCAGACCATGCAGGACTCATCTGATGGTAAATTTTCAGCCCATTGGTAATGGCATATTCAAACTAAAGGATTTCCTAACCTGTTGGTCTACTAATGCAGCTATATCATGAAAACCAAATATTATGGATTTATTTGTTAATCTAATTTTCCAGGTAATTATTTATTTCTGATAACATTTTCTTTCTCCTCTAAAAGTGGGCACAACTCTTCCCATTCACTCACCCACTGAACAAATATTTATTGGGTGCCAAGTTCTGTATTAGGCACTATTGGATATCCAAATTAAATCAAACATGGATCTTCACATGAATGGATATTAAACACCCCAATACAGAAAAGAATGCATAAACTTTACCCAGTGCATCACTTGTCTTAATTTAGGTGGCTGAAAGAAGTGGAAGTAGGTCAGAGAAAAGAAAAAAAAACACTATGAATCCCAGTTTGCATGTGGACTTTTTTTGTATGTGGACATTTATGGCACACCTTAGAGTTTACAAAATGATATCATATGTGCACTGCTTCATTTAATCTTCCCATAACTACTCCATGAGGGAAGTATTTCCATAGAGATTCAGCAAGGTAGAGTACTTTGTCCAGTGCCACACAGTGAGTCAGGACTCAGATCCTCCTCATCTTCTCTGTGGTAGACACAAAGAAGCCCACCTCAAGGAAGGAAATTCTGCCTAGCTGTGGGGAGTTCAGTCAGCAACAGCCTCCAGCTGTCAGCTCCTTCCAAGCTACAGAGAGTCACCTTACAGCCAGGTCACACCTTTTCTGAGACAGCCTGCATCTGGTGACTCAGAGAGGCAGGACTATAAAGGTGTAGCCATTTTGGATTGATACAGAGCACTTAGGTCAGCATTATTTGCTTCAGGGTCCCACACAAGTAGAGAAAAAACAATCCTAAAATTCATATGGAACCACAAAAGCCCCCAAATGGCCAAAGCAATCTTGAGAAAGAAGAGCAAACCTGAAGGCATCACACATCCTGATTTCATGCTATGTAACAAAGCTATAGTAATCAAAACAGTATGGTGTTGGCATAAAAAAGATACATAGATCAATGGAATAGGATAGAGAACCCAGAAATAAACCCATGCATATACGGCCAACTAATCTTTGACAAGGGTGCCAAGAGCACACAATGGGGAAAGGATAGTCTCTTCAATAAATGGTACTGTGAAAACAGGATAACCACATACAAAAGAATAAAATTGAACCCTTATCTTACACCATACACAAAAATTAACTTGAAATGGATTAAAGACTTAAATGTAAGACCTGAAGCCATAAAACCCCTAGAAGAAAACATAGGGAAAAAGCCCTATGACATTGGTCTTGACAAAAATTTTTTGGATATGACACCAAAAGCATAGGTAACAAAAGCAAAATAATAACCAAGTGGTATTACATTAAACACAAAGGCCTCTGTACAACAAAGAAAAGAATAAACAAAACGAAAAGGCAGCCTACAGAATGGGAGAAAATATTTGCAAACCATATATCTGATAAGAGATTTATATCTGAACTATATAAGGAACTCATACAACTTAATAGCAAAAAAAAAAAAAACAATTAGAAAATGGACAAAGGACCTGAATAGACATTTTTCCAAAGAAGACATACAAATGGACAATAGGTACATGAAAAGATGCTCAATATCGGGGAAATGCAAGTCAAAAACCACAATCAGCTCACACCTGTTAGGACGACTATTATCAAAAAGATAATAAGTGTTTGTGAGGGTGTGGAGAAAAGGGTACCCTTGTACACTGTTGGTGGGAATATAAATATGAAAAACAGTATGGAGGTTCCTCAGAAAATTAAAAAGTAGAACTGCTATATGATCCAGCAATTCTGCTTCTAGATATATATCCAAAGGAAATGAAACCAGTATCTTGAAGAGATGTCTACACTCTCATATTCAGCACAGCATTATTTACAGTAGCCAAGAAATGGAATCAACCTAAATGATATCCATCAACTGATCAATGGATAATGAAAATGTGATATATATACATGTAATATTACTTAGCCATTAAAAAGAAGAAAATCCTGTCATTTGTGACAACATGAATGAAACCAGAGGACATTATGTTAAGTGAAGTAAGCCTGACATGACCTCACTTATATATGGAACCTAAAAAGGCCAAGCTCATGGAAACAGAGAGTAGAATGGTGGTTGCCAGGAGCTAGGGGGTAGAGGAAATGGGGAGATGTTGGTCAAAGTGTACAAACTTCCAGTTATAAGATGAATAAGTTTTAGAGCATGGTGGGTATAGTTAATAACACTGTATTATATACTTGAAATTTTCTAAGAGAGTAAATCTTTTTTTTAGCATTTTTATTGGAGTATAATTGCTTTACAATGTTGTGTTAGTTTCTGCTGTATAACAAAGTGAATCAGCTATATATATACATATATCCCCATATCCCCTCCCTATCCCACCCCTCTAGGTGGTCAAAAAGCACTGAGCAGATCTCCCTGTGCTATGCGACTTCTTCCCACTAGCTATCTATTTTATATTTGGTAGTGTATATATGTCAATGCCACTCTCTCACTTCGTCCTAGCTTACCCTTCCCCCTCCCCATGTCCTCAAGTCTGTTCTAAGAGAGTAAGTGTTCTCACCACACACACACACACACACACACACACACACACACACACAAGGTAACTATGCAAGGAGATGCATGTGTTAATTAAGTTGATTACGGTCATTATTTCACAATGTATATGTATATTAAATCATGTTGTATACCCTAAAAATAATAAATATGTTTAAAATAATGCCTATATTCTATTGAAATAATAAAAACATATATATAGGGAGAGAATATTAACTACATGGCTAAGAAGATCATATGCCTACAGATTTGATGAACTGCTGAGGGTAATGGGCAATTGAAAGCCAGGAGTGAAAGCCAAGAAGGCCTCTTTGGTTAAATACAAAAGAGCTCTCACCTCCTATATGGGGAGGGCCAAGAACTCTCAGAACCAAACCCAGGACTTAATAGTCCAAGTGGCTGAACATTCGACTAATGTTAAACACCCAACCAAGACAACACCCTTGGCTGGGAAAACCTGGCATCCTAACGCATGGATGGGGTCTTCTAGATGAGTACTCACAAGGATTTTGATACCCCAGACTTCCTTAAACCATCTGAACCAGTAGACATGGGACACCCCCTCCCTATGAAGAGCTAACACCCTCCCAGCCTCATGCTGGAAGACCATGCAGAGGCCTCTCCCCACACAGTAACATGTGTTCCCTCTCATGACCCACCACCACCCCCCTTTCTGTTTCTAAGTCTAAGCATAACCCAGCTGAGGATGCACTGGGCCTGATAAGGGAGGAAAGGGACTATACTCCAAAGAAGCTGCAAGAGATAGCTGGCATGTGCCAACAGGAGTAGGGAGAATATATATAAGACTGGATTTTGAAGTTGCTTGATCAAGGTGGGGATGGATAAACTCAGATAGAGGTTATTGAATTTATTGAGTACTTTCCTGAGATATAGGTTTAACACCCTGTTAAGGACCCCAGGAAATGGTGTAAATTTTCTATTAGGATGGCTCCTAGAAGGAAAATGTGATAGCCTATGCTATCATTCAAAAGTTCAGTGGCAGCTTCCTCTGCCATCCAGGACTGATGGTAGAAAAAGCTGTCATAAAGTTAGGTTAATTGTAGATGAAAAAAACTCATGACAACAGAGGCCAGGTGGTGGTGCTTAATCATCAGATGCCAGGAGATGGCAATTATTGCAATAAGACAAAGTTCACGTGGCAGCCAAGGGGTCCGACCCACAGAGAGTTATGGAGAAGGTAGATAGAACATGGCATCTCTAGGGGAAAAGTTTATGGGCAGCTGCAAAGAGTACTACTCGGCTTGTAATAACAAAAGATCTGGGAGACCAAGGGCAGCTGTTTCAATAAAATTTCATAATCCTCTGTCCAGTTTCCAGACCTGAGCCAGTTTTCAACTCACTCATAGAAGATGTGGCTGACTCCCTCGGAGAAAGGACCCTGAAATATCACAGCAAGTATGCACTGTAGTGATTCCCCTTCTGCAAAGGGACCTCTGGTCATTTATTTGGGTAACTGTGTACTGAAGAAAGAGTATACTTAGACATTTTGAGGACTAGTGGACATAGAGTCTGAGTTGACATAGTTACCCGGAGACCCAAAGTATCATCATGGCCTCCTGTGAGAGTGGGAACATATGAGGACCAGGTAATAAATGGAGTCCTGGCCAAGATCCAGCTCATGCGAGGCCCACTGGGTGGAAGAACTCAGTGGTCATCACTCCAATCTCCAAGGGTACAATTGGGTACTTCACACAACTACCACTTTGTGTCCTTGGCCAGTGAGATAAGAGTTATCACAGTGGGGAAGGCCAAGAGGAAGCCTCTGATACTAAACCACTGCCACCACTACCACAACACCTGGCCGTGATAGTAAATCATCACATGGCGGGAGATGGTTGTGGAGAGTAATACCACCGTTAAGGCTCTAAAGGATACAGGGTGGTGATTCTCAACATATCTCCATTTAATTTATCAGTGTTGTGCCTGCAGAAATTAGCTGGGAGATGACTGTAGACAACCACAAGCCCCACCAAGTAGTAGCTCCAATCTCAGCCGCTGTGTTAGACGTGATATCTTTGTGGTAACAGATTAACATAACCTCAAAGACATCTTTATGGCCATTGATTTGGCAAATACTTTATTTTCTGTCCCAATCAGAAAAGAGAATCAAAAAGAGTTGGCATTCAAATGAAATAGGAAATAGTATATACATATACAGTTTTGTCCCCGGGCCATATCAGCTCTGCTATCCTCTGTCATAATTTAGTCTGAAGAGATCAGAACCCTCTGGGCACCCTGCTGAACATCTTACTAGCCTACTACATTGATGATTTATTTTGATCAGACCGGAAAAGCAAGAGGGAGCTGTTGTGCCACCTCTTGATAAGACACATGTATTCCTGAGGATGGGAAATTAAACCCCACAAAGATTCAGAGGCTTACCAGATCCATAAAATGTTTAGAGTTCCAGCGGTCAGGGATATGCAGAGGCATTCCCTTCAAAGTAAAAGACAACGTGCACATTGTACCTCTTGCCACAGAGAAGGAATTATGACACCTAGTGGGCCTCCTTGGGTTGTAGAGCCAGCGTATCTCACATCTAGGGATTCTACTCCATCCCTTATACCAAGTGACAAGGCAGTCTGCCAGCTATGACTGGAGCCCAGAGCAGTGAAGGGCTCTGCAGCAAGTCCAGGCTGCCATGCAAGCTGCCCGGCCATGCAATCTTGGCAGATCATATGGTACTAGAGGTATCAGCAGTGGGAAAAGACGCAGTATGGAATCCTTGGCAAAGCCCTGTGGGAGAATCACAATGCAAGCCCATGGGGTTCTGGAACAAGATCATGCCATCTGCAGAAGAGAATCACATGCCTTTTGGTTTTGGTTTTTTTTTTTTTCGGCTGCATTGGGTCTTCATTGCTGCGCGCGGGCTTTCCCTAGTTGCGGCGAGCAGGGGCTACTCTTCATTGTGGTGCGCGGGCTTCTCATTGCGGTGGCTTCTCTCGTTGCAGAGCATGGGCTCTAGGCACATGGGCTTCAGTAGTTGCGGCTCGGGGGCTCTAGAGCGCAGGCTCAGTTTTTGTGGCGCACGGGCTTCGTTGCTCTGCGGCATGTGGGATCTTCCTGGACCAGGGCTCGAACCCGTGTCCCCTGCATTTGCAGGCGGATTCTTAACCACTGTGCCGCCAAGGAAGTCTCTCACATGCCTTTTGAAAAACAACTTCTGGTATGCTGCTGTTCCCTGGTGAAGATGAAACACCTGACCACGGGACACCAAGTAACCGCGCAACTAGAACTGTCTATCATGAACTGGGTCTTATCAGATCCATTAAATCATAAGGTCAGACAGGCCCAGCAACAATCCATCACAAGACGAAAGAGAGGTATCCAGGGGTGATCATGAACAGTACTAAAGGGCACAAGCAAACTACCAGCTCAGGTAGCTCCGACACCCATGCCAGGCACCACTGTTATACAGAGCACCTCCCTCGGTTCATTCTTACAGCTCTATGGGGACCCCATCAGGTCAACTGAAGGAGGAGGGAAAAGCTTGGTTTATGGATGGGTTGGGTCAGTATGTGGGCACAAGTGAAAAATGGGCGTTCTCCTTGCTCAGAGGACTGGGGACTTGAAAGACAGTGCCAGGTGAAAATCCTGCCAATTGGCAAGAGCTTTGGGTTATATACTTAATCACCCGCCTCAGGTGGAAAGAGAAGTGGCTAGAGGTTAAAATATTTATACATTTATGGTCAGTGGTGAATGTCCTGGCTAACTGGTTAGGGTTTGGGAAGGAAAAAGACTGGAAGATGGGGGACAAGATCTGAGGCAGAGGCCCATTAAGGGACTTGTGAGAACTGGCTCATAGTGTGAAGGTCTTTGTATCACATGCTAACATCCACCAGAGAGCATATTGCTTAGAGGAGGCACTGGCCAACCAAGTAAACAAAATGAGCTGCGCAGTTGACATCAGCCAGTCTTTGTCAATGGCCACCCCAGTGATGGTATGATGGGCACATGAACAGAGTGCCCACAGTGGCAGAGATGAAAGCTATGGAGAGGTCCAACAGCATGGACTCCTGCTGACCAAGGCTGATCTAGCTAATGCTACTGCAGAATGTTCAACCTGCCAAATACAGACACCAACACAGAGCCCCCAAGATGGAAACATTCCTTGAGGAGACCAACTGGTCCCTCGATTTCCAGCCCCCAAGATGGAAACATTCCTTGAGGAGACCAACTGGTCCCTCGATGGCAACTTCATAACATTATGTCCCTTCCATCCTGAAAGGGCCAATGGTTCATTCTCATAGGAATAGACACATATTTCAAGTACGAGCTTAGCTTTCCTGCCTGCAGGGTCTGAGCCAGCGCCCCTTTCTCAGGGCTTAGCATGGGATGCCATATAACATCGTGTCAGACCAGGAAGACCAACTTGACAGAAAGGCAGTGCAAGAGTGGGCCCAGGACCACTGGTCATATTACATCCCACACTATCCAGAAGTTGCTTTTCTGATAGAGCATTGAAGCAGTCTGCCGAAGGCCTAGCTGAAGCCCCAGCTGGGAGGCAATACTCCGTGAGAATGGAGTGCCATCTTCCAAGATGCAGCATATGCACTGAGTCAAAGACTTTTATATAGCACTGTGTTCTCAACTGAAAGAATACCACGGTCTGGGAATCGAGGGGTAGAAGCAAGAGTGGTTCCAATTACCATTACTTCTAATGACCCACTGAGAGATCCAGTAGGTTTGTAATGTGACAACTTGCCTAGATTGAACTACATTTCCCAGAATTCTCATACTTGTGGGATGTTCTGCAGATCTGATGGGCCTTGGTGAAGCAGGAGCCATAGAGCTTCTCTGTTGGAAATTCAGTGCAGGGGCACCAGGTACAGTTTCAGCTCACGCACATTGTCACTATCGGCTCACTTCTCCAGTGGCGGGCAACCCCCGGGCCTGTGGCTGCCACTACATCCTCCCCTCAACCCTCCTTCAGCTTTTCAGACTCCTAGACCAGGGCCAGGCGTGTGTGTAGTCATGAGCAAGGAGCACGAGCTTATCAAATTTGGAAGAAATGAGAGACTGATACAGACTCCAGTTCATCCTCCTGGGTTCCAGCTCATGCTTCTGGGTTCTGGTTTGTCCTTGATCTCCCCCACTTCATGGTCATTGCCCCTCCCGGCTGCCCTGCAGACTTCAAGCTCCAGCATTAGGTGTGAAGTTTACAGAGACTGTTTAACTAGCTAATACAATTGAGTAAGGTAAAATCTATGATGTCTCTATCTATAGATGATAGATAGGTAGGTAGGTAGGTAGGTAGATAGATAGGGAAATGTAGGTGATATAGGTATGGATATAAAAGTAAAATCTCTTAATCATTCTACTTCTCTGCTTGACTCCTGCTTAATGTGGGGACTTTGTGCTTACCTTCCCTGTAACTCTATAGGACTAGAGGACCTGGTCTCCAAAGGAGGCATTTTTCTCTGGGGTCACAGCAAGAATCCCATTGAATTCTAAGCTACAGCTGCTGCCTAAGCCCTTTAGGCTCCTTGTGTCCAGTGCCCAGCAGGCCAGAAGAGGGGTCACTAACATGGCAGGGGTAATTATCAGGAGGCAGGGCTGCTGTTACACAACGGGGACATGAAGAAGCACGTGTGGAACTATGCTGCCACTTGGGCCTACGTTAGTGCTCCCTTGCACAATAGTGACTGTAGGTGGACAGGTACGGCAGCCCCAGCCTAAGAAGGGCATAATGACCAGCGGCTCAGTCCCTTCAAAGATCCAAGTCTGGGTCAGGCCCGCCAGTGAGACACTGACGCCACCAGAGGGCGGTAGCTCAGGGCGAGCGTGATCTAGAACTGATAGTGAAGGAAGGAGGTGTTGAGTGACAATTGCAGCCCCAAGAACAGCTGCGGAGGTGGGTGCTGTAGTTAGTCCCACGAACATCACACTTCTAAGTTTCCCCTCTGGAAGAGAGGCCCGAAAAAAGCCAGAAAGAGAGGTGAGAGGGATGGAGGGTGGTAGATTCAAAGATGCACCCCCCAGGTCTCCCTAAAGGGAGAACTCACTGCCCAACAGGGGAGTGAGGGCAGCAGACCATCTCCAGCCATCAGCTCATTCAGGGGCTGCGTTATCCACAGAGAGCCACTCGGCCTTCCGGAGGAAGCCCGCATTTGGTGACCAAACGAGGCGGGAGGTACAAAGGCCCAGCCAGTTCCACCCGATAAGGATCACTTTGATGGATAAGACGCCAGAGCTCCCTGCCCAGTTGTCGAGATTTTGTCATTTGCATGGCAATTCCCACTCTGCTCAATGATGCTTCCTTCCCTTTTCCTTCACAGGTGTTGATCCCTCATAAACTTCTGGCACCCCAAACTCCATCTTCTACCAGTGAATCCAACAGGGCAAACTCCACATCTCATGATTTTTCCAGGACACTGCCCTGCCCTGGCACAAACTACGAACTGAGCCCTTCAACTCTCAGCTGTTTATTTATAAACATGCCTTAATATATACCCAAAGGAAAAGATTTCAGATAAGTCATGTTTTATGGGAGAAAAGTCCTTATGTTATATGCAGATATATTTTTTTTGTACTCATTAAAACCACATAAAAGTATATTATGCATTTTAAAAGGTTGATTACCTCAAAACCAGAAATGCCCTCCAGGCTCTCTGCTGACATAACCCACGTTTATGAATGCCAAGAGCAGCTCTCCAGATTTCCTTCTACTTCATTATATGAAGAGATGTTGTTTTGTAAAATCTTGAATAAATTTGTAAATTTAAAGAAAACATTTTGTCTTGTTATTGAAGATATTTTAATAAAGAGATCTTGAAATGTTTTTTCCAAGAACTGTTTCAGTTATGAGTGAACAGAATATGATTCCTCTGTTGTAACTCTGAGAAATTTACCAGGGCAACAAGGAAGAAATAAAAGGGAAATATATAAATCATCAAGCATACTTAACACGTTCTAAGCAGTAAGGGGGCTTAGAGCAGGTTTTTTTTTTCTTAACAAGTAGTCAACTTTCAATGAAAACACTTTAGGAAGCAAAGATCCAATGGGAAAAAATGGGTGAAATCTGAGAAATAATTTTGAATTATAAAGAATACAAAATCAGACCCCAAAGCTACAATGAGTGTCAAAGACCCCTGGTAGTTAATCAGTTTGGTTCCATCAGTTCTGGAGCTTATTTTAGAGAGCTGTCAATTGGGCTTCATAGTTCAACTGTTTTTGTTTATGTTATTCGGTGCTGTGTCCTTCATGTAGACCTAATAACCCATCATCAGAAGATGTATACTTTATGGTCTTTCCAATAATGAGATGCATCTTCACTACGCAGCCTAGCCATTTAAGAGATGGCTGACTCAAGTTGAGTCCAGATTGAAGCAATAAACCAGTTTACCTTTGAGAAAGTTGAATAACCTCTATAGCGACTGAACCTTTGGTTCATTCATTTTAGTACAAAAGGTGGCCTGATAAAATGGAGCAAACATTGTATGTGGAGTTGGACAGGCTGGGTTTGAATCCCAGATCTACTACTTACTGTGATATTGAATAAGTCATTTAGTATCTCTGAGCCTTGGTTTCTCATCTGATGATCAAGGATTTTTGTGCAGAGTACAGAAGATGATGTACATGGAAGTGTGTGACACATAATAAACTAGGCTCTAACCAACAGTCCAAATGCAGGCTACAGTACTAGTGACATAAGAAGATTCTCTAAGGTTATGTTTCCTATCGTGGTCTGGAATATACCTGACAACACCTATCGTGGAGTCAACAGGCATGGGCTGAAAGGCCAAAGAAATGCTTCAATGTTACCCCAGGACACATCCTCAGAGAACCAGGTATAAACTGAGTCTCCTGGGAAACGCAACCTGAGCCCACTGAAATGTTGCAATCATCAAAAGTTTGGGTGTGATCAATGGTGAGAAAGAGAACGCACGAGAAAGAGAGAGCGAGAACTAGAGTGAGAGTGAGAGTGTGTGTGTGTGTGTGAGAGAGAGAGAGAGACTCTGTGAACAGTAGCTCTGGCCACTCAACAGGGGAGACACCACCTTGATACTCAGTATGGAAAGATGGACAGGAGGGCACACCTACAATACATGGGGAACCACAGCTTCAGTGTCTTATGAGTACAAAGAACAAGACAATGACTTATTCTTATCTGAGCAGCTGTAGTAGTGGGTCCCCAGCTGCCTGGCTCCCTGTGCCAAGGGGAAATGAAAAATACTATAATAGCCTCTCTTGTCTCCATTCCCTCTTCCTAGATGAGCTTTTTCCCACTGGAGCACTAGAGCAGGGCTTTCTTCCTCCTTCTGGTATTCTGCCTGCCAAGGCCAGGGGCCAGCCTCACACCGACCTGACTGGAGGGGGGTTGACTGGGCTCTGACCCAAGAAAATTCCCTTTATAGGATCTGTCTTGAGGCCAGAAAGTCCATCATGACAGATTCACTACTTTGGCTTAAGGCTTCATATACTAATGAAATCAAAATATCCTCCCCGCAACTTGTTCTCTCTTCCCAAATATATCACACATCATTGATATACATCTTATGAATGAGTTTATCATATCCTCTCCACAGAACACAATTTGAGGGTCAGTAAGTGGAAAAAGCTTAGTGAGAATAATAGCTGGAAGGAGACAGACTAACTTGGTCAATTTCCCCTTGTCAGTTATATAATAATAATAATAACAATAATGGTGACATTTATTGACTATATGTGATCTTGTCTTATCCTCCCAACAACACTATTCATTAACTCCATCCTGCAAAGTGAGAAAACTGAGCTACAGAGACTCACGCAATTTGACCAAGGTCACACAGCTAGTAAGTGGATAACCAAAGTTGGTGCACTTGATGTCTGTGCTATACTGCTTCTTGGAGAGAAGAGCAACTGTGGTGTTTCTGTTTCATACATCTCTTTGAAACCAGACCGCTCACAGTGGACTTAGCTGAATACTATGACCAAAATCTCTTAGGTCTTTTGTTTCGAAAACAAAGATGATGGCAGCCAAAGGTACAGTGGCACCAGCAAAATCTTTTTCCTGCAGTTTGTTATCTGGAACCTCGTGTTTATGTCATGAGAACTTCATTCTCCAGTTTATCTGCAAAGGGCTGGAATGCAGGTAGTTTTCAGAGTAGAACCCCACACAGGACTTTAAAATGCAGTCAGCAGAATGTGACATCCCAGCATTGTAATTCATTGCTGTTAAGAGTTTTCTTTGAAGCCAAATAGAGCTTCCACATTCACATTCCAGAAATGCCCCCACCCCTGCCCCCATGCTTTGCCTGGAAAAATCCTTCTTATCCTTCAAGGCCCAGCTCAAATGTCACCTCCTTTATGAAGTCCTTCCCAGCCCCACAGGCAGAATTAATTGATACTCCTCTGTGTTCCCACAGCACTTTGTATGAGCACTGCTAGTGGAGCCCTTGCCACATTGTTTTAGTTAGTTGTATAAGTAAGGTCCTTGAGGTCAGAGACCCGTCTTATTCATAAATCCTTTTATCCCCATATCCACGGCCTAGCACATACCACATTTCATCAAATCTAAAACTCCATTGATTGTAAGATACACCATTATTTTATGAACCACTAAGAGAGATTTAAAAAAACAAACACTGACAATTATACTATGGCATGCCATCAATTTAAAGATGTGTCCCAAATTCAAGGATGTCTATATATATATATTTTTTTTTTAAGTTGTGTCTTAGAAGTGATTAACTACAGTAATAACGGCTCAGCAAATGTTTCTAGAACTGGGTTATAAACTCAAGGTGGAGCAGCTATTCCTAGAGCCCATGCTTCTGAGTAAGTACAGAATTGGGAGTTGGTAGGGAATGGTGTGCAGTTGCATTGCTGATTTCAAATATTTTACCCAACAGATTAAAGGGATGAGTGGCCTGATGTGCCATTCCTGTTAAAAAAAAAAGCACCTCCACATCGCCCTTTCAATAGACTAGAAGGTGCAGTGATGATATGTTCTGATCTAAATTGGTGGCCACCTAATGCCCACAATCACACGAGTGTGATTACAGAGACGATGAGACAGAATTTGTATCTGCCTTGATTCTGGTTCTTTAAGCCAGTTCAACCCACTGCTGTTCCCATCTGCCCATGAAGACGACAAGTAACTTCTCAGCTTTCTCCCAGCTTGTTGCAGCCCTGCTTTTAAAAATTAAAGCATCAAAAGATGTGATCCTGGGACTTCCCTGGAGGTCCAGTAGTTAAGACCCTGCACTTCCAGTGCAGGGGGCGCGGGTTTGATCCCTGGTCGGGGAACTAAGATCCCACAGGCCACATGGCACCCCCCCCCAAAAAAAAAAGATGTGATCCCTTCCCAGCGCCAAACTGTTGGCTCTCCTGATTGTATATTGTCTCCCTGGATAGTGTCTGGATCTAGGCTGTCTAAAGGGCCTTTCCACAGGGAGAGCCTTGCTAGGACTCAGCATCCCAGGCTGTCTCATCAGGAAACTGTGTTTCAGTTCTATCCTAGAAATACAAACGCCCCACCCAAGAGCTGAGCTAAGCCATGCACTTGTCTTTTCTGCACCTCCTAACACCACACTCCTTCCCCAACCCCCAAGCACACATAAGCATGTGCACACACACGCACACACACACACACATACACTCATGCAAGATAAAGCAAACCAAGTTGTCACCAAAGACTTTCAATGTGTGGTTGGTTAATAGAAATTCTGGAGAAAAAGCTCCCCTTTAAAAATTGAAATGTACTAAGAGGATGGAGCCTAGTAGCTTAATACAATTTGTGAAATATTTTAAACATGTAAACTGCTCTGCACACTAGCATTCAGGGGCTGAGGGTCTTTCTGGGGCAAGGACCAAGGGGTCATCTTTAAGGGGGTGATGAGGAAGAGAGTTAAACAGGGCAAAGAGTTCCTAGTCTGCTTTTGTGCCTAGATCCTGGGTGGGAAGCAGTGACCATCAGAAACCAGAAAGTCACCTTCCTCTCTGAGCGGGCTGCCAGCTCCTGGAAGTTATCAGAACTAAAGTCAGAAAGCTCCAAAGATTATTATTTTCGAATTTAGTCCAGTTGTCCCAGGGCAGGCAAGCCCTGCTCAGCTCCAGGTCAGCCTAGTTTGTCTCCATTCAGGGCCTTCCCCGACCTCAGTGAGTAAAAAGGAAACAAGAGATAGGAGAAGAAATAACCTCAGTTACTCCCTCTCCTGATTTATTATTGACACGGTATTTGGAGATGTTCAAACTATAAACAAGAGCCTTTGTATATTTCCTTTGAAAGGAGAAGGTCTGTAAAGCAGACCCCCTGAAGTATCAGAGCTGAACGTCTCCAGTGCCATAGGGGCTTTACTTCCTCACAGGTAGTTACACTTGTGCTTAAAATCACTGTGGTGAAGTCACAGAACGTTAGAACTGAACAGAATCTGGATGATAGATCTACTCCTTCATTTTACAGATGAGGACTTTCAGGCCTAGAAGGTTAAATAGCTAGTTAATAACAAAGCAGGTCCTAGAACCCAAGTGTCTAGACTCCCAGGCTGGGGATTTCCCATCAGGGAAAATACCTGAACCCTTAACAATCGTATCCCACCTTCACAGTCTGTAATTACATGTGGTTCATTGGACTTAAAAATACCATGCAAATAGAACTACAATTACAAAAAATCTTGATTGATACAAACAAAAGCAGAGAATCAACTGGCCGATAGTTTCCACAAAGGCCTGAGGCAGTACATGTTTGTTCTTTTAAAGTAAAAAAGAAAGGCTCTTAACACGGCTGGATCCCTGTATAAATCAAGCGACCTCACTAACAGCTTACCTAGATGACATCCAACACCTTTCACCCAAGTCTCGGCCAGCTGATGAGGTAAACTGGGCAGGAAACATAAATTTTCCCCTGGTAGAATTTTGGAAGACCTGTGTCAACAACGCCCCTTGCTGGTCAACGTAAGAAAAGGCAAAAGCTACTGCTGTCAAAATCAGGGCTGTAGCCAAGGTCACAGCCGTGTCTCTAAGCCATCTTCTGGTCTATGGGCACTGTGGCCAGGTCAAGGGAGAAAGCATGGAGAAAACAGGAGGGTGGAAAAACCTGCATTTGGGGGGGAGACATTTATGTATGCCTAATTAAGGATAGATCTCAGGGAAAGCAGATATATTTTTAGTATCCCACTGAGTCTGAACAGACTGCTTTAAGACCCATACCCACATGTTATGCTTACACAAATAAATGAGATTTTTATTGTTAGTATGAATGAACACAGATGGAAGAATATTCACGTGTCAAGGACACATTGCTCACAAGATCACAAAACGTCTGTTGATCCGTATTCATCAATGATTTGGTGAATCACTACATGTCTTTGAGTAATATATATATATATATATATATATATATATATATGTAAAGAGATTTCTAAACCTTCATTTCTATTTGGACTCTGGCAATAAATTCATTAGAAAGAGAAAGCAGAAGCTTTGAAGTTAGCATCTACACCTTTCACAGATATCTTGATTCACCAAACATGAAAATCACATCCCATCGCACATGTTTTAAGTTGTACACAAAGAAAGCACAAGAAACACTGATTTGGCTCAATCACTTGCCTAATGAAAGGCTTTTTTAATTTTTTTATTTAAAAAAAAAATCCCCCATAAAGCTGTCAGGGGTACCTGATGACGTTACAGAAGCAAAGTGTTTTCTAAGCAGCTCCAGGGCTCTGTTGTTTCTTGCTCGTATGGTCTTCTCCACTCTCAGTTCGTTCTTGATGGCACTGAGCTCCCCGTGTATCTTCTCCATTTCTAATTCATAATACAGTTTCACTTCTTCCTTTAGTAGTGCATTTCCACCCTCAGTTTGCTGCTTTAACTTCCTAACGGCTTCTTTTAAATCCTTGTTCTCAAGGCTCAACTTGTGGATGACCTCTTTGGCTTGCTGGAGCTCTTCTGTTAAGTTTTTAACATTTGTTGCTTTTTCAGAGAGGTCATTTCTTAAAGCTTGAAGTTCCCAGTCTTTCTTGGAAGTTTCCATCCCTGCTTCTTGAAAATTTAGGGGTTTTGAGGAGACTTCTTTTTTGCAGTTCAAAAGTTCTTTTTCCGCATTTTCGAATTCCTCTTCTATTTTTCTGCATTGCATGTTAAGCGCTTCCAGCTCTTCGTTCAAAAGATTCAGGCGAAGTTTTGGAGACAGTTCTTCGGTGAATTTCTTCTTCTTGTCTTTTCGTGGTGGAGCTGATAATTCCTCTGTACCCCAGCTAAGAGGCTCTTCTGCACCATTAAAGCTTTCTTCAGCTGCAATGTCTAAATTAGATGATTCACAGGAGGCAGAATTTGTGTCTGCCTCATTCTTTGAAATGTTTATCTTTCTCTCTCTTAAATTTGGTTCTTGTTCATTTTCATTTGGTTGAGAAATAACTTCTTTCCTTTTAAATTTATTCTCTTCTTGAAACTTTCTACTAGACAAATTAAAAATCCCTTCCATTCTCTTGGCCTTACCTAAAGTCATTTGTTCAGAAGAGGATTCAAGCTGAGAAGCCTCATCTAGAATATCCTGTGCACTATAAAAAGGAGCAAACATATTCTCCTTCCAGTGTTTTCTTCTAGCATCCATTTCTTCAGGCACCTCTTCCAATTCCTGAAAAACAAAATTTAAAATCAAGGCACATATTTACACTGGCAGCCGGGGTAGTGGAAAGAACTAAGAATCCTGGCTCAGGGGTGAAAGAACCTAAATATTTGAGGGCTGGCACTCCCTCTAACTCACTGAGTGACTTGGGCCTCAGTTCCCTCATTTATAAATGGAAAGGGCTAAACTAGCTAAGTTCTACAGACCTTTCCAGCTTTAGAATTCTCTGATCCTATGAAATAGAACCAATAAATGGACACACTTGGCTATTTCTTGTAGAGAAAACAATTCTATGAGAAAGCAGCATGAAAACAACTGCTTTAAAACAGTAAAAGTGATTTTAAATTAATAGGTTAATATTGATAAGTTAAATCTGTGCTTCCAATGTGCCTGGTTTTTTTTTTTCTAGTTCTTTTCGGTTGGACTACTGTTTATTCATTCTTTAAAGTGACTAAAACATCAGTGCTTAATGCAATGTGAGCTGCTTTGGGTAAAGTATACCATGCAGACTTCCTTATGACTAACGCTGCCAAACGCCCTTCTGTCTTGACCTGTAAATTCCTGCTATTCCAGCCCTGGGCTTTGCTTTTAGGCAAGACTCTGCCAAGCGTACAGAATTCTATCCGTTTTGACAGCAATTTCATGATGAGAACCGAATGTCAACAATTGAAAATATTAATGCCACCAAATGGGTTTTTCTCGAGATACTGATTCCAAATATAGCTTTTAGGTGAAAACTTAGCATACTAAATCACAGCTAACTTTCTAAATTTACAAAAATTAGAGGATACTTATTTTGTTTCAAGGAGTCTTTCCTATTCAAAGACAGTCCATAACATAGAGCTTTCCTAAAACACAGAAACGTTTGATCAGTAACTACTTTTGAGAGAAGGGAGAAAGAAGGACCCAAGCAACATGCTGAAGGGCCACTGGCATCTGAAGCCACCAAACTGGCAACTGCAGTTACCGCCAAAGGGTGGGAAGAAGGAGGGGGTCACTTTATTCATCTTATACATTAATTTGCTGCAATATAGTTGGAAGATTACCACCGAGAAAAATCAAAGTATGCCTGCATCTATTTTTCCCGTGAACACAAATGTAATTTTATCTTGGTAACAAAAAATGGCATTGTGTTTATTTTTTAATTAATATTTTCTTTAATATTATTAAAGATTATAAATGTAATATTATATTAATATATTATAATATTTAATAGTTGTAATATTTCATATTATATAAAGATGCTAATAGTAGTGCATGTTATCTGTAGAATTTTGGAAAATACAGAAAATCACACGTACAAGAAAAAAACAAAAGAAATCTTCCTCATAATCCTGTGGCCCTGAGATAACCACTTTTTAATATATTATTTCTTGATAATTTTCTTTCTAACGAGTATAGTTTAAATTCTAACAAATTGTTCTTACTACAGACAATGAGAGAATAAACTCGATACCTACATGCCTGACACCTTCCCCCCAAAAGAAGAGGGAAGGGACTCACTCTATACCCAAGGATACATCTCCACCGACAACTATTTGGCTTTGAGGAAAGGAAAAGGTACAAATATGCAGTGAAGGTGTTAAAATGATTGGTTCAAAAGCCATAACCCAAGCTTTAAGTTTAGTCAATCAGACCACAGTAGTAAGCCAAGACTTGAAATTCCTGGTATGTATTTGCCATTGGAGCATCCTCTCCTTTCTCCTGAAATAGTCCGTTCTGACTTTATTATTCTGTTAGTCACCATCCAGAAGCATCGATGACCTATCTGTCCTTAAAGAGGAAGATGACCATAATCCCATTTGCTCTCCTCTCTAGAAATATGAATGCAAATGCTGGGAATTATTACAGGGATCATAAAGGAAAGGAACAGAGGAAAGAGAAAAGATGGCAATACTAACTGCCAGTCACATTTTTATTTATTTATTTATTTTATTTATTTTTGGCTGCGTTGGGTCTTCGTTGCTGTGCACGGGCTTTCTCTAGTCGTGGCGAGCAGGGGCTACTCTTCGTTGTGGTGCGCGGGCTTCTCATTGCGGTGGCTTCTCTTGCTGTGGAGCACAGGCTCTGGGCACGCGGGCTTCAGTAGTTGTGGCACGCGGGCTCAGTAGTTATAGCTCACGGGCTCTAGAGCACAGGCTCGGTAGTTGTGGTGCACAGGCTTAGTTGCTCTGCGGTATGTGGGATCATCCCAGACCAGGGCTCGAACCCATGTCCCCTGCATTGGCAGGCGGATTCTTAAGCACTGCACCACCAGGGAAGCCCAGTCACATTTTTTAGCAGTCAAATTTTTACCAGACAACTCTGTAAAAGTTTTAAAATGCTTCTAATCAGGTAGCAATGGGAGAGAGATTACTATTCTTCCTACCTAATTCTGGATGAAAGGCATTGGTGAGATTGATCAGGAAAGCGGTATGCAGAGGGGCAAGGTGAGACCACTTTATACATGAAGCTAGCAATAATGACAAATCTGAGATAGAGGTCTGGGTATAGAGAAAGGTTAAAATAGAAAGCTCTTTTCATTAATGATTTTGCACCTTGAAAAAGTGACTTCTATCTCCAACCCTCCCATAAATCTCTGGCTAAAAACATATATATTTTTTTTTTCCAGCATCACCACATTTCTTTCCTGGGTCTCTGTATAATTTCCTGATACAGCCCATGCTTTTCACAGAACTGGGAAGAGTCCATTTATTTTATAACTGAGGCTCAGAGAAGTTAAGTGACTTGTCCAAGTCCACACAGCCTATAGTGGTAAAACTGAGACCCTGTCTCCCAGATCCGTGCCTATTCCAAAATTCCTCTTTATTCTTCTGTTAGGTTTCATTCCACAAATTGAAAGAAAACAACCCACTATTTTCAGAGCTTAGGTATTTTTAAAGGGCCACAAAAGGAGAGAGGAAAAATGAAGGGGGGAGGGTAAGGAGACTTGCATGTCACATATCAAAGGCCAGAAAGAGAAAGGTCTGAAAAGCCTTTTGGAATTTCCCTCCCATAGCTTACACAGGGCAGGGTCAAGGGGTCTCTGAGCTGCTTCTTTCTTTCTCTCTCCCTCTCTTTCTCTCTCTCCTTTCCTCCCCTTTCCCTTTCCCCCTTCCCTCCTTCCTTTCTTTTTTTTTTTTTTTTTTCTCTTTCATTGGCAAGATATCCTTTAAGGGCTTGTTCCCAAATCTAGTCACAGAGTATGGCAAAGCCCAGAGTGCGGGTAAAAGGTGCCAGGCTCATTTTCTCTTCACAGATTGCGTTGTTTGTTTTTTACGCAGAACAAGTATGACGTTAGTATTCTCTGGCAAAGACAAGAAATATGCTTTAAGACAATGATACTCCTTCCTCTACCCTGGCGTGGCAGCCATTTTGCTTTCAATAAACTTGATTAGGTAATTTGTCGCAGCATAAGGCAAATCAAACCAGAGCCATTATTGAAAGTATAAGCATGCCTTTTTAGTGGGTCATTTATTATTACAAGTGCCTACCCAACACTATATTGGATGTTGCAGAACTGAAGGGTAGGTGAAGGAGGTCCAAGAGAAATGAAAAATTTAAAGAAACGAAAACACAGGAAAACAATATAAAGTCATATGACAAAAACAACATTAGTGGTCCTCTAAGCCAGTGCTCCCCCAGAAGTCCTTGGGACTGCACTGTTAAGGCATGGTTGTCCATTATACGGCGACATCTGTTCATTTGTCTCTGACATGAACTGATAATGGACACCTGACGGTTCTAGTTAGTGTCTCCCTGAAAACATCACCATTCATCCTCTGGTGACTTACTTTTGCAGTGGCAAACTAGTAGGGCATTTTGGTGGAGTAAGGAAATTTCTTGACTCATGGAAATGGTTTCTACTCACCTAAAGAATTTGGGAACCACTGATAAACTGAAAATGGATTTATAATGTAATATCATATAATGTAATTGTTGAAAGCTAAGCAAAGAGTGATCACTTATTATGGATCTTTAGGTAAACTGTTTCATAAAAATCTTGGGTGAATGCATATATGTCTTCAAAAAGTTCCAGAAAGTAATACACTGTTTATTGTGAAAGGAGAAACCCACAAAACCATCCAGTTTTCATCTTCAAGGTGTGGGGCCCTGGGAAATATGTTCATATTAAGATGGATAAGCGATCAAATATGTGAAATCTAATTATTTGTGTTCTAAAATATTTATACTTTAAACCACATGCTTTAGGGAAATTTGATGACATAAAAATCAAAGATCTCTTTTCTTTCTTGCCTTATCTCATTTACATTAGATTTGATTTCAAAATTTCAGGACCATCTCTTTTGCATAAATCTTGATCTGTCTGCAAAATGCAATTATTCTTCCAAGCAGGGGTAGGCAGGGACTGGGAAACCTCCAGAGGCTTTTTCCCACCTCACAAGAGTGCTTCATCCCAAACTTTGTAAATTGGGAGTGATGTTTAGCAAAGGTCATCTCCAACCTGTGATGGGGCAGTAAGGGGAAGACAAAAGGCCCTTCTTAGCCCAGGCAACGTTTTCCCATTATTCTTGGATGGTTTGGTTCTCTCAACCCTCAGAAAAACTGCTTGGCCAAGACAGGAAAAAAAACGTCTGTTTCAAAGAAAGTCACTGGCCTTGCTTCTTTGCTCAATTGTCCAATCTGTTCTCACATAAAAGCAGTAGTTCTCAACTTATTTTTCTGCTTCCACTGTTCCCAGGCACAAAACACAGCCATCATTATCCCCTCTCCTTGCTCCAGAAGATGCTGACCTGCTCCCTTTAGGGGAGCTTCTCCATTCCCCAGCCTTTCCAAAATCATTGGTTTACAGAAACTATTAAATACAAAAATGAGGACTGCCCAAAGCTGTCTGAAGGAAGGTGGGTAAACATGTTCTACCATGCAAAATTGTGGGGAAGGAAAAGAAAGTTCTTGAGAAAGGAATTAAGTGTGGACTACGGTAAAAAAAAAAAAAAAAAAGACTGAAGGAGTCAGATATCTTGGCTCCCACACTTTAGAACTATGTGAAAACTTACGTTTTGTGAACCTCAGTTTCTTCAGATGTAATATAGGGACAATATACCTATTTCCAGGTAGTTAGGAGAAATTATTGAAAATGAAAATGGAAGCAATGTTAAAGTATACTATACACCATGGGTTTTGTTCTTTTTTAGATTTTCCTTACCCTCCCTCGGAACATAAACCAGTCAAACAACCCAACCCTTCTCCAAAGATATGTGCTTCAAAGTTGCCAGCCTGAAGTCATCAGACCTCAGAAAAAGTCAGTTTGAAAAAAAAAAAAGGAAGTACTATTAAGGTAAGTAGGAGGGAACCTAAACTTGAATCTTACATTAATTCGACCTGCATGTTCATGGAAGAATTAGCCCTAAATCCTGTAAATTGTTGACGTCTGCAAATTTCCAAAGCTAAATTGATTCTAAGCAGAAGAGTTGTAGTCTTTTCTACATCCGAAGAGATTTGCATTTTTTATCACCAATTGCTTTACCATGAACTTTCCAAATGTCCCAGTGTTTTTCAGAGCCACCAATAATATCTTAGAAATATTACAACTGGGGTATCAGTTTGAAGATTATCAAGGATGACTCCGCACTCTGAGTTTTTCTTGTGCTTCTGCAGCATTTCACACATAGTTTCATTTTACCAATACGCTGTGATCTCCTGGCATCTTATTCATGGTTGTATCCCTGCTGTTGCCTGACACATAGTGGCCCTCAATAAATATTTGTTGAATGAATGACCCTTAATATTCTTCCTGAAAATCCTACAGTGTTTTGATTCTAATTGAGTTTCTGTAAGTACTTATAACTTCTCTTTTGGCTTATAAGGTTTTGGGGGGTGACATTTTAGGGAAAGGGCTTTTATTTTTCCCTTAAAGTTTATTTGGCTTACCTAAAGTCTTCAGGACACTTTTCTTTTGTATTTTCACGAGGCTTTTTTGATAGTGTAGTGACAGTGCAGACTAATGGTCTAGTTAAAAGATTGAAGATTTACACTGGGTGAGGCTCTGTGCTTCTAAACCTCCATAACCAGCTATCAGCCAGCAAAACGGTACTTACAATTCCTGACGTCCAAGGTCTTCTATCTGATGCCACTGTCCTCCTTCTCCAGATTGAACTGAAAAAGAAAATATATTACATATAAAATATATTTTATATATTTTGGTTAATATATAATTAACCAAAATGCCCAAATCTGTGTTCATATGAGATGTAGCTTAAAACTACAAGTGATAGCCTTAATGTTGTTCAGCTTACCTCAAATGCGATGTCAGACACTTTGAAGCAAGTTTTCTTTTGAACTTGTCAACCCAATTTCCCCACTATCACATCACTAAGTCTTCCTTCCCCAAGCAATGCAAATACCAGATGGGACAAGAATCATGGTGGCATCTTATTCAACACGGTACCTCCTCGCCCTTAGCAATTATTGAACAAATGAGCTACCACTGGTGGCCACAGCGGCATGCTTGTTAGTAAGCAGCAGGCCAAGAGCCGCGTTAGCAGAGGCTGGAGCCGAGGCATTGCCTCCCTCCCCCAGAGTCTAGTTATTTTGAAAAATCATTAAAAAGGGACGTGATCCCGGTTTTTGCCTTAGTCTTTCATGGTCCTCACATAGGAGCCAAGCGGACAAATTGTCTTCTCTATTGTTTGGCCGATATTGAGAGTGAAGCAAAGTACCATTGAAAACCGGGCCCTGTGCACGGTTCTTACCCCCAATTCTTTATTATTAGTGTGGAATAATTCCTTCTAGGAGAAAAGATACGAAGTCGCCTTAATTCCAAAAGGCCAAGCACTTTATTAGCATGGAAGTCACTTTCTTGCTATAAAGCTGCATCTAAGCAGGCATAGTTTGAGGGTTTTCTCTGTAAATGGTTAACTAAACTCCTGCCACCGCTGCTTCCAGTGGAGACGAGGTGGCTAGGGTCAGGGTGCTGCCCGGGCCGCCACCGCAGGTGACACCTCCCACCTCTCCAGTCCCTACCCTCTGCTGGCGGGCCGTGAGGAAGAGGGCAGGGGCGAGGCCTGACCCCACTCCTCCTTCCACACCCCGAGTCCCACACCCTGTCCCCTTCCCTCCCAAACGCCCGCCAGTTCCCGGCCGGGACCCTAAAGGGTGAAGAAACCCGCAGTGGGCATCGAGGCGGGGAGCGCGCTGCCTCCGCCCGGGTCACCCAGGGAGGGCGAGGGGCTAGCCTGGGGAGCCCCGGCCGCGCCGGGCGCAGACATACCTGGCGGCGTGGGTGGGGTCCGGTGGGCCCTGGCCCCTCTTCCCTGAAGACGACCACCAGCGGCGGGCGGCTGCCCTCGGTTCGGCGCTGGCCAACGCTACCCCTCCGGACCGGCCCCGGGCAGAACCTCTGCAGTGCAGGGCCAGCGCGGGCCGTGCCGTTGCCTGGCAACCGGCCAGCCCGATTTAAAGGGACCCGCGCGCCGCTGCCCAGAGCGCCGGGCCGGGCGCTGCCTGGCGATCGTCACAGCCCGCGCGAGCACTGAGCATGCCCGGTGGGGCGGGCGCCGCGGCGGCTTCTGCCTGCACGAAAGCCGAGCTCGAAGATCAAGAGAGCTGAGTCAGGGCGGGAAGGGTCGAGAAACTGCGAGGCAGCCCCACCCATGGTGGGCTTATTACGGAGGGTCTGGGTGACTCACAATCCACCTGGACACTGCGATTGTGGGGGAGGAGGGAGTGACACAGGGCTAATCCATAGGCCTGCAGTTTAGTAACGTGACATGGAGGACGGTTAGCTCCGGAAGGTAGCCTGGATTTGGTTCAGGGTCCTTGACAACATGGGAATTGCACCCCGCCCCCCGCCCGTCCGCACAATGGTCTGGCCAGAATTTCTGCCTCTGATCGACTTTCTAAGGGCGTGTGTCAGGAGAGCATGTCCCCCGCTCGTGCCCCTATGGGAGACTGGGCTTGTACCCCGGGTAGCCCACGGTTTCCTCATGCATCACTCAGGAATTTCTCTAAACCACTCTTGCACCTATTTGACTTTAAAACCTACTGCAGGCAACTAGTCCTACACTACCGGCAGTGTAAAGTGGTTTCCTTTGATCAGTCCCCAAATTACTCTGTTCCAGCTTCAAAGGTTGCTCACAACTTCCAGGATTTGGTTGGGGGTACAAAGCCACGTCCTTCATTTCAGTCCTTCCTACTATTTTGTTAAATAAATAAGCGACCTTCTCAGACTTTGATTAGCCTGGTTTCCCAATGATTATTCTTCCATCATCAAATTGGCCACACACACTGACAACACACCTTGGCTATAGTCTAACAGGGACCCAGCCTGGGCTTGACCTAAAGATGGCCCTCACAAAGATTGTAGGGCCTGAAACAGAGAGGGTCTGGAGTGTCCAAAATAGTAATCATAGTGACTTTTAGGAAAGCTGGTATTTTCTAGGAAGCATGAAGGTGAAAGGAAACACTGGCTCTGGAATCTCAGGTGAAAGGAGGTTTATGCACATCTAAAAAGCGGCAGTCTAATTTTTCAAGACCTAGCAAGGGAGTGACTTAGAAACAAGAGCAGGATACATTTCAAAACTTCAAAACTTCTTGGGAACCGGATCTAACAGGTGTTTGGTGGCTGGCAAGGTTGCATTCAGGTGCCTGGAGGCCTGGTTCTCAGTCTCCTTTTCCTCCTTAGAGAACCAGTGTCAACAAAGATTGGAGGAAGGAGGAGGCCTAATGTCAACATGGATTTTGTTATGGACCCCATCAGAATTAGTCTGTGGGATTCTGACAAAACTACTTTCCTCGACATTAAGTCTCTAAATTGCCTTGCATTTATCATGTCTATTTTAATTCTTTTAAAAGGGTTACACTTATTTTTGCTTGATGTAAGATGCCTTATTAATGTAATAAAGGAATCTTTCCTAATTGCTCTGTGCCTCAGTTTCCCTGTTTGTACAATAGGAGTAATAATTGAACCTAACTCATAGGAATGTTGTGAGGATTGAGTGAGTTAATATTTTTAAAACCCTTAGAGTAGGGACTTCCCTGGTGGCGCAGTGGTTAAGAATCCGCCTGCCAATGCAGGGGACATGGGTTCGAGCCCTGGTCCCGGAACATCCCGTATGCCACGGAGCAACTAAGCCCGGGCGCTATAAGTACTGAGCCTGTGCTCTATAGCCGGGAGCCACAACTACTGAGACAGTGTGCCACAACTACTGAAGCCCGTGCACTCTATGGCCCATGCTCCGCAACGAGAGAAGCCACCACGATGAGAAGGCCGCACACCGCAACGAAGAGTAGCCCCTGCTCGCCGCAACTAGGGAAAGCCCGCACGCAGCAACGAAGACCCAACGCAGCCCAAACAAGCAAACAAAAAACCTTAGAGTAATGCCTGACACATAGCAAACCCTATATAAATGTTTCTATTACCGTTAGTGTTAGTATTACCTTGTCTTATACATTCATTAACCCTCCTAAAATATAAATATAAACACACTGATGGAGGGTAATTCCACAGAGGTCCAGTGGTTAGGACTCTGCGCTTCCACTGTGGGGGGCCCAGGTTCAATCCTAGGTTGGGGGACGAAGTTCCCACAGCCAAAAAGAAACGCAAAAACGCACTGATGGTGACAACTCAGGTGATGGTGATAATTGTGCTCTGGGAAGTGGAGTCCAAGGTCTTGAGATTTAGAATTCCAAAGCTTTATTTTCGGTAGAGTCCCAGACTCCCATCAGGCAAGCCCACTCCACTTCCACATCCCTGAAAAAATGCACAAAGGGTTACTTTGGTCTTGCATAATAAATTACATTCTATTTTTAAATATGGTGGGTCACTCCTTCATGTACTCAAGTATCAAATGGCAGAGAGTAAACAACAGTGAGGACAGAGAGTTTTGTTATTCCAAGCTACTGCACACTTGGAGATAGGTTTTCAAAAATGGAAGACAGAAAACAATTTACTACCCTCTGGGACCTTTATCAATACCAAAGCAACAAGGCACTTGATAATAATAGAATCATACGCTCATACAATGGAACCCAAGCTTCTTGTTTTACCAAGTAGGATATTGAGACCCAGGCAAGTAATGTGATTTATCCTTTGATCACACAGCAAAATAAGCTTCTTTTTGATTTCCCTGGCAAACGATCCCTGCTTGAGTAGCCTCAAGCCTGGGATATTTGGGACAATGAGAAAATACACATTTATAGGTATATGTGTCATGTTGATAAATATTTTTTCTATAAATTTATTTATTTTTGGCTGTGTTGGGTCTTTGTTGCTGTGTGCCGGCTTTCTCCAGTTGCAGCAAGCAGGGGCTACTCTTCATCGCGGTGCACGGGCTTCTCATTGCGGTGGCTTCTCTTGTTGTGGAGCATGGGCTCTAGGCACACAGGCTTCAGTAGTCGTGGCACGTGGGCTCAGTAGTTGTGGCTCGCAGGCTCAGTAGTTGTGGTGCGTGGGCTTCAGTAGTTGTGGCTCGCGGGCTCTAGAGCAAGGCTCAGTAGTTGTGGCGCACGGGCTTAGTTGCTCCGCAGCATGTGGAATCTTCCTGGACCAGGGCTTGAACCCGTGCCCCCTGCATTGGCAGGCAGATTCTTAACAACTGCACCACCAGGGAAGCCCTCATGTTGATAAATATTTAAATTATTCATGCAGATAATAATAACTAACATTTCTCACACTTCACATCCTGTACATCAGAATATTCTGTTGGCTGTACCTTCATAATGTATTCAGAATCTGATGGCTTCTCACTGTCTCTACTATCACCACTCTGATCCTGGCCCCTGTCATCTCTTGACTGGACTATGAAAACTAGCCTCTAACTGCTTCTACCCTTCTACCATGGGCCCTATATTAGTTTCCTAGGGCTGCTGTATCAAAGTATCACAAACCAGGGGTGGGGGCTTAAAACAACAGACACTTATTCTCTCACAGTTCTAGAAGCTAGAAGTCTGAAATCAAGGTGTCGTCAGGGTTGATTCCTTCTGGAGCCTCTGAGGGACAATCTGTCTCTCCTAACTTCTGGGGGTTGCCAGCAATCTGTGGCCTTCCCTGGCTTGTAGACACATCACTCCAACCTCTGCCTCTGTCTTCTCATGGTGTTCTCCCTATGTGACTGTGTGTCTTCACAGAGCTATTTTCCCTCTGTGGGTGTCTGTGCCCAAATTCCCCTCCTCTTATAAGGACATTTGTTACTGGATTTAGGGCCCACTTTAATCCAATATGACCTCATCTTAACTTGATTACATCTGCAAAAACCCTATTTCTAACAAGAGCACATTCATAGGTACAGGGGCGGGGAAGGACTTGAGCGTATCTTTTGGGGGGGGACACAATTCAACCCACAACCCCCCACCATCTATTCTCCACACAGATCCAGAGAGACTGTTATAAACTATTAAGTCAGACCATGTTACCAATCTGCTCAAAAGCCTACAAAACCTCTCAATTTGACTTGTAGTAAAAAACAAAATCCTTATAACAGCCTACAAGGCCCCACAGGATTTGCATGGAGAATCCCTGTACCCTCTTTTTCACCCCTCCCCATACAATACCTCTTTGAACTCCTCTCCTGCCGCCTTGTCCCTTGATGACTCTACTCCATCAATACTGGCTGCCTTGCTGTTCCTAGAACACCCAGGCACCCTCCTACCATAAGGGACTTAGCTACCTGTTCCCTCTCCTTGAATGCTCTTTGAAAGGTACATGATATCCACATATCTTAATTCCTTACCTTCCTCAAGTCTTTGTTCAAATCTTAGCTTCTCTGTGAGGCCTACCCCTACCCTTCTATTTAATCTTGTCAACTTGCAACCTCTCCAGCATTCCCACTGTTCCTTATCCTTACTCTACTTTTTAAAAACATAGCACTTATCATTTTCAAAAATACTATACTATGTTGTTTTTCTTCTGTTCTCTCCATCCACCCCCCTTCCAGGCTGCACTACACTATAAGCTCCAAGAGCGCAGGGATCTTTGATTGTTCACTGATATATCCTAAGCACCAAATAAAGTGCCTGGCACATGGTAGGCACTGAACAAATATTTGTTCAATAGATGAATGAATGAATGGAGCTCATACCTTGTTCCAGGAGTGATTCCTTTAACTTTCATAAAGTACTATTATTACCTATATTTTTGGATGAGAAAACTGAGCCACAAAAAGATTAAGTAACTTGCCTAAGGTCCCACGGTTAGGGAGTAGCAGAGCTGGGGTTTGAACTCGGGCAGGTCTCGTTTTCAACAACTATGCAGCACTGCCATATAAAGGGCATCTGACCACGAGTGCCTGGGAGACCCTATATCTCGTGTTCTGACATTCACATTTTGCAATAGCAGGTGATGAACAGTAGCTGTTTCAAACCATTGACGTATCATATGTTGCTGAGATATAGAGTTTGATGTTGCTTGTACATTGCACTGCACAAGTTCTGGAGACTTGTTATCTGGGTTCAAATACCAGCTCCACCACTTAGCTGTTATGGGTCTTTGAACAAATTGCTTAACTTCTCTGTATCCCAGATTCTTTACTGGTAAATGGGGAGTAATTATAGTACCTACTTCACAGTGTGGCTTTGAGGATAAATTAGTTAATATATGTAAAGCAATTATAACTGTGTTTGGTAAATAGAAAGCACTCAACAAGTTTTACCCATTGGTAGTAGTAGTCTTGTATAATAAAAGTATCAAATTTTGATCCAGTCTTGCCTGTAATATAGACGTCATTATACAGGCAAAACTTATTGCTAGTGTTAGAAGTTAGAATAATAGTTATCTTAGCGGAGATAGTGACCAAGAGAGGGCACCAGGCAGGCTTCTGGGGTTTGGGTAATGTTCTATTTCTTGATCTGGGCACTGGTTATATTGATGCTTTTACATGTAAAAATCATGGATTGTACACTTAAGATTTGCAAATTTTTTATGTTTGTGTACCTCAATAAAATTTTGATTCAAAAGCAACTGAATCCAGCCTTATATGACTTTCTTCTAATTCCTCTGTTCTTTTTCTTAAATTTCCCCCAACTCCCATTTATTCAAGCAATGATTGCTGAGTACCTCAACATGCCCGGAATTGGGCTAAATGCTAGAAGCATTCAGGGACACAAATGTGATAAATGCCGTGATGGTAATATTTATAAAATAAGGATGGGCTCAGATGAAAAAGTGGTCAATCAGATGGGGAAGGGGTTTGAGTCAAGGAAGTCTTAAGTTCCTCAGAAGTTGAACTTCTAGGGTGGGTCTTGAAAGATAAATAGTAGTTCTCCATGCAGACCAAGGAGGTAAAAACCAAGGAAATGGCATGTGCAAAGGCACAGAAACACAAAACAGCATGACAGGTTAGAAAACTTAAGATAATTCAGATTTACTAGAATTTACTGTGCAAGGCAATAGGTGGGAGGAGCTGGAGTGAAAATAAGAGCCCTCAGAAAAAGGTAATAAGACTTGTTGGTGAAAGTGATTTTGGTTTAACAATTTAAACTATTTGGAAATCCAAACAGATGCATTCATGTAGTTGATTTGCCTTACAAAATCATTCTTGATTTAGGAAATATTTATTGATTTATCTTCAACATATCAGGTAGTATGCTGGGCACTGGACACTCAAAAGTATTGGACACTCAAAAATTAGTAAGATCAACAAACTCCAAGCATAAAAAACATAAAGAAAACTACCAAGGCATGTGTTAATCAAATTGCTTAAAACCAGTGATACAGAAAAGTTTAAAAGCAGCCAGAGAAAAAAGACATATTATATACTGAGGATAGGAGATTTCTCATCAGAAAAAATACAAGCCAGAAGACAGTGGGACAACACCTTTAAGGTGGTGCAAGAAAAATAAGTCAGCCTAGATTTCTTTCCTCAGTAAATACATCTTTCAAAGCAAAAGCAAATAAAGACTTTTTCAGATATTAAAAAAGCTGAAAGATCTCATCACCAGAAGACCTGAGCTCCAAGAAATGTTAAAGGAAGTCCTTCAGTCCTGATAGAGGATGAAAATCTGCACCTACACAAAGGCTGCAGCGCCCCAGAAATAGTAAATATATAGGTACATATAAAGACTTCTTATTCGAGTCTCTTTAGAGATATTCAACTGCCTAAAGCAAAAATTATCAACATTTTGTGGGTTTATAACATATGTAAAAGTAAAATGTATGACAAAAATAGCACAGATGATGGAGGGAAGAAATGGAAGCATATCACAAGGTACTATATGTGAGTGTTATACAGTATATCACTTGAAGGTAGACTCTAATAAGTAAAGTGTGTATACAGATAGTTCTCATTTTGCTTGGTTTCAATATGCACAAATTTCAGTTCATTAAATAACACCAGTCTCCCAAAAACATGGTTCAAATTTTAATTACCACAGTATATTAACTGTAATTGCATAGTTACAGACTTTGCTGCTAGCTCTTCAATCCATACACAACTATGTAAATAACAGATGTGCATCATGATCAGTAATCAATCACATCACTTTGTTCAGAGTTTGCTGGTAATTGGTCGCTTCACAGCTGTATTCATTTCACGCACAGACAGCAAAGTGTGTAGTTACGTTGATTCCATGAATCCCAGTGATAAATCCAAGTGACATTTTACTAAAACGGATAACAAAAAGAGAGAATTGGCCAACAATTCATTTACATGTGAACATCCAATTTTTCTGACACCATTTGTTAAAGAGATTATTCTTTTCCTGCTGAATGTCTTGGCACCGTTGTCAAAAACCAGTTGACTGTTGGCAGGGGAGGGATAATTTAGGATTATGGGATTAACAGATACACACCACTATATAAAAAATAGATAAACAACAAAGGATTTACTGTATAGCGCAGGGAACTATATTCAATATCTTGTAATAGTGTATAATGGAAAAGAATCTGAAAAAAATATATACATATATATAAACTGAATCACTTTGCTATACACCTGAAACTAACACAATATTGTAAACCAACTATACTTCAATTAAAAAATAAATTTAAAAAATCAATTGACTATAAATTTGAGGATTTATTTCTGCACTCTCCATTGTATCCCATTGATCTATATGTCTACCTTTGTACCAGTACCACACTGTCTTGATTACTGCAGTGCTGCAGTAAGTTTTGAAATTGGGATACATGAGTCCTTCAACTTTGTTCTTCTATTTCAAGGTTGTTTTGATCTCCTTGAATTTCCATATGAATTTTAGGGTCAACTTGTCAATTTCTGTAAAGAAGCCAGCTGAGATTTTCATAGGAATTGCCTTGAATCTGGAGATCGAGTTGGGTTGCATACTATTTTAGGATATATACGTTTCCCATTCATTTCCTTTCAACTTTTCTGCTTTCTTATGTTTTTTGATATGTCTCAGTAAATAACTTAACTGGTTGTATGTTTCTTAAGACCAGTCTGACAATCTTTGTTCAGTTTAGCTACTTGAATATTTGGGTTAACTCTATAGCCTTATTTTTGTTCTGTAAGTTCCTCTTTTCCACTTTTCTTTCCCTTCTTTCTCACCTTCTTTTATTCCACAGTTTCCTTATCTTTCAATTTCAAGATTATGCCCTCTGATTTTATTTTTAAATGGTTATCCATTCCTGAGACTACAATATGAAAACTTACAAAAATTTGGAACTAATTAATACTCTTCTGACAACAAAAGAAACTTTAAATACTAGGTTCATTTACTGCTCCCTCTCAGTTTGTGTCGGTATTATATTTTAATTCTATATATTTATATACTTTAACCCTCTAAGACTTAATTACTTTCTAAAGTAATTAAGTTACTATTTATTTAATATTAATTAGTACTAATATTAAATATTTATTTAGATTTATTCATATATTTTCACTTGCTTTACTCTGTTCTCCTTTCTGAATCTCTGGCATCTGCAACAAATATTATTCTACATTTGGAATTTACTTTAATGGGGTTCTACTGGTGGCAGTTCCTCTCATTATATTTCACTCTCTTGCTTGAAAGATACTTTTGCAAGGCATACACTTGTAGATTGATAGTTCTTTTCCATTGGCACATTAAAGCTATAATTCGATAGTCAATTGACTGCACTGTTGCTGTTGGGAATCAGCTGTCAGTTAGCTGTCTAGTGTCTCTCCTTTCTTTGAAAGTAATCTGTGTCTTTTCTCTGGCTGCTCTACTCCGGTGTCTCTGCTCAGTTCTGAAAAGCTCTCAGTTATTGCCTCTCTCGACTCTCCTTCTAGAACTCTGATTAAGTGTATACTTCAGACCTGAGTCTATCATTCTAAATTCCAAGTTTCTTTCTTGTTTGCTTTCTTTTATCTTTTTTTTTGTCAGAACAAAAGCTTTATTATACATCTTGGTTTGAAACTTATCAAACAATAGCAAAGCCTGCCTATAAGATCATTTTCTAGCCTCTTTCATATATTCCACCTCTTTGCCTCTCTGTTCTGATTTCTGAATAATTTCTTTTCTTAAAAAATTTGAGACATTATTGACATAAGACATTATATTAGTTTCAGGTGTACATCAAAGTGATTTGATACTTGTATATATTGTGAAATGATCAGCACGATAATTCTAGTTAACATCTTTCATCACCACACAGTTACAATGTTTTTCTTGTGAGAACTTTTAAGATTTATTGTCTTATAAATAATTTCTTCTGAAATGTCTTCCAATCCACTAATTCTCTAATTAATTGTGTCTAAATTGCTGTTAATCTCTTCAATTTATTGAGTTCCTAATTTCAATCATGATTTTTTTCTTGCTTTCTGAAGTTCAATGAAATCGTTTTTCAAATATGGTCATTCTTTAGAATTTCTTGTTTCCCACACACATGTTTACTTCTTTAAACATAGTAAGTATACCTCTTCATATTCTGTGTTTAATAATTCCCAAATCTAAATTATTTCCACATATGGCTCTGCTGTCTGTTACTTTTTGCTAATTCTCACTTATGGTAATTCAATTCCTCGTTTGATTATTAACTTTTTTTGTGAGCTGCTCACTTTCCTTACAAAATAATTTGAACAAATTCTTTGAGATCTAGGACAAAGGTGAATTTCCTCACAAAGGATCTATGTTTGCTTTTGCTAAGTGTCTGGGAATATTAACAGGCCAGAATCACTTTAAATTTATGACTAGAGATGTCTTGAGTCACCCCAGCAGTGTGATTTGGGGCTGCATGATGACAGCTTCTCGGCCAATTTTTTCCTCCTTGTCCTGCTTGGCACCACCAAGAAAATATTCTTTTGTAGTCCCTGGGGGAGTGGGCGGGAAAGCAAGTTAAGTTCTCCTTTACTGAGGATTTATTCCTTTGGGGAAGAAATCCAGTTTAATAGGAAAAGGACTTCTATTAGACTGTTCACCTTTAATTGGTCTCTGGGCTTGTGTCTTTTACCCCTATGTTTTGAATGGCTTTTGGGAAGTTGAAATCCTCAAACACCCAAATTCCTCAATTGTTTTCAGGACAAAACTGATTTCATTACTTCACTTCTCTATGTTCTCACATTCTTGGAGGTTTTAGCCTGATAATTCCTTACCTTACAGACCTTCAAGGCTTTTCAATAGATGTTTTCTCGTCTATGAACCGTACTTTTTGTTATTCTCAGCAGTGATGACATGCCAGAAACAGAAAGCCTATACTCCCTCTTTGGCCCACTTCAACATAGCTTCTGGATTCACTAAAACTTTTACAGAGGTCAGAAAAGATCACTAAGCTGCCATATCGATTTGACATACTTTTCCCTCCTATTGAATTCAACCTCTCCAGTTTCTGACACACCTGATTATATTACTTCCCACTTAGAGCCAGTTTCTGCTTCCACAACACCTCACTTTCCTATACAGCTCCTCAATGACCACTCCTCAGGGCTCACATCTGGCTCTTCTCATTTCTGCATTTCCTCTGCCACCATTCTGCCTTCACCTACTAACATCTATCTCTTATATTACTTCAATAGCCTCCTCGTGATGTCCTCTGCCAACTCTTCAACCAATTCTTTCTCAGCAACCAGAGTGATCTTTTAAAAAGGAAAATTATTGGGAGCTTGGGATTAACATACACATACTACTATATATAAAATAAATAACCAACAAGGACCTACTGTATAGCACAAGGAACTCTACTCAATTTTCTGTAATAACCTGTACAGGAAAAGAACCTGAAAAAGAATGAATATATGTATATTATGAATATATGTATAAGTGAATCACTATGCTGTACACCTGATACTAACATAACATTGTAAATCAACTATACTCCAATAAAATTTTTGAAAGATAAAGTTCTTTGAGGGGGACTTCCCTGGCGGTCCATTGGTTAGGACTCCGTGCTTCCACTGCTGGGGGGCGGGGGTTCGATCCCTGGTTGGGGAACTAAGATCCCATGTTCTGCATGGCATGGCCAAAAAAGAAAAAAAAAAAAAGAAGGGACTGTAGAAAAAATAAAGTTCTTTGAGAGCAAAATAAAAAAATAAAAGTGAAAATTAGATCATTTTACCTGGGTCAAACCATTCAAAGTATTGCATTTGAACTTTAGATAAATTCCAAACTATTTACCATTACAGACAACCACAAACTCTGTATGATCTAACTTCTGTCTATATATCCCTAATATCCCCTCATATAATGCCATAGACAAACGGATGTTTTTGTCAGCTCCTCAAACATGTCAAACTCTCTCTCACCTCCGGTTCTTGACAATTGCTGTTCCCTCTTCCTGGAATATTGTTTCCATGCTTTTGACATGACTAACTCCTATTCATACATCATTATCTCACCTTAACTGTTACTTTCTCAGAGACTTTTCCTGACCACCTGATCCAATGGCATCCTGTCCTTTTCCCTTAGAAAATTTATCCTAATTTGCAATTAAATAGTTATTGTAGGTTTATTTATTTAAGGTCTGTTCCCCCAATTATCTTTAAATGTCAAGGAGGTGGAGGCCTTACTTGTTATCTTCCCACTCTATGCCCAGGACTTAGCACAGTGTTTAGCACAAGAAGCATATGTTAAATGATTGATTTATTTCCCCTTAAGCAGACCTACATGAATAGTATAATTATAACTAAAAATTACATGTTGAACGCAGAATTAGAACCAAGGGGTATGAGTTAGATGAGCGGTTCCCAATCTTTTTGGCACCAGGGACAGGTTTTGTGGAAGACAATTTTTCCACGGATGGTGGGGGGGAGAGTTCAAGCGGTAATGCAAGTGATGGCTTAGGTGGTAATGTGAGAGACGGGGAGCAATGGGGAACGGCAGATGAAGCTACGCTTGCCTCCCGCCACTCACCTCCTGCTATGTGGCCTGGTTCCTAACAGGCCTCAGACAGTAGGGTTGGGGAACCCTGAGTTAGATGACAATAATACTCCTAGAAATCAGGCTAAAATAAGATACATCTGTGACTAGACCCATAATGCTTAAAGCCAGGTAGCCTAGATTACTTTCCCCTGCTTAATATTTAATGGATAAGACCAGCACCTTCCTCAATAAATTAATACATAGCCTTTTATTATTGTTATCTACACTTTAGTTAAAGCAAATGAATAATCATCTACAAATAGCATATATTTGTCATGTTGGCTTGGAATTTTGTTATTTGGAATCCCCCCAAATTTCACCCCCCCAAAAGCAAGGGATTTTGGTCAATGAGTGCTAATAATTTTTTGGTAATTGAAGTATTCACTATGCGGTCATTTAGATAAAATAAAGTTACTTTTCAAGCTCAGGCTATGACTATCAGAGGGAATATTTGAGGGAATTGTTCAAATTTAACATAATTTACTTATATCCAAAATTTCGTAGAATAAAGCTTCAAGTTTAGAGACTACTGCCATCTTAACAATATTAAGTCTTCCAATTCATGAACATGGAGTTCTTTTCATTTATTTGGGTCTTTCATTTCTTTCCATAATATTTTGTAGTTTCCAGTCTTGCACTTCTTTCATGTTAAATTTATTCATAAGTGTTTTATTCTTTTTAGTGCTATTGTAAATAGGATTGTTTTCTTAATATCATTTCTGGACTGTTCTTCACTAGTGTATAGAAATACAAGTGATTTTTGTATACGGATATTGTATCCTGCTACCTTGCTATACTGGTTTATAAGCTCTAAGATGTTGTGTGTGTGTGTGAATTCTTCAGGATTTTCTATATAAAAGATAAATTTATAATTTAAAAATTCCCCCCAAAGAAATCTTCAGACCCAGATAATTTTACTGGAGAATTCTACCAAATGTTTAAAGATTTAACTCCAGTTTTGCACAATCCCATCCAGAAAATAGAAGGGGAGGGAACACTTCCCAATTCATTTTGTGAAACTAGTATTACCTCTGCTACCGCTCCAGTGGGGAGGGGAAGGAGCCAGGAATGGCAAGTCCAAGCTGTCCATGTGGTCTCCACTTATACCTTACAGGGGGGAGGGAGGAAGAAGGGACGCTTATTATGGGTCAGCAGAGTGGAAGTCCTGGCTCCTGACTCGGTTTTCTCTGACACTACCCTGGTGGGAGTGTTGCAGCACTTTGTTGCCGCCTGCTTAGTGTGGAATTCTAAGTCAGCTACTGAGCATTTGCTGCTGGAGCTGGGGGTGGGATCACAGATTTTTCTGTGGTGTTTGGCTGGATTAGTGCAGTTCCTGAAAAATGTTTTCTTTCTTGCTAGGCTGCCCCTTTCCTGGCCTTTTGGCTAAAGAGTGCAGGTTTTTACTGGGACTTTTTTGGGTCTGTTCCTCTTGGCATTTCTGGGTTGCCAACTTCTTCATCTCCATGTCTGGGAAAAATGAGGCAAAAAAGAAAACCCGGGGAACTCAACACCATGTTATTCCTCGGGGACCAAGGTCCCTAGCCAGTATGGTTTGTCTGTTTCAGTCCAACTTTCAGAGTCTTCTTCTGTTGTACTTGGAGGGAGGAATAGGAAAAAGTATGTCTATACCATATTCCTGGAAGAGGAAGTCTTCTTAAGTATTTTTTTAACAAAGAAACAAAACACTTTAATTCTCAACGTTTTTCATATTTTAAATTACAGTGTACTAGATACATATTCACTTTACTACATTTTCTTTTCTCTATACATTTATAAACAGTAAAAGAGTTTTTATATTTTGATTAAAATTTTCAAGCTCACAGAACTATCATTACTTTCTCATTATTAAGATCTCTTTGTATAGCTCAGCTTGCGTGGTCATTTTTATAGTCCAGCAGTACCATGCAAAGAGAGGACTTCCTGTACTATAAGCCCAAGAAAGCAACCATTAAAATACAACTACAGGGCTTCCCCGGTGGCGCAGTGGTTGAGAGTCCGCCTGCCGATGCAGGGGACACAGGTTCGTGCCCCGGTCCGGGAAGATCCCACATGCCGTGGAGCGGCTAGGCCTGTGAGCCATGGCTGCTGAGCCTGCGCGTCCAGAGCCTGTGCTCCGCAACGGGAGAGACCGCAACAGTGAGAGGCTTGCGTACCGCAAAAAAAAAAAACAAAAAAAAAACAACTACAAAGAGTTATAACTAATGTCAACAAAGGAGATAAGAAGTAATAATTAAAAATAATCCAAAGGAAGGCAGAAAAAGGAACAAGAAAGAAATGGGACAAATAGAAGATAAATAGTACAAATGTAGACTTAAACCCAAACATATCAATAATCACATTAAGTATAAATGGTTGATACACCTCAAGATTGTCATATTGAATAACAAAGTTTCAAATATATGTCACTTTCAAGAAACTTTAAATATAAAGACACATAGGATAAAACCAAATGGATGGATAAGGATACTGTGGTAACACTAATCAAAAGAAAGCTGAAGTGGTTATATTAATATCAGACAAAGTAGATTCTCAGAGTAAAAACTATTACCAGGGGTAAAGAATATCACTGCATAATGATAAAACAGTTGATTCTTCTGGATAAGATAAGAAGCCTAAATATTTTTGTGCCTAATATCAGAGCTTCAAATTACATGAAGCATAAACTTATAGAATTGCAAAAAGAAACAGACAAATCCACAATTATAGTTGGAGACTTCAACACCCCTCTCTCAATAATTGATAGGGCAAGTAGACAGAAAGTAATTAAGAATATAGAAAAACTGAACAACATTATTGGCTAATTTGACCTAATTAATATTTACACAAAATTCTACCGCTAACAGCAGAATATGTATTGTTTTTAATTACACAGATTGTCCAAGATAAAACATTTTCTGGGCCATAAGATAAGTCCCAATGAATTTAAAAGAATTCAAATAAAACACGTTCTCTGATCACAATGGAATTAAATTAGAAATCAATAACAGCAGGACATCTGGGAAATCTTCAAATATTTGGAAACTAACACACTTTTAAATGACATATGGGTCAAAGTAGAGCTCAAAAGAATTTTAGAAGTATTTTGAACTGAATGAAAATGAAAACACAACAAATTTTATTATAGGTAGCTAAAACAGTGCTCAGAGAAAAACTTAAAGCACTCACAAAGAGGGAAGAGATATGGGAATATATGTATATGTATAACTGATTCACTTTGTTATAAAGCAGAAACTAACACACCATTGTAAAGCAATTATACTCAAATTAAAAAAAAAAGTATGTGGTAGGGACTTCCCTGCTGGCACGGTGGCTAAGAATCCACCTGCCAGTGCAGGGGACATGGGTTCGAGCCCTGGTCCGGGAAGATCCCACAGGCCGCGGAGCAACAAAGCCTGTGCGCCACAACTACTGAGCCTGCAAGCCACAACTACTGAGCCCGCGTGCCACAACTACTGAAGCCCATGAGCCTAGAGCCTGTGCTCCTCAACAAGAGAACACACCGCAATGAGAAGCACGTGCACCGCAAATGAAGAGTAGCCCCCACTCACCGCAACTAGAGAAAGTCCGCGCGCAGCAATGAAGACCCAACGCAGCCAAAACTAAATTAATTAATTTAAATAAATAAATAAATACCTATGTTATAAAAGAAGCCAGTTCTAAGTTCTCAAATCAATGACTTCAAATTCTGCTGTAAAAATCTAGAAAAAGAACAAATGAAACTCAAAGTAAGCTAAAGAAAAGGAATAAAAGTCAAAGTAAAAATAAGTAAAATTTTAAAATATAAAAACAACAGAGAAAATCAATGAAATTGATTCTTTTTTCTGAGAAGACTAATAATACCTATAAACCTCTAGCCAGATTGATCAGCAAAAGAGAGAGGACACAAATTACTAATATGGAATGAGGCAGATGACATCACTATAAAGTCTACAGATATTAAAAAGACAGAAATGGAAAGTTATGAACAACTTTACATCTATAAATTCAATGACTTGGATGAAACGGAGAAAGTCTTTGAAAGAAACTACCTACTAAAACTCAAGAAGAAATACATAACTTGAGTAACTATCTATAAAGAAATTGAACTTATTGAAAAGCCTTCCACACAGAAAACTCCAATCCCAGATAACATTATTCGTGAATTCTACCCAGCATCTAGGAAAGAAATATTAATTTTACACAAACTCTTTGAGAAAATGAAGCTGGGATACCTCCCAATTCATTCTATAAAGACAGTGTGAATCTGAAACCAAAGCTATACAAAGGAATCACAAGAAATAAAAGCTACAGACCACAATCCCTTATGAGCATAGATACAAAATTTCTTAATAAGATATTAACAAATCAAATAAACTATACAAAGCATAATTCACCAAGTGGGGTTTTTCCTGGGAATGAAAGGTTGGGCTAACATTTGTAAATCAATCAATGTAATTCAGGATATTAAACTAAAAAGGAAAAAAAATGAGCATCACAAGAGACATAGAAAAAGTATTTGACAAAAACCAACGTTCATCTCTGATAAAAAATCTCACTAAACCAGGAATAGAATGAAACTTCCTCCACCTGATAAAGGGCATCTACTAAAACCTACAGCTGATATCATACCCAGTGGTGAAAAGCTGAATGCTTTTTTTTTTAAGGGCTTCAAATGCTTGGCTTATTTATTTACTTATTTGTTTGTTTGTTTATTTATTTATTTTTGGCTCTGTTGGGTCTTCATTTCTGTGCGAGAGCTTTCTCTAGTTGTGGTGAGCGGGGGCCACTCTTCATCGCGGTGCGCAGACCTCTCACTATCGCGGCCTCTCTTGTTGTGGAGCACAGGCTCCAGATGCGCAGGCTCAGTAGTTGTGGCTCACGGGCCTAGTTGCTCCGCGGCATGTGGGATCCTCCCAGACCAGGGCCCGAACCCGTGTCCCCTGCATTAGCAGGCAGATTCTCAACCACTGCGCCACCAGGGAAGCCCAAGCTGAATGCTTTTGCACTAAGATTGGGAGCAAGGTAAGGATGTCTGTCCTCCCCATTTATATTCAGTATATCACTAGAGTTTCTAACCAATGAAACTAGGCAAGAAAAAGAAATAACATCTTTCCAGATTGAGAAGAAGTAAAACCAGTTTTATTCTTTGAGACATGATCTTCTGTGTACAAAATCCTATGGAAGCGACAAAAAAATTATTACAACTAATAAGTAAGTTTAGCAAGGTTGTAAGATACAAGATCAATGTCAATAAAAATCAATTGTATTTCCATATACTAGCAACAAAGGGAAATTGAAATAAATAATATCTTTTATAATAGGATAAATCTGGCAAAAGATGTGAAAGACCTGTACACTGGAAAATATAAAAATTGTTGACAGAAATCAAATAAGACCTACGTTGATGGAGAGATACACTGTGCTCATGGATTCAAAGATTTAACACTTCAGATATCAATTCTCCCCCAAATTGATCCATAGGTTCATCATAATCCCAATCCAAATCCCAGAAGATTTTTTTGGTAAAAATCAATAAGCTGATTATAAAATCCATATGGGATGCATGAACATATATGCACAACTGATTTCTGACAAAGTGCAAATGCAACTCAGTGGAGAAAGGATTGTATTTTCAACAAATGGTACTGGAATATTTTAATATCCATATGCAAAAAAAATAATTTTTATCCGTATCTCACATCAAATACATTCACTCGGGCTTCCCTGGTGGCGCAGTGGTTGAGAGTCTGCCTGCCAATGCAGGGCACACGGGTTCGTGCCCTGGTCCGGGAAGATCCCACATGCCGTGGAGCAGCTGGGCCCGTGAGCCATGGCCACTGGGCCTGCCTATGCTCCACAACGGGAGAGGCCACAGCAGTGAGAGGCCTGTGTACCGCCAAAAAAAAAAAAAATACATTCACTCCAAATGTATCACAGACCTACTCTAAACTATAGTCTTAAAACTATATAACTTATAAAAGAAAATCTTGGAGAAAATCTTTTTTGACCTTAGAGGAGGCAAAGATTTCTTGGATATAACACCAAAAGCACATCCATGAAGGAATAAATTTATAAATTGGACTTCATCAAAATCTAAAACTTCTGCTCTTCATGGGACCCAGTTCAAGAAATGTAAAAGTAAGGCATTGACTGGAAGAAAATAATCGCAAATCTTGTATCTGATAAAAGACTTGTATACAGAATGTATAGAACTCTTACAGCTCAATAATAAAAAGACAAGTAACCCAATTAAGAAAAAAAAAAGCAGAAGATTTGAATCGACACTTTACCAAAGAAGATATACGTATGGCAAATAAGCACATGGAAAAGATGCTCCACGTCATTAGTCATTAAAGAAATGCAGATTAAAACCACAATGAGGGCTTCCCTAGTGGCGCAGTGGTTGAGAGTCCGCCTGCCAATGCAGGGGACACAGGTTCGTGCCCCGGTCCGGGAAGATCCCACATGCCGCAGAGCGGCTGGGCCCGTGAGCCATGGCTGCTCGGCCTGAGCGCCCAGAGCCTGTGCTCCGCAATGGGAGAGGCCACAACAGTGAGAGGCCCGTGTACCGCAAAAAAAAACACAAAAAACCCACAATGAGATATCACTTCACACCTATTAGAATGACTAAAATTAAAAAGACTGATTGTGGGACTTCCCTTGTGGTGCAGTGGGTAAGAATCTGCACTCCCAATTCAGGGGGCCTGGGTTCAATCCCTGGTCAGGGAGCTAGATCCTGCCTGCATGTTGCAACTGAGTTCACATGCCACAACTAAGGAGCCCACCTGCCGCAACTAAGACCCGGCCCAACCAAATAAATAAATAGATACATAAATATTAAAAAAAGGACTTATTGTACCAAATGTTGGCGAGGATCTGGAAGAACTGGAACTCCTGTACACTGCTGGTGGGAATGTAAAATGATACAAGCACTTTGGAAAGCAATCTGGTAATTTATTTTTATTATTATGATTATTATTGAGGTATAATTGACAAACCACATTATATAAGTTTCAGGTGTACAACATAATGATTAAATATTTGTATATATTGCAAAATGATCACCACAATTAGCCTAGTTAACATCTGTCATCTTACACAGTTACAGAATTTTTTTTCTTGTGATGAGAAATTTTGGCAATTTCTTAAAAAGCTTAATATACACCTACTATATGATCCAACCATTCTACTCCTAGCTATTTATCCAAGAGATATGAAACCATATGTCCATTTCAAAGACTTGTACATTGGTATTTATAGCAACTTTATTTATAATAGCCCAAAACTGAAAGCAACTCAAATGTCTTTCACAGCTGAGTGGATAAACAAATTCTGGAATATTCACACAATGTAACATTATTCAGCCATAAAAAGGAATGAACTTTTGTTACATATAACAACATGGATAGTTTCAAAATAATTATCCTGAATGAAGCCAGACAAAATGACTCTATAATAAATGATTCCATTTATATTAAAATTCTAGAAAAGGCAGACTTGTCTATAGTGACATAAAGCAGGTCAGAGGTTTTCAAGGCATGGGGTGGAGGGAGGAGGGACTACAAAGGGGCACCAGAAACTTTAAGGGGTGATGGATATGTTCATTATCTTGATTGTGGTGATGATTCCATGGGTATATACGGATGGCAATAATTATCAAATGATGTACTTGTAATAGGTACAGCTTGTTTTATGTCAATTATACCTCAATAAAGCTGTTTAACAAGTATTTTTAAAAGCTGCAACTAGATGAATAAGTTCAGGAGATCTAATGCACTGCATAGTGATAATAGTCAACAACACTGTATTATATATATATATTTTTCAAAGTTGCTAAGAGACTAGATCTTTTTTTTCTTTAATATTTTTATTCAGCAGGTTCTTATTAGTTATCGATTTTATACATATCAGTGTATATATGTCAATCTCAATCTCCCAAGTCATCCCACCACCACCACCACCACATCCCCCAGCCGCTTTCCCCATTTGGTGTCCATACATTTGTTCTCTACATCTGTGTCTCAATTCCTGCCCTGCAAACCGGTTCGTCTATACCATTTTTCTAGGTTCCACATATATGCATTAATATACGATATTTGTTTTTCTCTTTCTGACTTACTTCACTCTGTATGATAGTCTCTAGATTCATCCACCTCTCTACAAATGACCCAATTTAGTTCTTTTTATGGCTGAGTAATATTCCATTGTATATATGTACCACATCTTCTTTATCCATTCCTCTGTTGACGGGCATTTAGGTTGCTTCCATAACCTGGCTATTGTAAATAGTGCTGCAATGAACATTGGGGTGCATGTGTCTTTTTGAATTATGGTTTCCTCTGGGTATATGTCCAGTAGTGGGATTGCTGGGTCATATGGTAATTCTATTTTTAGTCTTTTAAGGAACCTCCATACTGTTCTCCATAGTGGCTGTATCAATTTACATTCCCACCAACAGTGAAAGAGGGTTCCCTTTTCACCACACCCTCTCCAGCATTTGTTGTTTGTAGATTTTCTGATGAGGCCTATTCTAACTGGTGTGAGGTGATACCTCACTGTAGTTTTGATTTGCATTTCTCTAATAAGTAGTGATGTTGAGCAGCTTTTTGTGTGCTTCTTGGCCATCTGTATGTCTTCTTTGGAGAAATGTCTATTTAGGTCTTCTGCCCATTTTTGGATTGGGTTGTTTGTTTCTTTAATATTGAGCTGCATGAGCTGTTTATATATTTTGGAGATTAATCCTTTGTCCGTTGATTCGTTTGCAAATATTTTCCCCCATTCTGAGGGTTGTCTTTTCATCTTGTTTGTAGTTTCTTTTGCTTTGCAAAAGCTTTTAAGTTTCATTAGGTCCCATTTGTTTATTTTTCTTTTTATTTTCATTACTCTAGGAGGTGGAACAAAAAACATCTTGCTGTGATTTATGTCAAACAGTGTTCTTCCTATGTTTTCCTCTAAGAGTTTTATAGTGTCAAGTCTTACATTTAGGTCTCTAATCCATTTTGAGGTTATTTTTGTGTATGGTGTTAGGGAGTGTTCTAATTTCATTCTTTTACATGTAGCTGTCCTGTTTTCCCAGCACCACTTATTCAAGAGAATGTCTTTTCTCGATTGTATATCCTTGCCTCCTTTGTCATAGATTAGTTGACCATGGGTGTGTGGGTTTATCTCTGAGCTTTCTATCATGTTCCATTGATCTATATTTCTGTTTTTGTGCCAGTAACATACTGTCTTGATTACTGTAGCTTTGTAGTATAGTCTGAAGTCAGTGAATCTGATTCCCCTAGCTCCGTTTTGTTCCCTCAAGACTGCTTTGGCTATTTGGGGTCTTTTGTGTCTCCATACAAATTTTAAGATTTTTTTTTCTAGTTCTGTAAAAAATGCCATTGGTAATTTGATAGGGATTGCATTGAATCTGTAGATTGCTTTGGGTAGTATAGTCATTTTCACAATATTGATTCTTCCAATCCAAGAACATGGTATGTCTCTCCAACTTTTTGTATCATTTTTAATTTCTTTCATCAGTGTCTTATACTTTTCTGAGTACAGGTCTTTTGTCTCCCTAGGTAGGTTTATTCCTTGATATTTTATTCTTTTTGTTGCAATGGTAAATGGGAGTGTTTCCTTAATTCCTCTTTCATATTTTTCATCCTTAGTGTATAGGAATGCAAGAGATTTCTGTGCATTAATTTTGTATCCTGCAACTTTACCAAATTCATTGATTAGCTCTAGTAGTTTTCTGGTGGACTCTTTAGGATTCTCTATGTATAGTATCATGTCATCTGCAAACAGTGACAGTTTTACTTCTTCTTTTCCAATTTGCCTGCCTTTTATTTCTTTTTATTCTCTGATTTCCATGGCTAAGACTTCCAAAACTATGTTGAATTATAGAGGTGAGAGTGGACATCCTTGTCTTCTTCTTGATTTTAGATGAAATGCTTTCAGTTTTTCACCATTGAGGATGATGTTTGCTGTGGATTTGTCGTATATGGCGTTTATTATGTTGAGGTAGGTTCCCTCTGTGCCCACTTTCTGGAGAGTTTTTATCATAAATGGGTGTTGAAATTTGTCAAAAGCTTTTTCTGCATGTATTGAGATGATCATATGGTTTTTCTGCTTCAATTTGTTAATATGGTGTATCACATTGATTGATTTGCATATACTGAAGAATTCTTGCATCCCTGGGATAAATCTCACTCGATCACAGTGTATGATCCTTTTAATGTGTTGTTGGATTCTGTTTGCTAGTATTTTGTTGAGGATTTTTGCATCTATATTCATCAGTGATATTGGTCTGTAATTTTCTTTTTTTGTAGGATCTTTGTCTGGTTTTGGTATCAGGGTGATGGTGGCCTCATAGGATGAGTTTGGGAGTGTTCCTTCCTCTGCAATTTTTTGGAAGAGTTTGAGAAAAATGGGGGTTAGCTCTTCTCTAAATGTTTGGTAGAATTCACCTGTGAAGCCATCTGGTCCTGGACTTTTGTTTGTTGGAAGATTTTTATCACAGTTTCAATTTCATTGCTTGTGATTGGTCTGTTTATATTTTCTATTACTTCCTGGTTCAGTCATGGCAGGTTATATCGTTCTAAGAATTTTTCCATTTCTTCCAGGTTGTCCATTTTATTGGCATAGAGTTGCTTGTAGTAGTCTCTTAGGATGCTTTGTATTTCTGCGGTGTCTGTTGTAACTTCTCCTTTTTCATTTCTAATTTTATTGATTTGAGTCCTCTCCCTCTTTTTCTTGATGAGTCGGGCTAAAGATTTATCAATTTTGTTTATCTTCTCAAAGAACCAGCGTTTAGTTGTATTGATCTTTGCTATTGTTTTCTTTTTTTCTATTTCATTTATTTCTGCTCTGATCTTTATGATTTCTTTCCTTCTGCTAACTTTGGGTTTTGATTGTTCTTCTTTCTCTAGTTCCTTTAGGTGTAAGTTTAGATTGTTGATTTGAGATTTTTCTTGTTTCTTTAGGTAGGCTTGTATTGCTATAAACTTCCCTCTTAGAACTGCTTTTGCTGCATCCCATAGGTTTTGGATCATTGTGTGTTCATTGTCATTTGTCTTTAGGTATTTTGGATTTCCTCTTTGATTTCTTCAGTGATCGCTTGGTTATTTAGTAACGTATTGTTTAGCCTCCACGTGTTTGTGTTTTTTACAGTTTTTTCCCTGTAATTGATTTCTAATTTCATAGCGTGGTGGTCAGGAGAGGTGCTTGGTATGATTTCAATTTTCTTAAATTTACTGAGGCTTGATTTGTGACCCAAGATGTGATCTATCGTGGAGAATGTTCTGTGCGCACTTGAGAAGAAAATGTAATCTGCTGTTTTTGGGTGGAATGTCTTATAAATATCAATTAAATCTATCTTGTCTATTGTGTCATTTAAAGCTTGTGCTTCCTTATTTATTATCTGTCTGGATGATCTGTCCATTGGTGTAAGTGAGGTGTTAAAGTCCCCCACTATTACTGTGTTACTGTCGATTTCCTCTTTTATAGCTGTTAGCAGTTGCCTTATGTATTGAGGTGCTCCTATGTTGGATGCATATATATTTATAATTGTTATATCTTCTTCTTGGATTGATCCCTTGATCATTATGTAGTGTCCTTCCTTGTCTCTTATAACATTCTTTATTTTAAAGTCTATTTTATCTTATATGAGTATTGCTACTCCAGCTTTCTTTTGCTTTCCATTTGCATGAAATATCTTTTTCCATCCCCTCACTTTCAGTCTGTATGTGTCCCTAGGTCTGAAGTGGGTCTCTTGTAGACAGCATATAGATGGGTCTTGTTTTTTTATCCATTCAGCGAGCCTGTGTCTTTTGGTTGGAGGATTTAATTCATTCACGTTTAAGGTAATTATCGATATGTATGTTCCTATTACCATTTTCTTAATTGTTATGGGTTTGTTTTTGTCGGTCCTTTTCTTCTCTTGTGTTTCCAACTTAGAGACGTTCCTTTAGCATTTGTTGTAGAGCTGGTTTGGTGGTGCTGAATTCTCTTAGCTTTTGCTTGTCTGTAAAGCTTTTGATTTCTCCATCGAATCTGAATGAGATCCTTGCCGGGTAGAGTAATCTTGGTTGTAGGTTCTTCCCTTTCATCACTTTAAATATGTCATGCCACTCCCTTCTGGCTTGTAGAGTTTCTGCTGAGAAATCAGCTCTTAACCTTATGCTAGTTCCCTTGTATGTTATTTGTCATTTTTCCCTTGTTGCTTTCAATAATTTTTCTTTGTGTTTAATTTTTGTCAGTTTGATTACTATGTGTCTTAGCGTGTTTCTCCTTGGGTTTATCCTGCCTGGGACTCTCTGCACTTCCTGGACTTGGGTGGCTATTTCCTTTCCCACGTTAGCGAAGTTTTCGACTATAATCTCTTCAAATATTTTCTCGGGTCCTTTCTCTCTTCTCCTTCTGGCACCCCTATAATGCAGATGTTGTTGCATTTAATGTTCTCCCAGAGGTCTCTTAGACTGTCTTCATTTCTTTTCATTCTCTTTTTCTTTATTCTGTTCCGCAGCAGTGAATTCCACCATTCTGTCTTTCAGGTCACTTATCCGTTCTTCTGTCTCAGTTATTCTGCTGTTGATTCCTTCTAGTGTATTTTTCATTTCAGTTATTGTATTGTTCATCTCTGTTTGTTTCTTCTTTAATTCTTCTAGGTATTGGTTCTTTAATTCTTCTAGCTCTTTGTTAAACATTTCTTGCATCTTCTCGATCTTTGCCTCCATTCTTTTTCCGAGGTCCTGGATCATCTTCCCTATAATTATTCTGAATTCTTTTTCTGGAAAGTTGCCTACCTCCACTTCATTTAGTTGTTTTTCTGGGGTTTTATCTTGTTCCTTCATCTGGTACATAGCCCTCTGCCTTTTCGTCTTGTCTATCTTTCTGTGAATGTGGTTTTTGTTCCACAGGCTGCAGGATTGTAGTTCTTCTTGCTTCTGCTGTCTGCCCTCTGGTCTATATGTTCTCCCAGGTTGTGAAGAAAATTTCCTGAGGTTTAGCCATTAAAGATTACCATACTCCTGAAAATCTTTGACTTATGTCTTGAAATATGGGACCATTTTAATTATCTTTAATTCTATGTCCAGAGAAACTGTCCTTCAAAAATACAGGCGAAATAAAGAGTTTCTCACACAAATACCTTGAGAGGATACATCACCAGCAGACTTGCCCTGCTACTGTTGGAGGGTCTCCTGCAGAGGCGGGGTGGGTGTGGCTGTGGCTCACCGTGTGGACAAGGACACTGGCAGCAGAAGTTCTAGGAAGCACTCCTTCGAGACTAGATCTTAAGTGTTCTCACCACAGAAAGAAATTATGGTGGTAATCACACTGTAATATATAAGTGTATCAAACCAACATGTTGCACACCTTAAACTTATGCAAAGTTACATGTCAATTACATCTCAATAAAAAAATAAACTACAGAAGAAGAGGAATAAGAACATTGAGCATTCTGGAGCGAATTAAGGGAGATTGTAGGATAAGACAGTGTTAGAATCCCTAGGGAGGGGCATGTGTGAGTTTTGAAAACAAGACTTTTTTTGCATTGCAATGATTTGTTTGCAGTTACTATGTCCAATTTATTTTTAAATTTCAAATAGCACTAAAGGAGGACACGACATTTTTAAATGTACCAAAAGAGAGGCATAGGTTTTTTGTTTTTTCGCCATGCCACGCAGCTTGTGGGATCTTAGTTCCCTGACCAGGGATCGAACCCACACCCCCTGCAGTGGAAGCACAGAGTCCTAACCACTTGACTGCCAGGGAATTCCCTATAGGTTTTGAAAAGTTTCAGCATCTCTTTTTCTATTGTTTTAGATACATATGCATTTTTTAAAAGTCAAACAATAGAGTAAGGTTAGAAATGAGAAGAAAAGTCTTCCTTTCTCCTTGTCCCACCATAATCTTCCCTCCTGGGCATTACCATCATTAATGGCTTCTTTCTAATTCATCCCCCAATTTTCTACAACATACAAGCAGAGAAAGAAGGATTGTTTTTGTTTTGTTTGGATGCCAGTAGGATCACACTAAACATAGAGTCCAATACGAATAGATCTCGCTTATTATTTTTAACAGCTGCATGTTATTCCATTGCCTGATGGACCTTAATTTACTTAAGTAGTCACTCATTCATGGGTATTTAAGCTCTTTCTAGCTGTTTGCTATTTCAATATTGTAATGAACATTCTTAGACAATGTTTGCTGTACTGGTGTGCATATATTTGTAGGAGAAAAATCACAAAACTTGCACAGCATGGTGGTATAGAGTGATTAAGTGCATGGACGTTGGCCCCAAAGAGGTTGCCAAGATTTGTATTCTCACTACTATTGTTTGGAGAGTGCCTATGGGCTTCCCGCACACCCCTGCCAATATGAGAAGGTGAATAATGCTGTTTTAATGTGCATTCTTGAACTCTGAGTGATGTTGAGCATTTTCTTATGTTTTACTGTATATTTGTACTCTTTAAAGAAACATTTTGCTAAAGAGAGTTGAAAATGAATGGATGTATATGCACTCTAGGGGAACACAGCAATTATGGTAAATGAAACACACTTCTATGTTACTTGCGCTTAAAAACTTTTTTTCTGTTGCTAACGTAAGTAGTAAATGGATAAAGACAAGAACAATAGAAATACAGTTTTCTGGCATTTAAAAAATAGACCAGTGATCTGTAATGTGCCATGGGCAGTAAAACATATGGTGAGAATTAAGATTTTCAGAGGGATAGAAAGGATGGCTTGTTTCTTTCACTGGCTTAAAGGTTATGACCCACCGTGCACCACGTGACCCATCAGGACCTAGTGACCCACCAATTATCCTGTGGAAAATGGAACTCACTAACTCTTCCTAACTTCTGCCCAAATCGGCAGCTCCTGCTGTGTTCTGCATCTCTGTTAAAGGCATCACATCTACCCGGTCGGCTGAGCTAGAAATCTAGGGGGCGTCCCCACTTCTTTCTCTGCCCCATGCAGCTGCTCCCAGCCCTCGCCTCTTTTACGGGGTCTCTGTGAATCTGAAACAAGGTCCCAGGCCTAGAAGTGCCCCGGCACACTGTCAGGCAGGTGGTGGTCAGGAAAAGGGATTCATTCTTCGCCTATGGCACCATTTGCCTTATCCATCAAGTCCATGCCCAACAACAATAACAAAACCCAGAAAACAACAGAAAATATTTTTTAAAGCGATGCCCTTTACCAGTGATCTAGGACTTTCCACATTGTCTACCTAAGGCTTCTGCCCTACTTGTTAAGCTGGATACCTGGAGGAACCAGTGCGCTGGACAATCACCTTTCGCTAGGCAGGAATAATGGAGTTGTCCATGTGGAACATATTAATTGAAAAATACCCTAATCCTTTACTTTATAAATCGAAAGGATGCTAATGATTTCTTCTCTCCTTACAGATCAGTATTGTTATTTTAGACTTTCGTTTGGAAGGAAAATTCGATGGAATGCTCTCAGAAAGATTTTGGAGAGGAGGTCATAGGAAGGCAAAGGCAGAATGTCTACATGGTGATGGGAAGTGAAATAAAAATCTACAGTCACGACCTCCTGACCCAGTTATAGGTTATCAGTATCTCCTCTATCACAAAGCAGATTTCTGGCCCATGTCTTCCACCACCTTCTGTTGGTGGGTGCTCAGAGACTACAAATTCACTTTAATATGTCTATTACCCTCAGCAAAACATAATCAAGAACATAAATGGCCTGCTTCTAAAAATAATATTATGCATTTCAAAACAAAATATTATGAAGTTTGGATTATCTGCTGTTTTGGATTATCTCTGCCACTGCCCTAGAGGGTCGAATTTCCTCTGCAGCTTCGTAGCCCTTGAAAACATGTGTTTAGTTATAAACATAGGTCCCTCTGGGGAATCTCCAAATGGGAATGTTTCTCTCATTTGTGAGTGAGAAATGCATGCATTTCCTTTGACACAAAGGAGAGCATTAATGCTTGCCAATTTACAGATAATTTCAAAATGTGTTCTAACTCCCAAACTTTTACCAGTCAGCAAAATTTTTTCTAGCATCTATTTGGCAATGAACATGAGTCAACTCAAGAAGTTTAGTTCTTAACTACTATTCTGGGCCATATTTTCAAGTGTGAAAAAATGAGAAGTATTTTTTAAATTAGAAAAGCTGTCAAAAGTAGTCTCTCTCTCACTCCATTCTCCTGTAACACCCAGACCCTTATGCAGGGGCAACCACTGTTAGCAATTTCTTAAGAATACCTTTAGAAATAACCTATACAAATACATGTACATATGTGTATATTTATCCCCTCCTTTTTGCATAAATGGGAACATATTATTCATATTCTCCTACATTATTTTTTACTTGCTATATCTGAGAGATTGTTCCATATCAGATCTACCTGTCGATCCATCTATCTTTATTTTTAACAATATCACAGTATTCCATTGTGTGACTATACATTAATCTATTTAACCAGTCTTTATTCTAGATATATAGATTGTTTATAGGTTTCTTTCCAATTACAGGCAATACTGTTATAAAACATTACACCTCGCTCTTTTTAAAAAGCCAATGTAGAAGATACACAAAAGTAGAGAAACAATACAATGAACTCCTGTATACTGAACACCCAACTTTAACAGTAATCAACTAACTCATAGTTATTATTTTGAGGCAAATTTCTCCCATAAATATTTCTTTATGTATCTATAGAGATAAGGACTCTTTAAAAAATTAAACACATACCATTGCCATACCTAAAAAATAACAATAATTTCCTGATATCAAAAACATGCTGTCAGTGTTCAAATTTCCCCTAAGGACAATCGTTTACAGCTGATCTATTAAAAGTCAGAATCCAAACAAGGTCCACATACTGCATTTGATGGACATGCCTCTTACGTCACTTTTAATTTAGAAATTCTCCCTCCCTTTTTTTCCCCTTGCAATTATTTGTTGGCAAAACTGGGTTGTTTGTCCTGCAGTTTTCCGCATTCTGGGTTTTGCTGACTGCCTCGCACGGTGTTGTTTAACGCGTTCTCCTCTCTTCCTCATCTTTCCTCCAAACTGGTAGTTTGATAAGCAGGCCTCATCAGATTCAGGTCCAATGCTTTGGCAAGAGCACTTCCTAGATGGTGCTGCGTACTTCCCTCAAGAGACCATAAGCATTCTGCTATAGTGGTGAAAGGGTGACTGTTGAATACATTTCTTTAAGTAGAATTGTTTGTACCATTTTTAAATTTTGATAGCTATTACCAAATTACCTTATGCCTTCCACAGAAATTATGCCAATTTACATTCCCATCTGAAATAAATGAGTCTCTGTTTCTCCATACCGACACTGCTTTATCAGGATCTTCTTAGCCTTTGCCAATCTGATACACAAAAGATGTTATCTTGTCGAGTGTTAATACAATCTAGATTTGACTAGAACCAGAATTCATATTGTTGAAGCCCAATTTCTTTCTTCTTTGGCTCACATGAGTACAATATTGTAGGTCGATGTATCTGTAACTGCGGTAATATGATCCATGTAATCTATAAGCCAAAATGAATTGGCTTGGGTGAAATATTTGTTAAAACTTAATGTAAAGGCAAATGTGCAATGCTACTGCCTTTGCTTTGTCAGTGCAGATGCAGTTCAAAGAAATTTTGTGTGTATATTTAGAATATTGCTAGGATTTTGCAAGTCTAGAGCACCAGCCCTGTGCCGAGTATGTAGAGGGATCCAGTGATGACTAAGACCAAGATCTTTGTGCCAACGAGCTTACAGTCCAGTAAGGGAGGTGAGACGCTTAATTATAATGCAGTTAAAATTCGGGGGAAGGAGGGGTCACTTCACCCGGAGGGATCCCGAAGAGGTAGCACTTCAAATGGGCCTTGAAGAATGGATAAGTCTCAGAAAGACAGAGATGGAGACAGCATTCCAGATCGCAAGAAGGGCATGAGCAAAAACTGGAGATGAAGAAAGCACACGATATATCTGAGGAATCCTGAGCAAGCCAGTTGGGCTGTAGAATAGATAAAGGACCTGTGAAAAATTGAAGGGATCACAGATCTGGGAAGCATAGAAAACCAAGCTAGTTAGCATCATTCCTGAGACACAATGTTTTGAAAGACTAAAAGGAAGTAACTGTCACTGTAAAAAGGAAAAGGCCAAATAGGTGATTTTTAAAAAAATGGTATCACATGGTAAGTTTGAATAGTAGTCACCTTACAACATATTACCATTATATCTTATCTTAACAATCCTCAATGATAATTTTTGTGTGCACTTAATGTGTGCCAACCAAACACGGTTTCTATACTGTTCTACATAGCCTGGTTAGGAAAAAAATAGAAGAAGCTACCTTTCTTCCTTGCTTAATCAAAGCTAGATGGCACTGAGGGATTTGGTTTGGTTTGGTTTGGTTGTTTATTTTTAATTATAGTTTAGAGTAACAAAAAACTCTTGAGGGAAAATTTCAGAATTCTTAATAATCACACCAGATTACCAGCCCCAGTGAATTTCTCTACATTATGACTGGGGAGAAGAGACACCATTCATCTTCTAGAAAGTTGGGCTTCTGTGAATGGCAAGCTATAACAATCATCAGCGTTTTCTGCTGCCAGGTACTGAGTCATGTCAGAGAATAAGTACCCTTCGAGGCAGCGCCGTCCAATAGAACTTTCTGCAATGATGGCAACATTCTGTATCTTCATTGTCCAGTACAGGAGCCACCAGCTGCATGTGGCTAGTGAGTACGTGAAATGTGGCTACTGAGACTGAGGAACTGCATTTTTTTGTGTTGTCGAATTTTCATTAATTAAACTTCAAATATAAAATAGCCACATGTGGCTATTGGCTAAAACTAAAAAATGGTTTTTTAGTTTTAACTAAAAAATGCTTTTAACTTAAAAATGGTTACTCACTTTTCCCTGGAAGACTGAGTTATCGATGAAAATAGCATACAACACAAATTCATAAAGCACTTTAATGTTCATACTCTCATGAGGGCAAGAGATTCAGTCTGGAGCAAATAGAACTTTTCACACCATGAACATTCCATTTATAGTCAGAGGCAATGGTAATTTACTTCTTTATGCCAGTTTACTGGGTCCTATTCTTTTAACAAAGGCAAGCATGCCTATATTGTACAACACACTTTAAAGTACAGATAATAAAAGATTAAAATCCTTAAGTAGCAATGATCCAACTATGAACACTGCTGCTAACTTTTTGACTTTAACTGAGCTGGCTTTTCTTTTTCTCCAAATGTCTTGAAGGCTAACCGCTCTGGATACTTCATGCAATAGAATTATGCCTTAAATTACTAACCAAGAGCCCCTTTTGCAGACTTTTTAAAATGGAATTTCAGATTCATTAGAACAAAAGGATGCACTTTTCTCGACCTTGGGAGCTTGTGATCATTGGGAGATGAAAAGAGTAGTGACACTAAGGAAAACTATTGTCCAGAAAAATAAGCCTCTCCAAGGGGCACCAGGAATCCACAATAAAATCCCTGTTTCCAAGAAAATCCAGGCATTTCCATCAAAAAAGCCTGGAAAGATAAATAGAATGTCCTTAAAAGCCACAGGTTTTTAATAATACAAAATGTCTAAGTCCAGGGTAAACAAAGAGCTAAGAAAAACTAACATCTACTAACTCAAGTTTCTCAAGACCCAGGTCGTGACCTAGAGCCTGATCACAAGGTATTTTCAAAAGAGCTGCTTTTCCTGTGCCTGCGATGAGTTTATTTTGTGGAACTTATTTGGCTGCAGAACTCAACAACTGCAAGAAATTTTAAAGCCAGGTGAATTACCATGACTCCTTCAGTTCACAACATTAAGAAATGGGAGCTGGGGGCTCATTTAAAAAGTGGTGTCAGTGCCTTTCATGTAACAACCAAAATGAACGGGGCTGATTCGTTGAATCCGAAGTTAACACGCTTCTTTTCATCTTATCATTATCCTGATACATTAGTTCCTCTCTCACCTGAATTCCCAAAAGTGATGAGTGAAGCTTTTCAAAATGTGATGGATTCTTCATCTTTGATGCTTTCTGAATGAACTATTTAAGTATAGTTCTTTCCGATTTCAACCCTCTAGGAGGCAGAAGTCAACAGATCTCTCTTCCTTTTGTTGCACAAGCTATTTAAACTTGCTGCTACACCACATCCTTTCTCTGACCGGCTGACTTCCAGGAACTAACCTGTGGTTTTGAAAACAGTATTTTCCATAGCAGGCTGTATTAGTTATTATTGACATTATTCATGTATTCTGAAGGTGTGCCCCAGGGCTTTTACAATGGGCTACTAAAAAAAAAATCAAACAGCAATAAACAAAAGACAGAAGCCTTGCTCAACCACCTAAATGTTAATTCATTTGTTTTTGGACTTAGCACTTTGTTCACTGAGATAGGCTCTGAAAATGCTAAAAGCAAGGACAAAACGAATTTCCCATGGTCCCTAAAGTGGGTTTTTTTTTTTTGCATGATTTTTATAAATAATTCAAGAATGTGTCATTCTTCTTTTTAAAGTTCTGTTAAGTAACAGCTCCTGAGAATTAAGCTGTCACTACTGAGTGTCTATTTTACCCTAGAACTAGCTCAGTAACCTTTTCAGTCTTTAACCAACGATGAGTGAGACCATCCTCTTACTCTAAGATTTATTTAATGTAAACTATTTTGATTTTTTAATGATTTAGAATAAATGATGTAAGGCTGGCAAAAAAATCATTAAAGAGCAGGCTCTCATGCTTATTAGAAGAACGGTTTTCTGAGCACTTTTAAAAAGTCAGGTTGAGGCTGTATGTCAGGGCTCAAGTTTCACAGCCATCTCCACTTTGAAACATAATATATAAAAGCGGAGGTTTTTTATTCGGAATCAAGTGTGTTTTCTGCTTAAGTGGGAAACATTGTAACATTTAAACTATGGTCAAGCTCTCCACTTTGAAATAGAAGGATCCGAGGAAAGAGCGATGGCTAGTTTGTTGCTGAAAGAAAGAATCTTTGTGAGATGTTACTGCTGTCCCTTTGGCTGAAATGGCGACCAGCACTAATCTAAAGGTCAAGCTCGTAACAATGCTTTCCGAGTAGTGCGTTTTAACATCATTAAAAACAATCTATAAAACGAAAGGGCTAAATCCAACCACTTCATACTGATCATTGTACAATTTCAATTTTGTTAATTACATGTTTATTATTGGCTCAGAATTAGGGCTGGAGGGAATTTAGATAAATGTATGATAGTGTCTTAATCCTTAAAGAACTTCATTTGTGAATTTAAATAAGTGTACGATGGTTTCTTAATCCTTAAAGAATTTAATATGGGGTTGGCCTGGTGAAACATTTAGGAAACAGTGTAAATGCCTAACTAGCAGCGTAAACAAGGAAAGGCAAGGGGAATGCGCTTTAACTCCGAGTTCTCCAATTTTACATTTCTAAAAAACACGAATGCTTTTTGTAGATGCTGACACAATAAAAAAAACGCTATTTTGGCAGGGAAGATAAACATTTGATAAAGTCTATATTAGTGAGAATAGACCTGCTACGCTGCTGCAACTCCTATCTTTCAGGTAGGAAGCACCCTGCATAAAGAGGTATTTAGTAGATATTAAATTACTTGAAGTCAGATTATCTGGGTTCCAGTTCAGCTGTGTAACTTTGAGCAGGTCTCTTTAACTGCTGGCTGCACTGCACTTTCTTGATGAGATTGGTCTTTCAGAGCTCTTCCGGCTCTACAATTCTCTGGATTTTATGAACACTCTCTACAGTTTGTGTTTGATCTGTGTGTGTGTGTATGTGTGTGTGTGTGTGTGTGTGTAGGTACAGACCCACACAGATAGATACAAACCCTATATATTGTACTATGTACTAGTTGCTAGGGGCAACCACCACAGAAAAGGAAAGCAGCTGTGTCCAAATTCCTCACAGGTCTGGCATGGTCCAGGAGGACCTGAGACCAAGTTACACTTCTGTCACTGAGTTAGATGAAGCGCTCCTTAACCAGCTGTCTGTGGCTCTGGTTCTAGAGTATGGCCCGGGGGCAGTGGGGTGCAGAGGTGTTTAAACTTGTAGGGCTCCTCAGTCACGGCTCCTCCACTTACCAGTCGTGTGGCTTTTGACAGTTAAATAACTTCAGTTTCCTCAGTTGCAAAATGGGGAGATGGTAAAAAGTTTAGCTTATAGGGTCGCTGTGAGGATTTTTATGACAATATATATAAAGCTAAAGCACTTAAAAGCATGCTTGGCACATAATACATATTCAATAAATGTTAGCTGTTATTACGAGATGGATATAGAGTGAACCTGTTATTAACAGAGATGGGACTTGATGACTGGAAACATTGGGAAAGCAATATTAACAGCTAACAGCCATGCTGTGCATAATGAATAAGAAAGAGGGAAGAGGAGTTGGTGCTATTAATAGAGTGGTCGGTGCCACAAGGCAGCGAAAATCCCCTAAGCCTTTGCTGTCCAATATGGTCGCCACCAGCCACGTGTGCTATGGGGCACTTGAAATGCATTTAGTCGGAAATGAGACGTGCTGTAAATATAAAATACACACCAGATTTGGTAAAAAGGTAAAATATCTCATTAATAATTTTATATTGGTTACATAGTCAAATAAGTATATCTTGCATATATCGGGTTAAATAAAATATAGTGGTGAACTTTATTTCACCTGTTTCTTTTTACTTTGTAATTTTATTTTTAATATTTATTTATTTGGCTGCGCTGGGTCTTAGTTGAGGCACGCAGGATCTTTAGTTGCCACGTGCAGGATCTTTAGTTGTGGCATGCGAACACTTAGTTGCCACATGTGGGATCTAGTTCCCTGACCAGGGATCAAACCCAGGCCCCCTCCATTGGGAGCGTGGAATCTTAGCCACTGGACCACCAGGGAAGTCCTCTTTTTACTTTTCTAATGTGGCTATAAGAAAATTTTAAATTACACGTTCAGCTTGTATTATCTTTCTTTTGGATAGCACTGCTCTAAAGTGTTAAAGGAGCCAACTGTCCCTGTCCTTAAAAATTTTTCCCCAGTAAGTCTCTCACTGGAGGCTAAACTACCATGTGACCTTCTGTCCCAGAAAGTTCTATTTCCCTTCCTCCCAGAAGCTCTTAGAGAAGTCATCTTCTATTACTGCCACGAGTACTGGGCTCTACTCTGATTTACTAATCCACATGCTCCCATCATAGCTTTGCTGTGTCCCTTTTGGGGTGAGGATAAAGATTTCTGAAACGGTGCTGAGTGACAGGTCAGCCTGGCTTCAAGCACAGGCTCCATCACATCAAATTACGTATCCTGTCAGAGCCTCAGTTCATCATCTAGAACAGAAGGGTAACAGTAACAATTACCTATCTAATAGGGCCACAGTGGGAGATATTTATATAAAGTATTTAGAGCAGTGCCTGGCACATAGTAAACCTTCAATCAATGTTACAGGTTATTAACATCTTTGCCTGCTGTGTTTTTTGGGGTGAGGGGTCTGAATTAGTAAATCCGTCTTGAGTTTAGGTGAAAAATCTACCCAAGCTATTCTGTTGATGAATGATAAGACGATGGGATCACCAAAGATTTCACATTTGGGGTATTGGTATCTCTTGTTTAAGGTAACTGATGGAGTAGAGATAGCAGTTGAGACCATTTCTTAGGGGCCAAGTGGCAGTGAAGAACAGACTTTGTGAATGTGAAGCAAATGAAGGGGCAGAGATCTCCCGGAGCTGTGGCATTTGGGATTGCTGAGAAGGAGCGATTGAGCAAGGTGTGTGGAGACATGAGTTGCTCACTCAACCTCTGTCGACCCCATTTTCTGCAAACAGATCATTATTCTCTTTCTAAATACCTAAGTACACAATTGAAACAAAATGGAACTCCAGGGCTATGGTAGTTCCGAGAAGGCAGAAATCACCGCTTGCTGGATTTAACAAAGAAAGCTTCCTGCAGGAGGTGTAACTTGAAATGGCCCTTAAAGAATGGGAGGAGAGAGACCTAGAGACCACTGATCTGTCCACATCTCTGCCAATCCTGTGTCCACGTCATGAGGTGAAGTATGAATCCACTTTGGACACACAGTCAGAGGGGTTCCCAGAATCTTTCTGCTGACTTACGTGAATGAAAACCCTTATTTATAGCTTAAAAGATGAGGTAAGGGGGCTTCCTTGGTGGTGCAGTGGTTGAGAGTCCGCCTGTGGGTTCGTGCCCCGGTCCAGGAAGATCCCACATGCCGCGGAATGGCTGGGCCCGTGAGCCATGGCCTCTGAGCCTGCGCGTCCGGAGCCTGCGCTCCGCAACGGGAGAGGCCACAACAGTGAGAGGCCCGCGTACAGCAAAAAAAAAAAAAAAAAAAAAAAAAAAGATGAGGTAAAATGCAACTGGAGCCTCGGGTTCCAATCCTCACTCTTGTGGAGTATTTTTCTGTGTGGTAGGCCTATGTGGAATTATGCCACATTACTTCCTGATTTATTGCACTCTTTGTGAGCAAATGTTTTGTGTTAACATTTATATCCACAAAAGAGGAACATTTTTGGCAGATTATTGAATACTTAAATGTAATAAGCACCTTAAATTTATGAGAAATCGTCAGTTAATCAATAAAGAAAATGGACGGAAATAAAGAAAAAAGTTCATGACAGAGATAAAAAGCCAAAGTCTCCATTAATTCTCCACACACCATCTCAACTCTCTCTCCAGAGGTAACTGATTCATTAGTACTATTATTGCAGTTAAAAGGAAGACCAGGAAGAAGGGGTGGGGGGTAGGGGGAAAGGAAGAACAAAAAAGAGGGGGGAATGAGATAAAGAGCAAAGATTTATGGAATGGGAAGAGACCTCAGAGGTAATCTAGTAAGTGATTTGCTTAAATGTCATTCAGCTAGTTAGTGACAGAGAGCAGACTCAAGCTGAGATCTCCGGATTCTCACTCCCGGTCGCTTTCGACATTACCACAAGGTTTGGGGAGAGGGTAGGTTAAAGCAGTCAGCGGGAAGGGAAAAGCCCCAATTCCCAGCCTCAGTCTTCTTAGAGTTCCAACCCCTCCCCCTCTTTGAGATGCAAAACCCTCTCTCTAACACTTTGAACTGGCTTTCCTTAATCTTGCCTACGCCTTTCTATTCCTAACCACCAAAAGGAACTTCTCTGCGAGCTGTCTAAATCTTTACAAAGAAATTCCCTAGACTTATCTTTATTTACTAGGGGAACATTGCTTGATCTCTCAGTTATATATTTTTAGACAGAGTTAAAGAATTGCTCATGTTATCTAGTGCTTTACATATGGTTTTTGGTCGTTAGTAAACACTTAGTGTTGAAATAGAATTTACAAAGTGGAAGAGAGCTGCCATTTCTGATATCCCCCAATACAAATATTCAACCTAGTCACTAGACCAACAGTGGAAGTGTCAACACACTCTGAAAGGGTCTCATAAAACTACAAAGTCGAAGTTGTCTCCACCATCACAGAGTTTACAATCTAGTGGGGCGGATGGACAAAGCTCAATTATCCATAATGGCCTCAGCAAAGATGTGATAATACCTCATCTCATTAGCATGTTAGCATATGCTATAAAATATGATAATTTTAAACTCAGATGAACGCTTTTTATTCTTTTTCTCTATAAAAGGGTGGGGTGGGGATCCAATTCATGACATTCCTATACAACAATGGGGACACTGTTTCCACATTGCTCATTCCAAAAGGCATTTCTGAAAGCTAGAGATAGATGCCTTTTAGAAAGTAGACCACATTTTCTGGCACAATACTTAATTTATTCTCCTTTGATGACATGCCTGGTGGAATGAAGGAAATGGAGGGGGGGCATTCCATAAAACCTGATGAGGCAGAATTATAACACAGATGGTATAACAGTTTATACAATATTAACAGCTCTTTTAATCTCAAGCTAGTACATATAGAGGCTTCAGAGAGTGAGCTATGTTTCTCCTTTTTAACTGTATAGTTGAAGAAAAATCTAATACGCAAGTAACACAGGAGGCAAATTTCAGTTTGCAGGTTATGAATTTGAACATAAAGTTGCATTTTGATGGTCAAATGCTCATTATTACTTGGTATCATGATTGGGGATCCCAACCTAGACTGGGGGTGGCAGAGGGTGAGAAATGTACCCATTTCCCTGTGCAACCGCCAGGTTCCTTGGAACACTTGAGTAGAAGGATGACAGTTTGTGTGTCTTTTCAGCTGGTGTAATCAGATCATAGTTAAAGCATGAGGATGATTAGATTATTACGTTTTTGATAGCGCAAGTCTCCCAAAACTCTCTTTCAGTGCCTTGCTTGTACTCTGGTGCCCCAAATCTTGACAGTAAGAAGTTGGGGTCTTGGCAAGGAGGCTGATAATAAGGCATAGGGCATCAGCAGGGAAGAGAAAAGAAGGAAAAATAACATTTATTGAGCACTCACGCATTGTGATCACTCTGTTGCTTTCACACATTATCTCATTTAATCTTCACAACAGCCCTACGGGAAAATCGAGCTTGAAAATAAATCAAAAACTATCTAGATTTCTTTCCAAATGAACCAAAATAGTGGTTTTCTTTAATCTGGCTCTGTGACAATTAGTGGAGGCATCTTAGGCAAATTATTTTGGGAGTCTCGGTTTCTTTGTCTGTAAAATGAAGTGATTAGGTTAGATGCCCACTAAGGACGTTGCCAACCTAAAATGTTGGCTCAAACTATCTTTTGAAAGATACTCTGCTATGTCCTTTCAAGGTTGAATGCTGTTATGTACAGTATTTCATCATAAACTTAGTATTGAAAGGACATACAAACTTGACCAAAAGTTAGGCAAAGTGAAAGGCAAATTGGAATTTGGGATTTTTTTTTCAAAAATTGTGATAATCTGTCAAATACTAGGATTAATTTCTGCAGCTGCAAATATATGATAGTGTTAAAAGCCAGCAAAATTAATTTTAGGATTAATTTGTTAGGAGCTTTAGATCTTAAATATCAAGACTTTTGTGTACACTTGGTAACTTTGTTACTGGAGTTAAAGAAAGATGCAGTATGCATTCAGGGATTAATCAAGTATAGAGATTAGTTTAAGAATGGTGGGCTTGAATTGTAAATGAAATAGTTGAAATTGCAGAAAACCAAGTAACTGTAGACCAAAACAAGCATAAATAGGACACTTTGTTTAGGAACCAAAATATAAAATGAATTCTCTTAACTTTTATATTTAAATTTCTGACACAGAAGTGAAAATCAAGTAAATGTATTGACTCCCTACCCCCAGTAGATTTTAAAGATGTTATAAACTGCTGTTTAAAGAAGAGCCTTTTGAAGCTTAATGAAGAAGGGTAATTAGTTGAGTGGGACAAATATAGCAAATAAAAATTGGTCTCGTTTTGTTAAGTGATTAACCAAACTAATGGGATCTACTCAATTTCTAATTTGCTGATTATCCTTAGACACATTAAATTTTGTAAATAATTTGGGTTAGGGTATAAATAAAAGGCTATATCTGGTAACTAATAAAAGATATAACATCTAGATACACTAATAAATAATAAAATGTCAGAAGAATAAGTATATTGCCAACAACTGAAAAAACATGATTAAAGTATGCAGAGGAAGAAAACAAATTTTCTTTCAGACCAAATTAAAGAAAGAAGAAAGCCTCAAAGATTATAATTCAGTCTGAACGCAAGGTGTATATCTTACTCTAAAGAAGCTACATGCTACTGTTCCTCAGGATCTAGTGGTTTCTATGCTTTTGTTTAAACAGTCTTTAAAGCAAAATTGCAAAAGAAATAAATATGAAAGGATTTACAGATTAGTCAAGTATTACATTCTAAAAATATAATTTAACCCTAGATACTCACCAGGATTATTTGTCTTGCTGTTTCTCCAAAATCAACAAGCAGACTCTATATTTAAAATGGCTTTGTTTATTAGCCTTGATATCCTCCAAGGAAGCACTGAACTTTGGTCTAGTTAATTAATTATAAAAAACATAAAAAGGTTTAACATGCGGTAGTACAGTATTTTTTTGTAACACATACCAACATATCATGTTTGCTTCTTTAACCTTGAGTTCTTGAATACTTAAAACATATCCTATAATAATGTTATTTAGTTCAGCAAGTTTATCAATTCGATATCTAAACATTTTCACAAATATGCAACCCATACTTAAATCATAACTTCCACACTTTCTTCTTGCTTTAAGCTTCTAGCAGCACATAAACCGTTTTAATTCTTAAAGATGGTTTAATAAGTAGCAGCTATAGAAATGGAATCACTAACAGCAATAAAGGAACCGTTTGTCTTAGTGATGTGAATCATATTTTAAATCTTGGGAGTAAAGTTTCAAGTAGTTAAATTCATTAGGACTTGCAAAAGTTGGGGGGCTATGGACAGATCACTCTTTTCTGAAAAAATAAAAATATACGCAGAGCTCCAAGTTAGGGTTATAAATTCTATGATTTTGAAAAAAGAAAACTGTGTCCTTCCATGGTGAATTTTTAAATCATCAGTCTTCCTGTTGACTTAGACATCATTTCAAAAATGTCAAAAGTAAGCTATATTACATTTGTTTTGAGAAAATAAAATCTCTCTTTCATTTTTAAAGTAGATGTCTTCTGTAGGCTGTATCTGTTATCTGTTATTTAGGTTGTTCCAAGCTTTCATTGCCGTCCTTTCAGGCATCTGGATAATTCAACACATTTCACTGCGCCTTCCTCCTCAGCATGAAAAAGGCCAGACAATAGTTCTACTTCCTTCAACAATCACAAGTCAGGAGACAGTTAAAGAGAATCTCTAAGCTTAGCAGAGGACTACCAAACTGAGGATAAACGTTATCTTTGAGGAGAGAAAAAAAAAGAGAGAGGAGCTCTAAAAAATACCATTGTGCTCTCTCTGCACATAGGTAGTAGAACATTACCATGATTTACTGCAGTGATAGCAGAGAGAATAGTGAATGACTTAAATTTTTCTAACCTTAGATTAGTATTTGGGATCTCTTCTTAATCACAACATTTTCAAGTAACACACTTAATAGTGTAAAATTATTATACAATTGGATAATCTTTAACATTGCGATTTACTTGCTTTGGAAGAATATGTGATGATGATAAGTTTTGGGGATTGCGTTTTGAAGATAAAACTGTATCTTTCATCATGTTCCGTTCCATGACTATTTTCACTTAGAAAATTTATAATGGTGCAAAGATGGACAAATTTAATCTGAAAAGTGATTGAAAAAAAGTGATGTGTGTAAAACATTTCTGTTTTATAGCTTTTTCTTTGATTATAGTATTACAGTCTGCTAGCAATTTTATGGTCTGTAATACCAGAAGTTCCACTTCTAAGGTCACATAAACAGGAAAATCAAAGTGTTTCAAACAGAGTGTAAAAATACCTTTAACACTATTTAATCTTAATAGTGAATCACTTTAATGTCCGCTGAGTCTACTCTCAAGGTAGGAGAATTAATTTAAGAAATTTTTCTACTGATGAAAGGCAGATTATTTTGATATCTTTTCAATATTTGCATGAGTATTTTGACTTGAAATATTTGACCTGTAAAAAATAACGTTGTTAGTGAGAGGAAACTGTTTTATCATACTACTGAGAGAAGCAAAGACTGACAGGACAGTAATTTTAAAGCATCACATAGTAACAAAATTAGTTCCATGTTGTAAGTGCTAGTACCCACATACCTCATCCGATTTATGCAAGATGTAATTTCATTCTATTGTAATTTAATTATTCTTGCCATTCAAAACAAGATTAACTCATTAATAAGGATAAGAAATGTTTGTAAATAATGACACACATTATTTTTAAAAAGCAAAGTTAGCAAAGACCAGTTTATAAAAGTAAAGTTTACTAACAAATGAAATTTAATAAAATGTGTATTTTAAACATTCATATTTCAGAAAGTCAATCCACCGCTTGCTGCCATTTGATCTTCATAAAACCCTTTGAGATTGGGATAAATATACTTTTACTTTCTACATTTTTTAAACCAAACTATATAATTGTGCGTGTTCAGTTAGTGAAATTTTCTCTTTCTGAACAAGGGATAAATCTTTTGAAATTGATATTTAATTCACATTTGACACTATTCAGTTGAAGACGTCCTGTTTATTTTACTTACGTGATTTATGTTGGTATACGCTATTGAAAAGAAATAACATTCAGAAGTTCATTATTAACTCAGATTTTTTCCTTTGTTTTGTTGACACAAATTTTCATACACTAAGGCTTGGTAACAAAAAATTCAAATTTCTTTTATTCAGGTTAATTTATCTTAATATTCTGGCCATTCAAAACAAGACTGATTCATTTTTAAAATATGAAATGTTTGTAAATAAATGAATACTTTTTAAAAAAAAGCAAAGTTAGTGAAGACCAGTTTTATCTGAATCTCATGAAATCACAGTTCTTGTTCTAGGATCAAATAGCAAAATAGCATTTGAAATATTTTCTCCTTGGAACCTCCACCGCCCCCCCCCCCCGCCCCCCATATTGTTCAGTGAGTGTTCTGATCTACGGGCGTTGTTTTAGGCCTCATGGGCCCACACTCACATACGAACACAGAACCACACAAATGGAGCAAAACACGTACTGCAGGAGGATGCTGATTTCCTGATCCCAGGCAAAACTAGAGTGTAAGAGCCCTTAACTGCAAGTGTAGTCCAAAAAATTAAAGTAGTAAATACACATAGAACAAAAGCTCTATTCTAGTTGTGTGAGGAACATAATACTCTTAAATTACTTTCTGGTTTCCATGGAGACCTTTTTGTCCTAAGATACCAATCATTAGGTTTAACAGAGCCACTTAATATTATTTCTAAATCAAGTAAAATGATTTCTCAACTGGGTAAAATGTCAATTACCAGTATTTTTAAAGGTGCTAAAATCCAAGCTACTTGAGATTGCTGCTTTCTATGGCGCAATTACATCTAGAGTCAATATAGAGGAATCCCCCTCTCCTTTTCAGGCAGATGAAAGCTCAAAGTATCTCTATTTGGGGGGCAATTCTTCACAGGATATCTGTTTTTTAAATTCATCAGAAACTCAAAGTAGTGGCAAGAATTTTAACTTGTGATGAGAATTCTTAGATAAGTTCTCCCTCCCTTCCTTTGGCCAGTTTCGATACCTTCCTTACACATTCATATAGAACATCTGGGCTTCTGTGTAAGCATATGTTCTATATGAGATATACATATATACTCACCCATGCACATATATACCACATACACATATGCACACACACAGGCCAATCTGTTTGGGCGTAAATGATGTGACTGGAGCTAGGAGTTGTGGCTCCTTTATTTTGCAGAATGCCTAAGTATTGTTTGTCTCACAATACTGGGAGCGAGCAGGAGCCTGGTGGGAGCCTGGAGCCTTAAGCCCTGGGTTGTGGTCTGGGGGAGGGGACGGGGTTGCCGGGTCACAAGCTCTTAGCTTTTAGCCTCAGCATGACCACAAGTTTTAAAGCATGAAGGGATCACGTGCTTTTCTTTGAGCTGTTAGCTATTCTGACTTTTTAGGGGTGTGTGTGAAATGCTTTGTTCTTTAGCTTTTTTTGATTCTCTAGGTATTTTGGCTGATGATTACATTTTTTTTCAAAAGAAAAAGACAAAAGTACATTACTTATGTATCAAAATGTCCTAGTTGTTTTTTTTTATAGTAACCTATATCTTGTACTTAATTTTACCTTGCACTGCACAGGTACTGAGATGGAATAAATTATTTTCGCCAGTTGGGAACTTGATCCAGACATTCTATATGTTGCAAGCATTAAAAAAAATTAAGAACAAGAAAATATCCTGGTAAAGCAATCTCAAAATACCTTATTCCGGGTATTGTTCTGGCTTTAAAGGGAAGGAGGGGTGGGAGGAGGGGTGGGAGTTGGGGGGGGCGCGAGTAGGAAGACTCTGGGAGGATGTCTTGTTTAATGAACTGTTTAAAACTTTTGGAAAATTTTAAGCTAGTGAAGTCCCTCAACATGGTATTTCCATTGAAAGCGCTGCTTCTGCTTGTTCCTTTTTAATAGGATGATTTCATCTTTTCCAACTCTCTTCTGTCTCTCAAACCAAGACACATAGACAGAGCCGGAATGCCAAATTAAGACTTTTGATGATAATGAGATTTATTTGGGAACATTTTCCAAAATCAGGGTAATGGGTCTTTTTGTTCTGATGGTGAAGAGGATGAGGATATGTTTACTCATTGACCGGGAGCTCTGGCTGCAGCTGCAGGACACAATTAATTATGCTAATAGTTTGTGAGGAACGGATGTAACTCCCCTACCCCCCTTTTTTCGGGGGGAGGGGAGTTTGGCAAAAGGGGAAGGAGACGCCCTGGGGTCGGATCACATGATATTATCTTCGCGCCACTTTCGCAAAAACCCTTTTTTTACGCCAGGTTTTGCTCGAGCTCAAAGGTACTGTTCTTATCTTGCTTTAATACAATGTTTCTTAAAGTCGGGTTTAAGATCTCTTCCCTCCCCCTCCTCTTCTTTCCACTGCTAGTCGTTACCATTAAAGGTCGAAAATTGCATTGCAGTCGGTGCAATCGCACAGGACGGATCTGGTTGGGCAGTAAACTTTGGGCTGCGTAGTTTCCAGAAAGTATCAGGCAGACGCGCCAGGGTGGGCTGCAAAGTCTCTTTGCGCGTTTTATGAAAAGGGGAGAAAGCCCACCTGTAGGAGTGACTCCCTTTGGAGAAATGAGTGTGGCTTTCGTTGCCTCCACCGCTGACGCCTGAGGGGCACTGGCCGTTCAGGTTGGACTCCATCGCGGACCAGGGGCGGGAGAGGCCAGTCTTTTGTAATCGGCTTGCCTGAGCTACTACTGTGCACCAGGTTGAGAATCACATGGCGCCCTTGGCCCCCGCTGGGCTTTGGGCTGCCGCAATCTCCTGCGGTAACAATAGTGGGGAGGGAGGGGTCGGCTTCATTTGGCACACCCCCTCCTCACCCCCGCTTGCTTTCCAGGGCTTACCTACCCAGATCCTGCGTGCTCACTGACCTCTGATTTGGAACTGTCTCCCGCACTCCCAAACCCTCTCCCCGCGCCCGGGTCCGCCAGGGACGTGGAGTAGGTATAGTCTGATGACCGCATTTTGCCCAGTGTTCAAAGTGCTGTATGCTTAATTCCATTTTTATTGTGCTTCTTAAACGAAGACGTCGTCTTACTTTTCACAGAGAGCGTCCTTGGGCTTTGGCCTTTAAGCAGGCAGCCCTCAATTGGTTCTCATTAGCTGTGGAATGAGAAGAGAAAGCAAGATAATTGCACCGTATCTTCCTTGCATTTGTGCATGTACTCCGTGGCTGCTACCGTTAACGATGCCTGCCAAGAAACCCTGATTTACTGGATGAGGGGGGCTCCTGGCAAAGGCAAAATCCTCCTAACAGTAGCACAAGGTGCCAGAGGTTAAAACTTTCACATGTGCATAGAGTGAATATGCTGTGTCTGTATTTCTTTCCTCTTGGGGCCTTAGGAACACTTTCAATCTAGCGGAGAGGTGGCGCGCATGCGCGCGCCGGGTGGGGGGACACCCCGGTCCCACGGCTCCGTGGGCCTCGTCGTCTGTCTCCGGTGGGGGGATGGGGTGAGCGCCGCGGGAGCGGGACCGGACGAGGTGGTAGCGAGTGCGCCATCCCGGGCTTGGCGCCAGTGGCACCGGCTCCAGCACCGGACGCCGCCCGGGCTGGCGTCCCAGGCGCGCCTTTAATTAAAGACTCCGGCTCGGGGGAAAGAGGGGAAAATGCCGACTGCGCTCGGCCCGTGGGTAACTGGGGCTCGGTGGGGTTTTCGCTTTGGCGGGGTGGGGGTTCCGTTTCCTAATTCCTGTGCGGGCCGGGTGGGCGGGGGCGGGCTTTTTTCCCTGGGCTATTAAAGGCAGAGGGGCGGGCTTTTCCCAGGGATATAGCTTCGGACGGAGGGCCGAGGGGACGGAGCGCTCCTCGAGTGGTGGCAGGAAGGCTAGTGGCCCCGCGTCGTTCTGGCCGGGGGCACTTTGGGTGAGGCGTGCTCTCGCGGCCCCGATTAATTTCCTGAACGCTGTTTTCTCGCTTCTCTTCCTCCTCGGGCTCTGCGGGAGGCTGCGCTCGCGCCTGGCCCCCCGAGCGCTCGGGTGGCGCGCGCGGCCCGGGGTGTGTGTGGGGCGGGGGGGACGGGAAGAGGGGTGGCCGGTGCGGGATCGCAGGGCGCGCCACCTGCGAGGGGCGGGCGCGGGCCGGGTCCCGCGCGGGGGTGGCCCTGGCCGGCGGCCGGGGCAGAAGGGGAGAACCTTCGTTGGGGCAGCTCTGATCGGGGAGAGTTGACTGGCTGGGTGGGAGGGGACGGAGCGGGCGGGACTTGAGAAAAGCAAAGTACCAGAGTGCAGTTGAGGGGTAGCGGGGAGCGCGCGGGAAACGACTCCCCCTTTCTCCTCCATCGCTGACCTTTAGGTTCCACGAGAACTTAGGGGGGTGTGCGGAGTGAGGGGGTGCACGTGGAGGGGGAAAAAAGGACTCCCCTCCCCCTTGGCTTCTCTCCCACCAACCCGGGAATGGAGGGGGAGGGAGGCGTGGGCTTGGCGCGTTTTTGGTGCTTTGAATGGAGAACTCCGTTTCCCATGATGCTTTGTTTCTTTCTCTTTAATCTCGGCGGCGGCGGCTGCAGCACGAGGACGGGAGCGCGTGGTGTGAGCAGCTGGAGCACACCCTGGGCGCGCGGGCGGCTCCCGGACTTCAACGGGAGCACTAGGTAAGGGTGTGAGAGGCGCGGGAAGCGGCCAAGGGATTCACAAAGGCGGACTTGGAAGCTTTTGGCGGGGGGGGGGGGGGGGGGGGGGCGGGTTGTTTTCCTTTTACATTTTAAAGGAGTGGGAGAGTGGCTGCCCGGCACCGCGCGAGGTATACCAGATGAACGGTTAATTAAAGAAAGGTATTGACTGTAGAAGGCGCTCTCTCTGACCCGTGAGGGGCTCAATGTTGCCAAGTCGAGTCGGCAAATACTATGCGTTTTTGACTCCAGTTTGGAGTATTTTTTTAAGGGTGAAAAAATAATTTACAGGCGGAGAAACTCAATTTAAGAGGGAAAATGGTACTCTTTTCTACACTAATTTTACTCTTCTTTCCCCATAGAATTTAGATTTTTAGATTTTAGTGTAATTTTTATGAATCAGTTTAAGGAGTTTTCTTATAAAGACTAGATTAATGCTCTGGGGTACCATGAAGGAAGTCCAACGTTTAAAATTCCGTCATTAGTTAAACATTACAGATTCTGTGTATCTGAATTTTTCTTTTTTTGACAAAACTTAACCCATCACGGAAGAGGTAGGGTAACCTTGTGAACCCTTTTCAAATAGGGGCTCATTTTCCTTGCTTCCCGTTCTTAGGTAAGATAAGCACTTGGGAATGGAGAAGGTTTTCTTACGGACGATAATGACAAGAAGGGAAGAGGAGCTAATCTGCCTTCTTTGGGTTTAATGGAGAAAATGGGTCCATAAATGTTTAAACAGAACAAGAGCCCTTTGAAATAGATCAAAATGTGACATCTCTAGGCCATCTGTGCATTATGTGAAGAGCGCAGAAGGCTGTGTTTCTTAAACCAGCTTTAAAGTTTCTGTCATAGTCTATTAATGGGTTGGGGGCAGGGAATGTTCATTTAATCTAACGGTCACTTTTTGTATGGAGCCCTACCTCAAGAAGCAAATAGTCTTCTGATTTTTACATGCATCTTTCTCTGGATAAACCTCTTCTAAAATCAGGGGGGAGATAATGGGCCTGTACATTTTCTGGGAGGCAGATATCAAGTTTTCTTAGATGGAGAGGGGAAGTCCAAAATCCGCTTATACTTAAGAATTGGACTTTTGAAATTGCCAGTGTTATTTGTGTTCAACTCTGTGTGAGTAATTCAGAGTATTAATATTTCTCAGGACTTGGCTGAAATTCCAAAACCTAGCCGGGACTCTGAGCCAAAGAAAAGCTTGTTTCAGGAATATTAACTAGTAGTTTACTTGTTCAGTGTCTAATTTGTCTTTGTGCTTTTTGTTTCTGTTCCGAACCAGGTGAGTCTGAATAGATCTGTGAGCACGGAAAAGAAGAGCTCGTGGAAGACAGTTTTGCTACAGGAATAGGCCTTGGCCATGTAAAAGTGCTTACAGTGCAGGTAGCTTTTTGAGATCTACTGCAATGCAAGCACTTCTTACATTACCATGGTGATTTAATCAATGGCTACTGAGACCCGTAGTTTGTGCATAATGAAGCTGTTGGTGCTTTTGAGCTGTTTCTCATAATGTGTCTCTTGTGTTAAGGTGCATCTAGTGCAGTTAGTGAAGCAGCTTAGAATCTACTGCCCTAAATGCCCCTTCTGGCACAGGCTGCCTGATACACAGCATTGGAAAGTATGCGTTGACTAATAATTTGCATAGGGCACGTTTCGAAGGTTTGTCTTTGGCTTTGTCCTTGTCTGTTGGGAGCAGAGGGTGGGGTTGTGGGCAGCCTCCAGTTTTTTGTACCAAGGATAAGATCGGGTCCCAGTAGTACCAAAGTGCTCACAGTGCAGGTAGTTTTGGCATCACTCTACTGTAGTGTGGGCACTTCCAGTACTCTTGGATAACAAATCTCTTGTTGATGGTGAGAACATTCAAAGACACTGCTACTCACAGTTAGTTTTGCAGGTTTGCATTTCAGCGTATATGTGTACATATGGCTGTGCAAATCCATGCAAAACTGATTGTGATAATGTGTTCTGTCGGCGGCCCTGTGACTACCTTCTCACGCATCTCCAGCCTTCGTACCCATTCATCCATGGGTGGGGATTTGTTGCATTACTTGTGTTACGTATAAAGTATTGCACTTGTCCCGGCCTGTGGAAGAAAGGAGGATTTTTATCGTCTTATTTTAATTTTTAAAGGTTGGAAGTTCTGATATTTGGTAATTGTAATATGACCTGTTTTGCTGTTGTCGGGTGGATCACGATGCAATTTTGATTAGTATAATAGGAGAAAAATTGCACGGTATCCATCTGTAAACCGCAGGACCCTTGTTGACGACAGTCTGCCAGTACTTAAGTAAGATGGTAAAATCCTTTCTCTAGTTACTGCCATTAAAAAATGTTTTGAAATGCGTCTGGAGTTTTAAAAATGATGATAACGATTTTTAAGATAAAATATTTGAAATCATGAAGGTGTGTTTTGGCAGTTTGGTGAAGGATCGGATTGTTAACTGAATGTAAATGGACCTTAATTTGTAAAATAAATTTATAGATCTGAAAAAATTTGACTCCCTTTTTTTTGTTTTTTAAAAGATTAGCAATGCTGGAAGATTTTTTTTTTTTTAATCTCATGGTTGGGTCCATGGCGGGGTGGGGCGGTCCTAAAGGGAAACTTGGGCATGTCTGCTTTTCAAGTTTGCATCTGCATAAAGCACCAAGACACCTAATTTGGGGAATTTTATTATGCTGACAAATATTTGGACAAAATGTGCTCATTTTGTTTTAAGTACATGTGTTTATCCGTATGAGGGAGATGCAGAGTTGTAAACCAGTGGGTCATCAGCGCTTGAGGAACTGGGCACATTTGAGATCTAACCTGAGGGTAGAGTGAACTTGTTCGTCCACTCGGTTTGGGGTTCTATGATGAAAGCATTTGGTGGAAGGGCCACTGAGATGGAGAAATACCGCCTTGCTTTGGAGGCTAGTAAATGCTGGAAACCTGGACATAGGCTTATTAGAATTCGGAGTTCAGGGATTCTGTAGCGTGACTAACCTTGAGCAGAAATTACTCATGTTAGCTGTTTGAGACAGATCACAAGGTAGAAGAAGTGAATATTGACTAATAACACAATAAAAGTGTTAAGGTTATTCAGCCAGTTGCCACCCAGATAAAGCAGTTTGGATCCTGTAGTGGTTCTTAAACTTTAGCACTTTTAAAAACACAGATACCCAATCTTACCTCCAGAGATTGACTGTAGGTCTAGGGTGAGGCCTGAGGATTTGCGTTTCCAACCTAGGTACCACCGATGCCTGGAGGCCATTCTTGGAGAACGACTGCTCACAAAGAATGAAAGACCTCAGCTTCTAGGACACAAAGTCAACAGAAGTTGTCTGTTTTAAATTTCATCTTTAGTCTTTATTTCGTATCAAAAAGAGATGTGGACTAACTAAAGATGTTATACGTGTGTGTCATTCTTATTTCCTGTTGCCATGGAACTTGGGAATTTTTAAATCCTTTTACTTTTCCCTTATAACATTGGTCCGATTTCATCAGGAAGAGGAGCTCTTACTGAATTGCACTTATCCTTGAGCTAGTTGCCTAAGGCTTCCGTTTCCTCATTAGGGGAAACACAGTGATAATGTTGGTCTACCTCGAGGATATGTGGGTTAAGTGTTCTCGTTGGTAGTGGTTTGGGGGATGGATTTTACTTCTTAGTGATGAAGTGAAATCTTAATGAAAAGAGACTTTCGGTAGTAAATTCTGTCTTCCAGTATTAAGTAAGTGTGTGTGATTTTTTTAGTGACTAACGCTTGAGGCAATTATACAAGCATAAAGAACTCTACAGATATTTCCTGCGCTGTCTAATGTCTAATAAAGTAGCTCAGTAAAAGAAGGGATTAAAGCTTATTTGTTATAATCCTTAACACCACCAAACCTCCGCTTTAATAATGCAAGTTTATTGTCTCCAGTGGTTCACTGGTGCTTTCCAAAGGTGGCTAGTATGCAGTTATTGCAGTTTCCACTTTTAATGGGCATGTGTGGATGGGCTCTGTTCCTGAGGGCTAGGCCACTTGGCCTGTTTTTGAGTCTCAATTCCTTCATCTAAAATCAAGGCTGACCTGGGCGATCCTCGGCTCTCTTCTAGCTTCAAATAATCGGATCTGTCTTTGTTAAAGTTAGATCTAGCTCCAATAATTTTAAAAGTGCTTTGCATTTAAGTCATTTGTTTAGAATTTGGGGGAAAGGGGTAATTTAAATGGGTAGTTATATGGAAAATTAGTAACATACCATATGTAGCTTACTCATTTCTAAAGATTTATAGTAAGTTCAGGAGAAGCGCTACCAGGTACATTATTTGCCTTTGATTCAGAGAGTAGTTTAATATTCCATGGTTTTTCAAGGTCATCAGTGTGAGCATTAATTTTCCCCAGACAGAAGAGTCGATATGGCATCGGTTTAATTATCCCAAACATATGTTGACTTAGAAGTTGACCTTTTGGCAATCCTGTTATATTAGCTTTGAAACAAGGGACTGTATAAAATTTTAGCTGAAAGAATCCTTCTTTATAGGTCATAATCCAGCTTTATTCTTAAGTAAGTAGGGAGACTGAAGCCCCAGAAGAAGTGGTTTTGAGTAGGAGTGGCATAGGCTCGAGGTTTTGATAAATAAACGATTAGGGACCAGTACGGTGAGTGCCAGGCTATATGTCCAGAGGCAGGGGGGAGGGCGCGTAACCCAGGTTGGGAATGGAGAGTGGCTGGGTCAGGAAGTCCTTCCCAGGGCCAGTGTCAGGAAAGGGGGCCTCAGGGGAGGTAGGCAGGAAGGCCAATGAGGGGTCTTTTTTAGGCAGAGTTTTTTATGCAAAAAGAAGAGATCAATGGAGGCTCTTCCAAAGAGCTACACTTGGTTCAGAATGGGCCGGCCCACGTGAGGAGAGAAGTAGGTTAGGACCAGATCGTAGAACCTTGTCCCAAATGGAAAGGGAAGTCACTTAAGAGTTTTAGGCAGAGAAATGGCATAATCTACATTTGCCCATTTAGTAAGACCTCTCTGACAGCAACATAGAGGCTGGCTTGGAGACCACTGGGCCCAAAGCCAGCTAGGAGGCTGTTTTACAAGTGGGAGATGAAGATGCGAATCAGGACAGGGCCTCAGGATAGAGGTAGCGGCAGCTTTCTCCCATAAATACATGGATAAATTTAATACAGTTCCAACCAGTATCATGAAGGGATGGTTTCCAAACTTCACGACGATTCTAAAGTTCGTCTGTAAGAATAAATGGGGAAGAACAGTCAAGAAAATGGTGAGGAAAAAAAAGAATCATGAAGTGGAACTTGTATTAACAGATACTAAAACTTATAAAGTAGCATTTTTAAAGTGAGGCTACAACAAAAATAGATGCCTGTTGCTGAAATTTCTATGCTGTTCTACAGATGGAAGTATATATGTGTTTAGATGATCATTAAGGTGTCATTTCAAATTGGTAAAGAAAAGATAGGTTAGTAAAAATTGCTGGGATAATTGGTTAACTATTTTGAAAAAACCTGAAACAAAACAGCAGTTAAAGCTCTCATTCCACACATCAAAATAAATTCCAGATGGATGAAGGGTTGAATATAAAAAGTGAAACCACATTATCTTAATCTCTCTACTTTTCTTTAAATTTTTCGTAACGAACAATTAAAACAAGAATTAAACTATAAAATACTAAGAAGAAAATAAGGTGACTATATGATCATGTTGATAAAAGGTAATTTCAGCATAACATTGATGACAGAAACCACTAAAAAAAGATGAATTTGAACACATAAAAGCCTTCACATCAAAAACCATCTTAAAATTAAAAAGCAAAAAATAAACTCAAAAATCATAGTGTTCAATGTAGTATATATGAATAGTAAACTAACTTCCTCCCTCCCTCCCTCCCTCCCTCCCTCCTTCCTTCTGGGAATGTTTATTGAGGATCTATTATGCGCCAGACACCCTCTTAATGCTAGGGAATCAGTATGAACAAAACAAAGTCCCTGCTCTCACAGATCTTTTACTCAAGTCAGGGGAAACAGATAATAAAATAAATATGTACTATGTCAGATGGCAAGTGCTATGCAGAAAAATAAAGCAGGTGTATTCATTTGCTAGGGCTGCCATAACAAACTGGGTGGCTTAAAACCACACAAATTTATTCTTTCATAGTTCTGGAGGCTAGAAGTCCAAAATCAACGTGTTGGCAGGCCCTCCGAAGGCTCTAGGGGATGATCCTCCCTTGTCTCTTTCCGACTTCTGGTGGTTGCCCTCAGTCCTTGGCATTCCTTGATTTGTAGTGCATCACTCCAATCTCTGCCTCTGTCGTTATATGATACTCTTCCTGTGTGTTTGTATGTCTCTCTCTGTCTCTTATAAGGACACCAGTCATTGGACTTAGAGTCTGCCCTTACCCAGTGTGACCTCATCGCAACTTGATCACATCTGCAAAGATTCCATTTCCAAATAATGTCACATTCACAGGTACAGGGGTTAGGACTTGACCATATCTTTTGGAGGAACACAATTCAACCCAGTATAGCAAGATGGGGAAACAGTGCTGGGGTTGGTTGCTATGTTAAAATATGACAATCAAGGGAGTTATGACTGATGAGGTGACAATTGAGTAGAGAGGAGGAGGTCATGAGGGAATGAGCTATGTGGGTATGGAAGGAAGAGCACAGTAATTACTCTTAATCTACAAGGAACCACATAATAATAACAGCTAACATTGAGCACTTTCTGTGTTTTAGACACTGCAATAATAAATGCTTTACATGCATTACCTCATAATTTTCACAACCCTTTAAGGTAGTAATATTCTAGAAGATAAATCTATTATTATATCCATATTAGAAATGAAGAAACTGAAGCTCAATTACTTCAGGTCAAGTAATTTATCCAAGTTTGCACATCTGGTAAGCCAAGAACTAAATCCATATACGCCCATATCCTTCTGTCTGCAGAGTCTAAGAAAAAAACTCCTAAGTGATAATTTTTAAAAAGTTCATCCTCAGTAGTAATCTGTGCAAATTAAAACAACAGTGAGTTTTTCTTTTGACATATCAACTTTATCACGGTTAAAAAGATTGGGGATAAGAGTACGTACTGTATAACTCCATTTATATGACGTTCTAGAATAGATTAATCTCTGACAGGAAAAAAAATCAGAGCAGTGATTGCCTTTTGCAAGGGTAGGGGGCCCAACTGTGAGGGGGCATGGGAGAACTTTCTAGATGCAAATGTTCTTTATCTTGACAGGGGGTTGTGTTACATGGGGTGTGTGCATTTGTCAAAACTCATCAAAGCACATACACTTAAGATTCGTGCATTTCGCTGTATGTTCATTTTATCTAAAAAAGAAATTAAATATTGAACTCTAGTTAATGACCAGCATGCTAAAGCATTTAGGGATAGAGTGAACTGATGCTACACAACTTACTTTGAAGTGCATAAAAAATTAAGGTGGACTGATGAATGGCTGGATAGATATGCACTAAAGTCAATATAGCCAGCTGTTAACAATAGAACTTAGGTGATAAGGATGTGTGTGTTCATTGTATAATTCTTTTGGCTTTTCTTTATGTTCAGGAGTTTTTACAATAAAATGTTGGGAGAAGAACATGATTGGATGAGGGAAGAATATAGATAATTATAATAATGACTAATACTTACTGAGAGCTTACTATGTGCCAGGCCCTGTACTAGTGCTTTGCATGCAATATATCTTTTAATTCTCACGATAGCCTATGAAGTAAGAAATTCTATTATCTCTATCTTACAGATGAAGAAAATCAGGCCCATAAAGGTTAAGTAACTTGCCCAAGGTGACACAGCCTGCAAGTAGGCGAGCGAGGCTATGAATCCAGCCTGATTCTAGTGCCCGGGCTGTATATGGAATTAGATAGTAAGTGGGAGAATCTCACTGATAGTTCATCTAATTAGAATGTGGTAGCACCGGAGTAGCCTAACTCCAAAGTCCACACTCTTTATTCCTACTCCTTGCAGTTTCTCTGGAGTGGCTCCTGGATTTCTGGCAAGCACAGCTGAAATAGAGAGGAACAGCAGGTGGTGGCGATAGGTAGAAGGTTGGGGGAAGTGATGCAGGATTGGTGGAGGTGACGGAGAAATATGATGAGGTCACTTTTGTACATGCAGGTTTGAGAGGTCTTTGGGACATCCAGGGAGAGATGAAGACAGCAGGTACTAGAGCAGAGGACACAGATCTGATTCTGCATGTCCATTAAAGCTTTGGCAGTGAGAAGAGCAGAGAGTGCTGAGGACAGAACCTCATTTAAAGAGTTGATGAAAAAAAGAGTATGCAGCCAAGCTGAGGATCGAAGAAAAAGCAGGAGAAAGTAGTGTCATAGAGATCAGCATTTGTTGTGTATCCCAATTCCATATCATTTTCACTTAAGAACATCTGGTCTTATATTGGAAAATACCCAAACAGCTTTATGTAGCTTGTCTTCTATAGGAACATATGAGAAAATTTCCTCATGAGTTATAGTCACCATATTTTTAACAAGACAAAGGAAAAGCAAGTTCACTTTAGGAAACATAACATTGTTTCTGTTGATGGTGAAGTGCGGGTTCTTCCATATTATTCCAGTAATTCCTCTTGTTCTCCAAGAATTTTTCCAGCCCTAGATTACTTGGACTATATGACAGAGCACTTTGAATGCTTTAAGAGAACCAAAATGTCAAACTGTATCTGTTTTACAGTGACTTCTGTTCTTTTGTTGCTTTGAGTAATTTATGTAGAATTGTGCTTAAAGGACAATCCTGTTTAAACACTCTATGTTGGAGGTCTGGGATGGTTTTTCAACTGACTTGTCTGGAGCAATTATAATTACTATCCATAGTATTGGTTTTTAAAGTGTATCAAATTTGATTTTAGTACAGTCATTCGACAAAGGCTTAAGCATCTCTAATTTGCTTAAATTGTTTTGGCCACCAAACTGGGGATATTACTAGAGCTATTTCTAGGAGCTGCTCAAAAGCATCGACTTGGGAAACACTGTTAAAGCCATTGCTTCTAATTTATTTCATGCATACGCGATGGTTTTCTGCATTGAATAATTTGAAAACAGCCATAGTTTAGCTTAATGCATAAGTATGTTATTTTAATTTTGACAGAGCTCTTAAATTTTAGGATAGGAACTGACTGTATTGAATGCAACTGGAAATAAGTATACCTGTTTGACAGTAAAAACATATTATCAGTAATTTTTCTATAGACAAAAACTTCATAATGCCCCCAGGCTTTTAGGTGCTGATTTATGTTATACCATGGTTGATTCAGACAAAATTTATAATCTTTAATATTAATAATTGGAAGCAGTATTTGAATAAATAGCGATTCTTTCTTGAACATGAAAAATAAATCAGAAACCAAGAATATTGTTTTTGCTTCATCAAGTTGAGCAACTGTCACTTCCTTTCTTCCTGGCCCAACTAACTGTGTGATCTTCCCCACATTTCAGAGTATAACTGAAACATGGCTTAAACTTTTACTTGTAGGTACATTATTAACAATAAGCACTTTTGAAAAAGTTTGACTACCGTGGTGGTTGTGTGTGTGTGTTTAGCACTGTGTTTTTAAAGTGTGGTCAGATGAGGTTCCACCAAGTGACCTTAGGGGGACTGGCCTATCATATAATAATCTCTATCTTAGCTCTTAGCACAGATTCTGTAGGAGAGTGAATCTCAACCACAAACCATCACATTATTCTTGGCAAAACCAGCATCACTCTATCAATTAGTGTGTGTGTGTGTGTGTGTGTGTGTGTGTGTGTGTGTGTGTGTGTGTCTTGTGATGGGATAACCAGTCAGTAGGGGTTTTAGTTATGCTGAATTGATTTTTTAATTATCACCCCAGGCAATGACTAGTCTAGGCCAGAAAATAGTGGCAAAGCCGCTATTGAATTCTGGTCTGAGCTTGCTAGCAAATTTGCTATGTGACCTTGTGTATCAACATTAAACTCGGCTAGTCCTTCACCTGTAAGTGGAGAGAACCACAGCCTCCTTTCCTTATTAAAGGTTTCTTTCACCCTACAGAAAAATCAAAGTGCCACATCCTTGGGCAGTACAAAGATCCGGTAGTGGATATCTCTCATAACATTTTGTTGAAGGTTAAGTCAGTGATAGGAAAGTCTAGCTGGAACCAATCTGGAAAATTACGGGACATTAATTCACTGCTTTGACAGCCGATTATTTATTTATTTATTTACTTACTCACTTACTTACTTACTTATTTATTTAGGTTGCGAGGCATGCAGGGTCCTAGTTCCCCGACCAGGGATTGAACCCACGCCCCCTGAATTAGAAGGGCGACTCTCAACCACTGGACCGCCAGGGAAGTCCCAGACAGCTGATTATCTTGGAGGAAGGCTTATCCAGACTTCATGATGGGGCGACACTAAATTGAAGGCATCTCGATTCAATCCTAAAGTGTAAGTGCATATAATTTTTGTAAATTTCAGGGGTGACTTGATGTGTCCACTAAATTCCTGACATTGAACTAAGTAGGTAAATACCTACCAAAGCAGCTTATCTGGCCTTAAGCAATTTTCAGGCTGGAGAACATCAACTACTCAAGCTAGAAGGGAAAAGGAATGAACATTTAGAGTGCTTACATGTGCTGGATGTTTTATACATATTGTCTAATTGGATCATCACAAGGATCCTGGGAAGTAGGAGTTATGCCCATTTGAGGCTCAGAGCAGTTACGTATTGTATTTTTTTAACTTACTGTAATTTGGCCAAGATCACAAATCTAGTAAAATAATAAATTGGCTTAAATGCCACTTCTTTTTTTTTTAGCTTTTCAATTTTTATTTTTATTTATTTAAAAAAATTTTCTATTTATTTATTTATGGCTGTGTTGGATCTTCATTGTGGTGCGCGGGCTTCTCATTGTGGTGGCTTTTGTTGTGGAGCACAGGCTCTAGGCATGCGGACTTCAGTAGTTGTGGCACGTGGGCTCAGTAGTTGTGGCTCACAGGCTCTAGAGGGCAGGCTCAATAGTTGTGGCACACGGGCTTTGTTGCTCTGCAGCATGTGGGATCGAACCCATGTTCCCTGCATTGGCAGGCGGATTCTTAACCACTGTGCCACCAGAGAAGTCCCTATTTTTTAAAATTTTATATTATTGAAGCATAATTGATTTACAATGTTGTGTTACTTTCTGGTATATAGCAAAGTGATTCAGTTATACACACACATATATATATATTCTTTTTCATAATCTTTTCCATTATGGTTTATTACAGGGTATTGAATATAATTCCTTGGGCTATGCAGTAAGACCTTGTTGGTAATCCATTCTATATATACTAGTTTACATCTGCTAATCCCAAACTCCCAACCCATCCCTCCCCTCCCCCGCTCCCCATTGGCAGCCACGAGTCTGTTCTCTATGTCTGTGAGTCTGTTTATGTTTTGTAGATATGTTCATTTTTGTCATATTTTAGATTCCACATATAGGTGATATCATATGGTATTTGTCTTCCTCTCTCAACTTACTTCACTTTGTATGATAATCTCTATGTCCAACCATGTTGTTGCAAATGGCATTCATTCTTTTTCATGGCTGAGTAACATTCCACTGTGTGTGCGTGTGTATGTGTGTGTGTATAGCCACATCTTCTTTAACCATTCATCTGTCAATGGACATTTAGGTTGTTTCCATGTCTTGGCTATTGTAAATGGTGCTGCCATGAACATAGGGGTGCATGTATCTTTTTAAATTATAGTTTTGTCTGAATATATGCCCAGGAGTGGGATTGTTGGATCATATGGCAACTCTATTTTTAGTTTAGTGTTTTTGGGGTTTTTTGGCCATGCCGAGTGTTTTGTGGGATCTTAGTTCCCCAACCACGGGTTGAACCCGTGCCCTTGGCAGTGAAATGTGGAGTCCTAATCACGGACCACCAGGGAATTCCCTATTTTTAGTTTTTTGAGAAACCTCCATACTGTTTTCCACAGTGGCTGCATCAGTTTACATTCCCACCAACAGTGAAGGAGGGTTCCCTTTTCTCCACACCCTCTGCAGCATTTATTGTTTGTGGACTTTTAAATGATGGACTTTCTGACCGGTGTGAGGTGATACCTCATTGTAGTTTTTTTTTTTTAATATTTATTTATTTGTTTGGCTGCACCAGGTCTTAGTTGCGGCAGGCGAGATCTTTCATTGCAGCATGTGGGATCCAGTTCCCTGACCAGGGATCGAACCCGGGCCCCCTGCATTGGGAGCACGGAGTCTTAACCACTGGACCACCAGGGAAGTCCCCTCATTGTAGTTTTGATTTGCGTTAAATGGCACTTTAGAGAAACCTCACTTGATACTCTGTGGAAAGTAGATTTCCACCTCCCCCCATCCCCACAGACTATTTCTATCATAGTATTTACTGTATGACATTTATCCAAATTTATAGTTATTTGTTCATTTGCTTGCCTCTTGCCTGTTTTCCCAACTAGAATGTAAGCTTTGTAAGGGCTGGGACTACCCCAGTATCAGCCTCGTTCATCTCTGTCTCCAGTGCTTAACTTGGTGACTGACACATTGTGGACACACCATAAATATTCCTTTAGTGAATGAATGAATGAATCAAAAAGCTTGTCTGACACAGACTTTTTTCTTTCCACAACATAACATTGACTCACATGTTTAGAGATGGAAACGTTGAGAGTCAGAGATGTTAAATAACTTGCCCAAGAGGCCTAATACAGGTCAGACCATGAAGGCTGATCGTGGTCCAAAGACCTGTGATTACATCAACTCACACTGGCCCCAAGTTGCTTGTATTTTGGTTTGCTATAGAACCATCAAACAAGCAGCACAAAGGATCTGGGATCAAGGACATAAGCAAGGGAGTGGATGCAGTTCCCAATGACTCAGTTTCTTGCAGAGGTCTGGTGGTCAAGGCAGTCTTCCAGGGGTGAGAAACCTGCCAGGTGGGAAGAGCCCTGGAGCCAGGCTTACAGCTTTGTGTAATATTCTTCTGGGAGTAGCCACATCCTTCCTCAAGGGGCTTCCCACTACAGCAGGCAATTCTTCGCTGCACTGTGGTGGCATGCTGAAGACTTCTCTGTCGTACTGGGTCTTTGGGCTCCCCAAACGTCACAACTGGCTAGTGGCAGAGCAAATTCAGCTCTCTTGACTGAAAGCCAGATTCATGTCACAATGCATACTGATGTAGTTGGCTATTACTGCCCAATATAGTAGGATATGATGTGATCATTGTCTGGGAAATATCCACATAGGAGAATTAGGGAAGAGTCAAGTTGTAAGGCTGCAAGAGTAAAGTCAGAATCATGAGGTCATGGTCCAGAAACGGCCCACAGTGGAAGAAGTGTGTGCTCGTGGGCAATTTACTTAACCTCTCTGTGACTCAGTGTCCTTATCTATACAATGAGGGTACGGGAAAGTTTTTAACGCCCTTAGTTTCAGCTCATTCCTCCATTAAGTGGCGATAATGAGGCCTAGTGTGTGGTTTCGATGAAATAATAAGACATAAATTTAGCGAAAGTCTTGGTCTATAGCAAGCACCCAATAAATGTTAGTTGCTTTTGTGAATACTAAAAAATAATGAAAAGAAGTGCTAGATGAAAATTAAATGAGGAATATCTGTAATTGGAATAGTGTCTGACACATAGTAAGCTACATATTTGGGCTTGTTAAATAAGACAAATAAAAATAAAAGTGAGGGACTTCCCTGGTGACACAGTGGTTAAGAATCCGTCTGCCAATGCAGGGGACATGGGTTCGATCCCTGGTCCAGGAAGATCCCAAATGCTGTGGAGCAACTAAGCCCGCGAGCCACAACAACTGAAGCCTGCGTACCTAGAGCCTGTGCTCTGCAACAAGAGAAACCACCGCAATGAGAAGCCCGCGCACCGCAATGAAGAGTAGCCCCCAGGCTTCTCTGGTGGCGCAGTGGTTGAGAGTCCACCTGCCGATGCAGGGGACACGGGTTCGTGCCCCGGAACGGGAAGATCCCACATGCCGCGGAGCGGCTGGGCCCGTGAGCCATGGCCGCTGAGCCTGCGCGTCCGGAGCCTGTGCTCCTCAACAGGAGAGGCCACAACAGTGAGAGGCCCACGTACCACAAAAAAAATAAATAAATAACGAGTAGCCCCCTCTCGCCTCAACTAGAGAAAGCCCGCACACAGCAACAAAGACCCAATGCAGCCAAAAATAAATAAATACATTTTTAAAAAATTTAAAAATGATATAAGGTACAAAGAAAGAAAGTTATAGGTAGAGTGCCTTAACCTATCTTTTTTTTTTTAACATCTTTATTGGAGTATAAGTGCTTTACAATGGTGTGTTAGTTTCTGCTTTATAACAAAGTGTATCAGCTATACGTATACATATGTCCCCATATCCCCTCCTTCTTGCACCTCCCTCCCACACTCCCTATCCCACCCCTCTAGGTGATCACAAAGCACTGAGCTGATCTCCCTGTGCTATGTGGCTGCTTCCCACTAGCTAGCTATTTTACATTTGGTAGTGTATATATGTCCATGCCACTCTCTCACTTCATCCCAGCTTACCCTTCCCCCTCCCCGTGTCCTCAAGTCCATTCTCTATGTCTGGGTCTTTATTCCTGTCCTGCCCCTAGCTTCTTCATAACCATTTTTTTCTTTTTTAGATCCCATATATATGTGTTAGCATACGGTATTTGTTTTTCTCTTTCTGAGTTACTTCACTCTGTATGACAGACTCTAGGTCCATCCACCTCTCTACAAATAACTCAATTTCGTTTCTTTTTATGGCTGAGTAATATTCCATTGTATATATGTGCCACATCTTCTTTATCATTCATCTGTTGATGGACACTTCAGTTGCTTCCATGTCTTGGCTATTGTAAATAGAGCTGCAATGAACATTTTGGTACATGACTCTTTTTGAATTATGGTTTTCTCAGGGTATATGCCCAGTAGTGGGATTGCTGGGTCGTATGGTAGTTCTATTTGTAGTTTTTTAAGGAAGCTCCATACTGTTCTCCATAGTGGCTGTTTCAATTTACATTCCTACCAACAGTGCAAGAGTGTTCCCTTTTCTCCACACCTTCTCCAGCATTTATTGTTTGTAGATTTTTGATGATGGCCATTCTGACTGGTGGGAGGTGACACCTCACTGTAGTTTTGATTTGCATTTCTCTAATGATTAGTGATGTTGAGCATCCTTTCATGTGTTTGGGGGCAATCTGTACATCTTCTTTGGAGAAATATCTATTTAGGTCTTCTGCCCATTTTTGGACTGGGTTATTTGCTGTTTTGATATTGAGCTGCATGAGCTGCTTGTAAATTTTGGAGATTATTCCTTTGTCAGTTGCTTCATTTGCAAATATTTTCTCCCATTCTGAGGGTTGTCTTTTCGTCTTGTTTATGCTTTCCTTTGCTGTGCAAAAGCTTTGAAGTTTCATTAGGTCCCATTTGTTTATTTTTGCTTTTATTTCCATTTCTCTAGGAGGTGGGTCAGAAAGGATCTTGCTGTGATTTATGTCATAGAGTGTCCTGCCTATGTTTTCCTCTAAGAGTTTGATAGTGTCTGGCCTTATATTTAGGTCCTTAATCCATTTTGAGTTTGTTTTTGTGTATGGTGTTGGGGAGTGTTCTAATTTCATTCTTTTACATGTGGCTGTCCAGTTTTCCCAGCATCACTTAATGAAGAGGCTGTCTTTTCTCCATTGTATATTCTTGCCTCCTTTATCAAAAATAAGGTGAGGGCTTCCCTGGTGGCGCAGTGGTTGAGAGTCTGCCTGCCGATGCAGGGGACGTGGGTTTGTGCCCCAGTCCGGGAGGGTCCCACGTGCCACGGAGCGGCTGGGCCTGTGAGCCATGGCCGCTGAGCCTGTGCGTCCGGAGCCTGTGCTCCGCAACGGGAGAGGCCACAGCAGTGAGAGGCCCGTGTACCACAATAAAATAAAAATAAGGTGACCATATGCGCATGGGTTTATCTCTGGGCTTTCTATCCTGTTCCATTGATCTATATTTCTGTTTTTGTGCCAGTACCTGGCTTAACCTATCTTAATACCTTCATCATTTTGGGTCCCTAATTGTCAATTGGGAGTTTTCCTTCAATGGGTATATATTTCTGATTTTATCACTTTCTTCGTAGGGTTTCCAAAATCAACTTTATAGGGACATACTTTATAATCCTTTATTAAAACACAGCAGTTTCTCCTGATTCTCACCCCAGCAAGGTTCAAAGAGGCCCAGGGACCCCAGGGGTTAAATGTCAGAACATCTTGTGAGAGAACAGGGGAAAGCTAGAATTATATGTTTCAACAGGTGTTTTATGATGGAAACTCATTAAACTACATGAACATGTGAAAATAATACCCTGCACTTGTATGATACTTTTCACTATTTCCTTCAAAGTATTTCATGTCTGGTGTTTCATTTGTTCTTATAAGGTCTGTGTGTGGTAGGGAGAGCAGGTATTCTCATTTGACATAAGAAGAAACTGAACCCAGAGACGTTCAATTTAGTCATCCAACATTTATTGAGCCATTACGATGTGTGAGGCATTTGTGATACAAAGATGGATAATACATAGTAGCTGCCTTTAATTAAACCATCTCTTGAAATAGAGTTAAATGCTGTCATGGGGTATAGGAGGGGCATGGCGATCAACTCTGTGTGTGTGTGTGTGTACGTGTGTGTAAGGGGGAGGGAATTGGGGCAGCCTGCACAGAAGTGCTCCTTGGATTGGGTTATAAACAGTGGTGTGCTGGTAAATACTTAACAATGGGCTCTCTAGGGAAAACCAAGCCCTTACTTGTGGCATTTGCTGATTTCTGTGCTGTAAATACTCCTACCAACTTCAGGCTACCAATGTGAAGTCAATGAATACAGAGTTGGGAAGGGATATACAGCAGCACGTCTTTTTTTTTTTTTTTTTTTTTACTAATCAGATTTATTTATATAATAGAATATTAAACATTTGCTTATAAAATATTTTTCCTATAATTCACATGCTTTTATACGTGAGATTTTTATTTGGGATAGACAAAGGTTTTTTTCTAACTTCGCCTAAATTTCTCTAATAAGTTTGTAATAGAGTTAAAAGCTTTTCTTGGGTCACATATGTAGTTTGTTTTATTTTTTTAACATCTTTATTGAAGTGTAATTGCTTTACAATGTTGTGTTAGTATCCAGCAGCAGGTCTTTATAGAGTATTTCCACCACACAGATGCAATGGACATAAATAGCATCACAAACATGGATAACAGTAAAATGTGGAAAAGTAATTAGGAAGTGATGAGTTTTGAGTATTGATTACCTTTACTTTTAATATAATTTACTTAATTTGAAGTTTATTTAATTTAACTTTGAATAATGGTGGCGTTTAACAACCAGCTCACAGAATTTGCGTTTAACAATCAGCTCTCATGAGCCTGTGATCTGATTCCAGCACACCACTGGCAGAGTGAGTCGCTAGGTAAGTAAGCAGGGGAAGGACATTTCAAGTCGAGAGAATCACAGGTGTCAAGGCAGCAAGCATAGGAAAGAGCATATAGTGCTTTTACAAAACTGCACATGATCTGGTGAGTGTTCTTAGCAATTGATTTTCTGTGATGCTAATGAATTTTAAGCTTCCGGGCTCCTCACTTGTGGGGCCTCTTCCCGCAGAGAGTCTCTTACCTAATCTTGTATTTGTAATTTTGTATTCTTTTTCTTAAAGATACCTCATTGAGTGGTATATACTGCAGATGCCGAATTAACTCAACCCCTGAGTGCCCTATTTAAGAAAGAACAGAGCCGGAGATGAAGTTGTTGAGGATAATGGAGAATCTGTTATGTCACACAAAGAAGCGGACTTGGTCCTATAGGCACTAAGGGAAGTGATCTGATCAGATATGTGCTTTGCTAGCAGCAGCTTTCGCTGTGTGTGGAGAATGGGTGGAGGCGCTCTGGTAGCAGTCCAGGTGGTTTGGACTAGAGACTTGGTGGTGGAGATGGTGGGGTGGGTTCAAAGATATTATGAGGTAAAGTCAGCAGGACTTGGTAGTGAATTCGATTATATTACGTGGGGAGGGGTAGTAAGGAAGAAGAGACAAGGATAACTCTTAGTTTTCTGGTTTAGGTCACCCGGTGGATGGTGGTTCCACTGAGCAGGACAGAGCCTTATAAGTAAGGTATATAAACTACAAAATTCTCAAAAGGCACTCAGGAATGGAGGATGGGATTTTCAGTCAGCAAGACTTAGGTTCAAATCCTGGCTCTGACAATTGTAGCAGAACTAGAAACTGGGCGAGTTGTTTAAACTGAGCCTCAGTTTCCTCATCTCTAAAATTTGAGTGTTCTCATGGAAATTAAGTTAACTTTGTAAAATAGGACTCAATACATTGGAAGAAGACCACATAGGGGGTGGGGAAGAAGATAAGTTGGACAAATCAATCGTGTTGGATCTGAAGTGCTTGCAGAATATCCAAGTGGAGATATCCAATATGAAGACAGAGCCTTGGAGATACGAATATTTTAAAGGGCAGTTGAAGAAAGACAATCCAATAAAAGAGACTGTAAATGAGTGACCACGAAGATAGAAAGAGGACTAGGAAATAGTGATGTCATGGAAATCACTGCTGAGCCTCCTAGCCCCACAGCCTCCCAGTCAATTGACTTCAACTCTGCCTACTTCAAACCCCGCATTTGCACTATCTTTTTTCCAAATCCGTATCTTTACCATCGAGTCTAGTGTCCATGGTCCATCCATACAACATCTGTCATAGCATACTCCTACCTCCCTTGTCCTGATACAATACCCATTGTGCAAAATCCCAACTGTGGATCGATACAACAGCCCCCCTTTCTCTGCTCCCACACCTGGGTGGCTAAACGCTGCCAGAGAATAGGACACACCCAAGTGGGAACTGATGTCTTCATGATCTCAGAGGAGTTCACCATGCTGCTCTTTAAGTGTCCATATCCTGATTCTCCCAATTTTCTCACAGCACTGGCTTGTGAGACTGCTAGGGAACCGTTGGCCGAAGCAAAAACCACCCACCTTGGCCAGGCACGATGATAACCACTTGCATGAGTTGTCTCACAACAGAAGGTTCATAGCACTGCCACCGAAAACTAACTGGGAAAATTTGGGAGGGGCGAAAAGAGGGAGGAGACTCCCGCCCATAATATGTCTTGTGAAACTAACTGGAAGAATCCAGGAGGGGCCAAAAGGAGGGAGGAGATGCCAGTCCATAATATTGTCCTACCAACCTCCCAGAATCCTTCTCGCTGGAATCCATCTTAGCTGAGGGATGCATGTGCCACCAGGAAGTACCCTGAGTCAGATCAAATATGGGCACAAGCATGATGACTGGCCAGAGACAAGCCGGGAACTAACCCCATTCCCATAAAACCTGAGACTGCGAGCCGTGTGACAGAGCAGTGCTCCTGGGTTCCCTCACCCTGCAGCTCTCCGTCCGGGTGCCCCTTTCCAATAAAGTCTTTTGCTTTGTCAGCACGTGTGTCTTCTCTGACAATTCATTTCTGAGTGTTAGACAAGAGCCCACTCTCAGGCCCTTCCTGCAATAAGAACAGCTGAATTTTCCTGTAACCTCTAAGAAGGGCACTGAAGTTATCTGAGAAAGAAAAGAAGCTGGCAGATTGGAGGAAGTCTGCTCATCATGACTGTATGCATTCAGGGCATGGCTGTAAGGCTGGGAATAAGATGAAACTAGTCTTATCTCAGTGGAGCAATGTGGAGGGGTGACAATAGCTAAGATGCAATGGAATAATACACTCAGCATCAGAGGCTGATTTACCTTGAAGCTATTGAAGTTTCAGCTTCAGGGCCCCTCATTTGCACAGACGAATTCCAAGGCCTGTACTTAATTTTTTATTCATAATTGTGTGTTATTTTTCTTTAAAAGGCTCTCCAGGGACTTCCCTGGCTGTCCAGTGGTTAAAACTGCACGGTCCCACTGCAGGGGGCACAGGTTCGATCCCTGGTCGGGGAACTAAGATCCTGCATGTCATATGGTGTGGCCAAAAAGGAAAAAAAAAAAAAGGCTCTCCAAACTGTGTACATCGGGTCCCATCAAACCTGGATCCACCTCTGATCTGAGTGCTACCAGCTTAAACAGCTGCTTATTACTGCAGCCGCAAGGCTGTGTAAGCCTGCTAGAACTGAGATGCCAGCCCAGGAAGAAGGAGGATGATGGGAAGATTCTCAATTGATGAAGTTTGTTTATTTAAGTGATATGTTCTTTATTTTTAATAGGCAAAATATATAGATTGTAGATCATCTTCCATTCAATAGGCACCAAAGAATATACAGTGAGACACAAGTCTCCCTGTCACCACCCCATTCTTTCCCAAGACATATCCACTTGTTACTAGTTTCTTGTGTATTCTTTTCAGAGATAATTACATATATACATGCAAGCATGTATATTCTTTTGTTTGGCTTCTCCTTTTTTACACACCTTTATAGTATGCTATACCCAATGTTCTTCACTTTGTTTTTTTACTTTACAATACGTTTTGGAATTCATTCCATGTCAATCCAAAAAGAGCTACCTCATTCTTTTTTAACAGTTGTAGACTATTCCATTGTGGACATGGACTGTAATTTATTTAACCAATCCCCTATGCTGGACATTTTGTTTGTTTTCAATCTTTTGCTATTGTTATCACAAACAATATAGACTGAATTGAAATCCGATTATGACTTGAGATAGAGACTGAACTCTTATTGAAATAATAAAGTCACTTTTTTTTTTTGGCTGCGCTGCACAGCTTTCGGGATCTTAGTTCCCCGACTAGGGATTGAACCTGTGCCCCCTGCAGTGCAAGTGCAGAGTCCTAACCACTGGACCGCCAGGGAATTCCCTAAAGTCACTTCTTGTGCACAACTGAACACAAATCACTTGAGACTTGTACTCTTTACAGTACTCACCTTAAAGTGTTAACGATGATTAGGTTAGTTAATATTTATAAAGCACTTGTCCTCTTCCCTAGGGCTCACAGAATGAGAAGTGTCTGTTCATAACCAAAGCAAATCCCTCCACCTGTGTCCCAGGTCTCCATCCCTCCCATGCCTTCATTAACCTTGATATGTCAAGTGGATCCTCTATCTCCCTTTCTACTGACTCCTTTCTCTAGCTATAAACATTATCTTATCTCTCCCGTCCTGAAGAAAACCACCCTTTGTATTTCTTAGGATTAGATTCTGCTGTGAGTAACAACACCCACCCTAACAATGGCTTAAACAAAATTGAAGTTTATTTCTCATCCAAGGCTGATGTGGCAGTTGTGCAGTTATCAGGGACTTGGGCTCCTTCAGCTTTCCACTCTGCCATTCCCAGAGTGTGGCTCTCTTCCTCAGGGTCCAAGATGAAGTGCAAACCATTGTATCCATACTCCAAGCAGCAAGAAGGAGGAAGGGGTAGGAAGAGGCAAGGGGCACACATCAATGGTCTTTCAGGGAAATATGCTAAATGCTATTATATGACATTTCTGCTTATATCTCACCGGCCACACAGCGCTTCAAGAGAGTCGGGAAGTGCAGACTTTATTCTAATTTAGATGATCGTGTGCCCAGCTTAAAACCAGTCTTCTATAAGGAGGGCAGTGAATGTCGGTTAGGCAGCTAGCAATCTCTGTAACATCTTCCCTCAGCCCTCCTTTCTCTTTTCTTTTCTTTTTTCATAGCCATGCTTCTCAAAAGCATGGTCTACACTCATCTTCTCCATTTACTCCCCCTTCAGTTGTTTTTTAGCTCATTGGAAACTTCCTTACTCCTGAACTTTTCCAAGGTCACCATTTTTTCACAAGTTTATTTATTAATAACTTATTCAACAGCATTTATTGAATGCCTAGTAGGTGTCAGGTACTGGGCTACATATTGGTGATATAGAGATAAATAAGTCAAAGTTGTCCTGGCCCTACAGGATTCTCAGACGAAGTGAGAGAGTGGCATGGACATATATACACTACCAAATGTAAAATAGATAGCTCGTGGGAAGCAGCCGCATAGCACAGGGAGATCAGCTCGGTGCTTTGTGACCACCTAGAGGGGTGGGATAGGGAGGGTGGGAGGGAGACGCAAGAAGGAGGGGATATGGGGATATATGTATACGTATAGCTGATTCACTTTGTTATAAAGCAGAAACTAACACACCATTGTAAAGCAATTATACTCCAATAAAGATGTTAAAAAAAAAAGAAGTTAAGGGCTTCTTGGAAGAGTGTTACGGACAAGGATACACAGCATTCTGGGAGGTGCAGGTAGTCTGAAATGGTTAGGGTGAGGGATGCAGGAGGCAGCGTGGAGAACAGGTCAGCTGGGGATAGATTACAAAGGCCTTGATGTATACGTAATGCTGCAAAGCCCAGTGCGCTTTGTACACATGTTTATGGAGCTCCCTCTTTAACTTTCTTCTGGGTGTAAGGTGCAACATGGAGAGCTGGTGAACAGAAGGACCTGATTAGATTTGTGTTTGGATAGATCACTTTAGCTACTGGGTGGAAGGTGGAGAGTGGGGCAAGAGTAGAAGCAGAGAGGTCAACTACAACTGTAGCCCAAGTGCGAGGTCTGGACTAAGAGAGAGAGAACTTGATAAATCTGAAAGATATTTAGGAGGGAGAAGGGTAAGATTCGGTGACTAGCTGCATGAGTAAAGTAGGAGTCGAGAATGCTTTTTGGCTTGGGCAAGTAGGTTGACGATGGTGCCAGTACTGAGTAGGGGAAGGCTAAGAGGAAGAGTTTGGGTGGTGGGATAATTAAGAATGTTAAGTTTGAGATGCCTAATAGACCATTAAGCAGATAAGTCAAGTAGCTAGTCATTTATGCAAGTCTAGAGCTAGCAATATCTAAATACATGGCTAGAGACATAATTTTGGGCAACATTGGCATATGGAAATTGAACCCTTGGTCATTCATGAGATCTCCTTAGAAGAATGCAGATTAATAAAAGAAGAGGTCAGGGCTTCCCTGGTGGCGCAGTGGTTGGGAGTCCACCTGCCGATGCAGGGGACGCGGGTTCGTGCCCAGGTCTGGGAAGATCCTACATGCCGCGGAGCGGCTGGGCCCGTGAGCCATGGCTGCTGAGCCTGCACGTCCGGAACCTGTGCTCCGCAACGGGAGAGGCCACAGCAGTGAGAGGCCCGCGTACCGCAAAAAAAAAAAAATTAAAAATTAAAAAAATATATATATATAAAATAAAAAGAAGAGGTCATAGGACCAAATCTTTTGGATCTCCAACATCTAATGGTTTGATAGAAGAAGATGAGCCTGAGAAGGGCCAGCCAGAGAAAAACAATGACACTATAGTTTCATGGAGGCCAAGAGGAAGAGGCCAAGTGAAGAGACTGCTAAAAGAAAAAGGAAAGAGTTTCCAGTGCTAAATGTGTGGAAGATGATAAGTAAAAACATGTCCACTAGACTTGAGGACATGTAGATCATTTGTGACTCTAATGAAAGATGTTGTGGTGGAGTTATGGGGAAAGAGGGTTGATTGATTGAGTGGAGACGTGAGTAGAGGGTGAAAATGGAGATTTTCAATATAGAAAACACTTTGAAGAAATTTGGCTTATCAGGAAGACAGAGCAACAGTAGGAGTAGGAAGGGAATGGAAGGATTCAGTTGAAAGGGAGGCATTGCATATATTCAGAAGGAAAAGATAGTTGAGAGTGTAAGGTTCCTGAGAAACTAGGAGGGGTGAGGTCAGTGGCTCTCAAGTGTGGTCCCTGGACCAGTTGTAGCACCATCACTTGGAACTGCTTAGAAATGCAGATTCTTGGCCCTCATTTCAGACTGACTGAATTAGAAACTTGGGGTAGGGCCCAGAGTGCTGTATTTTAACAAGCATTCCAGGGGATTCTGATCTGCACTCAAGTTTGAGAGTCACTGTACCATAGATAAAAGGGAGGATATCTCTTTTACTGTAACTGGAGAGAAAGAGAATCAAAAAAGTACAGATGTGGGGAATACCATGACGGGCCAGTGGTCAGGACTCTGCGCTTTCACTGCCAAGGGCATGGGTTCAGTCCCTGGTCGGAGAACTGAGATCCTACAAGCCATGCAGCGTGGCCAAAAATAAATTAAAAAATAAATTAAAAAAATTAAAAAGAAAAGTACAGATGTAGATAGATGCATCAGTTTGGTATGGGGAAGTTCATTCATTCATTCATTCAACAAATATTCATAAAGTATCTAACATGTTCCAGGCACTAAGGATACAGACCAACAAATTCCTGACCTCATGCAATTTACATTCTACTAGCAGGAGACACAGTAAGCTAATAAATAAAGAACTCTATCATAATAAAGACCTCGGATCTTATTCTGAGTGAGCAGGGAAGTCATTACTAGAATGTAAGCTCCATGAAGGCAGGAATTTTTATCTGTTTTGTTCACTGCTGTGTCCCCATGGCTTAGAATGGTACCTTGATTATGTTTGTTGAACGAAAAATTTGGAGGGTTTTGAGCTGACATGATTTGGTTTACATTTTTAAAAGTCTCACTCTGTTGAAAATAGACATTTGAGGTCAACTGTGGGAGCAACGAGACCAGTTAGAGGCTGCTGCAATATTCCAAGCAAGAGTTGATCGTGGCTTAGTACACGGTGCTAGTAGTAGAGAGGGTAAGAAATGGTCAGATTCTGAATATATTTCGAAAGTAGAAGCAGCAGGATTTTCTGACATACTAGATGTAGGGTGGGAGAAAAAGAGGAGAGTCAATGATGACTGGAAGTGTTTAGGCTTGAGAAGCTTGAAGACTGGAGTTGCCGTTGGCTGGGAGAGGCAGGACTATGGGAGAGGCAGGTGTGTGGCGGCGGGGAGAGGGAATGCAGACAAGGAGCAGAGGCAGATTAACCGTAAAGCTAGTGAAGCTTAGGTCTCTCATTTGCTCTGGCTCTAGCAATATATTAGGAAGTTATTTTTAAGCTCTTTTTCCTAAGGAAGGTACCCTAAATTGTATCAGTTTCAGGGACCAAACATTTGGATTTGCCCCTGATCAGAAGTTCCATTTTGGACGCATTAAGGTTGGGATGTCTATTAGACATCTGTTATGGACTGAATTGTGTTCCCTCCAAACCATATGTTAAAACCCTAGTCCCCAATGTGATAGTATTTGAATATAGGGCCTTTAGGGCGGTAATGAAGGCTAAATGAAGTTGAAAGGGTGGAAACCTAATCCGATAGGATTGGTATCCTTCTAAAAAGAGAAAGAGACACCAGAGAGCTCTCTTTCTCTTCTTGAGCACACAGAAGAAAAGCTATGTGAGGTCACAGCAAGAAGGTGGCCATCTACAAGCCCGGAAGAGGTCTCACCAGACACCAAACCTGACAGCTCCTTGCTCTTGGACTTCTAGCCTTCAGAACTGTGAGAAAATAAATGTCCATTGTTTAAGGCATCCAGTCTGTGGACATATCTAGTGGGCAGCAGAACATGAGTCTGGAATTCAGAAGAGAGGTCTAGGCTAAAGATATAAATTTGGGAGTCGTCAATGCAGAGACAGTAGTTAGTCATGAAACTGGATGAAATCATCAAGGAAGTAAAGGTAGATGACAAGAGAAGAGGTCCAAGGACAGAGCCGTGGGGCTCTCAAACGTTAAAAGTTGAATTGATGATGAGAAACCAGCAATGGAGGGTGAAGAACAGAAGCCACTAAGGGAAAAGGGGAACAAAGAGACTGTAGCATCTAGAAACAAGGATGAAAGTGTATCAAGGAGAGGAAGTGACTGTGTCAAATGCTGCTGACAGGGCCAGAAAGAGGGGGACAGAACATACTGACAATCAGATTTATCAACGTTGTATGAGTGTTTTGCATCTGATGGCTTCAATTTGCTCTCTGAAGTAGGAGGTATGGTCATCCATTGAGAGATGAAGGGGGAGGGGAGGTTTGGGGAGATGGCAAGGTGGGAGATTTAAGAAGAGTGACGAGAGTTTGAGAACATCGTCGGGGAAAATGAAAGCACAAGTTGACCCGAGAGAAGGAGTAGGATTTGCGGGCAGTGCGGAGCGCCTGTTTGAGACGTACAAAAGGCAGTTGACTTCGTAGCCGCAGTAGGGGACAGACTGTTAAGGGTTAATAACGTTTTTTCTTTTCATCTATTTAAAAATCAGAACAGCAGATCCTTGTTTAGGGCCTCAAAGACAGTTTCAAGATAAGAAAGAACAGGATGCTGACACTCCAGGAGAGGCCACTTGGACCTCAGGGGGGTGTCACGTAGCAATGCACAGCTGTAAGAAATCACACAGCCAGAGTTCGCTGAACGAGCTTTTATCCCTGCACAAAGAGCTGCCCCTGAAGCAGTTTGACACTGGGCTGCACCAGGTGACATTTGTTGTCCTGATGGTGCTTCCCATTTCCTGGCTGGCCTCAAGGAGCATGTATACATGTGTCTAGTATATTGCAAGGGGAATCAGGAATGAGATCCAGATGGCTGTGCTCTGACAGGCTCACAAATGCATTCCTTGCCTTTCTGGGGATAATAGTATCATCATTTTGGAGCACTCTTCTAAGTGTTATACATGTCCTCTTATTGAACGTCCAGCTTAGCCCTCAGTGGTAGGTACTACTGTTTCCCCCGTTTTACAGAGGAGAGAACTGAGGCTCAGAGAGGTTAAATAACTTGCTAATGGGCACACCAGCAGGGAGCGGTAGAGCCAGAACCCAGCCCCAGGCTGACTATAAAACATAGTGAGTGTTGGCCATGTATGCACCAGGCTATGCACTAAGCACTTTACATGGATTATCTCATTTCATCCTCACTGCAACCTATTAAGGTTGACACCATTATTAATCGCATTTTACTAATGAGGTCAAGTAACTTAATCCAGATCACATAGCTAAGAAGTGATGCCGGGCAATTCTGAACTCGGCAGAGGGGTTAGGAGCAGAAGAGCTAGTACCAGCGCCTGATGAATTTCTTGTCCTGTAGATAAACGGGAAAAGAAATGGATGTTTCTTGTAAGTGTGTGGGTTTACTCTTAAAGGGCCCTTAGCCCCGGTAGTGATAAGGGCTCTATAGCCCACAGTAGAAGACCAGGCTGGAGATATGAGGGCAGAGAGCAATTTGCGCTGGGGGGAGAAGTCAGTGGGAGGTGAAGAAGTGGAGACAATGAGTACAGACAACTCTCTGAAGAAGCTTGACTGTGAAAGGAATGAGGGATATGATTTAGAGCCAAGAGAGAATTTTTTTAAAATGGGAAAGATTTGATTTGAGCATGAGTATGAGCTGAGGCGATGGGGCAGGGAGGGGGGAAGATACAGGTGAGAAAAGGGGTGGATTGAGTGAGTGTCTGACACACAAGGGAGGAACTAGCCTGGGTAAAGAGGAGTGGCCCCTCCTTCTTGGAGACTAGAGGCAGGTTAGTACAGGTGGGTGGGTGGGTGTCGGTCAAGTTTGTAGGTTCAGGAGGGTACGGCTCCCCACCTTCCCTGTACCCCATGACTTCTCTTTTCTCTGTGAGACAAGGTCATTTGTTTAGAGTGAGGGAAATGCAAATAGTGTTGGGTGTTAGAAAAGTGGCAATTAACGAGATATGTATATGAATGGCCTGCAATGTGCCAGGCCATTTATGTTCATACCTCAGTTATTCTTCACAACAACCTGCAGGATAGACATTACCACCCCAGCTTGTTGATGAGGAAGCTGATACTCAGAGGCATAGAAGGTTGGGAATAGCTGAAGGATGACGAGGAGAAGTAGCTGATGAAGGACAGGTAAAGGCTCTGGAGGCTGAGCTGAGCTGGGCCATCGTAACTGTGGACTGGCACCTGCCTGCCCCCCTGTACCACTTGCTTCAGCTATGGTCGTCCTCCTGGAGTGGGGGGCAGACAGATGGTCAGACTGAGGCAGAGTTGGGGGCCTGCCTGACAGACAGAGGCTGAGGCGTTCAGTCGCTGGTGAGAACGCAGTTCAAGTGGTCATGTGAGGCGTCCAGGGTGAGGGAAGGACGTGAAGTCAGACGGGGCTGGAGGGGCTGGGAAAAGAGGGACAGCTCTCGGTTCTGAAAGTCTACTGGAGGTTCAAAGAATAGGTTCAGTGGGACAGTGAGAAAGTGGGAAGGACAGAAAGTCGTGGTCCAGTCTGAGAGTGAGATTTTGGAGTTGGAGATGTCAGAAGAGGAGGTGTACCCAGAGATGGCAAAGCCAAAGTTATGTCCATGGGCATGTGTGTAAGGTTGTGAGTGAAGCCCTGGAGGAGAGGAGATAAAGGAACCATGGAATCACCTCGGATGATGGCAGCACTTAAGGTTTGGAGCTGAGGCGAAGAGCAACCTCATCCGTTCTTCTTCTCATGGTTGGAGAGAATGGACCACCGCCACCGGGTTAGGAGGACTGGGGAGGAGACTCCATGGGGACTGGGCTACCTGCTAAGGTTCACGACCAGGAGAGGCACACAAACCAGGCTTTCCTCACATCCAAGGTCACCATGGTGGCTTTTGAAAATAATTAACTAATTTGGCCACGCCGCGTGGCTTGTAGGATCTCAGTTCCGCCGACCAGGGATTGAACCCGGGCCATGCCAGTGAAAATGCCGAGTCCTAAGCACTAGACCACCAGGGAACTTCCCGCATGGTGGCTTTTAATTGGCAGCATTTAAATAGTACTTTACCATTTAGAAAGTGTGTCTCAATTTAAATATTCTACTGGACGAATTTTAGGCAGCTTCTTAAAATATTTTCTCACCAAAATAGCTTGGAAACAGATTATGTTGGCTTGCACAGAGTTACAAATGCGTTTTAAACCGTTTTAAAAAGCTGCTTTAACAATACTCTCCTGGTATCTGAGACATAAAGCCTATTCATCTTTTGTTCATTCCTCCCCTGTCCCCACACAAACAAACAAGCAAACACACTCCTAGCATCACATCCTCCTTTCCAGATCGCCCACCTCTGTGGAGCCTTTTGCCCCAATGTGCTGGAAGACCAGAATTAAGGCTTCTGGACTAATACTTTTTTTCTACCACAGGAGGGCAGGCTTTTTAACAAAAAAGGGGGAAACAACTGTTTACCTTGTACTACATAGAACTGAAAATCGTGCTGGGGATGTATCGTACAACATGATGGCTATAGCTAATAACGCTGTTTTGTATATTTGAAAGCTGCTAAGAGGATAGACCGTAAAAGTTCTCACCACAAGAAAAACGAATTGTAACTATGTGAGGTGATGGATGTTAATTAAACTTATTGTGGTGACCATGTCCCAATAACTGCATATATCAAATCATTATGTTATACACCATAACCTTATACAGTGTTATATGTCAATTATATTTCAATAAAACCGGGGAAAAAATGAAAAAACAAAGAAAATAGTGAGAAATATGTTAAGGCCATCAGTGGATGAACTGGCTCCTTTCTTTCTTGCCTTTCTTCTTTTCTCCCTTCTGCCACTCCCTTACTCCCACAGAGATTTATTGAACATTTACTCTCAGTAGGGTTGCCAGATGAAATACAAGACACCCAGTTAAATTCGAACTGCAGATAAACAACAAATATTTTGTAGTATAAGGATGTCCCAAACATACACTCAGGGAGTCCTTAGACTACAAGATATTTGTTGTCTATGAAATTCAAATTTAATTGGGTGACCTGTGTTTTTATTTGCTAAAGAGCAGTGCTGGAAGCTGACAGGGTGGGCTGGGTCTAGAGGCAGAGGCACGCCTAACATAGCGAGCAGTGCAGTGCGAGAGCCATGGGGCCGTCCAGGAAGACGCCCTCGCAACCTCCCCCTCAATGCTGCCTCTTGCCTCTTCAGCCTGCAGCACCCAGCTGGAGGGTGTCCTCTTCTGCGAAGCTTTCCTGGAAGTCTCCAGGGACAGCTGTCACTTCAACGCCTTGTATCCACGCCTCTCATAACACCTATCACACTCTATGATTTACATTTCTGTCTTATTCACCAGACTACAGGGAACTAGAGGTCAGAGATTTTTTTGTTCATCTCTGTTTCCCAATTGCTTAACACTGAATAAGCACTCAGTATGTGTATGATTTAGAAAATGAGTGATTTTAGCTCTAGACCTTCAAAGACTCAACTAATTTTCCTTGCTGCTGTTTGGCTAACATATACAAGAAAGGGGTCTGATTAGATGACCTCTAATGTCCTTTACAGATCTAGAGGGAGCCCCAGGTTCAGCTGGAGACCTGCAGAGCACACACAGTAACCCCAGCTCTATTGCTGGTAGCAGCAAACTGCTCTTTAGAGCTCTTGGCTTCAAGAAGCCTGGCTGGGGAACACTGGTCACAAAGTGCTTCAAGTTTTGCGTGTGACTTAAAATCAACTGGAAAAAATGCTTCATTAAAATGGACTTTTTATAGTATCAATGGCTGAAAAAATTCCTGCACGTTTAGATTATAAAAATATCCTCAGAAATGCAATAGAATCCTCAGCATTAGAGAAGACTTTTAGCTCTTTTTATACCTGGTTGAGTGAATAGAAGTTGCTGTGAATGAGGAAAAAACAAAACAAAACATAAAACCCTTCTTCACTTTTTATTGAGTCCCTTCTAACCTCCTATCTCCCTGGCTTGAACTTTTATTTTTATAAACCTCTATGCTCTTTACCTCCATCCCATCCTGGCATTCACTGGTTGAATCACACCTTAGACTTGCCCTTCAGGGTTGATTAAATAATAGCTACCACTTTTTGAGTGCTTACTCGGTCCCGGGCATTGTACTAAGTGCCTTACATGTATTAACTCAGTTAAGCTTAAAGGGAGGTAACACAGCTCTGGAGCCAGACTGCCTAAGTTCATGGTTCAGCTGTACCATTTCCTCCCTGTTGACCTTGGACAAGTTGCATAGCTTCTCTGTGCCTCGAATTCTCCATCTGTGAAAGGGGGATGATAACAATGATGATGCTAAATCCTACCTCACGGGGTTGTAAGAAGATTAAAATAAGTTAATGTATGTAAAACACTTAGAACAGTGGCTGACATCCTGTAAATATTAGTTGTGTATACACAGACATAGATCTGTAATCTATACATATATAGATAGATAATAAAATCTGTATGCATGCATACACATACAAGCCTATCAAGAAGATACTCATTTTGCAGATAAGGAAACAGAGATTCAGGAAACGCAAGTACAGTTGACCCTGGAACAACTCAGGTGTTAGAGGTGTTGGCCTTCCAGCACAGTCAAAAATCCGAGTATAACTTATAGTCAGCCCTATATATGCACAGTTCCTCCATATTTTCAGTGCCTCTGTATCTGTGGTTCCAAATCCGTGGGTTCAGCCACCTCAGATTGTGTAATACTACAGTATTTTACTGCCGGAAAAAAAATCCATGTATAAGTGGACCTACACAGTTCAATCCCCTGTTGTTCAATGGTCAACTGTTGTTTTTTAAGGTCACCGAGCCTGCCATCCTAACCACTACACGATACTGCTTCTGTTTTTGTTTGGTTTGTTTTAAATAAACTTTTCATTTTAAAATAATTTTAGGACTTCCCTGGTGGTGCAGTGGTTAAGAATCTGCCTGCCCACACAGGGGACACGGGTTCGAGCCCTGGCCCGGGAAGATCCCACATGCCACAGAGCAACTAGGCCCATGCACCACAACTACTGAGCCTGTGCTCTAGAGCCCATGCTCTGCAACAAGAGAAGCCACCACAATGAGAAGCCTGCTCGCCGCAACTAGAGAAAGCCTACATGCAGCAACAAAGACCCAACGCATCCTAAATAAATAAATAAATAAATAATTTTAGACTTAGAGAAGAGTTGCATAGATAGGTCAGAGAGTTCGCATATACCTCATACCCAGCTTCCCCTAATGTTAACATCTTACATAACCAATCTACATTTGTCACAAGTAAGAAACTAATGTTGGTACTATTATTAACTAAACTATAGATTGTTAACTATCAGAAACCTTAACTAAACTATAGACTTTATCTGGATATCACCCGTTTCCCCACTAATATCCTTTTTTGGTTCCAAAATCCAATCCAAAATACCACATTGCATGTAGCCATACTGCTGCTTTTTTTTTTAATTAATTAATTTATTTTTATTTTTGGCTGGGTTGGGTCTTCGTTGCTGTGCACAGGCTGGGCTTTCTCTAGTTGCAGCGAGCGGGGGCTACTCTTCGTTGCAGTGCGAGTGCCTCTCATTGCAGCAGTTTCTCTTGTTGCGGAGCACGGGTTCTAGGTGAGCGGGCTTCAGTAGTTGTGGCACGCAGGCTCAGTAGTTGTGGCTCGTGGGCTCTAGAGCGCAGGCTCAGTAGTTGTGGCGCACGGGCTTAGCTGCTCCACGGCATGTGGGATCTTCCTGGACCAGGGCTCGAACCCGTGTCCCCTGCATTAGCAGGCAGATTCTTAACCCATGTGCCACCAGAGAAGTCCCTGCTTCTTTTTTTAAATTAATTTTTATTGGAGTTTAGTTGATTAACGATGTTGTGTTAGTTTCTGCTGTATAGCAAACTGAAACAGTTATACATATACATATAGCCGCTCTTTTTTAGATTCTTTTCCATATAGATCATTACAGAGTATTGAGTAGAGTTCCCTGTGCTATACAGTAGGTCCTTATTAGTTACCCATTCTATATATAGCGCCATACTGCTTCTTAATACCTACTGAGCAACTATTCTGGGTCAGGCCCTATAGTAGGCATTGGGGATAGGGAGATGAGTAAGAAACTGGTCTGCCCTCAGAAAGCTCACCGTCTGTCAGAAGGAGAGAAGCAAGCTCTCAGTTATAATAAAAGGTAGTCAGTACAATTACAATTAAGCACTGAGGGCTGTGGGGGAGGGCACAGACAAGGGGCATCTGATCCAGACGGGGTCATCCAAGCTGAGACCTGAAGGACGAGTAGGACTTAGCCAGGCAAAGTCAGGGTGTGTGTGAATGAGTATGGCTAGTTTGGGGAGTGCTACATCTCCCAAGATTTCACTGCAAACTCTGAAACTCCCATTTTCACCACAACCTTCTACACTTCATCTAGACCTCATCTAGGCGTCCAAATTCTTTCTATGCCTTGCGGCTCCCTTCTCACCTCCCCCGTCCCCCACCCCCGCTCCCCACACCATCCCATTCTCTTGGCTACGCTCACTTCCCAACTGAACTTATGTTGTCACACCAGAACTGAGCTCTGAAGTCCTCTGGCCAATCCCAGGCCCTGGGAAAACCCCACACCTCCCACTCTCAAGTAAAAGTCCGCTGCTGGTTAATTTTGTTATAATTTCCTGCTAATCTTGGCCAAGCCTTGACCCTATGATATATGGCAAAGACCTGAGCTTTAGAGTTCTACAAACATGGGTTTCAATTCTGACTCCTCTTACCATCTCTGTGGCCTTGGACAAGGTATTCACCATTTCAAATTTGTTTCTTCTTCTGTAAAATAGGAAAACCAATACTATCTACCTCCCAGTGCTGTTGAGACCATTCAAAATAATATAGGCTTATAAAAATTAACTCAAAATGGATCAGGGATCTACATGTAAGACGTAAAACAATAAAACTCTTAGAAGACATGGGACAAAAGCTCCATGACATTGGATTTGGTAATGGTTTCTTGTATATGACATCAAAGGCACAGGTAACAAAAGAAAAAAATAGACAAACTGGACTTCAATGAAAATTAAAAATTTTAGTGCATCAAAAGACACTATCCACAGAATAAAAAGGCAGTCCACAGAATGGGAGAAAATATTTAAAAATCATATATCTGATACCAAGAATATACAGAGAACTTCTAAGACTCAGCAACAAAGAAAACAAGCAACCCGATTCAAAAATGGGCAAAGGACTTGAATAAACATTTCTCCAAAGAAAAATACAAATGGCCAATAAACACATGAAAAGATGCTCAACATCACTAATCATTAGGGAAATGCAAATCAAAACTACAATGACATACCACCTCTCATTGGAAGCTCCCTTTACCCCCTACTATTGGAATTTTTGCGGAGGTTTCATCATGTAAGCATGATCAATTATTAATTCCATTTCCAGCCCCTCTCCCCTCTCCAGAGAAGTGAGGGTGGGGCTGAAAATTCCAAGTTTCTAATCATGGCGTGGTCTTTCTGGTGACCAGCCCCCATCCAGGAGCCCACCAAGAGTTGCCTCATCAGAGAACAAATGACTTGGGACGTCCCAGGTGGTCCAATGGTTAAGACTCCATGCTCCCAATGCAGGGAGCCCAGGTTCGATCCCTGGTCAGGGAATTAGATCCCACATGCATGCTGCAACTAAGAGCCCACATTCCACAACTAAGACCCGGCCCAGCCAAATAAATAAATAAATATTTTAAAAAAAAACGGGCTTCCCTGGTGGCGCAGTGGTTGAGAGTTCTCCTGCCGATGCAGGGGACACGGGTTCGTGCCCCGGTCTGGGAAGATCCCGCATGCCGCGGAGCGGCTGGGCCCGCGAGCCATGGCCACTGAGCCTGCACATCCGGAGCCTATGCTCCTCAACGGGAGAGGCCACAACAGTGAGAGGCCCGCGTACAGCAAAAAATAAATAAATAAATAAAAATTAAAAAAAAATGACACTCCTATCATCCAGGAAGTTCCAGGGGATTTAGGAGCCTTGTGTCAGGAACAGGGGTCAAAGACCAAATATTAGAACACAAGATGCTCCTTGTACTCTTATCAGTTAGGATTTTACAAGGGTTTCAGGGGTCCTGTGCCAGGAACCAGGGGTAGAGACCAATATATATATTTTCTGTTATCTCATAGTGGTATACGCATACAATGGAATATTATTCAGCCTTAAAAAGGAAGAAAATTCTGTGACAACCTACAACATGGATGAATCTTGAGGACACTATACTATGTGAAATAGGCCAATCACAAAAAGACAAATACTGTATGATTCCACGAATATGAGGTACTTAGAATAGTCAAAATCATAAGGATGGAAAGTGTAATAATGGTTGCTAGGAGTTGAGGGGAGGGGAGAATGGGGAGTTATTATTTAATAGTTTTAGTTTTACAAGATGAACAGAGTATTGGCAATGGATGGTGGTAATGGTTGCGCAACAATGTGAATGTGTTTAATACCACTTAAATGTACACTTAAAAATAGTTAAGATGGTAAATTTTATGCTGTATAGATTCTACCATGATAAAAACATAATCTAGGCAAAGTTCTTGTCATAGTGACTGCCTCATAATAGGTGCTGAATAGTTGGTAGCTTTCTTTATTATCGACCTCTTTATTTGTTTATTTCTAGGTGAATCCCCACAGCTTTCAAGGACCTACGCCTAAACTTTCACTTTCCTCAGCCTTCAGTTCTCACTTTCTTCCTTTGCCTTCTATGTTCTTGGTTCTCCTCCTACTTCTTTGACAGTCTCTTGTGTTGCCTTTACTGGCTCTTCTTCTTTTTCTTATTTCCTAAATATAGGTATGCCCTCAAGATCCTGTGCTCAAAATTCTTCTTGTTCTGCATTCTCTCTCTTAGTAATGTCATTTCAGGCTTATGTGAATGACTTCTAAACGTGTATCTCTGGTTCCGACTTTCCGCATGAGCTCCAGACCTGATTTCCAGGCTCGCAACTGGCCATCTTTACCTGGATGTCCCAAGGGCCCTGCACATCTGGTATATGCTAATGTCATCACTTCCAGTTCTGCTCCCCACCCCGCCTCAAACCTGTCCTTTTGACTATTTTATGTCTGTTAATGGCATCACCATATTCTTAGACCCTAAGGTTAAACTCTTGACCTCTTAGGGTCCTAAGGAACTGCCATGCAATTTTTACATTTCCATTCTCACTGTCGTCAGCCAGTTTCATACTTCAGCATCTTGTCCTCCAATAGAGGCAATCCCTTTCCTATAAATAGGCTGCTTGAGTACCGTGTTATCCAGAGCACTCCCTTTTCCTGATATCAAGATTGCTGGGAAATACACTTCAGAAATCTGCTTGGTGAGCTGGGATTTAAAACAAAGGGATGGGAATATTCTTGAGGGATATTTTACTCCAGCTATGATGAAGCCTGAAGAACTGTCCCTGCTTTGCAGCAAATGGTACCTAAGTTCAACTTTTTTCTCCCCCACATGGTGCAAGATACATGTTGCTAAACTATGCTCATGGAACACCTTTTTCAATGCTGAGTTCTACGAAGAGACATTATTGAGAGCTGTTAACACCATTGGCTGAGTGACAGTGGAGTTGACAGTCTCCTTCCATTATGAGATGATGTAATCAGCTGACATCTCAAAAAAGCAATCTTAATCCTACCCATAAATTCCACTCTTAAGCCATTATCCCCTAGGAAAACGCTTGCGTCTGTGCTCCAAAGACATATAGATGATTACTTACAGTACCAAACTGCCCCAAACTGAAAACAACTCAAATGTCTATCTGTAGTAGAATGGCTGAATAAATTATGGCATATTCATAAAATGGAATACCAAAAACAAAAAGAATAATCTACAAGTATACCCAATATCACAGGTAAATCTCAAAAATAACGTTGAACAAAGTAAGTCAGAGAACATATGCAGTATAATTCCATTGATATGGAGTTCAAAAGAAGGTAAAACTAAGTAATACCTTATTGGTTGGAGATAAACACATGTGATAAAACCTCTAAACATAAGCAAGGAATAATTAGCACAGAATTCAGGAGAGTGGCTTGCTCTTGGAGGTGGAAAGAAGAGGACGTTAAGCTGAGGAGTGGCATGGAAGGCTTTGAAGGCATTCTTTCTTCAGCTGGGTGGTAGGTCACAGATTTCCATTTTATTTTGATTCTTTAAACTGTGTATTTGCCTTAAATACATTATTATATGCACAATATACTTCACAGTTTTTAAAAGTTATTTTTAAAAAAGGTACTATTATCTCCAAGTTCTTTGCAATGAGATGATGGCCTTTTTGTTTTTTAAGCTAGATAGCTCTTGTCCACCTTCAAAACTCACTTCACATCTCCTTTGGGAAGCCTCCTCTAACTCCCTAAGTTGATTTATTGAATATGGAAAATTTCAAACATACACGAAGTAAAGAGAATAATATGATGAACCACAGGTAACTGTCTCCTAGCTTCAAAAATTATTAACACATAGTCAATCATGTTTATTCTGAGACTTTCCTGGTGGTCCAGTGTGTAAGACTCCACACTCCCAATGCAAGGGGCCGGGGTTTGATCCCTGGCCAGGGAACTAGATCCCGCACGCATGCCGCAACTAAGAGTCCGCATGCCCGCAACAAAGAAGTCTGAATGCCGTTGCATGCCACAACTAAGAAGTCTGCATGCCGCAACGAAGATCCTGTGTGCCACAACTAAGACCTGGCGCAGCCAAAATAAAAAAAAAAATCATGTTTATTCTATGCCCTGCCACATTCCCCTCCCCCTATTGGATCATTTGAAAGCAAATCTCTACCATCCTATCACTTCATCTGTAAATACTTTGGTATCAGTCTCTAAGAGATAAGGACTCAAAAAAAAAAAAAAAAGGAAAACTCCAATACCATTATCCACTTAAAAAATTTGACAATGGGCTTCCCTGGTGGCACAGTGGTTAAGAATCCACCTGCCAATGCAGGAGACATGGGTTCGAGCCCTGGTCCAGGAAGATTCCACATGCCGTATAGCAACTAAGCCCGTGCACCACAACTAATGAGCCTGCGCTCTAGAGCCCGTGAGACACAACTACTGAAGCCTGTGGGCCTAGAGCCCGTGCTGCGCAACAAGAGAAGCCACCGCAATGAGAAGCCCACACACCGCAACAGAGTAGCCCCCGCTCACTGCAACTAGAGAAAAGCCCACGCGCAGCAACGAAGACCCAAAGCAGCCAAAAATAAATAAATAATTAACTAATTAAAAAAAATTTGACAATGACTCCTTAATATCAAATATCCAGATAGTGTTCAATTTTCCCTGTGTCCTATAACTTTTGATTTGATTGAATCAGGATCTAGACGAACTTCACACATTACATTTGGTTTTTATGTTTTTCTAGATCTCTTTTAATCTGTTTCCCCTCCCTCTTTTTTTTTTTCCTTGCAATTTATTTGTTGACAAAACCAGATCTGGTCAATTTGCTACATTCTGGGTTTCTGCTCATTTCATAACCCTCTCTACCTTTCCTTTTTCTAGAATTTTCTATTTCCATCTATACATTTTGGGGGAATAGATGAGAAAGGATGCCTGGAGGGAACAGAATGAAGGTGGGGGTAATCCCTGTGCAGATACACCCTAGGGCTCCCTACACTTGACTGGAATCATGGGTTTATTTGCCTGTCTCCCTCCAACACACCTCTTGGGGGCCAACACCGTGTCTTCCGTGATTTTGTATCCTCTATGTTTTACACAGAATTTTACACATAGTAGGTGCTAAATAAATGTTTATTGAATGAATGAATGAATGATGTTGCGCTCTTGTACTGCTATGTGCTACACCTTTTTTTCCAGCTTCATAGGAAGATTAAGAATTTGTGAAACTTTGATTTCAACCCCCTGGGGTAAGGTATTATGCAAAATTCTTTTGATAGTTACTTTTCTCAAAAAGTTTGACAAATTTCATTGTGAAGAGCACTTTATTTATTGTACTTTCCTTTGTCGCCTATTTCCTGAACCACTGTGGTCTTGATAAGCTTGTTTGAATTGAAACACAAAAGTCCCTGCTCTGTAACTTGATGGAGGGGGGCGCTCCCAGCAGACTTGCCCTCAGTGGGAATTGTGGGTTAACAGCTTCTGAGTAATGCATTACTCACCACAGCTTCTTAGAAACTTCTTTTGAAGCAAATTGTTACTTTCTGAGATATCATTGCTCTGTTCCTTGAATTTCATGGGTCATCCCCTCTTGTAGATTTTTCAACTTCTCTCTATGAAAAACAAGTCACTGAGAAAGCTGGAAACAAACTTCCTTCTATGCACTTACTCTAGTATTTCCTCCTGATTTACAGTTGAGGCATATGTACTCTCCAGGGCCCACGGCTAAACATCCCTTCTGTTAGCTCTGTAGCAGGTACTTGGACTTGTATTTATTGCCTGTTTTACTTTGTCACAAACACAAAAGGTACCAATCCCACCAAATAAGAACATTTTCCTATCTGCTATTGGATTTGATATTATTGTACTCATCCATTTGATACTGTGAATACCACTGATGTCCTTAGACTTGTTTTAGAAGTACTTCCTGTTTTCCTAATTCCAGGAAGTGAATCTGGTTCATGGGACTTGCAATATTATTTTTGTGAAATTGTTATGAACTGGACTCAATAATTTAGAATCCAACCAAACTAATCATGCTGTAGCTCTGAGTGTGTAGGGTTTATGGAATTATGTTTGAAATGATAGGTGATGAAGTCCCTCCCTAATTTTTTTTTTTGTGTGTGTTAGGTACGCAGTCCTCTCACTGCTGTGGCCTCTCCCGTTGCACAGCACAGGCTCCGGACGCGCAGGCTCAGCGGCCATGGCTCACGGGCCCAGCCGCTCCGCGGCATGTGGGATCTTCCCGGACCGGGGCACGAACTCGTGTCCCCTGCATCGGCAGGCGGACTCTCAACCACTGTGCCACCAGGGAAGCCCCCTCATTATTTTTTAATGCAGCAGTTAGATAATAGTGAATTAAGATTTCCTGGAGAGTTAATTTTAAGCCATCAACTGACAGTGAAAGGTAAACAAAGACTAGATGACATGTTGAAATTATACCTAGTACATAAACTTATATCAAACACTTCTAATCTGGCAAACAATACAATGAGTGACAGCAAATGCAATAAATCAGAAACCTAGATCAATTATCTTAGAAAGATTGCAGTCATCAGATAAAAATGGGACTGTGGAGTCTTCTAAATTAACTAGCACTGAGAACATGAATCAGTCTTTCATCTTTTATTATTTCATCCTTTTCCTTTGAAGTAAACTTAAAAATAATCTTTTTGCCAACTCCTCAAAATTAAATATTCACTATATCACTCTTACTCCCTATTAAAAACTGGTATTAGTGTGCCTTTATACTGAAGACATCAAAGAAACTATGGAGTATACTTGTATAAACATAAGGAAGCCTGAAGTATATTGTTTATTTTCCTATGGAATAAATGCAAAATCATGATCCTTCATTGTGCATTTACTGAATTCTACTTGGATTTTCTGAAAGAAATTTCCCTTTTTTTTTTACATCTTTATTGGAGTATAATTGCTTTACAATGTTGTGTTAGTTTCTACTGTACAACAAAGTGAATCAGCTATATGTATACATATATCCCCATATCCCCTCCCTCTTGCGTCTCCCTCCCACCCTCCCTATCCCACCCCTCTAGGTCGTCACAAAGCACCGAGCTGATCTCCCTGTGCTATGCGGCTGCTTCCCACCAGCTATCTATTCTACATTTGGTAGTGTGTATACGTCAGTGCTACTCTCTCACTTTGTCCCAGCTTTCCCTTGCCACCCTGTGTCCTCAAGTCCATTCTCTAGGTCTGCGTTTTTATTCCTGCCCTGCCACTAGGTTCATCAGTACTGTTTTCTTAGATTCCATATATATGTGTTAGCATACGGTATTTGTTTTTCTCTTTCTGACTTACTTCACTCTGTATGACAGACTCTAGGTCTGTCCACCTCAATACAAATAACTCAATTTCGTTTCTTTTTATGGCTGAGTAATATTCCATTGTATATATGTGCCACGTCTTCTTTATCCATTCATCCATAGATGGACATTTAGGTTGCTTAAAAATATGGAACGCTTCACAAATTTGCGTGTCATCCTTGCACAGGGGCCAGGCTAACCTCCTCTGTATCGTTCCAATTTTAGTATATGTGCTGCTGAAGCGAGCGCTCCCTTCCCTTTTTGATCCGATCTTTGTTGAATGGATGAAATATGTGGTCATTTGTTTCTAGCACTTTGAGGTCAGCTCCACTTTTCATCCATGATAGTGCCCACCAAGTAGATTACTGTACTAGTTTAGTTTTTCCAGTGGGTTTGGATTTTAATAGTTTTATTCCACTGCTAGCTAGTATCTAACTATTTTATCTATAATCACACAAGTACATCTGGGTGTTATCTATTCATTCCACATTTGAAAATGTCTGAATATATCCTGGGACATGTTGTAGACACCATTGATTGCCTACCACCACAACGTTTTCCATGATAACAGAACCCCAATTTGTACTGGTGTGAGGCACCACAGGTTTTAACAGAGGCTCGGTCCCTTCCAGCTCAGCCCTTAACCCAGCTAAGCCGCCCTCGGTAATTTTTTAAAAATTAAAATTGGAAGATTGGGATTGACATATATACACTACTATATATAAAGTAGGTGACTAATAAGGACCTACTCTATATAGCACAGGGAACGCTACTCGATACTCTGTCATGGCCTATATGGGAAAAGAATCTAAAAAAGAGTGGATATATGTATGTGTATCACGGATTCACTTTGTCGTACACCTGAAACTAACACAACATTGTAAATCAACTATTCCCCAATTTTAAAAAACCTTATTTTATTTTTTAGAGCAGTTTTAGATTTGTTACTGACCCTCCCGAGCTGGGCTCCAACAAGGGTCCTCCTGCCTGGTGTCCTTGGAGCCAACAGAATAAGACCAAGTTCGGTTCAGAAGCAAAGGAAAGCTTCGTTTTCTGATGAAAGCACCGACAGGTGTGAGCTTGTACTGCAGAGTACACGCCCGTGGGCGGGGCTGCTTTACTGGGCTCTTGTCAGCGGGGAGGGGCTGGGAGTTCTCCCGGGTGGGGCGCAATTTTGCAGCTCACAGCATTCACTCCAGGGCCAAGTGCCGGGCGCAGCGCTTCTGCACACGGCCTGCCGCCACTGTCTTGGATTGCAGTGCCTGTGCAGTGTCTCTCTGCACAGGGCCCACCGCCGCCATCTTGGATTGCCGCGTTGTGCACAGCGCTTCTGCGCGCGGCCCGCCGAGCTGAGGCGTCAGCCACAGCCGCTCCACACTAGGGACTCTGCTCTGAAGTGCCGGATGCGAGGCCTCTGCACACAGCCGCCCATGAACAAGTGAAGCTGGACTAAGCACAAAGGAAAAGAGAAGAAAAAAAAGGTTAGACTTCATGTTATTACCCAGATTCTCTTTTTATTTCCTGGGAATTGTTAATGGGCTGTGCCTGTGGCAGATTCACAGCAAAACCGAGCCTCCCCCCTTACCCACATCCCCCACCAGAGGGGTATGTTTGTTACAGCTGTTGAACTTACATCGTCACATCTTTATCACCCAAAGTGCATAGTTGACATTACCATTCACTCTTGGTGTTGGACCTTCTGTGCATTTGGACAAATGCGTAATGACACGTGTCCATCATTATGGTATCATACAGAGTATTTTCAATGCCCTAAAAATCCTCTGTGCTTTGCCTGTTCATCCCTTCCTGACCCCCAACTCCTGGCAGCCACTGACTGATCTTTGTAATATCTCCATAGTTTTGCTTTTTCCAGAATGTCATATAGTTGGCATCATCCAGTACGTAGCCTTTTCAGATTGGCTTCTTTCACTTAGTGACATGCAGCTGAGGTTCCTCCATGCCTTCTCATGGCCTGATAACTCGTTTCTCTTTAGCGCTGCCTAACAGTCCATTGTCTGGATCTTCCACAGTTTATGTAACCATTCACCTACTGAAGGACATCCTGGTTGCTTCTAAGTTTTGGCAATTATAAGTGAAGCTGCTATAAACATCACGTGCAGGCTTTTGTGTGGACATAAGTTTTCAACTCCTTTGGGTAAATACCAAGGGGGACAAATGCTGGATTGTATGGCAAGGAAGAGTATGTTTAGTTAAGGTGTCTGTTAAGGTCTTTAGTCCATTTTTTAATCAGGTTGCTTGTTTTCTTATTGAGTTTAAGTGTTCTTTGGGATAATAGCCCTTTATCAGGTGTGTCTTTTACAAATATTTTCTCCCAGTCTGCAGCCAGGAGAATTCCATTATCCTTGTTAATGGCAGGCTTAGGCCTCGGACATGTAATATAATTCTGATAATGACACATGTGGAAAAGTCTGTTGGAGACCTTTTGGGAAGTCTTTTCTCAGTCTTAGAACGGAGCACCAGGAAAGGATGTCCTCCCTTCTGGCCTTTGGAAATTATTGTTCCAGGACATAGTGCCTGGACGTGTTGTAACCAGTCTGCAGCTATGAGAAGAGTAGCAGACAAACAGAACCTCAGAGTAGAAAATGAAAAGAATGTGAATCCTTGATAATATTGTTGAACCTGTGAATTACTGAAACTGCCTTATCTCTGTTTTCCTTGTCACATGATTTAATAAGCTGACAATTGTTGAAGCCAGTTGAGTTTTCTATTACTTGCAATCCAGGCATCCTAAGTGACATCCTACATAAAGCTGACGGTTCCTATATTGCATTAGGTGAAGTCACTCTCTTCGTTTCCAAACACTACACTAAAATTTCATAGATTCAGCCCCATTAGGGCTGAATATCAACATGAAATAATTAAAACTGAATTACAGAGTATGCTTTTCTATTATCATTACTTTTATTTTATTAATAAAATGTGTAGCTATAAAAGAAATAGTTGATGTCATAGAAATTAGAAAAACTTACCTTTTTTTTTAAACTGAAGAATTATTGGAGAAGGTGTGTTTATTCAATTTGTGGTGACACAAGATAGGAGAGAACCATATGACAGTCAAAATTCAGAAATATTTCAACGGACTGTAATGATGAGCCCAAAACAACAAGGTGAAATGTAATAGAGAGAAATGTACGTTTTTGCATTTAGGTTAATGAGATGAGGGCTAAGCCTGTTTAGGATGAGAGTTAAAGGCTGCTTGTATGACGAGCATCTGGGGATTTCAGTTTACTGTTAATTCTGTAAGTGCCAGGATTAGGACAAGGCCAAAAAATTACTAAAAGAGTAAATATGTAAATCCTTCCTTCATGCAACAAGAATTTATTAAACATGTATTCAACAAATACATATTAAGAGCTGGTTAAGAGAAAGGGCTTTGGACTTCAACTGATCTCAGCTTGGACTGTGTGATCTTAGGCAAGTTACTTCTTGGTACCTCCATTTTCTTATTTGTAAACTATGATGAATAATAATGCATGGTAACTGAGAGAACCAAAATAAGATAATATACGCAAAGGGTCTGGAAAAGTATTTAGTAGCAATAATAATTTTTAGTGTTTAGCCTTGTTTTAGATCAGTTGTGATAATTCTTCCACAGTAATCTGCTTTGTTCAGTTTATACCTGGAGAACTTTATTTTTGTACCATATTTTGAAGCACAGTGAGAGACTAGGGAACAACCAGGTAAGCATGAGAAGAGGATCTCTGGAAACAATATCAGATAAGGAATAACTTCAGGAATTAAATATTGGACCTGAAAAGACTTCATATATTTAATGGAATTTAAGGGAAAAAATGTCATGAAGAACCTAGGGGTAAGACAGGAATAAAGACGCAGACCTACTAGAGAATGGACTTGAGGATATGGCGGGGGGAAGGGTAAGGTGTGACAAAGCGAGAGAGAGGCATGGACATATATACACTACCAAACGTAAGGTAGATAGCTAGTGGGAAGCAGCCACATAACACAGGGAGATCAGCTCGGGGCTTTGTGACCACCTGGAGGGGTGGGATAGGGAGGGTGGGAGGGAGGGAGATGCAAGAGGGAAGAGATATGGGAACATATGTATATGTATAACTGATTCACTTTGTTATAAAGCAGAAACTAACACACCATTGTTAAGCAATTATACTCTAATAAAGATGTAAAAAAAAAGACTTCATATATTTAAAAGGGAGCCATATAAATCAGGTAATAAATTTATTTTGTGTTGTTACAGAGGGAACCCTGGGTACAATAAAGAGAAGCAGAATTCAGCTTAATATACTGAAGATTTTTAGCTATAATTGCTATGCAACAACTGCATGGCCTAATTGGAGAAGCAGTGACCTCCCTATCATTGTAAATACTTGGGCAGAGGCCAGATGAGCATCTGTCAGGGATGATACAGGGAATTCAGTGAGTCCTGCAGTTTCTGCAGTTGTATATTTGACTTGAGTCCCTTTTAGCAATAAGGTTCTGATTGAATTTTCATCCATATATCCTTGGAAGATTTTTTAACCTACAAGGGATATTAACACACCAACAAGAAAACTATTTTGTCTTGACTCTTTTGCAGAATCAAAAATTTCAGAACTGAAATGTCCTTCAGAGACTAAATAGATACATTTCTCAATTACTGGTCCATGAATTGGTAAGGGAATTAAAAAACAAATTATTCTTATTTTTACATTTTATTAACTTTTCTTTCATTATAAAATAATAGAAACATATTAAATAAAATGGTAGAAGAGAAAGAAAAAATCAATTTCACCACATTACACATAGTTGTTCACATAGAACTTGTATTTATATACAAATATAATATAAATATATTATATAATATATAAAAATATATATTTTTTGCTATTTTCATTATATAAGGGTTGTATTAGTTTGCTAGGGCTGCCATAACAAAATACCACAAACTGGGTGGCTTAAACAACAGAAATTTAATTTCCTTTTTTCCTAAGGACACTAGTCACATTGGATTAGGGGCCCACCATACTCCAGCATCATCTCATCCTAACTTAATTACATCTGCAACAAACTTATTTCCATATAAAAGGTTACATTCTGAGGTACTAAGGCTGAGGATTTCAACATACGAGTTTTGGGGGTACACAATTCAACCCATAACAAGGGTCAAACCAATGTACAGTGCCATCTGTAATATATAAGAGTACCGTTTTCCTGTATCCTCAATGACATTAAGTTTTATTTTTAAAAGAAGTTGTTTTGCCAATTAGGTGAAGAATTGCACCACAGTGGTGTTTTAATATATATTCTTTTACTAGTGAGTGTGAATGTTGTTTTATGTTTGCTTACTAGATGAATTTCTTCTTTTGTGAAACGTCTGTTCCTGTCTACTGCCTCTATTTTTTTAATTATGAAAATAATTTATTACAAAAGATTTGAGAAACAGAGAAAATAAAAACCGCCCATAGTGCCACTATTCCAACACAGCTATTATCATTTTTATTGCCTTCTGGGCTATTTTCCTATGCATTTTACCCTTTTGTAATTGTAGTGTACAGGTAGTCTTATCTCCTACTTTCTTTTTTACCTTACGTTGTATTATAATATGGAAATGGGTTAATCCTCAGTGTACCAGAATAGCTCATTCTTCAACAATTATGAATTTGGAACTAGGCTTCTGGTATTAGACAAATAAGAGCTTTTTCAAGGGTATACTACCTGGCCATTAATGGGGTACAAATAACGAGGCTTCCAGGTTGCAAGAAAGTTAAAATTACATTTCCATACCATGGCCTATCTTCGGGTACCTGGCACTCAGGCATCCAATACGTGATGAATTAATTAATAGTCTAGTTATTAGACATCATTTTTATTCATTTTTTCGTAGACAACTCCGTTTGCAGAATTTTCTTCATTCTAGGTTCCTGCATGAAATACAGCATTAAGACTATACAGCATAAGCATTAATGCATCTCAATCATACATTTAAGAAGCAGCATCATACCGGGCAAAACAGAAGTTAAACTAGTATAAGATCCATCATTTTAAAAATATATTTTAAAAGTCATAAGTGAAAAAAGGATTTTACAAAGTGTCTTTCAAAGTAAACTTGTGTGTATCAAAAACTATGGTTCACAAAAACAAATTTATTTTGTGGACAAAATCCAAACATGGAATTCCTTTTTCTCCCTTGTAATAAAAAACTTCACATTAGAACCAAGAGATGTTACAAGTTATCATTTGTCTATTGTCTGAGATAAACTGAGCTGAAATGAATATCTGATGGTGTCTGTAATGTTACTGGTGTATATTGGTAATATACACCAATGATTTATTTTCTTTCTTCTCCTTCCTCTTATTTCATTGGAAATATTTTACACATATTGTCACTCGTATTTCAGTCTTTCTAATTAAATTATAAAGACTGGCCTCAAACTGAAACTCAAAAGCTTCACATCCTTCTTCTCTGCCATCTTTTCTCCTCAGAAGCTTCAAATCTAAAAAAAAAAGTGGTATAAAAAATAGTGCTTCTCGAAATGTGTGGTGAAGGACGTTTCTAAAAATTTCCAAACTGCAGTGGACCGATAATTTTATAAAATACAATAAAAATGAACTATTAGAAGAATTTAAAAAGCCAATGTCATAGAAGATAAAAATAAAAAAAAATTTAAATATCCTATAGACATGAAAATTACCTTGTATAATTTCTATAAAAATTTAAAATGCTTAATCTTAATTCCTGTACTTGTCTAGGCATGGACTGGTAACAAGCAGTCCACAGATTACACTTTGAGTAGCATTGATATAAAACAAAGACCCTGTCCTCAAGGAGCTAAGACTCTTGTTAGGGTGAACACTACGAGAGTACAGAATTGTATTATAATCTATAATTGTATTTTTTATATAATAAAAATTGTATTATAAGCTAAGTACAAAATTGTATTATAATCTATGCTACCCCAGACCATGCCAGCCTGGAGTAACATATGAGACATGCTCACTGTAAGATAGTAGAAAAAATATATCTTGGTCTCTTCCCTGGTTCCTGGCACAGGGCTCCTAAAACCCATGTCATTTCCTGGGTGATAGGATTGTCTTTTGTTCTAATGAGGCAGCTCTGGGTGGGCTCCTGGCTGGCTCCTAGATGAAGCCTGGTCACCAGAAAGACCAAGTCATGATTAGGAGCTTGGAATTTGCAGCCCTGCCCCCATTCTCTTGAGAAGAGAGAAAGGCTGGAAATGGAGTTAATGGTCAATCATACCTAAGTGATGAAGCCTCCATAAAATCCCAATAGTGTGGGGTTTGGAGAACTTCCAGGTTGGTGAACATATCCATACTGGAAGGGTGACATACACCAACTCCATGGGGACAGAAGCTCCTGCACTCAGGAACCTCCCAGACCTTGCCCTGTGTATCTCTTCATCTGGCTGTTCATCTGTATCCTTTATCATATCCTTTAATAAACTGGTAAATGTAAGTAAGTGTCACCCTGAGTTCTGTGAGCCACTCTAGCAAATTAATCAAACCCGAAGAGAGGGCTGTTGGAACTTCCGATCTATAGCCAGCTGGTCAGAAGCACAGGTGACAACCTGGGCTTGTGACTGGCATCTGAAGTGTGTGTGTGTGTGTGTGTGTGTGTGTGTGTGTGTGTGTGTGTGTGTGTGTGGTAGGGGGCAGTCTTGTGGGACCGAGCCTTTAACCTGTGGGATCTGACATATCTCCAGGTAGATAGTGTCAGAACTGGGTTAAATCTTAGGACACCCAGCTGGTGGCACAGAGAATTTGCTCGCTGGGGGAAAACCTCCACACATCTGGCGCCAGAGGTGTGAGTGTGCTAGTAGTAAGAGTAAAAGAGATACACAGGAGGAGGACTGAGGTTGTTCCTTGTCATCTTACAGGTAAAGATGGTACAACATGGACAGGGGAGCACATGTCTACATTCCCATAGATGCAAAAAATGTTAATAGTTAAAAGAAGTAAAATGGTCAAAAATATATGAAAGCAGCTGTATAAATTGTAAAACATAAGTCTTGGTTCTTTCAGCTGTATGGCTGTAAAATTCACAGATTTCATGGAGAACACTTCCGTTACCATGTTTAAACAATCACAATGTGGTCAGAATGTCACAGTCATCATTTCTCTGGACTTGCTTGCACCCAGTTCCCTTCCACACCAAGCCCCACAACAGTTCTTGGAATCCCCAAGAATATACTCTCATTCATACTCCCAGCTTTCCATACTTTTGGTCTTGTCCATACTTTTCCATTGTCTGGTGACCTGCTGCCAAGGCTTTTGGTGTAATGAAGTTATCATTACTTCCAGAGTCTATCTAAGATATGACTGTCTTCAACTTCTAAGTTGCAAGTATGGGAAACAAAGGTTTTGTCAGTGGACCATTAGGTTTAATGATTCATGAGAGGTGCCAGTAACTTTTCCCACTCCTTGGTTCCCAGTCTCATGTATTCTGACAATGAGAGAAACAGCATTATATGTACTTTCGGCTGGCTCAGAGTGATTCCACATCCTGTAGCACAGCATCCCAACCTTGCAGGGTGTTAGTTTCCTAGGTGGTACCGTAACTGAGTCTTCAGTAACCTTTCCAACAGCCTATGAGACCTGCTGCTTCTGTGATGCTGTACATAAGACCGGTGAATCTCATGGACTTCAACCCAATTTATCAGCAGCAGCAACAAACTCTGAGCCCCTGGTAAAATACCATATTTTGAGGTGACTAGCCATAACCTTATGGCAGGTTGATTGCACCGGACCTCTTTGTTTACGGATGCGGTACCAATTTCCCTTACTAGAATAGAAACTTTCTGGATTTTCTCTCTCTGACCCTGCTGGTACCATCCCTTTGCAATGGAGACTAAGGCCTTTTAGGATGCATTCTACTTGAGACATGAAAGTTCTCATTCTCGAGGCCCATTCTGAAGAGTTCTTAACATTTTCGGCTTTCAAAGGCTTTGGTAGTCTGGTAAAGCTCATGAACCCATTCTCAGAGTAGTATTTTTAAGTGTAACATATAAAATACATAAGATAATTAAGGAAACCAGTATTATATAATATTATATGTTCCATCTTCCAGCCACTTAGGATTCTGTGGACCCCAAATTAAGAGGTTAATCTAGTTACCAATTTTCTACTTTCATGTCTTCCAAATCCATAACCATCTAATCAAACCATTAGATTCTGCCAAAGAATTGGTTTTAGATGAGAGGTTGGCAAACTCCAGTTTGTTAACTGCTTTTATAAATAAAGTTTTATTGGAATACAGCCATACCCTTCTATTTCCTTATTATCTGTGGTCATTTTGTACTACAAGAGTAAATTTAAGCAGTTGCAACAGAGATCATATGTGGCCTACAAAGCTGAAAATACTTACTATCCGGCCCTTTAGAGAAAAAGTTTGCCAACCCTTGGTATAGATCGTGCGTGACCTAAAGGCCAAGCAGGCAAAGTAGACCTTAAGTTGTACTCCTTGAAGTTCTGCCCACTGGGAGGATTTTACTTCTCCACTGTTCTTCAGGGATAGCTCTCAGGGCTATAATGCTGGAACAATTCACTTCTGGATGTTGCAGGCATATTATGAGCCAGCTCTAAACAAGCCTTGAACTTCCCATGAGGTTGTAGGAATTGCAAAAATAGCTATGTAGCGGGAGTAGATATGCTGGGACTTGTACCTTCAATATCTACTCAGGCCACATTCTGAATACACAGCTTCCATTGAAGATGAAATACTTCAGGGGCACACCTAAGTTTATAGCTAGGCAGCTAATTCTTGGCACTCAATTCATGACGGACAGTTTGGGTTACATCGTCACTTGAAGATCTATGCTAGAAATTCAAAGTCAACCAGAAACTAGAAGCAAGACATGTATTGGTTTTAATGGAGAAAAGTTACTTCTTTAAGGAAACAGGTTTGTTCGAGAACTCCAGGGACTTCTTGCTGTGATTCTCTGGTACGGACTTTCTACAAGCTATCATAACATTCCAATCTGCCACAAATGTTTTTGGTACCATCGGGTTTATTAGGTGATAATGGCCAGGTGGTTAGAACCACTCCCACTACAGCTTGGACCAGATGGAGCACCATCTCTTGCTCTGGGTTCTCTCAGAGATGGAAGATTACAGCTTTGTAGGCCAGTAGATGGAAGGAGGCAACCAGTCAGATGTGATATATGTTATCTCCAAAATCCATTGAAGTTCTTTAAATGATAGGGAGTCCAAAATGCAACAACTTTTCATTTACTTGGAAGGGATATTCAGTATGTCCCAGACCCTGGACGTACCTGCCCCTCACCCACCAAAATTTTATTGTGTCAGGAGAACCTTGTATTTTGGGGAGAATTATCACCCATTATCTAGCATCTGAGGTACCTGTTAATTTTTGCTCTCCGTGTTTAGTCAACATGATGTTATCAATGGTAGACTAGCGTAATGATGTCCTGTGGGTTGGTGAGATGATCAATGTTCCCTGCAAATTAGTGGCACATGGCTGAAGAATTGACATATTCTGTGGCAAGACAGTGAAGGTATTCTGCTTCTGTTGTTCTCTGTTTGTTGCTAAGCCTGTCTCTATTTAAACTTTTGCTATTTTGTATGTCATGGATTTTTGCATTCATTTTAGTTTTGTAAAATATTGCATTCAAATACTGTTTATCTTGGTTACTGATTTTTTTTGGCAATCCCTTAAATTTTATACCAGAGGCAACTGCTTCACTCACTTCACCCTAGTCCCAGTCCTGATTGATACATAGAGAAAATGCTTTCATTAGATCAATAGCTACTTGCCAAGTGTTTACTAGACCATATCTGGAACAGTAGCCAGAATTAGAGTTGACATACAATTAATGATAATCTAAGGTCACTTTGAGACCCACCTGACTTTTAAAGTAGCCAACTATGAATTAAATCATCACTTCTACATCTCCTACGTTGATGGTAACGTTTATCTCTGCAGTTCTACCAGGGAGGCAATATTGCTTTCTTGTTAGGGAGGTGGAGCTCCAGGAGTCTCTACCTGGCACCTTCTTCCATAATAGTCTTGAAAGCCCTGCCTCTGTGGCTCAAAGAGCCCAGGTGGGAATTCTGTCATTTGCTGAGGATATGCATTTCATTTATACCTTCAGGAACTGGGGATATTTTCACTGGATTGGGTTTGGTGGTTTCATTGGGCCTACGGCGAGGCTGACTAGGGTTAAAACTGCACTTATATCTTCTCAATCCTTATCCTAAAAGTCTGTGACTGGTGACCATAGTGTTCTGGCTGTCCAGAAATTAGTGTTAACCCAGAACTAGGATCTACTGTTCTCCAAAACGTGGGGTATTTCCTTTTCCGCAGGGAAAATGGCTGCAGTTTCACTGGGGGAAAGTGAGGAGGAAAATGTATACACACTTATGGTATTCTTCTCTATGGGTACCTGGCCTCGTTTCCATTTATGGGATCCTAAATCTATAAGCCAACTCAGATATGGTAATTGGGTGAAAGGTTGTGACTCTCTATTGTGGTAGATCAAACCATGTTTCCCTTCACTAAACCAGGAGTCTTGTCAGTTGTAGAAGGACCTCAGTGGGCTGCCCATCTATATGTCCCTAGGGTGCCTGCTCAGTTATATAATGCCAAAGGACCAGTGAACTACAATTTCTGATTACCATACAGGCCCTGCTACCTATTGTAGTAGCTCCCCCCACCCCATATTATCCCCACTGAGATCAACAAGTTGGTTTTGACTGCAATATGTCACACTAGCATCCCCACCTAGAGAGAATAGCTGTTTTAAAAGACAAGGGACCATGGGCTTCCCTGGTGACGCAGTGGTTGAGAGTCTGCCTGCTGATGCAGGGGGCACGGGTTTGGGCCCTGGTCTGGGAGGATCCCACATGACGCGGAGCAACTGGGCCCGTGAGCCACAATTACTGAGCCTGCGCGTCTGGAGCCTGTGCTCCACAACAAGAGAGGCCGCGATAGTGAGAGGCCCGCGCACCGCGATGAAGAGTGGCCCCCGCTTGCCACAACTAGAGAGAGCCCTCGCACGGAAATGAAGACCCAACACAGCCATAAATAAATAAATAAAGCAAACTGTCAACAAGTAAAAATAAATAAACACTATTATATTTAAAAAAAAAAAAAAGACAAGGGACCTTGAGTATTGAATGGTAAATGTGGAGGGAGTGCTGGAGTTGGAAAATCAGTTTTCAACCATCATAGTAAAGATTGATTTAAGCAGGAATCATCAATTGATGCTAAAACAAAGGGAAATTTTTGATGAGGATCAGAATATTTACATTGCTCTTAAAGTGTATCTCTACAGACTGCTTATTAGTTGATAGAGAAAAAATAGTAAGTGTAAAGTGGAAAAATCAGAAAACAACTTGATTGGGTGATCAAAATTTACATCACCCATGGGGATCAGATAGACATCCTGTGCCTCCCAGTATTATACTCTATGAAGGACACAGCATTAATTATGTAGTTTTCTAGCCAGGAATGCATAATATGGATCTAAACATGAGGAAATGTTAGACAAACTCCAAATGAGGAACAGTCTATTAAAACAAAAGGAAAGAGGACTATATTCTTCAAAAATCTCAATGTCATAAAAGAAAGACTGTGTGAAAGTTCCAGACTAAAGAGATGTGACAAATAAATGCAATACCTGATCCTAGACTGGATCCTGTGCTAAAGGGTAATAAAGTGCTGTAAAGGGTATTACTGGTCAATTGACAAAATTGTACTATGGAAGTTGGATCATACATATATATACATATATATAACATATATATATGACATAATTTCCCATTTTAACACCCTGCTTCAATGTGGGTAAGAGATATACACATTAATACATAAAAAGACAAGGATCCTGTCACATAGCCTAATCTTCGGGAAATCCCAACAATTTTATGCTGGCTTGTAATGCGTGTGATAATTTGTGATATTGTTATCTATTCAATTCCTAGAAAGCTGCACAAGTTGGTCTAACAACATTGGGTGCAAAGAAGGAGAAAGTAGTGGAGGTTAAAAACTCAGATCTAGATGACTTCAAGAATGGTGAAGTGAGGAACTCTGAAAACCCTCCCCTCCATGAAAGCAATGAAAACACTAGCCAAAAAAAAAAAGTCAAAAATAACTTTTTCAGTATTCTAGAAAATAACGGAAAGCTTACAAAAATCCAGAGAGCATTCCTTCAAGGAAAATGGCTTAATCTTGGTAAGAAGAGTAAGCTTTGTGTCATTAGAATGTCCCCCTATTTCCATGCTCCCTCCCCAGCTCTGTGGTAGCCTTGAAAACCAATAGCCCACAACCACAGTGAAAACCAGCAACTAAGTAGCCATTGGAGGGATCAGAATTACAAAGAATGTAGACTTTACACTTCCTAATTTCAAAACTTACTATTAAACTACATTAATCAAGGCAGTGTGATACTGACTTAAAGACATACAGATCAGTGGAGTAGGATAGAAAGTCCATAAATAAACCCTCACTTCTATGCTCAATTGATTTTCAACAAGGGTGCCAGGACCATTCAATAGGGAAAGAATAGTCTTTTCAAAAAAAGGTGCTGAGACAAATGTATATCTGCATGCAAAAGAATGAAGTTGAACCCTTACCTCACACCATATATCAAAAATTAATTTTAAATGGATGAAAGAGCTAACACTATCAAACTGTGAGAAGCAAAATAGGTATAAATCTTCATGACCTAGATTAGGGAATCTAGGCACTTTTTAGACATGACAACAAAAGCACAAGCAACCAAAAGAAAAAAAAAGATAATTTCATCAAAATTAAAACTTTTATACTTCAAAGGGTACCATCAAGAAAATGACAAGACAACCCACAGAATGGGAGATAATATTTGCAGATGACATATATGATAAGTGTCTTGCACACAAAATATATAAAGAACTCTTACAGCTCAACAGTAAAAAGACACTCCAATTTAAAAATGAGCAGTGGACTTGAATATACACTTTCCCAAAGATGATACACAAATGGTTAAAAAGCACATGAAAAGATGCTCAAATCATTAGTCATTAGGGAAATGCAAATAAAAACACGAGATACCCAGTGTGATACACCATATTAACAAATTGAAGAATAAAAACCATATGATCACCTCAATAGATGCAGAAAAAGCTTTGACAAAATTCCACACCCATTTATGATAAAAACTCTCCAGAAAGTGGGCATAGAGGGAACCTACCTCAACATAATAAAGGCCATATACGACAAACCCACAGCAAACATCATTCCCAATGGTGGAAAACTGAAAGCGTTTCCTCTAAGATCAAGAACAAGACAAGTATGTCCACTCTCACCACTGTTATTCAACATAGTTTTGGAAGTCCTAGCCACAGCAATCAGAGGAGAAAAAGAAATAAAAGGAAAAGAAGTAAAACTGTCACTGTTTGCAGATGACATGATACTATACATAGAGAATCCTAAAGATGCCACCAGAAAACTACGAGAGCTAATCAATGAATTTGGTAAAGTTGCAGGATACAAAATTAATGCACAGAAATCTCTTGCATTCCTATACACTAATGATGAAAAATCTGAAAGAGAAATTAAGGAAACACTCCCATTAACCAATGCAACGAAAAGAATAAAATACCTAGGAATAAACCTACCTAGGGAGACAAAAGACCTGTACTCAGAAAACTATAAGACACTGATGAAAGAAATTAAAGATGATACAAACAGATGGAGAGATATACCATGTTCTCAGATTGGAAGAATCAATATTGTGAAAATGACTATACTACACAAAGCAATCTACAGATTCAGTGCAATCCCTATCAAATTACCAATGGCATTTTTTATGGAACTACAAAAAAAATCTTAAAATTTGTATGGAGACACAAAAGACCCCGAATAGCCAAAGCAGTCTTGAGGGAAAAAAACGGAGGTGGAGGAATCAGACTCCCTGACTTCAGACTATACTACAAAGCTACAGTAATCAAGACAGTATGTTACTGGCACAAAAACAGAAACATAGATCAATGGAACACGATAGAAAGCCCAGAGATAAACCCATGTACCTGTGGTCAACTAACCTACGACAAAGGAGGCAAGGATATACAATGGAGAAAAGACAGTCTCTTCAATAAGTGGTGCCGGGAAAATGGGACAGCTACATGTAAAAGAATGAAATTAGAACACTCCCTAACACCATACACAAAAATAAACTCAAAATGGATTAGAGACCTAAATGTAAGACTGGACACTATAAAACTCTTAGAGGAAAACATAGGAAGAACACTCTTTAACATAAATCACAGCAAGATCTTTTTTGATCCACCTCCTAGAGAAATGGAAATAAAAACAAAAATAAAGAAATGGGACCTAATGAAACTTCAAAGCTTTTGCACAACAAAGGAAACCATAAACAAGACGAAAAGACAGCCCTCAGAATGGGAGAAAATATTTGCAAACAAATCAACAGACAAAGGATTAATCTCCAAAATATATAAACAGTTCATGCAGCTGAATATTAGAAAAACAAACAATCCAATCCAAAAATGGGCAGAAGACCTAAATAGACATTTCTCCAAAGAAGACATACGGAAGGCCAAGAAGCACATGAAAAGCTGTTCAACATCACTAATTATTAGAGAAATGAAAATCAAAACTACACTGGGGTATCACCTCACACCAGTTAGAATGGGCGTCATCAGAAAATCTACAAACAACAAATGCTGGAGAGGGTGTGGAGAAAAGGAACCCTCTTGCACTGTTAGTGGGAATGTAAATTGATACAGCCACTATGGAGAACAGTATGGAGGTTCCTTAAAAAATTAAAATTGAATTACCATATGATCCAGCACTCCCACTGCTGGGCATATACCCAGAGAAAAACCATAATTCAAAAAGACACATGCACTCCAATGTTCACTGCAGCACTATTTACAATAGCCAGGTCATGGAAGCAACCTAAATGCCCATTGACAGACGAATGGATAAAGATGTGGTACATATATACAATGGAATATTACTCAGCCATAAAAAGGAACGAAATTGGGTCATTTTTTGAGACGTGGATGGATCTAGAGACTGTCATACAGAGTGAAGCAAGTCAGAAAGAGTAAAACAAATATCGTATATTAACGCATATATGTGGAACCTAGAAAAATTGTACAGATGAACCAGTTTGCAGGGCAGAAATTGAGACACACATGTAGAGAACAAATGTATGGACACCAATGGGGGAAAGTGGCGGGGGGGTGGTGGTGTGATGAATTGGGCGATTGGGATTGACATGTATACACTGATGTGTATAAAATTGATGACTAATAAGAACCTGGTGTATAAAAAATAAATTAAAAAAGGAAAAAAAGAAAAAAAATAACCACGAGATACCACTTCATACCCACCAGGGTAGCTATAATGGCTAGGATATATAATACATATAAAAAGGCGGACAATAAAAAATGTTGGTGAAATGAGAACCCTTACCCATGCTAATGGTAATATAAGATATTGCAGTCACTCTGAAATACAAACTGGCAATTCCTGAAATGGTTAAACATAGAGTTATCACATATTCAAGGAATTCCACTCCTAGATACGTATCCAAGAGAAATGAAAACTGATATCCATTCAAAAACTCGTACACAGATGTTCATAGCCGCATTATTCATAATAGCCCCAAAGTGAAAGGAACTCAAATGCCCACTAACTGATAAATGAATAAATAAAATGTGGTATATATAGACAATGGAATAGTATCTGGTAATAAAAAGTAGTGAAGCACTCAGCAACATGGATGGACCTAGAGATTATTATACTAAGTTAAGTAAGACACATATCATATGATATCACTCATATGTGGAATCTAATTTTAAAAAATGATACAAATGAACTTCTTTAAAAAACAGAAACAGACTTACAGATGTCAAAAACAAACTTATGGTTAACAAAGCTGAAACATGGCAGCAGGGAGCGATAAATCAGGAGTTTGGGATTAACATACACACATTACTATGTATAAGGTAGATAACCAACAAGAACCTACTGTATGGCACAGGGAACTCTACTCAATATTCTGTGATAAGCTATATGAAAAAAGAATCTGAAAAGAATGAATATATGTATATGTATAACTGATTCACTTTGTTATAAAGCAGAAACTAACACACCATTGTAAGGCAATTATACCCCAATAAAGATGTTAAAAAAAAAAAACCTACTGTATAGCACAGGGAACTCTACTCAATATTCTGTGATAAGCTATATGAAAAAAGAATCTGAAAAAGAATGAATACATGTATATGTATAACTGAATCACTTTGCTGTACACCTGAAACTAACACAACATTGTAAATTAACTATAATCCAATAAAATTTTTTAAAAAGTAATGAAGCACTGATTCCTGCTACAACATCGATGTACATTGAAAACATTATGCTTCATGAAAAGAGCCAGTCAGAAAGACCACATATTGTTTGATTCCTTTCATATGAGATGTCCAGAATAGGCAAATCCGTAAAGGCAGAAAGTATATTAGTGGTTTCCATTGGCTGGTGGGAAGGAGGAAATGGAGATGACTACTACTGGGTGTGGGGTTTCTTTGTGGGGTGATGAAAATGTTCTGGAATTAGGCAGTGGTGATGGTTGCACAGTCTTGTAAATGTACTGTAAAAATCACTGAATTGTATACTTTAAAATGGTGAGTTCAGGGACTTCCCTGGCGGTCTAGTGGTTAAGACTCTGCGCTCACAGTGCAGTGGGCATGGGTTCCATCCCTGGTTGGGGAACGTAGGATCTGGCGTGCAGCACGGCCTGGCCAAAAAAAAAAAAAAAAAGAAAAATGATGCGTTTTTTTGGTATATGAATTAAATCTCAATAAAAAATATCAGACCTCTAAAACTGCTTGGTACTTCCTTGCAAATGAATATAAGCAGATGTTTTAATGACCTAGAATTCCACTTATCAAATTAGAGGCTGAGATATAAATGCAACTCACTTCTTTGGATTCCCAGCATGAGACAGAAAGGCTAAGGTAAGCCCTGTTGTGTCTTAAAAGTATACTCTTTCCTACAAATGAAATTCAAATGCAATAGTAGATGTTTTTTGAGAATATGCTTAAATATTGTTTATAAATTTGCCATTCCTCTTCTCATGTGAGAAAACTATGTAACTCTCTTCAAAACAATTTTGTGTGTTTAAGATGTGTTTAAAATAGCAAATTTAAAAGATGGAAAAACCTCTTTACACAGAGCTGCAATTGCTTAAAAATTGTCAGTGTGTACATATTTGAGAATTTTTGTTGCATGTTAAAGGTTGATTCATCAGAAAGGAAATGGAAACAGAAGAGTGAATGGTATAGAAAGGAAAGAGAGCAGGAGCTTCCTACATAGAGCCATGGTTACCCAGGTAATCATATTCTTTTTTTTAATTCTTAAAATTATTTATTTATTCATTTTTGGATGCATTGAGTCTTTGTTGCTGTGCGCGGGCTTTCTCTAGTTGTGGTGAGCAGGGACTACTTTTCGTTGCGGTGCGCAGGCTTCTCGTTGTGGTGGCTTCTCTTGTGGAGCACGGGCTCTAGGTGTGTGGGCTTCAGTAGTTGTGGCTCACTGGCTCTAGAGCACAGGCTCAGTAGTTGTGGTGCACGGGCTTTGTTGCTCTGCAGCATGTGGGATCTTCCTGGACCAGGGCTCAAACCCATGTCCCCTGCACTGGCAGGCAGGTTCTGAACCACTGTGCCACCAGGGAAGCCCCATATTCTGATTTTATAAAAGCCATTACAGGATCTTAGGCTTTTGGGGTGAAAGAAGGGCAGCATGATACATTATCCATCTTTCTTCCTTCAAGTTTTGATTAGTGTAGACAAAGAAGTATGTAGAATGAAGATTGAAGTTACAGAGAAGTACAAAAATCCCTCTGGTGAAAAGTGTGCTTTCACCTTTAAAGCATTATGATATAGTAAACTGGTAATGAAAAGTTTCTGGAAGACCATTCCTGTGGGAGCATGTACATGCTCCCAAAGCAGGAAAGATAAACACCTTAATCAGATCATCTTGCTCTAGTCTATTGTTTGAATTAACCCCACTACAGAGACTCAGCAGGAAGACTTTGAGCACACCCCCGTCTGAGACAGCCATAGTGAGGGAAGGCTAACAAAGTGGTGAGAAACAGAGAAGTCTATTGGTAAGAACACCCAAATATTTGAAAGACAAATAATAACAAATGTTGGTAAAGACATGAAGAAATTGGAACCTTCATACATTGTTGGTTCGAATGTAAAAGGTTTAGCTTCATTAGAAGACACTTTGGTAGTTCCTAAAGAAAGTAAACAAATATGACTCAGCAATACCACTCCTAAAGGTATTGAAAATACCCAAATGGGACTTCCCTGGTGGTGCAGTGGTTGAGAACCCGCCTGCCGATGCAGGGGACACGGGTTCATGCCCCGGTCCGGGAGGATCCCACATGCCATGGAGCAGCTGGGCCCGTGAGCCATGGCCGCTGAGCTTGCACATCCAGAGCCTGTGCTCCGCAACGGAGGAGGCCACAACAGTGAGAGGCCCACGTACCACAAAAAAAAAAAAAAGAACCCGCCTGCCAATGCAGGGGACACGGGTTCAAGCCCTGGTCCAGGAAGATCCCACATGCCACGGAGCAACTAAGCCCTGCAACACAACTACTGAGCCTGTGCTCTAGAGCCCATGAGCCACAACTACTGAAGCCCGCATGCCTAGAGCTGCTGCTCCGCAACAAGAGAAGCCACTGCAATGAGAAGCTCGTGCACTACAAGGAAGAGCAGCCCCCACTCACGGCAACTAGACAAAGCCCGAGCTCAGCAACAAAGATCCAACGCAGCCAAAGATAAATCAATCAATCAATCAATCAATTTATTTAAAAAAAGACAATACCCAAGTGAATTGAAAACATATGTCCGCACAAAAACTTGTATACAAATGTTCACAGCAACATTATTCATGAAAGCTAAAAAGTGGAAACAACCCAAATGCCCATCAGCTGATTAATGGATAAACAAATGTTTTCTATTCATACAATGGAATACTATTTAGTCATAAAAGGAAATGAAGTTCTTATTCAACATAGAGGAAACTTGAAAACATTATGCTAAGTGAAAGAAACTAGACACAAAAGGACAAATATCATATAATTCCACTTATGTGAAATATCCAGAATTGGCAAATCTATAGAGACAGAAAGTAGAACAGTGGTTGCCAAAGGCTAGGGGAGAGTAGAGAATGGGGAGTGACTGCATGGGTATGGGGTTTCTTTTTTGGGTAGATGAAAATATTCTGGAATTAGGAAATGGTAGTTGTTGCATAACCTTGTAAATATACTAAAAATCATTGAATTGAAAGCATATAGCCAAACAGAAATTTGTACAGTGGTTTTCATAGCAGCATTATTTATAATAGCCAAAAAGTGAAAACAACTCAAATGTCCATCAGCTAATGAATGGATAAAAAAAATGTGGTATATATTCATACAATTAAATATCATTCATTAATAAAACTATAAAACTCTAGATGAAAGAAATTAAAGCAGACACAAATAGATGGAAAGATATCCCATGTCCATGGATCAGATGTATTAGTGATGTTAAAATGTCCACACTACCCAACGCTATCTACAGATTCAATGCAATCTCTATCGAAATCAAAATGGCATTTTTTTACAAAAATAGAAAAACAATACTAAAATTCATTTGGAACCACAAAAGACCCCAAATAACCAAAGCAATTTTGAGCAAAAAGAACAAAGCTGGGGGCATCACACGTCCTGATTTCAAAATATATTACACAATTATACTCCGATAAAGATGTTAAAATATATATATATTACAAAGCTACAGTAAACAAAATAGTATTGTACTGGCATAAAAACAGACATATAGACCAATGGCACCGAATAGAGAGCCCGGAAATAAACCCACACAGATACAGCCAACTGATCTTCAACAAGGCTGCCAAGACCATTGAATGGGGAAGGGACTGTCCCTTCAATAAATGGTGCTGGGAAAAGTGGATGTCCACATACAAAAGAATGAAATTTGGACCCTTATCTTACGCAGTACACAAAAATCAACAAAAAATGGATTAAATACTTAAATGAGACCAAAATCCATAGAACTCCTAGAAGAAAAAATAGGGGAAAAGTTTCTTGACATTGGTCTTGGCAATGATTTCTTAGATATGACAGCAAAAGCACAGCCAACAAAGGTATAAATAGACAAATGGTACTATGTAAAACTAAAAAGTTCTGTACAGCAAAGGAACCAATCAACAAAATCAAGGTAACCTATGGATTGAGAGAAAAATATTGCACTCCTCAAATGAGTGAGTTTTATGGTATATTAATTATATCTTAATACAGCTTTTTTTTTATGAACAGAGAAGACACAAATAAATGGAAAACATCTTGTGCTCATGGATTGGAAAACGTACTGTTGTTAAGATGTCAATGGTACCCAAAGTAATCTACAGATTTAATGCAATCTGTATCAAAATCCCAGTGGCATTTTTTTGAGGAAATAGAAAGATCAGTCCTAAAATTCATATGGAATCTCCAGGGACCCTGAATAGCCCAAGACAATCTTAGAGAAAAAGAATGAAATTGGAGGTCTCACACTTGCTGATTTCGAAACTTATTACAAAGCACAGTAATGAAAACAGTGTGGTACTGGCATAAAGACAGACCTATAAATCAATGGAATAGAACATAGAACTCAGAAATAAACCTTCACATATATGGTCAAATGATTTTTTTATGAGGCTGCCAAGACCATTCAATAGGGAAAGAAATTTCTCTTAAACAAATGGTGCTGGAACAACTACATATCCACATGCAAACAAATCAATTTGGACCCTAACCTTACACCATGTATGAAAATTAACTCAAAATGGATCAAAGACCTAAATGTAAAACCTTCATGACATTGGATTTTTCAAGGATTTCCTAGATGTGATACCAAAAGTACAGGCAACAAAAGTAAAAATAGAGAAATACAACTGTGTTAACATTTAAAACTTCTGTGCATAAAAGGACACAATAAACAGAGTGAAAAAGTAACCTACAGAATGGTAGAAAAGATTTGCAAATCATGTCTGATAAGGGGCTAATATCCATAATACAAAAAGAACTACAACTGAACAACAGGAAAAAAATAACACAACTAAAAAATGGAAAAGGATTTGAATAGACACTTCTCAAAGATAATATACAAATGGCCAACAATGCTCAACATCGTTAGTCATTAGGAAAATATAACCATGAAGAGATATCACCTCACATCCATTAAGATGGCTACTATAGAGAGAGCTTCAAGATGGCAGAAGAGTAAGATGCGGAGATCACCTTCCTCCCCACAAGTACATCAGAAATACATCTACATGTGGAACAGCTCCTACAGAACACCTACTGAACGCTGGCAGAAGACCTCAGACTGCCCAAAAGGCAAGAAAGTCCCCATGGGTAGGGTAAAAGAAAAAAGAAAACACAGAGACAAAAGAATAGGGACGGGACCTGCACCAGTGGGAGGGAGCTGTGAAGGAGGAAAGGTTTCCACACACTAGAAGCCCCTTCGCGGGCAGAGACTGTGGGTGGCGGAGAGGGGGAAGCTTCGGAGCCACGGAGGAGAGCACAGCAACAGGGGTGCGGAGGGCAAAGTGGAGAGATTCTCGCACAGAGGATCGGTGCCGACCAGCACTCACCAGCCGGAGAGGCTTGTCTGCTCACCCACTGGGGCGGACGGGGGCTGGGAGCTGAGGCTCGGGCTTCGGTGGGAGCGCAGGGAGAGGACTGGGGTTGATGGTGTGAACACAGCCTGCAGGGGGTTAGCGCACCACTAATGGACAAATTCTTAGAAAGGCACAACCTTCCGAGATTGAACCAGGAAGAAATAGAATATATGAACAGACCAATCACAAGCACTGAAATTGAGACTGTGATTAAAAATCTTGCAACAAACAAAAGCCCAGGACCAGATAGCTTCACAGGCGAATTCTATCAAATATTTAGAGAAGAGCTAACACCTATATTTCTCAAACTCTTCCAAAATATAGCAGAGGGAGGAACACTCCCAAACTCATTCTGCGAAGCCACCATCACTCTGATACCAAAACCAGACAAAGATGTCACAAAGAAAGAAAACTACAGGCCAATATCACTGATGAACATAGATGCAAAAATGCTCAACAAAATACTAGCAAACAGAATCCAACAGCACATTAAAAGGATCATACACCATGATCAAGTGGGGTTTATTCCAGGAATGCAAGGATCCTTCAATGTATGCAAATCAATTAACGTGATACACCATAATAATAAATTGAAGGAGAAAAATCATATGATCATCTCCGTAGATGCAGAGAAAGCTTTCAAGAAAATTCAACAGCCATTTATGATAAAAACCCTCCAGAAAGTAGGCATAGAGGGAACTTTCCTCAGCATAATAAAGGCCATATATGACAAACCCACAGCCAACATCGTCCTCAATGGTGAAAAACTGAAACTATTTCCACTAAGATCAGGAACAAGACAAGGTTGCCCACTCTCACCACTATTATTCAACATAGTTTTGGAAGCTTTAGCCACAGCAGTCAGAGAAGAAAAAGAAATAAAAGGAATCCAAATCGGAAAAGAAGAAGTAAAGCTGTCACTGTTTGCAGATGACATGATAGTATACATAGAGAATCCTAAAGATGCTACCAGAACGCTACTAGAACTAATCAATGAATCTGGTAAAGTAGCAGGGTACAAAATTAATGCACAGAAGTCTCTGGCATTCCTATACACTAATGATGAAAAATCTGAAAGTGAAATTAAGAAAATACTCCCATTTACCATTGCAACAAAAAGAATAAAATATCTAGGAATAAACCTACCTAAGGAGACAAAAGACCTGTATGCAGAAAATTATAAGAGACTGATGAAAAAAATTAAAGATGATACAAATAGATGGAGAGATATACCACGTTCTTGGATTGGAAGAATCAACATTGTGAAAATGACTCTACTACCCAAAGCAATCTACAGATTCAATGCAATCCCTATCAAACTACCACTGGCATTTTTCACAGAACTAGAACAAAAAATTTCACAATTTGTATGGAAACACAAAAGACCCCGAATAGCCAAAGCAATGTTGAGAAAGAAAAACAGAGCTGGAGGAATCAGGTTTCCTGACTTCAGACTATACTACAGAGCTACAGTAATCAAGACAGTATTGTAGTGGCACAGGACCAGAAATATAGATCAATGGAACCGGATAGAAAGCCCAGAGATAAACCCACACACATATGGTCACCTTATCTTTGATAAAGGAGGCACGAATATACAGTGGAGAAAAGACAGCCTCTTCAATAAGTGGTGCTGGGAAAACTGGACAGCTACATGTAAAAGTATGAAATTAGAACACTCCCTAACACCATACACACAAATAAGCTCAAAATGGATTAAAGACCGAAATGTAAGGCCAGACACTATCAAACTCTTAGAGGAAAACATAGGCAGAACACTCTATGACATAAATCACAGCAAGATCCTTTTTGACCCACCTCCTAGAGAAATGGAAATAAAATCCAAAATAAACAAATGGGGGCTTCCCTGGTGGCACAGTGGTTGAGAGTCCGCCTGCCGATGCAGGGGACACAGGTTTGTGCCCTGGTCCGGGAAGATCCCACATGCCGCGGAGCAGCTGGGCCCATGAGCCATGGCTGCTGAGCCTGCGCGTCTGGAGCCTGTGCTGCGCAATGGGAGAGGCCACGGCAGTGAGAGGCCCACGTACTGCAAAAAAAAAAATAAAAATAAATAAACAAATGGAACCTAATGAAACTTGAAAGCTTTTTTACAGCAAAGAACACCATAAACAAGGCGAAAAGACAACCCTCAGAATGGGAGAAAATATTTGCAGGTGAAGCCACTGACAAATGATTAATCTCCAAAATTTACAAGCAGCTCATGGAGCTCTACATTATAAAAACAAACAACCCAATCCAAAAATGGGCAGAAGATCTAAATAGACATTTCTCCAAAGAAGATATACAGATTGCCAACACACACATGAAAGAATGCTCAACATCATTAATCATTAGAGAAATGCAAATCAAAATTACAATGAGGTATCATCTCACACCGGTCAGAACGGTCATCATCAAAAAATCTACAAACAATAAATGCTGCAGAGGGTGGGGAGAAAAGGGAACCCTCTTGCCCTCTTGGTGGGAATGTAAATTGATACAGCCACTATGGAGAACAGTATGGACGTTCCTTAAAAAAGTAAAAATAGAAGTACCATACAACCCAGCAATCCCACTACTGGGCATATACCCTGAGAAAACCATAATTCAAAAAGAGTTATGTACCAAAATGTTCATTGCAGCTCTATTTACAATAGCCATGACGTGGAAGCAACTGAAGTGTCCATCGACAGATGAATGGATAAAGAAGATACAACGGAATATTACTCAGCCATAAAAAGGAACGAAACTGAGTTATTTGTAGTGAGGTGGATGTACCTAGAGTCTGTCATACAGAGTGAAGTAAGTCAGAAAGAGAAAAACAAATACCGTATGCTAACACATATATATGGAATCTAAAAAAAAAAAAGTGGTCATGAAGAACCTAGTGGAAAGATGGGAATAAAGATGCATACTTACTAGAGAATGGACTTGAGGTTATGGGGAGGGGGAAGGGTAAGCTGGGACGAAGTGAGAGAGTGGCATGGACATATATACACTTCCAAACGTAAAATAGGTAGCTAGTGGGAAGCAGCCACATGGCACAGGGAGATCAGCTCGGTGCTTTGTGACCACCTAGAAGGGTGGGATAGGGAGGGTGGGAGGGAGGGAGATGCAAGAGGGAAGAGATATGGGGACATATGTATAACTGATTCACTTTGTTATAAAGCAGAAACTAACACACCATTGTAAAGCAATTATACTCTAATAAAGATGTTAAAAAAATACCTTCAGAAAATATTTACTGCTTACTTTTTGCTGGTTTTAAATTTTCAAACCTTTTATAATTTGGTAGTGGAGTTTTATTAGTAAAAAGACAGAATGCTATGTGAGATAAAAGAATAGCAGATTTCAGTAAATAAACTTCTTGTTTCTCATTATTTATATATATAAAAAAAAAGATGGCTACTGTCAGAAAAACGGAAAATAAGACGTGGAGAAACTGAAACCTTCCTGCACTGGTGGTAGAAATGCAGAATGGTACAGATGCTATGGAAAATGGTATGGTGGTTACTCAAAAAATTAAAAATAGAATTACTATATGATCCATCAATCCCACATCTGGTTATAGATCTAGAACAATTGAAATCAGGGTATTGCAGAGAGATTTGCACACCCATGTTCATAGCAGCATTATTTACAATAGCTAAGAGGCAGAAGCCCAGTGTCCATCAGTGGATGAAAGGATAAACAAAGTGTCGTATTTGCATACAATGGAATATTATTCAGCCTTAAAAAGGAAGGAAATCCTGTCACATGATATAACATGGATGAACTTTGAGTCATTGTGATAAGTGAAATAAGACAGTCACAAAAAGCCAAACAAATATGGTATGATTGCATCCATATGAGGTATCTCAAATGGTCAAATTCATAGAAACAGAAAATAGAATGGTGGTTGTTAGGGGCTGGTTGGAGGGGGGAATGGGGGGGAGGTGTTGTTTAATGGGTGTAGTTTCAGTTTTGCAAGACAAAAAAGTCCTGGAGATAAATTGCACAACAATGTGAATATAATTAACACTACTGAACAGGGCACTTAGAAGGGGTTAAGATGGTGAGTTTTAAGTGTGGTTTTTTAAATCACAGCTAAAATCTTTTAAAGAGAAAGAAAAGTTAGAGGGGCTACTTTACACCACAGGCAGCAAACGCAAGGACTTGATTAGCCATCCAAGAGCTGGTGTTGGTTTACATTGTAGATACATTTAAGAAAAGTTTAAGTACAATTATAAGTGATCACATTCAAATGGATTTTTAGAAGAATTTGGGATGGTTTGGTGACACCCAGATCGTTAAAAGCATCACTAACTAGGGGATTATTAGGCTATCAAAAAACCTAGCTTTTAGTACATGGGAGAGAGACTTCTGGCCTGGATGGACCATAGCTCTGATAGAATGAGACTATTATTATGTTCCAATACAATTTAAAGTTTGTGTGCCTGTTTAATTACTCAGTTGCTTAAATAGTATTATTTTAACTTTGTTAAAGCAAAGTGGTACCGCACAGAGCTTTGTAAAACAACCAAACCAAAACAGTACTATATATTTAAAAAACTGAAAGGACCCTTAATCATTATTTTATAGTTCTATATTTTCATGGCAGATGTTGACATTTTACCATTGTTCCAGAATCAAATGTCAAGTTATTCCTGTTCAGAATTTTCCATTTCCATTTTCAAAGAATTCCATCTGCAGCTGTATTTATAAGTGAACTATCTGCTTGCAAAGGCCCAGCATTTCTAAGCAGGTTTGTAAATAGGTTTTTAAGGAGGACATGCAAGCACTAGAGACCTGCCTGGGTTAATTAATTCTCTTTTCAGGCACTAGAGCCTACACAAGTAGGCCAGCTGGAGGTGAATGTTTCCTTTGAAAGAGATAATTATATGCCTTACCAGTTGTTTGCTTTTCTACATCTCCCCCAGTCAGATTCCCCAGAATTCATAAACTAAGTATCAGGAGAGGTTTTTCCCTGCCTGGGAAACTGAGTATGTAGATGAGCTGAGATAATAATTGTGGATAATACAGATAGTTTGAAGCTCTGGATGATGCATACAAATAATTACAAAGAGGGGACTGTGGGCTCTGCTAAAAATAGCACGTAGAAACTGCTATGGCACTACGAGTACATGATGGTGCTTCAATTCCCGTTTTCTTTCTCTTGTTACTTCTGAGACGCTCTTCCTCCGTTTCAGACTATCCACTTTCTTTCCAGCGGGGTGCTGTGCAAAATAGCTCACTGCCTCACCTGGCACGTACAAGAGCAAGGGGGCCGGCCCCTTCCATGGGGCGGGGGTGGTGGTGGCGGCAGAGCGTATGGTCCCGGCACCAGCAGGGGGCAGTTAGGACGCAGCTGGGAGCTCCCCGCACAACTGGCCTTTCCGCTCCAAAGCCGACCTCACCCAGATGGCTTTCCCGTGCAGTTTGTCAGACAGACCAAAGTTCTCATTCTTCCTCCTTGTTTAGGATTCAAGTACGCCCGACACACCCTCAGAGGCGCTGGGCAGGCTTGTTCCTTCACGTGGTGTGAGGCTGGGGAGAAACACCTGTGTCCCAGGCTGCTTATCAGGGTGGTCGCGTGGACTTTGATGCCAGTCTGACTCTTACTCCCAATGCTCTTTTCTTTACAGGTGCTTAGAAAATGAGCTGTAAAGGCTACAAGTTTCACGTGTTTCTCTCCTGCCATGCCTAAAATCTTGTTTGTTCTACACTATTGGGCTAGTGGAACTATATAAAGCTAAAGGACTATAGTTACTTGATGTTTTCCCTCTTCTAGCTTTATCTACACTCAAGGGAAAGAATATATGGGGAACAGATCAAGAGTGACTTTTGCTTCCCTTGGAGGAATAGAAGGGGACCAGAGCGGGATTGTCTGGTCGCACCTGAGACACAAGTTAACAGCTTTCTCCACAATAAAAGCAGCAGGGACAGAGGAGCAGGTCACAGGTCAGTGCTGCTCTGCGCCCCAGGCTCACGTAGATTTCCTTTCTTATTTTACCAGTACTGCTGTATTCGTGACTCTACAGAGGCAAGGAGCTCATGGTGCCTAATGGCTTCTCCCCATATTGCTGTTCAGGGGGAAAGTGTGTGGTGGTTCATAAAAGGAACAGATCAACAAAGACACCAGACTTGCTGGTTGGAATGGAAGTTATCCAAAGGGAGAAAGAGGCAGAGGAGGGGTGAAAGCCGAGCTGCCCTCTTCACACTGGCTCCTTCGTCATGAGCCCCTCATCCTATGGATCCGATCCTATCACTCAGTTATAAAACTAGAGGCCTGGAGTTCCTTATGGCTTCCTTTTTCCTTTACTTTCTTATTACGTGCAAGGAAAATCTGTAAAAAGGGAGATTGAGGATGACTGAATCTTGCCATAATTGGTAGAATGAAAGGTTCACAAAGGGAGATTTCTGGGGACAGGTACCCAAAGACTGATGCTATCTGTGTTGATTTGGGAGCAGGATAGAAGCTGGTCTGTAAGGTTTTCTTTATTAACACCGGCATCTCCTTCATAATCCTCTATTGCCCTGGGCCTATGAGCTTTGGAGACCTTGTTCCCTCTCCTTTTGAGACACTGAAAAAGAGCAGCTGTATTAGTGTTTTTACAGAGATTGGGGACTGGAAATACCATCAGATTTTCCATTTTCCTACTGAATAATCTATTTCCAATAGAAACATATGCTGGAAGGTAGCCCAAAAGGAGAATTAGGGGGAGCTCTGGTATATGTTTACAGAGAGGAAGTTGTGGTGGAGGAAATGTTGCTGCCCTGGAAAGTCTAGAATGTTGATTACAGGCCTCTGCTGCCCTGCACCTGTGGGCTTTGGATACCTCTCCTCTCTCTATTTTTGTTAAAATAAACTTTTAATTTTAGAGTAGTTTAGATATATAGAAAAATTGCAAGTATAGTACAGAGAACTCCTGTGTAGCCCACACCCAGTTTCCACTATTATAAACATATTATTATGGTCTATTTGCCATAACTAATGAACCAAAACTGGTGCATTACTATTAACTAAACTCCACACTTTATTCAAATTTCACTGGTTTCCCCCTAATATCCTCTTTCTGTTTCAGGGTCCCATCCAGAATACCACCTGTATTAGTCTGCTCAGGCTGCCATAACAAAATTCCACAGACAGGGTGACTTAAAAAACAAATTTATTTTCTCACAGTTCTGCAGGCTGCAAGTGTAAGATTAAAGTGTCAACAGGTTTGGTTTCTCCTGAGGCTTCTCTCTTTGGCTTGCAATGGCTGTCTTCTTTCTGTGTCCACACATGGCCTTTCCTCTGCGTTCACGTGCTTTTGGTGTCTCTTCCTCTTCTTATAAGGACATCAGTACTATTGGATTGATCAGTACTATTGGATCAGTCACCCTAATGACCTCATTTAACGCTAATTACCTCTTTAAAGGCCCTATATCCAAATATACTCACCTTGGGGGTTAGGGATTCAACATGAATTTTGAGGGGACACAATTCAGTCCATAACACCACCTCTCCTCTCTTTTTTGGTAGGTTGAAACTGAGCAACCATGTTCCTGCCATTATAGTAGCTGGGGACTGGAACTCCTATCAGACTTTTCATTTTCCCAGAAGTATTTTTTTTATTTAACTACATTTGATTCACAATATTCTGTTAGTTTCAGGTGTACAGCTTCAGATTTTTTCCACATAGGTTATTACAAGATATTGAATATAGTTTCCTGTGTTATACAGTAAGTCCTTGTTTTTTCTTTTATCTATTTTATGTATAGTGGTGTGTATCTATTAATCCCAACCTCCTAATTTATCCCCCGCAGCTTTCCTCTGTGGTAACCATAGGTTTGTTTTCTACATCTGTGACTTTACTTCTGTTTAGTAGCTAAGTTCATTTGTACCCATTTTTTTAGATTCCACATATAAGTGATATCATATGATATTTGTCTTTCTGTGTCTGACTTACTTCACTCAGTATGACAATCTCTAGGTCCATCCTTGTTACTGCAAACGGCATTATTTTGTTCTTTTTTATGTCTGAGTAATATTCCATTGTGCATATGTACCACATCTTCTTTATCCATTCATCCCTTGATGGACATTTAAGTTGCTTCCATGTCTTGGCTATTGTAAACAGTGCTGCTGTGAGCATTGGGGTACATGTATCCTTTTGAATTATAGTTTTCTCCAGATATATGCTCAGGAGTGGGATTGCTAGATCATATGGTAACTCTATTTTTAGTTTTTTAAGGCACCTCCATACTGTTTTCCATAGTGGCTGCACCAGTTTACATTCCCATCAACAGTGTAGGAGGGTTCCCGTTTCTCCACACCCTCTCCAGCCATTTATTATTTGTAGGCTTTTTGATGATGGCCATTCTGACTGGTGTGATACTTCATTGTAGTTTTGATTTGCATTTCTCTAATAATTAGCGATGATGAGCATCTTTTCATGTGCCTATTGGCCATCTGTGTGTCTTCTTTGGAGAAATGTCTGTTTAGGTCTTCTGTCCATTTTTTGATTGGGTTGTTTTTTTTTTCATTATTGAATTGTATGAGCTGTTTGTATATTTTGGAATTTAAGCCCTTGTTGGTTGCATCATTTGCAAATACTTTCTCCCAGTCCATAGGTTGTCTTTTCATTTTATTGATGGTTTCCTTTGCTGTGCAAAAGCCTACAGTTTTGATTAGGTCCCGTTTGTTTATTTTTGCTTTTATTTCTATTGCCTTGGGAAACTGACCTAAGAAAATATTGGTAAGATGATTTACGTCAGAGAATGTTTTTCTTATGTTCTCTTCTAGGAGTTTTATGGTGTCATGTCTTATATTTAAGTCTTTAAACTATTTTGAGTTTATTTCTGTGTATGGTAAGAGGGTGTGTTCTAACTTCACTGATTGACATGCGACTGTCCAGCTTTCCCAACACCATTTGCTGAAGAGACTATCTTTTCTCCATTGTATATCCTTGCCTCCTTTGTCAAAGATTAACTGACCGTAGGTGTGTGGGTTTATTTCTGGGCTCTCTATTCTATTCCATTTATCTATATGTCTGTTTTTGTGCCAATAGCAAGCTGTTTTGATTACTGTAGCTTTGTAGTATTGTCTGAGATCTGGGAAGGTTATTCCTCTAGTTTTGTCCTTTGTCCTCAGTACTGCATTGGCAATTCTGGGTCTTTTATGGTTCTATATAAATTTTAGGATTATTTGTTCTAGTTCTGTGGAAAATGTCATGGGTAATTTGATAGGGATCACATTAAATCAGTAGACTGCTTTGGATAGTATGGATATTTTAGCAATATTAATTCTTCCAATCCAAGAGCATGGGATATCTTTCCCTTTCATTGAATCATCTTCAATTTACTTTATCAATGTTTTATAGTTCAGCATGTAAGTCTTTCACCTCCTTGGTCAGTCAACCAAGAATTCTAAATACATCGAAACCATACTTCAGGGTGGGAGGGAGACACAGGAGGGAGGGGATATGGGGATATATGTATACATATAGCTGATTCACTTTGTTATACAGTAGAAACTAACACAACAGTGTGAAGCAATTACACTCCAATAAGGATGTTAAAAAATAGGGAGGCAGGCCTGAACAGAGATCTTTGCCTATCCCGTGTAGTCACCCTAGCTGCCAGCCTTGTCCATGGATCTGCATCCTAGTTCTTTCCAGTTTCTACCCGGGAATTTTCCATGGCGGTGGAATATTGGTTCAAGAACTTAAAAGATCTCTTCCAACATATGAAGTGCAAAGAAGAAAAAAAAGGAGAAAAGAAGTGAAGGAGAAAAGATGACCCCAATGTCAGATGTCCTCCCTGGGCTAGCTCATCCGCAGCCTCCATGAGACTGCCTTTCTTACCTGTTGAAGTGACTTGGTGACAAACAGACCATTTCCAGCTATAGCAACAGAATGAGCAGCCTCAGGAGCAGTGGATAAAATCTCCACAATCAACTTGATGTACCCTGCATCTGTGGAATACCTGAATAGACAACGAACCATCCCAAAATTGAGGCGGTGGACTTTGGGAGAAACGATATATATATATTTTTCCTTTTTCTCTTTTTTCCGTGTGGCTCACAGGGTCTTGGTGCTCCGGCTGCGTTTCAGGCCTGTGCCTCTGAGGTGGGAGAGCCGAGTTCAGGACATTGGTCCACCAGAGACCTCCCAGCTCCATGTAAGATCAAACAGCGAAAGCTCTCCCAGATATCTCAATCTCAATGACAAGACCCAACTCCACTCAAAGACCAGCAAGCTACAGTGCTGTACACCCTATGCCAAACAACTAGCAAGACAGGAACACAACCCTACCCCTTAGCAGAGAGGCTGCCTAAAACCATACTAAGGTCACAGACACCCCAAAACACACCACCGGACGTGGTCCTGCCCACCAGAAAGACAAGATCCAGCCTCATCCTCCAGAACACAGGCACCAGTCCCCTCCAGCAGGAAGCCTACACAACCCACTGAACCAACCTTAGCCACTGCGGACAGACACCAAAAACAACGGGAACTATGAACCTTCAGCATGCAAAAAGGACCCCCAAAACATTAAGTTAAGCAAAATGAGAAGACAGAGAAACACACAGCAGATGAAGGAGCAAGATAAAAACCCACCAGACCAAACAAATGAAGAGGAAATAGGCAGTCTACCTGAAACAGAATTCAGAGTAATGATAGTAAAGATGATCCAAAATCTTGGAAATGGAATGGAGAAAATACAAGAAACATTTAACAAGGACCTAGAAGAACTAAAGAGCAAACAAAGTGATGAGCAACACAATAAATGAAATTAAAAATTCTCTAGAAGGGATCAATAGCAGAATAACTGAGGCAGAAGAATGGATAAGTGACCTGGAAGGTAAAATAGTGGAAATAACTACTGCAGAGCAGAATAAAGAAAAAGGAATGAAAACAATTAAGGACAGTCTCAGAGACCTCTAGGACAACATTAAATGCACCAACATTCGAATTATAGGGATCCCAGAAGAAGAAGAAAAAAAGAAAGGGACTAAGAAAATATTGGAAGAGATTATAGTCGAAAACTTCCCTAATATGGGAAAGGAAATAGTTAATCAAGTCCAGGAAGCACAGAGAGTCCCATACAGGATAAATCCAAGGAGAAACACGCCAAAACACATATTAATCAAACTATCAAAAATTAAATACAAAGAACAAATATTAAAAGCAGCAAGGGATAAACAACAAATAACACATAAGGGAATCCCCATAAGGTTAACAGCTGATCTTTTAGCAGAAACTCTGCAAGCCAGAAGGGAGTGGCAGGACATGTTTAAAGTGATGAAGGAGAAAAACCTACAATCAAGAGTACTCTACCCAGCAAGGATCTCATTCAGATTTGACGGAGAAATTAAACCGTTTACAGAGAAGCAAAAGCTAAGAGAATTCAGCACCACCAAACCAGCTGTACAACAAATGCTAAAGGAACTTCTCTAGGCAGGAAACACAAGACAAGGAAAAGACCTACAATAACAAATGCAAAACAATTAAGAAAATGGTAATAGGAACATACATATCGATAATTACCTTAAATGTAACTGAATTAAATGCTCCAACCAAAAGACATAGACTGGCTGAATGGATACAAAAACAAGACCTGTATATATGCTGTCTACAAGAGACCCACTTCAGACCTAGGGACACATGCAGACTGAAAGTGAGGGGATGGAAAAAGATATTCCATGCAAATGGAAATCAAAAGAAAGCTGGAGTAGCAATTCTCATATCAGACAAAATAGTCTTTAAAATAAAGACTATTACAAGAGAAAAAGAAGGACACTACGTAATGATCAAGGGATGAATCCAAGAAGAAGATATAACAATTGTAAATATTTATGCACCCAACATAGGAGCACCTCAATACATAAGGCAAATGCTAACAGCCATAAAAGGGGAAATTGACAGTAACACAATCATAGTAGGGGACTTTAACACCCCACTTTCACCAATGGACAGATCATCCAAAATGAAAATAAATAAGCTTTAAATGATACATTAAACAAGGGGGACTTAATTGATATTGATAGGACATTCCATCCCAAAACAACAGAATACACCTTCTCAAGTGCTCATGGAACATTCTCCAGGATGGATCATATCTTGGGTCACAAATCAAGCCTTGGTACATTTAAGAAAATTGAAATCGTATCAAGTATCTTTTCCGACCACAATGCTATGAGACTAGACATCAATTACAGGAAAAAAATCTGTAAAAAATACAAATACAGGGAAGCTAAACAATACAGTACTTAATAACCAATAGATCACCAAATAAATCAAAGAGGAAATCAAAAAATACCTAGAAACAAATGACAATGAAAACGCGATGACCCAAAACCTATGGGATGCAGCAAAAGCAGTTCTAAGAGGGAAGTTTATAGCAATACAAGCCTACCTCAAGAAACAAGAAACATCTCAAAAAAACAACATAACCTTACACATAAAGCAATTAGAGAAAGAAGAACAAAACACCCCAAAGTTAGCAGAAGGAAAGAAATCATAAAGATCAGATCAGAAATAAATGACAAAGAAATGAAGGAAACAGTAGCAAAGATCAATAAAATTGAAAGCTGGTTCTTTGAGAAGATAAACAAAATTGATAAACCATTAGCCAGAGTCATCAAGAAAAAAAGGGAGAAGACTCAAATCAATAGAATTAGAAATGAAAAAGGAGAAGTAACAACTGACACTGCAGAAATACAAAGGATCATAAGAGATTACTACAAGCAGCTATATGCCAATAAAATGGCCATCCTGGAAGAAATGGACACGTTCTTAGAAAAGCACAAAGTTCCGAGACTGAACCAGGAAGAAACAGAAAATATAAACAGACCAATCACAAGCACTGAAATTGAGACTGTGATTAAAAATCTTGCAACAAACAAAATTCCAGGACCAGGTGGCTTCCCAGGCAAATTCTATCAAACACTTAGAGAAGAGCTAACACCTAGTCTTCTCAAACTCTTCCAAAATATAGCAGAGGGAGGAACACTCCCAAACTCATTCTGCAAGGCCACCATCACCCTGATACCAAAACCAGACAAAGATGTCACAAAGAAAACTACAGGCCAATATCACTGATGAACATAGATGGAAAAATCCTTCACGAAATACTAGCAAACAGAATCCAACAGCACATTAAAAGGATCATACACCATGATCAAGTGGAGTTTATCCCAGGAATGCAATTATTCTTCAATATATGCGAATCAATCCATGTGATAAACCATACTAACAAATTGAAGGATAAAAACCATATGATCATCCCAATAGATGCAGAAAAAGCTTTTGACAAAATTCAACACCAATTTATGATAAAAACCCTCCAAAAAGTAGGCATAGAGGGAACTTACCTCAACATAATAAAGGCCATATATGACAAATCCACAGCCAACATTGTTCTCAATGGTGAAAAACTGAAACCACTTCCACCAATATCAGGAACAAGACACTATTATTCAACATACTTTTGGAAGTTTTAGCCACAGCAATCAGAGAAGAAAAAGAAATAAAAGGAATCCAAATCGGAAAAGAAGAAGTAAAGCTGTCGCTGTTTGCACATGACATGATAATATACACAGAGAATCCTAAAGACGCTACCAGAAAACTGCTAAAGCTAATCAATGAATTTGGTAAAGTAGCAGGATACAAAATTAATGCACAGAAATCTGTTGCATTCCTATACACTAATGATGAAAAATCTGAAAGAGAAATTAAGGAAACACTCTCATTTATCATTGCAACAAAAAGAATAAAATACCTAGGAATAAACCTACCTAAGGAGACAAAAGACCTGTATGCAGGAAACTATAAGACATGGATGAAAGAAATTAAAGATGATACAAACAGAAGGAGAACTATACCATGTTCTTGGATTGGAAGAATCAACATTGTGAAAATGACTCTACTACCCAAAGCAATCTACAGATTCCATGCAATCCCTATCAAACTACCAACGGCAATTTTCACAGAACTAGAACAAAAAATTTCACAATTTGTATGGAATCACAAAAGACCCCGAATAGACAAAGCAGTCTTGAGAAAGAAAAACGGAGCTGGAGGAATCAGGCTCCCTGACTTCAGACTATACTACAAAGCTACAGTAATCAAGACAGTATGATAGTAGCACAAGAAAACAGAAATATAGATCAATGGAACCGGATAGATAGCCCAGACATAAGCCCACACACATATGGTCACCTTATTTTTGATAAAGGAGGCAAGACTATACAATGGAGAAAAGACAGCCTCTTCAATAAGTGGTGCTGGGAAAACTGGACAGCTACATGTAAAAGAATGAAATTAGAACACTCCCTAACACCATACACACAAATCAACTCAAAATGGATTAAAGACCTAAATGTAAGGCCAGACACTATCAAACTCTTAGAGGAAAACATAGGCAGAACACCCTATGACATACATCACAGCAAGATCCTTTTTGACCCATCTCCTAGAGAAGTGGAAATAAAAACAAAAATAAACAAATGGGACCTAATGAAACTTAAAAGCTTTTGCACAGCAAAGGACACCATAAACAAGATGAAAAGACAACCCTCAGAATGGGAGAAAATATTAGCAAATGAAGCAACTGACCTAGGAATAATCTCCAAAATTTACAAGCAGCTCATGCAGCTCAATATCGAAAAACAAACAACCCAATTCAAAAATGGGCAGAAGACCTACACAGACATTTCTCCAAAGAAGATGTACAGATAGCCAACAAACACATGAAAGAATGCTCAATGTCACTAATTATTAGAGAAATGCAAAAAAAACTACACTGAGGTATCACCTCACACCAGTCAGAATGACCATCAGCAAAAAATCTACAAACAATAAATGCTGGAGAGGGTGTGGAGAAAAGGGAACCCTCTTGCATTGTTGGTGGGAATGTAAATTGATACAGCCACTATGTAGAACAGTATGGAGGCTCATTAAAAAAGTAAAAATAGAACTACCATACGACCCAGCAATCCCACTACTGGGCATATACCCTGAGAAAACCATAATTCAAAAAGAGACATGTACCCCAATGTTCATTGCAGCACTATTTACAATAGCCAGCACATGGAAGCAACCTAAGTGTCCATCGATATATGAATGGATAAAGAAGATGTGGCACATATATACAATGGAATATTACTCAGCCATAAAAAGAAACGAAATTGAGTTATTTGTAGAGAGGTGGATGGACCTAGAGTCTGTCATACAGAGTGAAGTAAGTCAGAAAGAGAAAAACAAATACCGTATGCTAACATATATATGGAATCTAAAAAAAATGGTTATGAAGAAGCTAGAGGCAGGACAGGAATAAAGACACAGTTGTAGAGAGTGGACTTGAGGACATGGGGAGGGGGAAGTGTAAGCTGGGATGAAGTGAGAGAGTGGCATGGACTAATACATGCTACCAAACGTAAAATAGATAGCTAGTGGGAAGCAGCCGCATAGCACAGGGAGGTGAGCTCGGTGCTTTGTGACCACCTAGAGGGGTGGGACAGGGAGGGTGGGAGGGAGGGAGATGCAAGAGGGAGGAGATATGGGGATATATGTACATGTATAGCTGATTCACTTTGTTATAAAGCAGAAACTAACAGACCAGTGCAAAGCAATTCTGCTCCAATAAAGATGTTTAAAAAACAATTAATTAATTAAATAAAAATAGGTATTTCAGGAAATCTCAAAAAAAACCCACTATACTTCATAAAAGAAGAAGCAATTAAGACATTCCCAGATGAATAAAAGCAAAGAATTCTTTGCTTTTCTTAAGGACCTGCCCTCCAAGAAATATTAAAAGGGGTTCTTCAGCCTGAAGTGAAAGCATAGTAGATAGTAACTTGAATCCACATGAATAAATAAAGAGCACCAGTGAGGTTAGCTTCATAGATAAAGATTAAAGACTCTATATATATATATTTATACCCACACACATCTAGTTTGTAACTTTTTTCCTATCTGATTTAAAAAGACAACTACATAAAGGAATAATTTTAAATCTATGTTCATTTACATACAATGTATAAAGTTGTAAAGCAAAAAGGAAGGGAGAAGGAATGGAGTTTTAGGAAAGCATACGTTTTGTAAACATTAAAATTAAGTTGATTTTAATACAAAGTGGATTGTTATAGATTAAGATGTTAATTGTAATCACCAGAGCAACCACTCATGTTACTATGCCATGCAAACAATGTTAGTTTATTCTCTTTACATCTGCTCTCTGCCTGTAGCATGGTTTGCTCTTCCTTACTGAGTTCCCTGTGTTTTCCCTCCAGTGCTTCTAAGTTAGAACCTTTACAGAGCTGGGGGTGTGGAGTGAGGGAGACATTGTATACTCTGCTTTTTGCATATCTAAGGTAAAGGAACTCATTATGTCCAATTCTGTATTAGTCACAGGTTATTTTCATCTGAAGTGAATTGAAGTGAAAATAATTCTTTTGTGGAATTATCTTTGGTGAAGAAGTTCTGGCTGGAGGGCTTGCCTTCTCGGGCCCTCTCTCCACCTCAGTCAGGCTGACATGCAGGCCACATGCAAATGATGTGTCTATAGTCTATATGTATATAGTTTATAGCATGTCTGTGAATGTAGGCGTTCACTTGACAGCGTGGGGACTAACGAGGGATTTTCAGAGGCAGTGTCTATATACCTACTGAGTCACAGTACAGCTTAGAAGGATCAAATGAGTTCATGCAAAGATGAGCCTGGACGTTTCACGCCAGCTTCTCCTTCGCAGGCCTTAGCTGCTTTGTGTCAACGAGCTTTGTCGAACTCTCCGCATTTAATGTCCATTTTTAAACTTTACTTTCCTCTGCCCCCTCCCCTAAGTGCTGGGTTAGTGGTTTGGTGTTTTGGTGCCTCTAAAATAAATGCACTTTTTACCCCAAGCTTGTAGTACTCACATGCTGCCCTACATTTTGAAGGGAAAGGAAAAATGTTTGTTGTGTTCCCTCTCTTTCTTCCTTCTCTGCCTTCCTTCCTTTCCCTACAGGCTTGGGAGGTTATCTCTATCCCTAGAACAATGGGCTGTGGCCCATATTTTGGCTGTGGGGATCTGAGGAGTGCCACGAGGGAATCACACTGGTATAGATTGGCCCCAGGACAACCAGCAAGCAGGTAACATTTGGAACTGTTTGATGTAAAGGCTTGTTTTTTCTTTACTACAGATCTGGCGCAAAGGCCAGACCAGCAGGCCAAATGTGACCATAATAGGCAATCAGTAGCAATCAGTGTTGGGGGAAGGAGTGGTGGTCAATATCTGTGCCCAAAGAAGTGGGAAGCACCACCAGACGGGTGGGTTACTGTTGCAGTGAGGAATCTGGTTAGATGACATGAGAAATCAAGGTAGGTTGACAGTAGGAAACTGTGAACATGTATCAAAGTCTGGACACAAATAGGATTTCGGTCCCTAGAAGGGGAAAGAGCAAGCCTGGTGTTGTGGGATCAGGGTATTAGGTAGGACACCAGAGTGAGGGCTTTGGCTCAGGGAGGAGGCGTAGATCCAGTGACCAGAACTGGAGCACAAGGAGGGCCTGGACCTTAGGACAAGGTCTGTGCAGAGCAGTAAAGAGCACAACTTTGTAGGCTTTCTTTCATCTTGAGCTTCTACCCTCTGCCAGGTGCAAGCACTGGGCTAAGTGCTGGGTATATAATGATGACTAAGACAGGATGATCCCAGCCTTGCAAAGTTGGGGAATAAAAGTGACTCAACTACTCTATGATTCTATTAGCTGTGTGACCTTGGGCAAGTCACTGAACTACTTTACAACTCAGTTTTCTCAACTGTAAAATGTTTTGAGGCTATAGCAGCTCCTGAATTTCCAGTCTGGTTGGAATGAACAGAGGTGTAGTAGGCTAAGGAACATGTTTTGAAGATGCTTTCACACAGCAAGCAGAGTTCGTTTTTTCTCCAGCATTTTGTTATGAAAACTTTCAAACGTAAAAAAAGTTCAAAGAAGTATAGAGCAAACACTAGACGCCCACTACGTAGATGCTACAGTGATTAACGTTTTACACTATTTGCTTTATCACATATCTATCCATACTTCCACCCATCAATCAAAGTAAGTTTCAGACATTGGTATACTTCGCCCCTAAATGCTTCAGCATGCATGTCATTAACTATAATTCAATATTTATTTATGGTACTTTTTCCTTTTGAGGTAAAACTCACAGATAGTGAGTTTTGTTTTTTCTTTTTTACCCCAGAAAGTTCCCTAATGCTTCTTTCCAGCCAGTCCCCACTTCCCCCACCTTGTATTAGTTTCCTAGGGCTGCTGTAACAAATTATTACAAGCTGGGTGGCTTAAAACAACAGAAACATATTCTCTCACAGTTCTGGGGGGTAGAAGTCCAAAATCGGTTCTCAACGGAGACACGCTTCTCTCTGAGGGCTCCAGGGAAGAATCCGTTCGATTCCTTTCTTTTCACTTCTAGTGTTGCTGGCAATACTTGGTGTTCCGTGGCTTATAGGTGCACCACTACAACCTCTTTCTCTGTCATCACATGGCATTCTCCTTGTGTTTCTGTCTTTGTCTCTCTTCTTCTTATAAAGACACCAACCGTATTGGATTAGGGCCCACCCTAATGACATTATTTAAACTTGATTATATCGACAAAGACCCTATTTCCAAATAAGGTCACATTCACAGGTTCTGAGGATTAGGACTTCAACATATATTTTGGGCGGACATAATTCAACCCATAACACATCCCAGGTACAACGGCTATTCTGTTTTTTTCCACCATTGATTTTGCCTGTTCTAGAATTTCATATAAATGGAATCATGCAGTATATATTGTTTTGTGTCTAGCTTCTCTCACTCAGCATGTTTTTGAAATTCATCCATCTTGTTGTATGTATCAGTTTGTATTTCCCTTTTATTGTCGAGGAGGATTCCGTTGTGTGGATGTACTGCAATTTATCCACTCTTCTGTTGATAGACATTTGGGCTGTTTCTAGTTTTTTAGCTATTAAAAGTAAAGCTGCTATGAATGTTGATATTCAAGTCTTATTGTAGACATGTTTTCATTTCTCTTGGGTAAAAACCTAGAAAGTGGAACTGCTGGGTGATGGGGAAGAAGGAAGGAGGGGAGGGAGAAAAGGAAGAAGGGAAAGAAGGGAAAGGAGTTACATTTTAACAAACAAGGACAGGACTTGCAGCAAGTTGATGTTGAGTCTTAGAGTGTTGGGGTGACGGAGCTGTGTCTGGGGTTAGTACTAAGCCTGTAGCTGGAATCAAATTGATGTCTCAGCTATGGGTAGAGGAGGCCTTGGGGACTGGAATCAGGCCCTTGTAAATGACCTTAGAGCCAGGGTCAGGAATTAAGGTTAAATTTGTCACGAGCTGTGTGTATTCCATCAGCCCCTTACTATTTTTTATGGATAAAACCTGTCGTGACTGGGGTCCATGTGTTTCAGGTTTGTGTTTTTTTTTCTTTTTTTGGCCAGCTGCGCAGCTTGCAGATCCTGCTGTGGAAGCGCGGAGTCCTAACCACTGGACCGCCAGGGAAGTCCCTCAGGTTTGTGTTTTTAAGCATCAATTGCTGTTTCTTTGTCTAATATATGTATTTTAACCAAAGATCCTAGAGGCTTAAAATAAATCATATTCTGGTTTCCAAATGTCATGTTAGTGGCCTTGTTGTGGCCATGTTTTCACAAAAAGAAGGAGGAGATGAAATTACAGAGAATTGGAGAGTCCAGTTCTCTAGGAGCCACCTCTCGGTACTCTCTGGCTACACTGGAGTTAAGTGATCCCCACAGACAATTGGAATGGCTAGCCTATGCAGCTGGCTGGGATCCAGTTGCTTGGCTGCAGCCAGCCCTTGCTGCAGACCATGTTTAGTTCATCTCTATGTCTGGTATTCCTCTGACTCTACTCCTGGATTTATTCCAAGTGGGTATCTTTCTTGCTCTTAATGAGTTCCAGGGCAGAAGATTCCACAGCCTCCTCTGATAGCTTATATTATAGAGCTTTATAATAGTGTCAAGAAACGCCTATTTCTACTACATCTCACTTCCTCTTTTTATGAATTAGTGAAAATAGAGATGAGGCCGCCACTGCTTTCTTCCATGGTAGCCCTTATGTCCTATAATCCTGTGAGGGTAGTTTAGTGCATTAGCCCTCAAATTTCTTTCTAGGAAGAGTAGGGGGATATATCTTTGTATGCTCCCAATCTGAGGTACTGCTAAGGGTAAACGAATCAACTCTTTGAGAGTTGAAGTGACTCTTTTGGGTACTTGTTCCAACTGAGCTATTATCACACAAAGACTTGTTTCTTTTCCTAGTTCACGTTCAATTAACACTTTGGCACAAGCCTGGGGAGGGCAGATGGTTTACTTTACTGATGATTGGGCAAAGCTCATTGTTCCGACACTAACCTGTCTGGTCCTGCTTAACATCCAGCTCTTTGAACCCACGTCTTATCCTCGATTCTGGAACCCTGCCTGCTATTTACAGTATGGTCACCTCAATGTCTGTGGCTTCTACTGACAATGGCTTCTATTTTACCTTTTTGTGTGTGTGTGAAAGGATCTTTCAGCTTATTAGGGGAGAAGGACCTTGATCAGCCTCCAGGGCTAGGCTATAACAAGAACTGATATGTTGTTGGCCATGGGGGCAGCACATATTTGGTTAAAAGTACAGCTAAGTCTTTTCAGTTTGGAAACACACTGTAGCATGGTGGTTAGAAGCATTGACTCTGGCATTGGACAGACCTGGGTTTGAGCACCAGCGCTATTACATACTTGCCTGTGATTTACCTCCATGCTTTACTTTTTCACGTTTGTAAAATGGGCATGAATATAATATTACTTGTCTGAATAGGTAAACAAATTGTGGTAAATCCACACAATGGAATACGATTCAGCAATATAAAAAGGAATGAACTAAAATGGCGAATTTTATGTTACCTGTATTTTACCACAATTTAAAAATTAATAATTGGGCTTCCCTGGTGGCGCAGTGGTTGAGAGTCCGCCTGCCGATTCAGGGGACACGGGTTCGTGCCCCGGTCCGGGAGGATCCCACATGCCGCGGAGCGGCTGGGCCCGTGAGCCATGGCCGCTGGGCCTGCGCATCCGGAGCCTGTGCTCTGCAACGGGAGAGGCCACAACAGTGAGAGGCCTGCGTACCGCAAAATAAATAAATAAATAAAAATGAATAATGTAATATGCCAAAACCATTGTATTGTATACTTTAAAAAGTATATAGATTGAATGATATATAAATTATATATCAATGAAGCTGTTAAAAAAAGAGAATGGACTATTGATACATGCAAGCACTTGGATGAATCCCAAAATAATTATGCTGAGTGAAAGAAGCCAGATAAAACAGCTTATAGCATATAATTCTATTTATATAAAACTAGAAAATGCTTACTAATCTATAATGACAGAAAGCAGAACAGTGGTTCCTTGGCAGGGGGATGGGAAGGGTCAGGAAGGAGGGATTATCAAGGGGAATGAGAAAATGTTTAGAGATGATGGCTATGTTATCTTGATTGTGGTGATGGTTTCACAAGGTGTATACATATGTCTAAGCTCATCACATTTACAAATATGTGCAGTTTATTGTATGTCAATTATACCTTTAAAGAGCTGTTTAAAAAATAGTACTTTTTCATATGGCTGGTGAAAAGTTGAAATGAGACAATGAATGAAAATGGCCTGACACATGGTAAATGCTTAATAAATTATAACAAAGAAATCAGATACAGAGAACAGAGTAATAGTTACCAATGGGGAAGGGATGGAGGGAGGGCAAAATGGGTAAAGGGAATCCACTGTATGGTAATGGATTGAAACTAAACTTTTGGCGGTACGCACACTGTAGGGTATATAGAAATAGAAATATAATGTTGTACACATGAAACATGTTATAAACCAATGTTACCTCAATAAAAAAAAATTCTTTAGGGGCTTCCCTGGTGGCGCAGTGGTTGAGAGTCCGCCTGCCGATGCAGGGCACATGAGTTCGTGCCCCGGTCTGGGAAGATCCCACATGCCGCGGAGTGACTGGGCCCATGAGCCATGGCCGCTGAGCCTGTGTGTCCGGAGCCTGTGCTCCACGAAGGGAGAGGCCACGGCAGTGAGAGGCCCGCGTACCGCAAAAAAAAAAAAAAAAAAAAAAAAAAAAAAAAAGGTAAAAAAACCAATCAGATATACAAATGGCCAATAAGCACGTGAAAAAATGCTCAACATCATTAGCTATCAGGGAAATGTAACTCAAAACCACAGTGAGATACCACTTCAGACCCACCACGGCGGTTATAATAATAATTTTTTTAAAAAGACAGACAATAACAAGTGTTGGCCAGGATGTGGAGAAATTGGAACCCTTATGTATTGCTGGTTGGAGTGTAAAACAGTGCAGGCACTCTGGAAGATGGTTTAGCGGTTCCTCGAAAAGTGAAACATAAGAGTTAACATATGACCCCCTCCTACGTATATACCCCAGAGAATTGAAAACATACATCCACCAAAAAACTTATACACAAATGTTCACAGTAGGATTATTCATAGTAGCCAAAACATGGAAACAACTCAAATGTCTATCAACTGATGAATGGATAAACAAGATGTGGTATATCCGTACAATGGAATACGATGAGCATTGAGAGGGAATGAAGTACTGATACACGCTACAACATCAATGAAACTTGAAAGCATTACGCTAAGTGAAAGAAGCCAGTCACAAAAGATCACATATCTAGAATAGGCTAATCCATAGAGACAGAAAAGAAATTGGTAGTTGCCTAGAGCTGGAGGGATTAAGGCGAAATGAAGAGTGTTTGGTAATGGGCGCAGGTTTCTTTTTAGAGTGATGAATGTATTCTAAAATTAGAGAGTGGTGATGGTTGCACAACGCTGTGAATATACTAAAAACCACTGGATTATACACTATAAACGGGTGACTTTTATGGTATGTGAATTATATCTCTCTAAAGCTGTTCTTTAAAAAAGTCAGTCTGTCAATAAGTATTTATTAATTATTTTCTTTGTGTTTGATTTGGGTTTAATGTCCCTTATGCCAGCATCTACTAGGTAGTAATGTGAATAGAATTTTATTGAAGTATAGTTGATTTACAATGTTGTGTTAGTTTTTGCTGTACAGCAAAGTGATTAAAGTATACACATATATACATTCTTTTTCATATTCTTTTCCATTATGGTTTATCACAGGATATTGAATATAGTTCCCTGTGCTATACAGTAGGACCTTCTTGTTTATTTATTCTATATATAAAAGCTTACATCTGCTAATCCCAGCCTCCCAATCCTTCCCTCCCCTACCCCCCAGCCCCTTGGCAATCACAAGTCTGTTCTGAATAGAGAATATTTCTTTTCTTTTTTTAAATAAATTTATTTAATTAATTAATTAATTTATTTTGGCTGCATTGGGTCTTCGTTGCTGCGCGTGGGCTTTCTCTAGGTGTGGCAAGCGGGGGCTACTGTTTGTTACGGTGCACAGGCTTCTCATTGTCGTGGCTTCTCTTGTTGTGGAGCACAGGCTCTAGGCGCACGGGCTTCAGTAGCTGTGGCTTGCGGGCTCTAGAGTGCAGGCTCAGTAGTTGTGGCACACGGGCTTAGTTGCTCCTCGGCATGTGGGATCTTCCCAGACCAGGGCTCAAAACCATGTCCCTGCATTGGCAGGCAGATTCTTAACCACTGCGCCACCAGGGGCACCCCCTGAATAGAGAATATTTCTATCCACAGGAAATATTTAACATTTTTGTTGAATATGTTGGAAGTATGAATGAAAGAAGTGGGGTCTAAAAACATATTTGTTATAAAGTTTCTTGCAGAATATAAAGTTTCTTGTAGCCCAAAGCCTTGCTACTCAAACTGTGGTCCAGCAGCATGAGCACCACCTGGGAACTTGTTAGAAATGCAGAATCACGGGTCCCATGGAAACTTACTGAATCAGAATCTGCAGTTTAACAAGATCCGCAGGTGTTTGGCATGCACATTACAGTCTGAGAGCACTAGCCTGAAGTTTAGCACGATGACTTCATGACGCTTTAATTTGCCTTGTAATCAGTCTGTGAGATGGTGGCAGCATATTTAATATTGTATTATGTTGAATATTCTCTATATAGATTAATCATAGATGTAATCATAATCTTAAAAATTGAAGGTGAGCCCATTTTAGCATGATTTCTGTCTTTACTTTTAATCTATTACTTTCCATAGCTCTTTCTAAAATGCTGTGATACATTTCTGTTCAATAATATTTCAGTGGTAATTTGTCATTATAATGATTAATATTTGCACACTCCAAGAAGGCATACCTGGTTAGTGTACTTTAAAAAAATTCTTCTTGGAACTTTAAATTAAAAGTATGGGTACAAAGATAATTCCCAGTTTTTTTTAAACATCTTTATTGGAGTATAATTGCTTTACAATGGTGTGTTAGTTTCTGCTTTATAACAAAGTGAATCAGTTATACATATACATATGTCCCCATATTTCTTCCCTCTTGCATCTCCCTCCCTCCCACCCTCCCTATCCAACCCCTCTAGGTGGTCACAAAGCACCCAGCTGATCTCCCTGTGCTATGTGGCTGCTTCCCACTAGCTATCTATTTTACGTTTGGTAGTGTATATATGTCCATGCCACTCTCTCACTTTGTCCCAGTTTACCCTTCCCCGTCCCCATAACCTCAAGTCCATTCTCTAGTAGGTCTGTGTCTTTATTCCTGTCCTGCCCCTAGGTTCTTCATGACCTTTATTTTATTTTTTTTTAGATGCCATATATGTGTGTTAGCATACGGTATTTGTTTTTCTCTTTCTGACTTACTTCACTCTGTATGACAGACTCTAGGTCCATCCACCTCACTACAAATAACTCAGTTTCATTTCTTTTTATGGCTAAGTAATATTCCATTGTATATATGTGCCACATCTTCTTTATCCATTCATCCGATGATGGACACTTAGGTTGCTTCCATGTCCTGGCTATTGTAAATAGAGCTGCAATGAATATTTTGGTCCATGACTCTTTTTGAATTATGGTTTTCTCAGGATATATGCCCAGTAGTGGGATTGCTGGGTCATATGGTAGTTCTATTTTTAGTTTTTTAAGGAACCTCCATACTGTTCTCCATAGCGGCTGTACCAATTTACATTCCCACCAACAGTGCAAGAGGGTTCCCTTTTCTCCACACCCTCTCCAGCATTTATTGTTTGTAGATTTTTTGATGATGGCCATTCTGACTGGTGTGAGATGATATCTCATTGTAGTTTTGATTTGCATTTTTCTAATGATTAATGATGTTGAGCATTTTTTTCATGTGTTTGTTGTCAATCTGTATATCTTCTTTGGAGAAATGTCTGTGTAGGTCTTCTGCCCATTTTTGGATTGGGTTGTTTGTTTTTTTGATATTGAGCTGCATTAATCTCCAAAATTTATAATTCCCAGTTTTTAAGTGAAACTCAGTAGTAGGGAAAAGTGGTATTTAGTGTATTATTTGTTTAATATGCCAAGTAGGTAAGTTATACTACTCAGTTAAAAGCCGTTCATTTTCAAAGGGTTGTTGTGTCCTTGTTAAATTGCTAAATTACATTTTCAATTTTATGGGACTGCTCTTTCGTTCATGTAGAAATTAAGATCAAACGAAAGACTGGTTTCATAAAATAAAACTGTTAGGTACATTAATTTGAGCAATATGTGATAACTATATATTGCATATATTTTGGAGGAGGGACCATATAATAAACTTTGAAAGCATTTTTGAGGTATCAATCATATATGTGCATTTTGTAAAATCCAAATAACTATTTCCTTGCCTTCCTATAGCAATATTAGGCCTCTTGAATATCCATTTAGATGATAAAATGCTTTTCTTGATCTTCCTGTATTGCTGGGGATTTTATTTTGCAATTCAACTGCAAAATCTCTTATGAATGATCATTATTAATCATCACCAAGGCCAGAACCTGTGCACATTTTCTTCCTAAGTCATTGTGGCATAAACAGAATGTAGTTTATTTGTGGTATATTTTAAGTATCCTTCATTAATATGGTTTGATAGTATATATGGCCCCATTTCTTCTTGCCTTTGCTCTCTTCTGGCCCATTATTTACAGAAGAATAAGGACAACTTACTCTTTAGAATTACTCTCTTGGGGTAATCCATGGAGATTGTGAGGGAAGAGTTTAGGTGTGAAAGCAAATGGTCATCCCAGTAGAACATGGTCAGAGCTGTCCACCAGTATTTTATTGTTGAAAATATTTTTGAGTATTAATTGCATTGTAAAGGCCAAAATTCTTCTTTTAAATTAATTAATTTATTTTATTTATTTACTTAATTTTTGGCTGCGTCGGGTCTTACTTGTGACACGCGGGGTCTTCGTTGTGGTGCACGGGCTTCTGTCTAGTTGTGGTGTGCGGGCTTAGTTGCCCGGCGGCATGTGGGATCTTAGTTCCCCGACCAGAGATCAAACCCGCATCCGCTGCATTGGAAGGCGGATTCTTTACCACTGGACCACCAGGGAAGTCCCCAAAATTCTTAATATGATCTACAAATCCCTGCATCATCTGGCCCCTTCCTCACTCACTGCGAAGAAGATTTAGGAATATTATAACTATTTTATCTTGCCTAGTCTATGTCTAAAATTTAAAAGAGCTCTTTCAGTAAATATAGAATAAAAATTCCAAATGAAAAGAAATCATCAAATTTTTGTTTGATTGGCAGTGTTTATCTTTTCTTAGTATTGCATAAAATAACGTGTCTTATAGTCACTGGTGGCTTAGATTCGCTGAAACTTAGTACTTGCTATTATTATGTACATCTTAGTGCGTTTTCCTATTCAGTTACCCTGGCCTGGAATCTTCTTCCCCTTTCTATGCATACTACAACCTCTCCTATCTTTCAGGCCCCAGAAACTCCATCACCTCCTCTATGAAGACTCTCCTAATATCCTCAGCTAGAAATAATCTTCTGCCTTGAATTTGCATATCATTTAATCCCATTTATGTACTTCTTATTTTCATCATTTTATTATAGTTATTTGTGTACAGGCCTATCCCTTTTTTTACTCTGTAATTTTTATTCATACTTATATCTCTCACAGTGTCTTGAATTTAGTAATTAAATCAACATTTGGATAATAAATAAATATTTGGATAATAGGCACACGACAGGTACTGGAAGACCTCTTCTCGTCCATCTCCAAAACTGAACTGGACAGAAGCATCAACTCTCATCTCTTGATTTCTTTGCACTGAGCATTTCCACCCCCAGTCTGTAAGCCCTCCCACCAGGGAACCTCAGTGAAAATGAGTTTCTAAGATCTTTTTGACAATGACTGAAGATTCCAGGAAACATAGAGATCAGTGGAGGAGAGGGTGCAAAAATGGAAAAGGAAACCAAAAAGGAAAGTGAGTCTTTGGTGATGATGACAGGCCGACAAGTTGAAGACAAGTTTGCCGAGGGTTTGATGGAGCCATTGGCTTAACCTAGAATCTGATTTTATTGTTCGAGGACACATGCTTCTCAGGAATATCTCAGTTGTTATTGGATTGTCTCTTTTTGATTTTAAAATTTCCTGTTTTAAAAACTTCCTGACAAAATTGAAGGTAATTTTAGAAGGGAAAAAAATCACCCTAATTCTGCTACCTAAATATGACTCTTTTCAACTTTTCACATCCCATTCCACTATTAGTATACACAGAATTTTGTATTCAGTTATTTATATTATAGTATATATGTATATTATATAAGAATGTTTATATATATATATATATCTTAGTGTCATTACCTAATCTTTATAATTATTACCTCTAATAGTTACATACTATTCCATTGAATAGTTATTTTTTTAAAGAAGATTTTTTTGATGTGGACCATTTTTAAAGTCTTTATTGAATTTGTTACAATATTGCTTCTGCTTTATGGTTTTGTCTTTTGGCGGCGAGGCATGGGGGATCTTAGCTCCCCAACCAGGGATGGAACCCGCACCCCCTGCATTGGAAGGTTAAGCCTTAACCACTGGACTGCCAGGGAAATCCCTGAATATTGATTTATATAGCATACTTTCTTTAAATTTTTCTCAGTAGTTGTGCATTTAAGTTATTACAGTGTTTGCTACTATAGGTTAATACAATTATTCATATAATACAGAGATAAAGTAAATATTGATGCATATAGCTTTTCTTCATTTGAGTTTGTTGCTCGGGATAAATTCCCAGGAATGTGATAACTAGGTTAAAGTTTCTTTTTTTGTTTGTTTATTTTGTTTTGTTTTTGTTTTTGTTTTGGCTGCGTTGGGTCTTCATTGCTGTGCGTGGGCTTTTCTCTGGTTGTGGCGAGTGGGGGCTACTCTTCGTTGCGGTGCGCGGGCTTCTCATTGTGGTGGCTTCTCTTGTTGCAGAGCACAGGCTCTAGGTGTGTGGGCTTCAGTAGTTGCAGCTCGTGGGCTCTAGAGAGCACAGACATCAGTAGTTGTGTTTTGTGGGCTCTAGAGCGCAGGCTCAGTACGTGTGGCACATGGGCTTAGTTGCTCCATGGCATGTGGGTTCTTCCCGGACCAGGGTTCGAACCCATGTACCCTGAATTGGCAGGCGGATTCTTAAGTACTGTGCCACCAGGGAAGTCCAAAGGTTCTTGATAGGTATCTCCAAATTGCTTTCTGCAGTGGACCTTGTGGTTCTCTTCTTAGCAATCACCATGATATGTGTGGAATTGATTCTACAACCACCTGCGACTGTGAACCCTCATTACTCTTAACCAATTTGGGTAATCCATTCTTTTTGCCATAGTATTTGGTTGAAATAACCCAGGCCTAAACTATTCAGGATATAGTATTCCCCTGGTCATAGAAATTGGTTCAGTGGTGGCCCAGTCAGTATGAAGCTCAGGACTTCTTTCCATGCTTATAAAACGCAGCAGACTCTCTTTCCCAAGACATTCAAGAGGAAGCACATAGTCTCATTGTTTTGGCAGACATTTTGTAGCAATGAGGAACAGCAGCCTGAGGATGAAGCCAACACAGCGAGGCAGGCAGATGTGAAGGAATTACAAAGAAACAGCTAGAACCATAATTAAACTGTGTCTTAACACCTTCTTAGCCCTGAACTCTTGGTTATATGATTCAGTAAATTTCCTTTAAGTGAATTTGAATTGGACATCCTGTTACAAGCGGAAGCATACTGACCTATTTTTTAAAGAGAGATCTATCAATTTATATTGCTGCTATTTGAACTGAAACTTGATTAAGCATTTTTAATTGCTAATTTAATTGTCCTAATGCCTTTTTATTTGAATATTTTTCCATGTTTGCTTCCTATTTTTATTTTCTCATGTGAATTGGTTGTTCATGTCCGTTATTCATTTATATACTCATTCATTTGTTCATTCATTCATTCAACACATTTTTCTTGACTGCTTACTATAAGCCTAGTCTTAATGTCATTTTCACAAATTCAGACAAATTCTTTATATAGAAGAGCCATTAAGCCTTTGCCCATCATGTCTGGTGGAATTTTCTCTCTGGTAGAGTTTTCCTCTTATTTTAGTCTTTTTGTTCATTCATTCAGCAAATATTTATTGAGCTCTACTATATGCCAGGTTTGGTTTCAGGCCCCAGGTGTATAGCAATGAAGAAAACAAGTTTCTTGCCTTCACAGTCCTTAAATTCTAGTAGGGTCAACAATTAAGAAATAAATAAACAAGTAAATTTATGGTATGTTAGAGATGATAAATGCTATATAGTTCAAGAAAAATAATGGTCAGTAATGAGGATAAGGAGTGCTGGGTGGAGGTGTTGCTATTGCATATAGGGTGTTAAGGGACATTTGAAGGTGTGTATATGAGTGGAGAGCATTCCAGGCAGAGGAAAATAGTAAGTGCAAAGGCCCAGGAGAAGGATCATGCATGTTCAAGGAAGCCAGCATGGTTGGAGCAGAATGAGTAGATGAGGTCAGAGAGAAACTAGGAATCCAGATTATATAGATCTTTACAGGTTATCATAAGAATTTTTTATTTTACTGTTCAGAAGTTTACTTGTTTAAACAGTACAATCATAAAAGTTTATCATTTCCTTTTAAATTTCTTTTCCTGAAAAATATCTTTCCGAAGATATATGTGTTCTTTTCTAGTTCCAGTTTGTTTTTAATTAACTCAATTTTCAATATTTAATATTTTATCCATCCAGAATTTATGTTGCATAATGTAAAGTATGTAAGTCAACCGATTTTTCCCCCAAAGTGGTTATAGTTATCCTAGCAATATTACCTAAATATTTCTTTCCCCATGTTTGATGGTGCTTACCTCATTTGCATAGTAAATTCTTATATATAAATGATTTATTTCTGGATGGCTTTCCTTTTCTACTACTCTTTATTTTTCTGTTTTACATCGGTACCATATTGTTGTTGTTGTTTTTAAATTATTTATTTATTTGTTTATTTATTTATTTTTGGCTGTGTTGGGTCTTCGCTGTTGCATGTGGGCTTTCTCTAGCTGCGGCGAGCGGGGGCTGCTCTTTGTTGTGGTGCTCGGGCTTGTTGTGGTGGCTCCTCTTGTTGCAGAGCACGGGCTCTAGGCACGCGGGCTTCAGTAGTTGTGGCTCACGGGCTCTAGAGCGCAGGCTCAGTAGTTGCGATGCACAGGCTTAGTTGCTCTGCAGCATGTGGAATCTTCCCGGACCAGGGATCAAACCTGTGTCCCCTGCATTGGCAGGCAGATTCTTATCCACTGCACCACAAGGGAAGCCCCAGTACCATATTGTTTTGATTATTATTGTTTTATAATATGTTCCAATATTTGGCAAAATTGGTACCTTCTCCTTTTTCTTCCTTTGCAAAATATTCTTCTGATATTATTGACTTGTTTGTTTTTTCCAAATGAAGGTTAGAATCATTTTGTTGAGTGTCATAGCAAACATTTTGGGATTTAGATTAGGAATTTATCAAATTTGATACATTATCATTGAGGAAAGATCTATTATAATGGGACATATAATTTTAGCTGTGTTAGTATACAACTAACTGAACTCTTCCTTGGTCTGGAGATTTGTTCAAGTGGTGATTTTACTCTTTGTGGGGATAAGTCAGTATCAATTAACTTGGTTTAAATTTTGGGATTTAAAAGTTTTGAATAAGTAATAAGTACTTTATCCTAATTTCTAGGGAGATTAATGGCAGGGGAGGGTGTGGCACACCATAATGTAAAATTGAGAATATAGTTATTTATCCATTAAAAAAATATTTGTTGAATGCCTCTTATGTGCGCTACATTCTGGGAACACAGTAGTGGATAAACAGACCCAAATCCCTGCCCTCATGGAGCTCACAGTCTAATCATAGAGTGTTTAATGATCAGTGGTAACAATTGAAATACTTGCTCCCAGGCTACAGTAGATTTTACTGAGAAATGCTGGAATGTCCATAATTTAGTGTGCTTTCTGCTTGTTTTATTTGGAACTGATTCTGAGGTTTTGCCAAGGATGGCTGGGAATGACTTGCAATGATATTGGGTGATATCCAGAATGTAATATGAACATAGAACCATCATCAAAATATGCTACCCCTGCACCTGGATTGCAGCTGTACCCATGAATCTTTATTCTGAGAGGAATGGGTTTCTTGTTTGGCTTTAGATGAGTTTTGTGATCTCATGCTCAGTGACCCAGACACTATTGTGAATGTTGCATTGGGCTTATGGAATTGTTTAGCTTGAACTTCTTGGTATATTTCCCCTAACTGTTTTTTAATATTTGATTTGGTTCTTTAGTCTGATATTCTTTTTTTTCCTAATAAATTTATTTTATTTATTTATTTTTGGCTGCATTGGGTGTTCATTGCTGCACGTGGGCTTTCTCTAGTTGCAGAGAGCGGGGGCTACTCTTCCAGTGTGGTGCACGGGCTTGGCTTCTCATTGCAGTGGCTTCTCTTGTGGAGCACGGGCTCTAGGCACGTGGGCTTCAGTAGTTGTGGCACGTGGGCTCAGTAGTTGTGGTTCGCAGGCTCTAGAGCGCAGGTTCAGAATTTGTGGCACGCGGGCTTCGTTGCCCCACGGCATGTGGGATTTTAGTTCCCTGACCAGGCCTCAAACCCGTGTCCCCTGCATTGGCAGGCGGACTCCCAACCACTGTGCCACCAGGGAAGTCCTTGTCTGATATTCTTGATTGGCTATTTTAATCTGCTTGGGGACTTGGAGGGAGTTGAAAACAAAGGACAAAATGCAAAGGCAAATATTAGATGGCATCAGTATGTAGTGGTAGCTGGCATGGGGACACGGGAATGTTGAGGGAAGATGGCAAGGAAGTCCAAAGTAAGGTAAATGAAGGTTTGTAGAAATCTCCAGGTCACTGATGAAGTGAGACTCAGCCTAGAAATTAATTAGGGCATGCTCAGTGGTGAAAAACTTTCTTTTGGCATGGGTCTAATCTGAGCAGTTTGGATTTCTCAGAAACAGCAGTTGTGGTAGAACAGCTGTTATTTTACATCTGTGACTCTCCACAGGACAAGCCCTGTGCCCTGTATTTGGCTATTTTTCATTAATTGGGCTAGAACCCCTGGAAGAGAAAGCAATCTTGAGTCTTGGGATTGAGAAGAGTACTGACCCTTGACACTCTGGGGCTTTAACAGCAGCTTGCAAAAGGGCATTCGGCAGGGAGGGATGTTTGAAGAGGCAATAAGAGAAGTCAAAGAAGAAGAGGGGCAGGAATCAACAGTAAAACTTCCTGTTACAAAAGGATAAAGCGATTGGATCAGTGCAGAAGAACATGAAAGAAGTAATCTTGGGGTTCTTGCAGAGGAGGCAGAGTTTATTAACAGCTACCTTATACATATCTCATTTATTCCTCATAGCAATTCTCTGAGGTAATTATTATTATTACCCCATTTTACAAATAAGGAAACTAAGGAACAGACAGGTAAAGGAACTTATCCAAGGTTACCCAGGTAGCAAGGGGCAGAGCTGGGATTCTAGTCTCAGCAGTCTGGTCTTGAGTCTATGCTCTGAACCACTACACTACATGGTCTTTCTCAGACCATGTGGAATCAGAGCAGGATTTTGACATCATCCCAAGCCCAATTTTTTCTTTAGTTATTATTCTGTGTTTAGTGTATGAGGATTTATTTTGTGATACAGGATGCTTTGGGCCTCTTGGGGGTCCTCTTTGAATGAAGGCTACTTTTGCATTTTTTTGTCTTCAGACTGCACAGTGGAGAACAGTTGGATCTCTATATTCCTAAGCTAATTCCAGGGTTAAATCCATGATCACTGGGCTGGCCCGTGCTTTTAATGCTCTAAGCGTTTTATTTGTGTACCCCTTCCATCCTCGAAGCAGCTCAGAGTGTGCAGGGGAAATGGCTGTCTTGGATGATTTAATGTGCTTCTATCCATCAGTATAAAAGCAACAGGCTTATAAAGCAGAAAAAAAGGGAATGTTAGAAGTGATTATAAAAGGGGGAGATCAGTCTTGAGGAGAAGAGTCTTGAGAAAAGATGGAGAAAGCAGAATCAAAACAGACAAGCGTCTTAGAGATGAGGGAGCTGAATGTGGATGAGGGTCTTAACAGCCAAGTACAAGGGTCTTCCTGTGTTCTGAGGATCTCTGGCATGAAGTTACCAGGGGAGAAACATAGCTATAGAACTCTATACATTGGACAGGGCTGAAGAAGACACCCTTAGTGGACTTTGAGGTATCTTTCTTAAGGGCATCAAGTAAAATATATTAATAAAAATATCCAAAGATTCTCCTTTCATAAGCAACCTAGATTCTGTGCACCTCTGGAGTTAATTTTACTCTAGAATGTGGTGCTTAACAAATAGCAAACTTTTCATTTTGTTTATGGTTTCCTTTGCTGTGCAAAAGCTTTGAGCTTAATTAGGTCCTGTTTGTTTATTTTTGTTTTTATTTCCATACAGCAAAGGAAACCATAAACAAAACGAAAAGACAACCCACAGAATGGGAGAAAATATTTGCATATGACGTGACCGACAGGGGATTAGTCTCCAAAATTTACAAACAGCTCATGTGACTTGATATCATCAAAACAAACAACCCAATCAAAAAATGGACAGAAGACCTAAGAGGACATTTCTCCATAGAAGACATACAGATGGCCAAGAGGCACGTGAAAAGACGTTCAACATCGCTAATTATTAGAGAAATGCAAATCAAAACTACAATGAGATATCACCTCACACCAGTCAGAATGGCTATCATCAAAAAATCCACAAACAATAAATGCTGGAGAGGGTATGGAGAAAAGGGAGCCCTCTTGCACTGTTGGTGGGAATGTAAATCACTGCAGCCACTGTGGAGAACAGTATGGAGGTTCCTTAAAAAACTAAAAATAGAGCTACCGTATGATGCTGCAATCCCACTACTGGGCATATATCTGGAGAAAACCGTAGTTTGAAAAGATACATGCACCCCAATGTTCATTGCAGCACTGTTTACAATAGCCAAGACATGGAAGCAACCTAAATGTCCATCAACAGAGGAATGGATAGAGAAGCTGTGGTGCATATATGCAATGGAATATTACTCAGCCATTAAAAAGAATGAAATAATGTCATTTGCAGCAACATGGATGGACCTAGAGATTGTCATACTGAATGAAGTTAAGTCAGACAGAGAAAGAGAAATATCATATGATATCACTTATATGCAGAATCTTTAAAAAGTGATACAAATGAACTTATTTACAAAACAGAAACAGACTCACAGACTTGGAGAATGAATTTATGGTTACCTGAGGGGGAGGGACAGTTAGGGAGATTGGGATTGTACAAAACGCTATATCTAAAATAAACAACTGGGGATTTCCCTGGTGGTGCAGTGGTTAAGAATCCGCCTGCCAATGCAGGGGACACGGGTTTGAGCCCTGGTCCGGGAAGATCCCACATGTCACAGAACAACTAAGCCCGTGTACCACAACTACTGAGCCTGCGCTCTAAGGCCCAAGAGCCACAACTCCTGAGCCCACGTGCCACAACTACTGAAGCCCACGCACCTAGAGTCTGTGCTCTGCAACAAGAGAAGCCAGCGCAATGAGAAGCCCGCCCACCGAAACGAAGAGTAGCCCCAGCTTGCTGCAACTAGAGAAAGCCCGCGCACAGCAACAAAGACCCTACGCAGCCATAAATAAATAAATAAATAATTTAAAAATGCAATTGATAAAAAAATAAAATAAGATAACCAACAAGGACCTACTGTATTAAAAAAAATGGAGAGAGTACAAGAGAATGATATAGATGTGATGAGATTGGCCATGTGTTGATAATTCTTGAAGCAAATTGATGGATTCATGGGGATTTATGACACTACTCCTTCCACTTTTGTGTATGTTTGAAATTTACCCTAATAAAATTTTTTTTAAATAAACTGATTCCAGGAGAATTTATATCCTTACAATATTTAGGGTTTCCATCTATGAACATAGCATGTGTATATTTATTTAATTCATCTTTTTTTATCTCATAAAAGAAAACGTCTACCTTTGTTAATTCAATTAAGCCTAGAACCCTTAACTCTTGTCCTTCACAAATTGTCTTTCCCTAGGGGTCCTTTGAAGTAGGTAGCAGTGGAAAACATGGCATTTGAAGTTGGACAGAGCTGTGTTTCTTTTACCTCTGCCATTTCCCTTGCTGTATAATTTTAGTTACATCACTACACTTTTCTGAGCTTCAGTTTTCTCATCTGTAAATTGAGGTTCAAAAAGTACCTACCTCACTGGTTTGTTGAGAGGTTTAAATGAGATTATGTGGGAATTCCCTGGTGGTCCAGTGGTTAGGACTCCCCACTTTCACTGCCAAAGGCCCGGGTTTAATTCCTAGTTGGGGAACTAAGATCCCGAGGCCAAAATAAATAAATAAATAAAATGAGATTATGTAAAGCAGTGCCTAGCTCAAGTACTCAGTTACCCACATAACTACCCACAACCGCATGACTGCCTTCCTATGAAAGAAGAGGTTCTGCTCCCCGCTCAGCACTTTGGTCTAAATGTAGATACATTAAAATTTCCTAAGTACCGTCTAGCATAGTTGAGGTAAGGCTGGAACATTTAACAAGATTGTTCTAAAACCTAGGGAATAAAAATAGATAAATAAACACAGAGAATAATATGAAACCAGATCATTGTATTTTACAACATAAGGCTTGTAAACCCCGTCTTATCCTTGATCCACAACTATTTCCACAGAGTTGGTATCATCTTAGCAACCCACCACCCAGGAGCATAAGGAGAGAACGTCTGAATCTAAGAGCACTAGACTTAGAGAAAGACAAGCAGTTCATTTCCTTGCCCACCTAAATAAATAGGTGGTGCCTTCTTAGTTTCACATTCTTGTCTTTTTGCTCAGATGATTGATAATCTGGAATAACCACTGTTTTCCAGGGAGACTCCATTCATACTTTGCCCACAGGAGTGTGGCCTTTCCCTGCAGACATTAACTTGACAACAATTTTAGAAAATAACACAATAGTATCATTCATACTAAAAATATATATATGGTTGGTTGAAGTGGGGGCTTTTTGTTATATCTTCCAATAGTTTTTATAGTTTTATTTATGTAGGTTATATAAATTGTCTTGTTTATTCTTCAGTTCTTTATATTTTGTATTTTCCATCATAATTTATTTAATGCTTATACCTTATTTCTCTTTTATATCTTATTGAATTGATCAGAAGTTCTAAAACAATATTAAAAATGCTAGAAGATATTTTTATTTTTCTTGTTTTTTTAAAAAAGAAATACTGATAATGATCTTCAGTAAATATTATTTTGCTTCATGTTTAAAATAGATGTTCTTTGTCATGTTATCCTCATTATTTTCAAATATACCCTTAGCATATTTATCATTCCATTCCTAATTTTAAGGAATGCATATTAAATGTTATTATTTGCTCTATTGATTATCTCTTAGAAATAAATCTTGATCCATCTGGCAAACATTTATTAAGCTTCTGCTCTGTGTCAGGCACTATACAAGGGTGCTAAGAGAGACAAAGATGAATAGTGTCACAGACTAGTCAGAAGGACAAGATGCCAACCATTACAGTACAGGGTGGCGAGTCCTAAAACAGACTAAGAGTGCAGGTTAACCCAGATCTTCCCAAGTGATGCACATGACGGATTGGGTCTGGGTTGCAGGCAGAGCTTACATATTCAGCTGGTCCACACTAAAACAATTAGATCCTTTAAAAACTTGAAATACTTCCGTAGCAAATCACTGTTGCCCTAAGTGCCCTGAGTGCTCCCTCACTGACCCAACTATTTCCTGGGACTCCCCCCGCCCAGACCTCCCAAGAATCTACCAACTAAAGGGGTAACACCTGCTGTATGAGGCCACAAGGACCCTGATCTAATGCTACTTCCCAGAATCCACGTACATTCTCATTGGTTGATTTGTGTGCCTTACCATTTACTTGATAAATACTGTGACTAGCACCCTTGGTTATGGATGTACCAATATATCCATCCCCTTGACTCTCGGGGTGGCCAGTGGGCTTGAGACAGCCAGAAACCCCTTCTCCCCTCCTCTAGCTAGGAGCAGCCTCATCTGCATACACCAATGGCCCATACAAGTATTTTTATTTTCTATCTATGCTCTGAAAAGTTGGCAAGCACTGATTTTACCTATAGTCTTACACTAATAGACTGCTTTAGTCTGAACCATTGCTTTCCTAGAATCAGTCCTTTGTGATAGTAATGTTTTGCTCCTTTCAAGCTTTGCTAAATCATGACTGCTAGTATCTTAAGGCTTTCTTTCCCCTATATTCAGAGTTTATAGTGGTCTCTGATTTTTGTGTTTTATTTTATCTTTGTCAGGTTTTGGGATCAGGACCAGATTTGTTTCATGGAATAAAAAGTTAGGTGTATCCTAACTTTTTCTATGTTTTCTTCCTTGGAGATTTGAAAATATTATTAGATTTAAGAATTTTGTGTGGTGACAGTTTCTGAATTTATTCAAATTTTCTACTAGTTGTAATATGAATTTTAATATTTTATATTTTTGTAGAAAAAACATCCATGGCATTATATTGTAAAAATTTATTAGCATACAATTGTGCGTAGCATTTCCTTACAATTAAAAAATATTATTTATACTGGTTGTTACATTCCCTTTCTTATTTCTAGTTTTGTGTGTATGTTTTTCTTACATAGGTTTGCCAGAGGTTCATCTACTTTATTAGTCCTTTCAAGCAACTAGCTCTTGAATTTATTTATTAATTCCACTGTTTTTACATCCTCTAATATTTTTTTTTGCTTTTATCTTTATTATTTCCTTCCTCCTATTTTCTCATGCAATATTTTGCTCTTTTTCTAAAATGTTAAGCTCAATGTTTAGTTTAGTTTATTGGCCTTAAATTTTAACAGTGAGAGGTGAAGACGATGCCGTTGTACATCTGTCAAAAACCCCTTTCTCTGAGCTAGATAGGTGTGGGAGGAAATGGAAAATGGGGACTGCTAGAAGCCCAAAGCCAGAAAGAATATGGCAATGAATGTTTTCCCCACAATACTCCCTGCACTTAATGCTTTCCCAAAAGCGTTTCTCCACAGTGGGGCAGTAGGGAGTAAGAAGTGTCGGACCTGGCTTTCAAGAGAGGAAAATGTATCCCTCTTTGCTCTGAAACCTGCGCATATCTGTGCTAGGCGCCCTCCACCCAGCCTGTCTGCTGTTTGTGCAGAGGCTGTGCTGGTAATTCTTGTCCCCGGTGTTTGCTTTTTCTGAGTCTTGCTTTCCTTCCTGCTCACCATAGTAGTTAGGAAGCTCAGCCCTCCAGACTGCTGTTTTAGCCAAGCTAAAACTGTCTGAATCTCTCCAGGGGTCAGGCAGAAGAAGCCCTGGAGCTTTGAGCTCAAGCTGCGACGTGGCTGCTGCCACTGTCACCACCACTCCCTCTTATCTGACTCCAGGGTTTTAGCATTAGAGGCTCAAGGCACAGATTGGCTGTCTCATGGCATCAGGAGGAGTTGAAGGGTATGGCTTGCATGCTTAAATTGTTTTAGGGATGTGTGTGGAGGAGGAGGTGGAAGGAGGGTAAAAAAATGGGAGTAGGCTACACAGAAAGGCATTCCCCGGGAACAGAGGAAGCAGGTACAGGGAAGGCCCATGCTTTCCTTCCCAGGGCCCAGGAATCTTGCCTCTGAATATCCCCGTTCATAAACTTGTTTCTTCCAGCCAGGCTCTTGTTATGAATCAGTAGGGGGCAGCAGTCCCAATCCTAAGTGTAGGTACAATCGGAGGTGCCCAATACCTAGAGAGTCCTGTAAGGTCTGACATCTATCACTCACCCCTTTGGTCCCTGTGCCCCACCCACACTAGCCCTCTTTTCTCTCCTTCAGTGTGCCGAACGCTTTCTCAGCTCGTGGCCTCTATACGTTCTGGTTCCTCTGCCTGGAACATGCTTCCTCTGGAACATGCTTCTCTTATCATGGTTGATTCTTTCTCATCATTTAAGTCCCAGCTCAGGTGAATCATCACCTACTTAAAGAAGCCTTCCCTGACCACTTTAGTCTCAGAAAGCACTGTGCACCCCCATGCCCAAGCTACTCTTAATTCCATTTTCTTGCTTTATTTTCTTCATAGAAAATCTTGCTTTTTTACTTGTCTGTCTCCTTCACCTGAATGTAAGCTCTACTAGGCCAGGGATCTTACTGCCTTGTTCACTGCTGTATGGTCCAATCCTATAAGCAGTGTTTAGTATATAGTACACACTCAATGGATCTCTTTTGAAGGAATGAATGAACCAATGTGCCAAGCACTCTGCCAGATGCTGGTGGCGCAAACCGAGAGGGAGCTCATAGCACAGTGGGAGAGGACGATATGTAAATGAATAATTACTAATTATTACTAATTACTAAATAATGGGAAAGGGCTGGTTTTAAATCTTGGCTCTACCATTTACTGACTGTGTGACTGGGAGGTTGCTCAACCTCTCTGTGGCTCGGTTTCCTCATTTGTAAAATGAGGATAATAATAATAATACTTTTTCCATGGGATTGTTATGAACATTATATTATATTATAAAGGGTCAGTCAATAGAGTGTTTGATAAATGGGAGTTGTTATACTGAAGCCTTAGAGTGGTGTGTATAGAGAGTGTGTTGTGATTCTAAATTTTTTTTGTTGCTAGATCTTTAGCTCTAGATCTTTAGCTCTAGTTGCTCTTATGGAAAGCAGTCCAGACCTAGAAGGAGCCACAGTGATGTTCATTAACAGCAAGCCCACTCAGAATAGGTCGGGCCTGGTTGATGGAGCTGGGAAATGCTTCTCTGAGAGGGAATGGTACCTCCTACTTTCCATTCCATCTTACAAAGCCAGGCCAGTGGAGGGAAATTAATTGCTGATAAATACAGAGGCACTAACTGCTAATAATTCAATCAGGTGTCAAGATAGAGCTGATTAAAAGAGGATTCAGAAGCTTCTAGTTGATGGAGGCTGCATTCCTTAACCATTCCAGTGTAAGACATTATTTTAATGACATTATTTATTCAGGTGAACCCTTCATTTCGTAGAGGAAAAACCGAAGCCCAGCATCTTGCTTGAGGACATTAGGTTTGAAAAAAGCAGAGTTTTAGAAAGTTTAGTCTGGTCCCACAGCTGAAAACCTCCTATTGTTCTGTTACCAGTAGAGCCTCCGCTTTTCTGTTCTGGGCCAGCCTCTCATATTCCCATTTCATTAATTCAACAGAGTAATTCAGTGCCTACTGTGTGCCACACACTCTGCTGGTGCTGGGTACGAGCAATAAACACACAGCCCCAGTTATTGTTCAGCTGGTAATCTGAGAGACAGACAGACAAAGAAACAAGCAAGGGGGGATGTACAGGATATTGGGGGAGCACCTAGGAAACTTACTTAATTCAGGCTGGAGCAGGAGGGGATATGGAGAGGGCTGTCATCAAAGGCTTCCAGGAGGAAATCTTATCATTCCATCTAAATTGAGAACTGAAGTTTAAGTGGGAGTTAGCCATGTGAGTCAGGGGTGGAGAGGAGCTATGTGTTACTACCAGAGGGGATACCATGCACAAAGGTCAGTGAAAGAGAGCGTGGTGTGGCCATGACAAGGAATGAAGTACTGACATATGCTACCACATGGAGGAACGTTGAAGACATTATGCTAAGTGAAAGAAGTCAGAAACAAAAGGCCACATATTGCATGATTCCACGTATACGGAAAGTCCAGAATAGCTAAATCCATGGAGGCAGAAAGTAGATTAATTAGTGGTTGTCTAGGGCAGATGGGGAGGGGGTTGGGGGTGATGGTTAAGGGGTGTGGGACTCCTTTTGGGGGTGATGAAAATATTCTAAAGCTGAGTACGATGATGGATACACAGTTCTGTGAATATACTAGAAGCCATTGAACTGTGCACTTAAGAAAAGAGAATGTGATATGCTGTAGAAACTAAAAGACATATGATATGGCTAGAGGATAGAGAGAGAGAGGGGAATAAGTGGCTAGAGATAAGGTTGAAGAGATAGTATTACTACGAAAAGCTAACATTTATAGAGCACTGTTTGAATACTATGCATATATTAACAAAATATTAAAAACAACCCTAAAATGTAGGTACTGTAATTACCTCATTTTACAGATGAGAAAACTAAGACATAGGGAAGTTAACTTGCTCAAAGTTACACAGCTACTAAATATGGTAAAGCTGGGATTTGAACCCAGCCAGCCTTGCTCCCCAGTCTTACCATTACACTTTACTGTGAAAACAAGAGCTGATCATGAAGGGCTTTGGAAATCACGTTAAAGAGTTTAAATTTTGGGGACCTCCCTGGTTAAGAATCCGCCTTCCAACGCAGGGGACACAGGTTCAAGCCCTGGTCCGGGAAGATCCCACATGCCACGGAGAAACTAAGCCCGTGCACCACAGGTACTGAGCCTGCACTCCAGAGCCCGCGAGCCACAACTGCTGAGCCCGCATGCTGCAACTACTGAAGCCCATGTGCCCAGAGTCCATGCTCCGCAACAAGAGAAGCCACCGCAATGAGAAACCTGCGCACCACAACCAAAGAGCAGCCCCTGCTCGCTGCAACTAGAGAAAGCCCGCGTGCAGCAACAAAGACCCAGCACAGCCGAAAAAAAGAGTTTAAATTTTTTGTTGAGGTCATTTTGAAGTGTTTTAAACAGAGGTGGTAAGATCAGACCTGCCTGTGTTGGAAAAGACCAACTGCATTCTTGTTGCGATGTGACCAAATGGATTGGGTGCAGGGTGGAGGGAGTAGTGGTAAGGTCAGAGGCAGTGAGTTCTCTAAGGAGTTGGTCTGAACTTGGGGCCCTGAAATAAGAATGGCAGTAGCAATGAAGATGAAGAGAAGTAGATAGATTTCAGAAATATTTACGAGAATTAATCGACAGAACTTGTTGATTGATTGAACGTAGAGAGGGAGAGAGAGAGTCGAGGTTGACTCCGGGGATTTTCACTTGGGCAGCTGGGTTGATGGTGATGCTGTTTTCTGAGATCATAGAAAGAGGATGAATTCAGATTTGGGCATGCTGAGTATAAGTTCAAGTTTAAATGCTGAGTAGGAAGCTGGATATTAAGGCCCAAAAAACCAAGGGGACAGACCACACCAGAAATACAGATTTGGGGAGTTATCAGCCTATAGATGGTATATGAAGCCATGGGAGCGGGTGCGTGCTCAGGATAATGTGTCAGGTGAGACGAGAAAAGGGCCTAGAAGAAGACACAGCCTCAAGGTACACCACTATTTAAGGATTGACAGGTGTGAGGAGACTGAGCTGGGGGAGCCAAAGAAGTAGGACGAAAAGCCGGAGAACCTGGTTTTCTAGAAGGCAAGCGAACAGAACGCTTCAAGAGCGAGGGCGGGTCAACTGTGTCAGTTACATCTGAGAGCTAATGACAGAAAAGTACCCGCTGAGTTGTGCAACGAGGCGTCAGTCCATTGGTGAGTGCAGTTTCAGTAGAGTGTGGGGAGAGAAAGACTGATTATAGTCATTGAGAGAGTGATTCACAAGAAGCTTGCTTTTTGCCTTTCTCCACAGATCCCACTAGTTGATTTTTCTACTTGACTTCCTCTCTGCCTTGTCTCGTCTCTCCAGCCCTTTATCGCACTGTAATTTTGGTAGCTCCTATTGGACACTCAGCCTCCTTTCCTTTTAAAGCTCCATTTTGCTGGTGATAACTAAATGGAAACAGACAGCAGATAAAAAAAAAATCTGGGAAGGGATTTAAGGCTTCTAGAAATCTGATAACTTTCTTATCATGGTTATTTCCTAGACCAGTTTTTTCTAAAATATTTTCCGCAGATATTATATGATAAAAGGGTTTTAATGATTAAGCATGTTTCTTTACTGTCTGACATTTGAAAGCCTTTAATATGCTTATATAACCTGTGAATCTGTGGGTGCACTGAGCGTAGAATTAATGAGGCTGTGTTTCTCAAACTTACTTGATCGTGGAACCTTTTGTTGAGAAGCACTGATAAGATTAGTGTTCCACAGAAGACACTTTGGGCAAGTCTACCCATGCTTATAATTCCAAATACACTTTTTTGACGGTTCTAGAAGTTTTAAAGCTCTCTTACTATTACTCTTCCACTCCTGAGGGTGGAGCTCGTGCTCCTTCACCACTTCTTCAAAGTCTACATCCTCTTGCTCTTACTACCACCCAGGTAAAGCCTAATATGGAGGTGCATACAGGATTGGAGAGACTGGAGGATGGAAGCCCAGCCACGATGCCATTGCAGAGGTCCAGCGTTTCATTTATTTATTCATCCATCCATTCATTCAGAGACTAATTAAGCACCTACTATGTGCCAAACACTGTGCATGGTCCTGGAGAAATATCAATGAATTCATGGTCCTGGAGAAATATCAATAATTCAATGGAACTTATATTCATAGTAGAGGGTGACTGACAGTAAACAGGTAGACAAAAATATAGAGTGATTTTAGGTATGAAGGGATGAACTCCTAAACCAAGTAAGGTAGAGGAAATAAGAATGGATTAGCGAAGTCTCAGGAGTGGGTATAGGGAATCGGGAGAGAAATTTCAGTTTGGCAAAGCTGAATGAATGAAACCCAGTCCAGAGTTTAGCATCACCAGTCCTATTTTTTGCTTACACTTTTCTCCCTCAGAGAAGCTTTGGGCAGCTGTTTCTCTGCTTACTTAGAAAACCAGTTGGATTTCTTCCTATCTATTGCTTGGGTAAGGACGTTAAGGAAAGCACAGAACATTCTGAAGGGCATCAGAGAGGTAGTTTTAGACCCCTAACTTGACACAGGTTGAATAATAGTAACCTCAAAATGCTTTTCATCCAGGGTATCATTTATTAACCCCATGATATAGAAAAGGACATTGAGGCTCAGAGGCTGACTTGCTGAAGACTGTGTAACTGTTCATCCTTGGGGTTGGGACTTGAATTCAAGTCTAGCTGGCAGAATACCCACACATTGGTTACATTATTGCAGATTTAAAATTTCTCGTGCTCATGGATATGTCTGGATTATTCTTGTGTATGTGTGTGTGGTAGGGAGAGGGGAGGGTAGAGAAGAGGAGGTTGGGGTAATGATTAACTATCCTCAGGGGAAAAATGGTCCCTGTTAATGTTTTTGGATCGAATGAAAGAGTTTTCAGGGCAAGGGCCAAGTAGCGATTAGATCTTTTTCCCTCCGAGTAATCCCCATTCAGGGCCACATAAATTGCAATCCTGAGGGGAGGAACTGTGAAGCAACAAACCCTTTAGTCTCTCTCCCAACTAGTCAGACACTTTGAATGAGAGAATTTGGATGGAGTTTGTGTGAAGGTTTAGGTTTTTAGATAAAGGCAGATGTAGTGAACTTGAAGAAGGCTCAGAGGAGCTGATAACAGGATTGAAGAATATAACTTGAATTTAAAAGGTTGAAAGGATTGGAATTGTTCTGCTTTAGACCTGCCTACCTCTCACATCATCTCTCATAGCTTCCTGCTTGCACGTTGTGTTTCCGAGGTACTGAAATGCTTATGCCATTTCACATCCCTCCCCACCTTTCTATGGCATTTCTCACCACCCAGTCAGTGTACCATGCTGTCCAATCTGCTCAGAATGCCATTTCTCCACATAGCCATCCTTTACTAAGAGTCAGCACTTAATGAGCTCTTACTTGGTATCTAGCACTGTGCTAAATATTTTAGATGCAGTGGTTCGTTTCATTCTCATAGAAACCTTCTGAGGTAGACACTGTTACCTCCATTTTACATACAGGTGAACGGGGTTCAGAGAAGTATGGTAACTTGCTCAAGGCCACACAGCTAGTAAGAGGAACCAGGAGTTGAACCCAGATATTTCTGACTCCAGCGTCTGGCTGCCTCTGTTAGTCTGGGTCCTCTGAGAAGCAGAAGCCAATATGGGGTTAAACATGCAAGGATTTCATTAGGGGAGACACCCAGTATGAGAGAAACTGGCGAGGTTGCTGGAGAAGGCTGAGAGCCATCAGACTGAGATGTAAGTCTGAGCCCTGGTGAGAAGAGAGGGGGAAGAAGGTCTGGTAGGAACATCCTAGATTGCCAGGTAGTCAAAGAAAGGTTAAGAGAGGCCTTCGCCGAGTCCTTGAGCCAAAGTCTGGTGTCAGTGGATTCCTACCTCTCCCCGCAGCAGGAGTACCTTAGGGTCCCTGATGCGCTTCGTCCCTTCACTAAAGGCAGCCCGCGGGAAGTGCAGCCTTGTGCACGTTCAGGGATGGATTTCAGGACATGGCACCTCAGGCCCTTGATCAAATTATGCTCCTTGCAGTTCAGTATCACCTGGGCTAATTTTGTCCCTCCAGGGGACATTTGGCAACATCTGGGGACATTTTTGATTGTCACAGGTTGGAGGAGGGAGCTCCTGACATCTAGCGGGTGGAGGCCAGGGACGCTGCTTAACATCCTACAGTGCACAGCACGGCCCCTACAACAAAGAATGATCTGGTCTAAAGTATCAGTAGTGCTGGGGTTGAGAATGCTGCTTAGCTGGAGGCCTGCAAGGTGCATTCTCATGGGCTCTGCGGTTCTTCCCCTCTCCACCATATTGCCCCTCCCAGTAAGCTTTCTCTGCCTTTCCCCCTTACACTCACTCCATTAGGTGCTCTTCCTCTCCCGCTCTTATAGCACTCTGCAGTTATGCATCGTAACACTTATCAAACCGCATTATTATTGCGCATATAACAAAGTGAATCAGCTATACATATACATACATCCACATATCCCCTCCCTCTCGTGTCTCCCTCTCACCCTCCCTATCCCACCCCTCTATGTGGTCGGTCGGCCACAAAGCACCGAGCTGATCTCCCTGTGCTGTGCGGCTGCTTCCCGCTCGCTAGCTATTTTACATTTGACTTTTCTTAATATCTCTCAAATCTTCCCTCTTTACTCCATTCCTACTGCCATTGCCTTAACACTGACTCTCATCACTTCCCTTCTGGCTGATCGCAAGAGTCTCCTGACTCATCACCCTGCTTCCAGTCTTTCTACACATCCCCTTCACATTTACACTCTACACTGCTGCCACAGTGATAGTCTTAACACACATCTGAGCATATTATCTTCTGGCTTGAAATACTTCAAGGGCTTCTTGTGATCTTCAGGATAAAGTCCAAACTTCTTATCACAGTGCACATAGCTTTCATGACCTGGACCCCTGCCTGGCTTTCCAATCTTGTTTCCCATCACTTCCTCACACATACCTTTGGTTCTAACTGTTTCTCAACTCGGGGTGATTTTGCTCCCGGAGGAACATCTGGCAATAACTGGTGACATTTTTGGTTGTCGCAGCTCAGGGAAGTGAGGCGCTACTGGAATAGTGGATAGGATCTAGAGCTACTGCTGCCTCCCACAACAGTGAATTATCCAGGCCAAGGTGTCAATAATAACTGTATCAACTACCTGTAGTGCCTTGGAAACATCATGCTAAATGCCTAAAACATGCCTTTCTCTTTTTCATCTTCGTTAACTTCCACTTGCCCTACGAAAATACAGTTAATTCTCATCTCTCCTGGGAAGCCTTTCCTAACCTCTCAGCCTAAACTAGATGTCCCTCCTTTGTGCTCCCACAGCCCCCAGTGCCTATCCCCTCAAGCACTTATTAGATAGCATTGCAATTATTTTATTGTCTATTCCGTAGACAGATTGAACTCCTTGACAACTGGGACTACAGTTTATTCACCTTTGTATTCCCCGTACTTAGCATGGTACCTGTTTCAATAAATGCTTGTTACGTGAATGAATGACCACATGATCTAAACCCATGACTGCTCAGATCCAAAAGAGAGTAGAAGTTATTCCTCGTCATCATCCTCACCACTGGTCTTTCTTTGGGAGATGCCTAAAATATTTACTGTGATGTTTGGCCAGCAAACTTATTAGAAGTTGATCTAGAAAGGATTCCTTCATTTATTCATCAGTATTTCATTGGTTACCTGCTATGTGCCAGACACTGAGCTAGACACTGAGGACACAGCACTGAATAAGACAGACATTTGTAAGTGGTCTCAAGGAACTTACAAATCTAGCAGGTTATACGTGTGTGACTGAAATCTAGTTAGTCCAAGTAGACCACCTTGGGGATCACAGTTAAGGGTCTGGAAATAAAATCTATTTGAAAGTTAGAGTGCTTCCCAGTCTGGTTTGATTTGCTTGAAGCAAATTGACCGTCTTGCAAATCCTTGGTGTAACAGGCATGTCCTTCCCCTGAGCAATACACAGAGTATAAATGCAGCTAAACTTGCTCTGTTTCTGGCCCTGAGTCTCCAGCCATAGGAAAGAATGTATCTGAAAAGAAGAAAGAAGGTTACTGATCTGAATAAGCTGCAAAATAAGTGGAGACCACCCACTTTCTTAATTGGCTTTGTATAAAGAAAATGCAAGCTCATTACCCATCTTGTCAGTTGCCCCACATCTCTGGAGCTGGGGCAGCAATTGAATAATGAAAAGCTCACTAGTGCAGAAACAGTTAACATTAACTATGGTACTGGGTGTCAAGTGAGGTTTGGCCTGTTATCTCTTTTCTAAGAGTCTCTCAAACTCAACTACAACGCCAAGATATCCAAAACAAGGGAGTAAATCGTTAAATTTTTTTCAAGTGGGTCTAATGATATTCACTTGACTTATTTGAGTAGCTTTGGGGTGAAGTAATGCTACTAAAAGGCTTATTTTGACCACGATTGGAAAAAATGCTATGGCAAAGGTTGTGTTAAACTCCAGTATATGAGAGAATGGGAGGGACAGTATCCTCCAGATGCCCAGAGCAATTTCCAACTGACATAACCTTGGGAGTTACTATGGAGTCTTTGGGTGGCAGAAGAAACCTTCAGCTTCTTTAATTTAACAAATATTTATTTAGCACCTACTATACATCAGGCAACATGCTGGGTGCTAGAGATACTGCAATGGAAAGGGGTGGCAAGACAAAAATCCCTGACCTGGTGGAGTTTACATACTATTGGGTAAACATTTGGTGAACAAAGATAAGCTGCTCTGCGTGTATGGGGGAATTCCTACTGGACTTATGTTCAGCCTACCTCCCCACCCGTGCACCCACCCCCCCAGGCAGGTCTAGTAAGTAGAGATTGGATTCCTTTACAGATTCTGTAACTTTTGGGGAACTGAACTAGATATCAAATCATTGATGAAACTGTCTTGACCCTTAGGTGCAATTGGAGTTTTCCCTTAAACACTTAACCTTGCCTTTCAGGACTTTAAGGCTATAAATGGAATCACTCTAGTTCTCAGTATCCATAGTTAAGCTCCTCTGTCTGCATGTTCAAATCCTGAGGGTGCCCCTTGGGCATTCGGAGAGAGCATTTAACACACTCAGCAGCCTCTGCAACAGAAGCCGAAGCGGCAGCGGGAGTGCATTCCATAAGAGCAGCTCTCTTCCTAGAGCCCATAATTAGAATGTGTTAACCACATCCTCTTTGCATCTGGTACACAGCAATTGAAGGGTGACAGAGGCAGAATGGAAATGGTACCCATAAAAATGTTCCACTATCTGTAAAGGTAAGAAGTTGGTGTTTATTCTCACTTGTCCACTGGAAGTCAGGTTTTTTTTCCTGCCCGAGATTAGACACCTATGGACTCCACACTATTTTCAGAGCAAGGCATTCTATGTAAAAGACCAGAGTTCCTGGCACATCATAAGAGTTCAAAAAATGACAGCTATCATCATCATCATCATCGCGATGTTAGCAGAGAATGAGGTACTGTAGAAGGAAACACATTGGATTGAGAGTAGTTCAGGTCTGTGATCTGATTTTGTCACTAAATAGTCATGGAGTCTTTGGGAAACTCGATGTGAAGACTGGGATGTCTCACGTGGCATGGTAAGAAGTGCTCTCTGGCGTATGGAGTAAGCAGGAAGGAGGGAGTGGAAGGAATCTGCTCTCAGGAGCAGATTGGGGCTGGGGAGGAAATAATCAAGTTGCATAGTGTTACTAGATATCCAGATCTGCCCTTCACCCTACTCTGTGCCACAGGAGGCTGACCCATCTGGATTGCATTAATGGGCTCCCTTGCCTCCTGACTTCTGGTTGTGTTTGGCACTGACTGGACATTGGAGGGTGGAAGGAGAGTGGAGTTGGAGTATTTATTCCCTAGGCTCTCTCTTGATGGGTTGAGTACTGGCAGCAGCTGCTTCCCTCTACTGAAGGCCACAGCTCCTATAAAACCACACTCTTCACACTGTTCCCTCTCCTTGGCCCTTCGGGTGGATGATAGCTCCCTGCTATTACTATCTCCTGGGTACTACCTTGTCTCTTGTGAGGTTCCTACACTCTACTCACAGCTTTATAACTATCCCCTTTATGAAATTCTCCCTACATTACTCAATTTGAGTATGCCATCTGTTTCCTGCCCAGACCTTAACTGATAAACCTGGGTGATTCTTGTACTATATCCCAAGCCCAAGACATTAGCATCATGATGGCATAAGATATCCCTCCTTTTGGTCCCTCAAGCCCCTAGCACAGTGCTTGGCAAATGGTAGGCACACAGTAAAGATTAGTTAAATGAATAAATTAATGGCCTTTTGTCAGGATAGCTGGGTGGTCCAAAGGAAATAGCTAACTCAGGTATAATTCTGGTCATCAGGAGTTCTCGAAGGGCCAGTCTGGTAAAAGGAGCAGCCTTATGGTGGAGGCATAGGATTTAGGGAGAGCAGGATCCAGCTCTCAGAAAAAGGTTGGCAGAAATTGAGCAAGGATAGTATCTAAGACGCTAGTCACTGACTGAGGTTAAAGATAGGGCCCAAATATGGGTATTTAAGGACAGAAAAAGCAGCAAGGCAGAGTTAGTCTTAATCATTGACGTTTTGGAGGAGAGTGTCCTGGTTGATTGACTTAAGGTCTGGAATCTATGGAGCAGGGGTGAAACAGTCTAATTCTAGGCTGGCATAGTTTGAGACTCTTAACTAGTCATCCATGTAAGGTATTTATTGAGCTCCTTGTTCTGATTTTGACACTTACCAAACAGTCTTCAGGACTCAACTCGGTTTTCATTATCTTCCTTCTTAGGGACAGAATGCACAAAGTAGGCAACAAGTACTATTTTTCAGTGTAAAATAAAGAGTGACTGTGTGTGTAAGGTTAACAACATGGGCATTAGAATAAGACAGACTTTTGTAAGAATCCTAACTTGACCAGCTTGGGCAAGTCTTAACCTTTCTGAATCTTCGTTTATTTACTTTAAAAATGAAGGTGGTGATAGTACTTTTCTCGTCGTGTTGCTATGAGTGTTAAATGAGATAATTCAATATAAAGCACTTAGAACATTTCTTGGCGTATAGTAAATACATAGTAAAGTAATTTTAGTTTATCATTTGTATTAATATTTGACTTTCTGTTTTATCATGGAGCAATCCCTTGGGGTTTGATTAGCCCTAGAGCAACACATAAAATTAAGTTTCTGAATCCGCAAACCTGAGGAGATCCACGACCTGTGGCCAATCTTCATGATGCCACCGCAGCCATTCCCTAGCACATTTGTATGCCAATCACTAGCATTGGCCAGAGGAGAAGAGTTATCTCTCCTCTTGGCTCCCCCAGCTTTTTGTTTTGCTTCTGTCGTAGTGAGCTCTGTAAGAGAAGGGGAAGACACAAAAGTAGGGGCTCAGATACACTTGTTGAAGATTTTTAAAATAAAATTCATTTCCATACATCCTTCTAGGACCTCAACCTCTTCTGAAGAATAAGTTGGTCACTTTCAGCACTTGCAGGGCGCCTGCTTCTCTCTTCTTGTTCCAATCCCTATTCCTTCCACTCCCAGACACCTGCCTCTTGCTCTGAACAAGTGTTGGAAAGCAAATATGGCCGAAATAAATACCATTCAAGCAGTGCCTACACTGCAGGGAGCCCATAAAAGGAGAAGGCCCCTCTAAACTGGAGATCTGTTTATTTTGCAATTAACAAAAGGTCAGGAGGCCTGGCATAGAATCCAAGTGTTACTCTGCTGTGTTAGCAAGAATTGTGGGGTTTGAAAGTTATTGCTGGGGATTTGGAATTTTTATTATGAATTCCAGGAAGCCAAAGGTTTCTGGGTAATATGTGAATCACAGCAAAGTATTCTGCCATCCTTTGACCCAAAGTTAGCTCCTTTTTGGTGATATAAAAGGTCAATAGGTCATGGGAGCTCCTCTGTGTTACCTTAAAATGACCCCTTTTGAGGATGTAACAGATTATTAATCAGGAGCCATATCAAGGAGCTATGGCTAGGGAGGAGCGAGCCTTCAACCTTTGATTTAGGAGCTGGGAACTTACAGTTCTCTTTCTTCCGTGGAGCCCTAAATTGGCTTGACATAAGTTTAACAGGAACTTTTATTTAGCTGTGGTTCTTTTCATCACAGGGTATTATGGGATATCATCCATTCAAAAAAAGTGTCGAGCACCTACTATGTACTAGGTACTGAGCTAGAGTGATGAAGACGCATGAAAGAATAAGAAGACTTTGTCTTCAAAGTACTTAAAGTCCAGTGGGGACACAGACACGGAAACAGAAATGCAGTACGTTGTTATGGGTGATGTGGTGGAGTATGTACAGAGAGACCAAAAGGAAAGAGTGGCCCAATGTAGCCAGGGAAAGAGTGAGGGACAGGAAAGACCTCATAGAGGAGGTAGCAGAAAGCATCTTTTAAATAAGAAAAGCGCCTCCCTAAGATTCGCTTCCACCTGCTTTGGCCACAGCATCACTGATCCTGCCTTTTCTTTAGCCCTCTTCTGTTGGCTTGTACCTACTTGTACTTTGAAAATTGGTTTTGAAGTCTTAATTGTAAGATTATGCATCTCAAATTTGTTGACTTTGCCTTTGAAGCTAAAATGCTTATGCTCTTCTATCCCTCAGTTAGTGCATATATTACGTTGGTTAACAATGGAATATTTCTGTACTACGTGTGTCATCTCAGACCGGAAACTTCTTGGAAGGGGAATCCCTTTGTTGTTATAAGCTGCCTGCCTCATAAGCATTTAAAGCTTCTTTCATGGGCTTCCCTGGTGGCGCAGTGGTTGAGAGTCCGCCTGCCGATGCAGAGGACACGGGTTCGTGCCCCGGTCCGGGAAGATCCCACATGCCGCGGAGCGGCTGGGCCCGTGAGCCATGGCCGCTGAGCCTGCGCGTCCGGAGCCTGTGCTCCGCAACGGGAGAGGCCCGCATACCGCAAAAAAAAAGCTTATTTCATGAGGTGCATGCTGGGAGGTGAAGGTTGATAAGTATTTGGGCTACAAATCCCAGTTCAGAGTATTTTCCTCTTAGCACCAAACTACCTCAGACCCTCAGTCACATTTCTCACCTGCTCCTCACCGGGTAAGCTCACCAGGTAAGCTCCTATCACCAAGTCTTGACTCTCCCTTTCTATTGAAGAGAATCAGAACCAGAAAAGCATCATTGTTTCTTTTTCATTCCTATGGCTCTCAAAATGCTTTCTCAACAGCAAGTCACAATTCCTGTCGTATAGGAAACAAATACAACTATAGATTGACGTGTGTGTGTGTGTGTGTATACACATATATAAAACCAAAGACCTATTTAAAGCTTCTGAACCTGGCTAGATGTCTTCTTGGGAAACTCCAACTACCACATAAAGACTAGAACCCTTGGCATGATGGGCTCCCACATGCTTTAGAGATGAAGTGCTCTTTATCTGATTAGAAAAATGAAATTCTCATTTAAATATTCTCTTTCTACATGTCCGTTAAATAGCTTATGGTTAACTTTTTTCTGAGCATGCATTTATAGCTTGATGATCTTAGAAGATATTATTCAAAAATAACACATCACAGGTATCATTGCAATCCAAAGAGATGTTTCAAAGGGAGTGACTGGCCAGAGCATCCTCTAGGATACCTCTAAGTTATCTTTTTGATGAGCATTTGGGCTTCATGTTTACAAATGAATGAAAGCTAATTTAATTTAACATTAGCTTAATAACTGTCATGAGACCAAAAGAGAGTCAGTCAAAGAAAAACAAATCTGTTTGGCACTCTGCAAGAAAGTCGGTGCCCATTCTTGCTGTAATGCAACTTTCTAGTGAGAACCAAGGTAAATAACAAGTTGGGAAAAATTGTCACCTATTGATCCTAATAGTGAGATGTCAAACAATGTGTCTCAAATTAAGAGAGAGGGTGAGAGAAATCCCCTGTTTTTCTTTACCTCTTGCAAACTACTCGAAAATCTGCCTCAGCAAAATCTCATCTATTTGGACTAATGGGGGTGGAGGCAAGGAGACCAATGTGAATTAGTGACAGGTTGGAATTCTGGAATGTTTTAAAACATGCCCTTTTATTAGTTGAAGTCTATGTGTACAATAACTCAAACTAACTGTTCACAGTGGTTCCCAAGAGAGATTCTCAGAGACTTGCTTTCGTGAATAGATAAGACCCATTTGTTATTAGCAGTTTCCATTGACTCATAAACAATGTGCTGAAGTCCTTAGAAACAGTTTTTTCCTTTACGGAGATAAAAATGCATTTGCGATGTGGTTTAAAGAATCCTGCCCAGCAAACTTCTTCTTCAGGGAGAATGCAAAGAGATCCATCTGTCTCTAGAATCTCTCACACACAGTTGGTGTCCCCTGAGGGACTGAGGTGTGACTGCTGGTGGGGTGAAGTAAAGGAGGTTCACCCACCTGTCTCTGTTAAGAGAAGCATAGAATGCAGAGTTAGGAGAAATACCCCTTCCCCACCCCGGCGTCTGCTAGAGCACTTCTGGTAGCAGGAATGGAGATCACTACCTCTGGAAGCTGGTCAGTGCTACTGTTTAGAAATGGGTTTCCTTTACTCTCCATTCTTCGAGGGGAGAACAGCCCCTCTAAGCCTCTGTGAATGTGGATTTGCCTCCCTGCCTCCTCCACTTGAGTGTGAAAGTGGGAAGTTGATCTGGTTGCCCACCCATCTCCTTTCCTCCCCCACTTCTTCCTCTCTCATCCTGGAACGCTGTAATAAAAAACAAGAAGGAAACTGTTCGCTGAAAACCAGTCTTGTCCCTTCTTGGGTTATTTGCCTTCTCATTAGGAATTGTGGAAGATCCTAACCCTTCAAGACTCGAAAGGACTATAATTTTGGACTGTATGACAAGCAGTGGCGTTGCTATATTTTTGAGAAATGGATCAGGGGCACCATCTAGTCAAATCACGCTGTGTGGACAGCGTGCCGTCCTTCCATCCCAAAATGCACTCACCTTTGCTCTGTTAGGTAATGTAAATATCCAGCTGCCTGTCCATATCTGGGCTGAATGTTTGTGTTCTCTTGTCTGTATGGCCTTGACACGCCTGGCCACATCATGAAGGGTCTGTATTACAATGTAAACTCCAGCAAAGGGTTTGGGTTTGTTAATCTTTGAACAATTCTCACAAAAAGAGGTTTAATAAATGCTTAAGTTTTTTTTAATTGTGGTAAAATACACGTAACATAAAATTTACCGTCATAATCATTTTTACGTGTACAGCTCAGTAGTATTAAGTATTTTCACATTGTTGGGCAACAGATCTCCAGAACTTTTTCATCTTGTAAAACTGAAGCTCTATACCTATTATGTGGTAAACTGTCCATTCCTCCCTCTTCCCAGCCCCTGGCAACCAACCATTCTACTTTCTGTCTCTATGAATGTCACTACTCTAGACACCTTATTTAGGTGAGTTCATACAGTATTTGTCTTTTTGTGGCTGGCTTAATTCATTTAGCATAATGTCCTCAAGGTCTATCCAGTTGTAGCATGTGTCAGAATTTCCTTCCTTTTAAAGGCTGAATAATATTCTATTTGTATGCATAAATGCTGCTATGAACATTAGTATACAAACAGCTGTTAAAGCTTCTGCTTTCAATTCTCTTGGACATATACCTAGGAAGGGAATTACTGGATCATATGGTAATTATATTCTTAACTTTTTGAGGATATTAAGTTTTTTAAGGAGGCAGAGAAACATAAAGTAGATGCGTTATTATATTAGAGTGTCCCATTTCACCACATATCTATTGGGTTCTTACCATGTGCTCAGTGCTGTGTCTGATATAACTTGGAACCTTATGGTTCCTTCTTTTCTCTCCCTACAATATAATCTCCATAAAAGTGGGGATTTTTGTATATTGTCTTCTTCTTTACTGCTGAATGCCCAGAACCTAGGATAGGGCCCGACATTCATTCATTCATTTGTTCAGCAAATACCATTGAATATCTAGTATGTACCCGGTGCAAAATGGTCATGAAAGTCAGTGAGGAAAGCAGTGTTTCCTGTCTTCTTGACGAATGGGCAGAGTGGATGGAAGGAGGTAACAGGGTCTTTCCCAATCACTTTGTGCCCTGTCAGGTAAACATTGGTGATCCCCTACTTGCAAAGGGGGCAGGGGTGAATTTAGAACCGAGAGAGAGAGCAGCTCAGCTGGAAATGAAGATCAGTGGAGACAGAAGCTTTTTCCAAGTGGGCCTGGACAGGCAACCGCCCATTCACAATACTGAAGCCATATTGAATTAGGAAGAGAGCAGAGAGCAGTACTTGACTATCCAAACCAACTGCTTATCTTAGCAGGGCACAATCAACTCTTGACTGAAAAGAATTTTATTTCATGATTGCATCAAATCTGAGTGAGGAAATGGGGAGCCACTATGGCCCAAGCAGTGCTTTCAAATTAGGGGGCTTAAGATATTACCTCGTACCTAGTCAGTCCCACTGAGTTCAACAAGGTAGTATTTACAGAATATTCTCGGAGTTCTCTGGGGTTCACAAAATGGTGCATTCATTTAACAATGCCAATTTAAGTCCCCTTCCCTAAATTAGCATGAGATATCCTATTGAAAAAGTTTGGCTGGTAGGAAAATACCTAGGGTTCCTTACAAAGCCCTCAAAGGCACTTTGCTGTCCTATGCTGGTTCCAAATATGCAGCATTTCTTACCCCTTCTGTGAGCCTCAGAGATTTTCCTTGTCTATTTTTCTACTTTTAAAACAACCACCACCGCTTATTCCATTTCTTAGGGTCCTTTTCACTTCCTTTGGGGTAGGCTGTAATCTCTCCCTTATCCTCTTCTTACTGTCCTCCCAAACAGTGTTGCTACTTCAAGGGAATAAGAAAGTCACCAATACGGAGAACAGTTATGCAAACTCAAGCCATTTCACAAAGTTCACAAAAATCAGTGTCCCTGCTTCCTTTCCTTTAAGGTACCCAGAAGCCCCAGCGTACTCCTGCTTTCTTTTATCTGTGACGGTGGCGCTCCTTATTGCTTATAGGATAAGGCTACACTAATTAGCCTAGCATTCAAGGCCCTCTATAAGCAGACTAAGGTCTACCGGTCCATTATTATCTCCCACTCGTCTTCCAGTCTACAGAAACTGTCTGCTCCCGTCAAACGGTCTCCTAATTGTTCCCCCCCCCCCCCAAAACGATTTTCATTCCTGTTTCCTGGTCTTTGTTCACATTAATTCTTTCAGGCTCTCTGCTACTCTTTCTTCAGGGCTTGGAGTCTTACCTTTTGTGACCACCCGGGCCCTTTGGGCAGAATTGCTCCTTCCTTGGAATTCCAATAATCCTTCTAGTGTGAGCCACTTCTCTGGACTTAGCACACCGGAGTACACGTGTGTGCAGGTGTGCCTAATGCAGATGCTTATTATATCTGTAGGGCTAACAGTACTAGCACTGAGTAGGGACTCAGTAAACATTTATTTTTAATGATGATGTCATGTTCTTGAAGGCTGTTCTTTCTTTCCCTAGGTAATGTTTACTAACGTGAATGAAGCGCTGCTGAGACTTGCTCATGTTTTTAAAAAGATGAGGATGGTGATGACTCAGTGGCAAGATCTTTTGGCCGAGAATTCATCTTGAAAATACTTGTACTAACCTAGCAACACACATGTAACAAGGGGAAACAGCCCAAATAGGCTTAAGATAAAGCAGGAGAGATTTTTAGGATTTTAGTAAGCAAGACTTTCTCTTTCTTTCTTTCTTTCTTTCTTTCTTCCTTTCTTTCTTTCTTTCGTCAAGGTGATTAAACACTGGAATGAGCTATAGAGGTAGATTATTGAGAAGATTTGGAGGGGTGGACAATTTATTCATTCATTCAAAGGAAAACTGGGAGGCAAAGTAAAGGAAGGGGGAAAAGTTTAAGTATGAGGGATTTGGCATTTATCCATGGAAAACAGAGGAAGGCGGATACAATCTTTTTTTTTTCTTGCACTTTTTGGTCTCTCAACTATGTATGGCTTCCCCAGCAGGATGAAGAGCTTGTGGTGGGTGGAGCTGCTTCTTCGCTGTGTTGTAGAGCCATCAATCAGGCCAATAAAATAAAAGAAGGCAGCAGATGTTTTTCTCCCCAAAGAAGGGGTTGGAATGGTTACCGAGTAACTGTTTTTCTGGTAACGTCCATATACCTTCAGTCACAAAACGATACAAACAAACAACCGTAGCTCTGATATACTTCACCCAAAGGAATGTTGTGGGTGACGGGTAGGGAAGGACGTGCTATTACGAAGAAGGGGCAACGGGAGTTGGAAAAAAGATAGGCTCGAACATGTGGCAGGACAGGAAGTAAAAGAATAAAAATAAGTGGTGCAAAAAGTCACTGAAGGAAAAATATGAAAACCAAAAAAAAAAAAAAAGTTAGTGGGACACTCACTACATAGAAAACAAGTTTGGAAGTTTGTGATTAGATTCTTGGAGGAAAGTGTAGACTGTGACATATACTGCACAAAAAGCTGATGATCAAAGCCAGTATAGAACACGTCAATCCCAGAAACATCGGAGCTTGGACTGCTCGTTCACGCAATAATTTTAGGTGTCCAAGAGCAGGAATCTGTATTTTTAATAAGTGCTTCTACTGATTCTTAAGATCAAGCAAGTTTGGGAAGCACTCTCCTGTAAGGTAGTAGAAGGAGTTTCCATCAAAATGTGAAACATCAAATGATTTCACTTGAAAGACAACTCATACAAAAGACAGAAGGAGAAGCGGGATAAAAGACTGAAATTTTGATTTGGGGAATAAGTAATTATTTTTTTGCCCTGCTTGCTCCCAAAATGATTTAAGGTTGCACGGTTATAATATTAATAATGAAAGTGCTTTCTATCAGCTTGGCACTATACGTGTATTTTATTATTTGATGCCCACAACGACCCCCTGAGGTAGAAAGTACAATTGTTATCTCCATTTTACAGATGAGGAAACTGAGACTCAGAGAGGTTAAACTTAGGAAAAGGTGGAGCTGGGATCCAGAGCCTCTGCTGATCTGAATTATTTCACGAAACTGCTTACAAACATGGAAACAGACCGATCCAAAAAGCCCGGAAACAGCAACAAAAAACACAACTAAGTGAAGAAATTTGGATGAAGAAAAAATAAGGGAAGGAAAATGGGTGAAGCTGGGATAGGGTCCTGTTCATTGATTACACATTTGGCTCTAAGCTTTCCAACGGTCAGAGGGAGAAAGGAAACATCTCTTGATTCAGAGCATCTATAAGATAAAAGCAAACCTGCTTTTTAGGAGAAACATAATGATTTCTGGTAGAATTTCCTGAGAGAAATGTCCCATGTGGACATTTCTCCTCAAAAAGAGGAGAAATGCTTCTATTGAATGTGTTTTTGTCACAGGAGAAAGGAAACTTTACTGTATTAAGTTTTTAAAGCTTGGGAAAGCAAACGTTTAAAAAAGGGAATAATTTAAAGATGGATTATAATATCATTCCCTTGTAAATATGTTTTACAGTTCACACTTCTTATAATAAAAGAACTGCATGTGGAGTTTTTGTCTTTGGAGATCTTAAAGAGAAGGGTGGCTATTCCTCTGGCCTAGATGCCTGAAGGCAAGGACTGCCTTAATGGGCCCCCTTCCAACTCGGGGGCTGTGATTCTATACTTCTTTTTTTTTTTTTTTTTTTTTTTGCGGTACGCGGGCCTCTCACTGTTGTGGCCTCTCCCGTTGCGGAGCACAGGCTCCGGACGTGCAGGCTCAGCGGCCATGGCTCACGGGCCCAGCCGCTCCGCGGCATGTGGGATCTTCCCAGACCGAGGCACGAACCTGTGTCCTCTGCATCGGCAGGTGGACTCTCAACCACTGTGCCACCAGGGAAGCCCGATTCTATACTTCTGTAGCTGTGCAAACACTTCTACCTGGGGCAGCTTAACCAGTCTTAAACGTAAAGATTCAGCCACAGCCACGGCAATGAATGCTTCCATTGTGAGAATCCTTTCTGATATAATAAATGTTTTAAAAAAACACACACACTACACACACACACTAAAACAAAACCTCCACAACATTCGGGATTAAGACACACCCAAGTAAGACATTTGCAGTAACAAAAGTTTCACTTAGTAAATGCTTGTCACTGGGGATGGAGAGTCAGCACTTAGGCACCACTCATTTAACTCCGAACGTTTGCTGAAGTCCTTTGTGTCTTAGATGTCAAAGAAATCTTTTCTAAGGGGGCCATCAGCACCCCCTCAGGGGTGATGTTTTAAGCCTAATGTGAAAAAGAGAGCTTCTCTAAAACTTCTTATATGATTAACACAGTTGAATGCCCTTTATGACAAAGCATGGGGAGTGCAAATAAAATTCTCTTCAGGAGGAGACCTTCGTCCCCCCCTTTTTTGCTTAAATCATTTCCTAGCCATGTAACACGGGGAAAGAACGTTCACATTTCAGGGGGGAGAAAAGCTCAGGGAGATACAGCTGTGCCGTTTAAACTGACCCAACTCTTCACGAATCGGGTCAAATGGCTCGGACGAGGCTTCCTTGCTGTATGTAGTGAGACTGAAACCCGTAACGGGAGAGAGAATCGAGTTAACATCACTGTGTGCATTAGGAAATGTGTTACGTGGCAATGGCTAACCGAAGCGCATTTGCCTTTGAGGGTCTATTTGAATCTTTGGCCTTCTGGCTAGCACGGCACGTCCAGGAAGAAGGCACACAGGAGGTTTCCCTAAAAAAAGAATGAGGTGCTTTGCCTCTACAAAGCGGGGTATGGTTATGCTGCTGTCAAGTGAAAGACCTCATCCTTCCAACAGAAGGTGTCACCCTCTGGAGTGCTTGATGGACTCTGCTACCCTAACACGTTTCCCCTTTATAAACAGAGTCCAGCCGCTTTGGCCTTATCTACTTGATTCCAAAATAGCTCGTCAATTTAATAGCATTCAGGTTGTTTATGCACACACAAGGCCCTTTGAAAATAACCCTTTTCATGTCGCCAAACAGGCATTTTGAAATCAACTAATTGGATGGTTGTCTGAATTCAACTCGTTGTTTTAAAAATAACCAGTTGTTCCACTGAATTACATTTTTTTACCCCCAAGCCAATTGGTGTGTGTAGACAGAGTTTGAGTCAATCCAGATGGCTGGCTGCATTTTTGACTTGAACTGACTGGATGTTTTGTGGTCAGATATATACAGCTCTTGATAGCCACTGGGGAAATGGAGTAGAAGGGAAGGAAGGTGTAGGAAAGTTAGGAGAAGTTATATCAACAAAAGTTTCCATCTTGAGTGCTGTGGATCCAGACATTTTCTGCAATCAATCCTCCCTCCTCCTCAACACACATGCACACGCACACGTGCACACACACACATGCACACACACACACATACTTAAGAAAACAGAAATAAAGTAATAACATCCCTCCCAGCTGGCTCTGCTCACGGCTGTGGGTCTTTTCTTTCTTTCTTTCTCTCCATGAATTTCTTCACTGCTTGGGTGGCCTGTGGAGGGATTCTGGCAACTCAGCATCATTGGTTTAGCTCCGTCTTAGGCTAACTTTTCCTTCCTGTGGGGAGCTCTCCTTTGAGGGACTTAGTGCCCCTCTCAGTCTGTAAAAGCAAGGCAGGAAGAAGAGGGCTTCAGTCAGACCTGAACCCCCTAATTCCAAGCATGAGGCCTGACTCTGACCCATGGAACCACTTTTCCTGAGGGAAGCTGTGAATTTCCCGTAATGAACGGAACCAGTCCTCCCTACCCAGGCGTTACTACTACATTTTGAGAAATCCTGAGTTTTGTATCATCTATGGTCTCCATAATTAGCTGTCAAATTCTGCTGGCATGAGGAAGTGCAATTCAGATGCTTTCAAAGGCTACTTCATGTGGACCTAATTTGATTTCTTCATTTACCTTACTGATAACATGATGAAAGTAGAACAGAGAGACTTCCCCTGAACCATCTTAGGTTTTTCACTTACAAGGAAGAAAAGGTTCTCCAAACATTTAAAATCAAACTGCAGGGATTTCCCTGGTGGTCCAGTGGGTAAGACTCTGCACTCGCAATACAGGGGGCCCAGGTTTGATCCCTGGTCGGGGAACTAGATCCCTCATGCGTGCTGCAACTCAGAGTCCACATGCCGCAACTAAGAAGACTGCATGCTGCAACTAAGACCTGGCACAGCCTAAATAAATAAACATTAAAAAGAAATCAAACCGCAGGGGTGATTTCCAAAATGTCTTCCAGTTTTTTCACAAATTTTGAGTGAACTATATGACACAAACTCACTTTTCTACTGCCAGCATTGTACCTTTTCTATCTTGTGCAAAGGTCATTGCTTGCAGTGAATCGAAGAGCACAAGAAATATTCTGTTTGAAACCTGGCCCTGCCTCTGTTGTCCCCAACTTTTCTCTCTCATCTAGTAAATCCCAAATGGGCATGTTTTTCATAACATGTCATTTTTTATGCCTGGCTCTTTAAGGTGAGTATTGATTCCCGTGAGGCTTTCAAAGACACCTGGATAACATTCAAAAGTTTCTGCCTATGACATTTAGGTTTTAAACCACTGCCACGTGGCTTGTTGGGAGTTTTTAGTTTGGAGGTATTGGAGGTATATGACTTGGGTTATGGTCCTGTCTTCATTGCTGACCTGCTATGTGACCTTGGGAACATCACTTTACTCTCTGAATCTCAGAGGTTTTCTCATCAATGTTATGGGGGTGATAATATTTGCATGCCTGGTCTATCTCAGTGGGCTGTTGGGAAGAACAATCCAAATAAGGTATGGGGAAGCCCTTTGTAAGAAGAATGAAGTCTTAAACAAATGTAAGAGATTCTAAAAGGAGACAATTTAACTGGGATTATCAGGTAGTCCTGAAAACTTGACCCTTCCTTCTCAGATCAAGAGGTTTGTTGTCGGGTCACAGAATTGCACTGTGTGTTACCGTTACTTTAATCCCTGTTTGTTGGATTCAGACACCCCCGAAGATCAAATTCTACGGAAAAATGGGGATGAATGGATATATTGCCTCAGTTTTGAGAATCCACAGTAATATTAGCATAGGGCTAAGAAAACTTGGCAGGCTTAAATTTTTTTCAGTATTAATGACACTATGAATGTGTTAAAGTAATCAGTAATATTACAAGTTCTATTTGCAGCAAAAGTAAAGTGAGAAAGAGAGAACTTCTCCCTGGATTTCAGAATCATGGCTGCTTCAGTTGTGAAGACAACTGTTCATAGAAAAATAACCTGTTGTTCTTCTCATTTTAGAGTCAAGAACTAAATCATATCTGTGAAAATATACAAAAGGACAATAGGCAAAATCCATCCTTCATTCTTTGATGTGTCTGTTTAACTGTCCCAGGGTTTCCCATCCTTGAGTGGTGTAGGGGCATCTGATAAACCCCAGATGATTTAGAAGCACACAGAATCCTGCTTTATATTTTCATCTTATCTAGCTGCTGGCATGGGATTAAATGACCTTTTTGCCATAGGAGCAGTTATGCGGAGGAAGATGAACTTTCCCTTCCATCTGTGGGGTAAATGTTGTTCCTCCACATGCAGACCACCAGCCAAGGGACTGGCATTGTTTCCGGTTGTCAGGATATCATTGGCCTTTTTCCTCTGAAGAAGAGTCAGTTCATTGCCTAGTATCAAACAGAAAACAAGAAAAGTAAATACAGCATGGTATTTCCCTACAATGGTAAATTAGAAATGGTATGAGCGTATGCGAGTGAGACTGTGAAGTTTAAATCTGGGGTAGATCTGGCTGCAAGCTCAAGTTTGAAAACTTTTTTTTCAGAAGTGAATTTGAGCTCCTGTAGTTACATCCAGGAAATACGAGCCATTACCAAGGCTGGGAATTGAGGGTAAGGCCAAAAAAAAAGGTCTGGAAATGTAATTGTAATTGGGGAGGCCAAACGACAGAGGTTAAGCCCTGGGAAATGGAAAGGAAAATCGGTGTCTGAGAATTCCTGGGCCCGTGGCAGGTCTCTTGCTGGACTCTGGCCATCACCGAACACTGCTTAGCTCTTATACCCTCCAGGTGGACCTGTTTTAAGGGAGGCTGAAGGAGGACTGAGCTGGGGCCGAGAGTGTGAAGTTAAAGGAGACCCTCTGAGAGCATATGCCCCCTTCAAACTTACGAATCATGTGAAACCTTGATAATCTGGCGTTTCCAATGCTGGCATCGTGGTAAACCTGGCAATGAACTGACAACCGAAACAAAACCTGGTTAAGGGTCATGAGGGCAAAAATTTTGCCCTCATCACTATATCACCAGTAATTAGAACATAGTGACTGTTCTACAAACATTGGTAATAAAAAATTAATTAACGTTTATTACAAACAAACAAACCTGGCTTTGATGGCCTTTAAAAGAAATAACCTTAAGGTTCACAGGATAATGTGAATACCTACAACGTGCCAGCAGCTTTACCTATTTTATCTCTAGTCTCTCAAAGACCTTCCAAGGTTATATTTTTCCTAGCATATATAGAAGCTGAAAGAATATTATAGTGGACACTAGTATCCTGACAACTTATATTCTACAATTAGCATTGTACTATACTTGTATTATCACATGGATCTATCTGTTCATCCATTTATCAACCGAGGTTAAGCTTTTAATCCTCATTTTGTAAGTGAAGTCTCAGCCAGGTAAGGCGGCTTGTCCAAGGTCCCCCAGCTAGTAAGTAATAGAGCTAAAATTTGGACTTGGGACTATCGAACTCTGCAACCCATGCCCATTCCACCACGCCGAGCGGACTCTTGTGATCACTGTGTTGCAACATAAGTTAAAGCAAGTAAACTGGAGGGTGGGTTGAAATCGACTGAGAGGTTGAAGTTACTCGTGCTAAAACCAGAGGAACATCCCAGGAAGGGCTAATTTAGCCTTTGACCCCAGAATTATAATTTGTAAAAAGCAGACCAATGCAGGAGGGCATGCATCTGTGCATTCTATATCATATGTTAAAGAGGAAGGGGCAAATCATTACAGGGGATTCCTGTCGTTGTTTTTAAGAAAGCAAGTTTCATGATGTGTAGTAGGCCCAGTACAGGCTCAGCTCACTGTCTCACCATTTCTGTAGATTCGTAACATAGTACAAAAATTGAATATGATATAACAGAGTATCAAGAATAGAATAGATTAGATTTCACATACTTTGTTTACTAAGGCAGGGAAATACGTAATACATTTCAGAAAGATTTCCATAGATAGGATTGACACAGGTTTTCAACAGGGAAAAATTAATAATAAACACTCCCAAAAGTTTATTACCATAATTTCCAAACAATATAATAATTTGTTAGACCCCCATACACTAAGATTTAGGTAAACATAGTCTCTTACCTTTAGTAGTTTACAATCTTAAAGAGTCAACATCAAAGCCTCAGTTATTTAAAAATTTTAATGACTTAATTACAGAAGTCTCTGACTTAGATTTCTGGAGGTAAAATACAACAGAAGTATGTCTGTTTATATCTCCACTCTTGCAATATTGCTTACAACAAGCATTACTGTGCTGCTCGTTAGGAGAAAAATTAGATTTTAAATGTTGTACACAGTACTTTGTTTTTGTTTGAATTTTATTTTATTTATTTTTTATACAGCAGGTTCTTATTAGTTATCTATTTTAAACGTATTAGTGTATACATGTCAATCCCAATCTCCCAATTCATCCCACCACCACCACTCCCCGCCCCCCTGCCACTTTCCCCCCTTGGTGTCCATTCGTTTGTTCTCTACATCTGTACACAGTACTTTGATTAAGAAGCGCACTGATGAATCAACAAATATTTCTTGAGAATCTCCTATGGAGCCATTTCTGGGGTCTGTGTTGTGAGGGATGCATTCAGCCATGCATTCAATAAATATGTACTGGGGCCCTACTATACATTCTAGGCACTGCTCCAGATTCTGGGTACAGAAGTATAAGAACCCTTCCCTCAAGGAGTTCACAACCATAGAAATACAGACTGTCAGAGGTGGGAGGAACCTTAGAGAGCATGTAGTCCGCCATCCTCAATTTACAGTTAAGGAGACTGCGGTTCAGAGATGTTAAGCTACTGATTCAGGGTCACAATGCTCAGAGTGGCAGAACAAGAACTAGAAACCAGCTCTTTGGACTGCTGGTCCTCTGCTCTTTCGATTGTCCCAATCTATTTGGGAAGACAGGATACTCCCACACGAAACAACTTCAGAACAATACCAGACAAAAAGCTGCTAACAAACCATATGACATTAACCATAAGTTTAACAGCAGTTAGGGAACGACTGGAGACATCCAACAGAGCTTAAATCTTCTGAGTAATGACATACAATTTATTTATGGCAGGGGAGACTTGCTATACTTCTGACATGTTATAAGAATGAATGAGATGAAGGCATTCCAAGGAAGCAGTACTTCCCTCTGGATCTTATCATCTTGCTTTGTTTTGGTATGTTTGCTATGTTTTGGTACACAGGCTAGCATCTCATTTACAACAGAAAACATGACATAAATTAGCGGGGAAATAATGGAGAAAATAAAACACGAAGGTAGTGGAGTTCAACCTCCAATCTGTGATTTACACCAAGTTCTACTGAGATGCAAAATCTCATGCAAACCATATTTACTGACTTCTGAGTATTGCTTGAATAAGAGCGAGCCACAGAAGAAGAGGGTCCCTGTGGGATACTTTTTGTAGGAGAAATCTTTTAGTTAGACATTTATCCTCAAATGGGCTACCTATTATTGGAAAGTTTTTATGCCTTGTGCTTTTAATAGGAACTCTCTATCATTAGGGAATGCAGGAATTTATTTTTGTAAAGAAAAGCATTTCAGGGCTTTATTTAAAAACATTTACTCAGTGACTACCATGGGCCAAAGCACCGTGCACATACTTAGCATAATGCTTCTCAAACAGTCTGTAGTGAAGGATCAATTTACTTAATATTATTTTTATTTTCTGACATTAATATGAGCTCCTGCGCATCTAAAGCTCACAAGTCATGGTAGAGACAAAAAAGTAAACATACATTTGCTACCCAATGTGGCAAATGTAGTGGTCACCCCAGGTGTTGGTACAACAAGTATAGCCGACTCTGGGCTTGGTTGGTAAGGCATGGAATGTTCTGGTACTGCTCTTCCCCTCCTTCCCAATACTGCCTCTCAAAAACACAATTCCTAATGGATAGACTTTACAATAACTCTAGAGTTAGGGGTAGGGGTGGGGATGGCCTTTTCATATGAGACGCTACTGTTGAAATTCCCCAAGACTTAGGACTGTGGGTGAGGCTTGGGAAGCGGGATGGACGAGGCCGCTGAAAGTATGAGTTGCTGTCTGTGGTGGTGGCTGGCTGTTGACTTCCTCCCATGTGTTGCTGGGAATCCAGGGAGCTGTGGGGAGGGGAAAGGACCTTGAGGGAAGCAAACATGTGAGAGGTCAATGGTTAGAGATCAACTGTTGACCTATTGGGGACCCAGATTCCAGAGCATAAAGACCCAGAGAGAACTTAGTAAAATTACTTATAGATTCTACACACCATACAGCAAAATAAATATATTACATTACCTGAGCCACTGTGTTTGGGGGGGATACAATAATTCAAAGCAAAACAAAGTATTCGTGAATTGCCATGTGGCACATAAAGCTGTGCCTCAGGCGTCACCAACCTTTAGATTTAAAGCTACCATCTTCTCAATCACCAAACTACAACCCCCTTAAATTTTAATAGAAAACCGACCCTGCTATGCAATAGAGACAAAATACATATAGTATATCTGTATACATATAGATATACATATAGTATATCTGCCCAATCAAAAAAAAAAAAACGAAACTCAATGGACTAGGGGTATGAAGAAATATGTTAGGAATCTAGATCAATATTCCTGACACAAACGAAGACAGAATAGAATAATCTTTTATTTACAGCAATCAACATGATGCCACAAATAAAAATCTCAATAGTTTTTTTACAAAGTCTTCAACTCTAACTTACAAGAACCTCAGTACATTTTGTGGATTTAGAGAGGGCAAAGCATAGTCCCGGTCTGGGGAGAGGCTATCCATCCACAACTCATAATGCAAGCATCTCAGCCGGACCTATTAATTTTCCATACACATAGAGCCAAATTCTACCTGGGATTATTATGCAATTTTCAAAACGGCTTTAAGTCTTTCAACTTACAAAGTTACCATTTACATTGCACTGGCCTGCTGGCTGGGGTGAATGAATGAACACTCTCTCCCAAAGGACCATAATTCATTCTCTGATCATAGCTTATACATTTGGGAGAATTGGGATCAGTGTGCCTGGCGCCTCCCCTCCCCTCTGTCCCACAAAGGAGTCATACACTGCAAGAGAAGGAGACAAAGTGGCTGTGTGCCAGAGTGCAGAGGTGTGGCTAGGGAGGTGTTGACTGTGAACAGCACCCGTCTAACATAGAAGCAACTGTCTACATGATGTGATTTCAGGTGTACCTAAAAAGGCCTCATTGCCCCTCAGTTTAAACACTCCCTTCCCACTGGCAAATGCCTGGAATTCCACAGTTTTTAGAGCCCTGTTCCTTCGGTTTAAAGCTTTGATCCCTGTTTCAATACCCCTACCCCTGGGTGAGCAGCCCCATTGTATCCTATCAACCGTATACCCTGTAAGCGGATGAGTTTTAAAATTTCTTCTCAGAAAGCAGGTTTCGAGGGTGGTGTGAAGGGGAGGAGATGCCGTGTACCTCAGGGGGCTGGGGAGGGGAGAGCATCACCTGTGGCGGCAAAGGGAACCGGGCCCAAGACAAACCGTGTGTGCGTGTGTGGCCGCGTGCAGGGCTATGCACGAGCCCCTCCCATGGCGGCAGCTGCTGAACACCCTTTCTTAACCCTCCCCCAGAAACCTTGATTTATGCTGCTTTTGGAGCCGTGGAACCAGACTCTCCTCCCAGATACAGCAAGATAATAGCTGCTGGCTACAGCTGGGAATTCTCGAATTCTTTCAAACTGGAGACTAGGAACGAAAGGTGAAGAAAAGTTCTTCTGGGCCTGCTGTGCTAGGTAGCCTTCCTCTGAGGCCCAAAGAGGAAAATGGGGCCCAATGGTGTTATCTAAATGCTTCCAACTGGGCCTGAAAGCACAGAGCCATGAATTGTAGAAAGTGAACACCAGCTCAATCAGCACATCCTTTTGTGTTTCTAGACTGATTGTTTCTCTTTGTCTCTTCTAGTTGAAGAATAAGGATGAGTCATTGGCCTGACTTCTAATATGAGGAAGGGAGCCTTGAAAAGTAAGACAGTTGTTTATGTAAAAGGGAAAGAGAAAACCCGATCTTAATTCATAGTCACCCATGTCAGCAGTATATAGCATATAAAGGAACAGATTTGACGCTTTGGTAAAGGAACTGGATTTTGTCAGTAAAATTCCACACACTCGATAGACAGCTGTCCGTAGTGCCCCTGCAGGCTTTCCTGACCAAAAACCTATTCTTCGGTGCTTATTCCAGTGCTTGAAATTCCACTGTTAGAGTTACAGCTTGTGGGCTGGAAGGCTAGAAAGTCTTTGAGAGTCACTTATTAAAAAAAATGCAACCACTCCTTAAGCCTAGAAAGTTATATTAACTCCTACCTTAGGTCGGCTTAAAACCCTCATGTAGCTGCTTGGAGGCGGCGCAGAAGCTTTAAGGCCAAAGAAATATTTGCCAAAACCTCAGGGTCAGTTTGCTTACGACCTAAGTCCAAATCCTTGTCTTTCACATACCACTGCACAAGTTTTGCTATATCCTCGTATTCTCAATACTGTTTAATATTATTTTAGGCCAGCTGACGTTTTTATTGAAGTGAATTTATCACAGTACTGTCTACCTAGCTTTGTCCTAATGAAGGACATGGGTTGGATACGCTGCTACGTATATACGTAATTTCTGATCCACATTACAACAAATATTTATTTTAAAAAAACCAAAAACTTCACTGGCCCACATACCACCAGGGATTCACTTTGGGAAGCACTGCTCTGGTTCATACAAAGTGTATTAGATATAAAAGTATGTATTAAAAATAAGAAGTCGTAGCCCCTCTTTTCAAGGTACTCAGTACCCAGTAGTTGAAAACAACTGTTGCCTTTGTAGTTAGTTGCATGAGCTCTGGAAGATCATGAATTTATGGGAGGTCATGTCTTCCTCTGCGAGGTCATGAAATTCAATCAATGCTTGCCTTCCAATCTGCCCTTTGGTCACAGGGCTCCACAGGTGGAACGTATCAAACTCACCAGCCAAATTATGACTCTTAATTGGTGTTTCTTTTAAAGTGGATATGTCATTTGTCAAATGTTCAATGCAGGCGCAGGCCTAGCCCCAGGCAAAATTATGAAGTAGGAGAAGAATGCCAGATACGTAGGCTGCACTCAAATGTTTGTTGAAAAAAAAAAGAATGAATGAGCCCTCCGTCCTTGAATCTCTCTCTCCCAACCCCCAGATCCACTAGGTGCCTTTTGAATTCTATCTCCTAAATATCTCCAGTAGTTTTTTCCCTTTCCAAGTCTCCTCTGACACAGGAGTTTATCATTTCTTGTCTGGATTATTTTCACAGCCTCTTGACTTGCTTCCAAACCTCTTCCTTCTCCAAGCCATTCTCCACAATGTTGCTGGAGAGATCTTTTCATGGGGCAAATAAGGTCATGTCACCTGTCTGCTTAGAGTTTCATTAAGTGGTTCCCCAGGCTCCTTTGCATGGTTTGGAGACTCTGCATAATCTGACCCTTGCTTACCTCTGCTGCTGTAGCTCTTCTAACTCCCCAGCCTGAAACCATTACTTGCACCTCCCACCATCCCACTGGGCCATGCCAGGCTCTCTCCTGTCAGAATCTTTGTTCGTCCTGCTTCTCTTCCTTTGCCCCCCTTTCCCCCATCTTCTTTTCTCACCTCAACTCCTACTGGTCTTTCAAGCCTGAGTTTAGGGCATCACCCCCTCTGGGAAGGTTTCTGTGGCTTGCCTTCTCACCCTCTTAGAACTCTGCATTTGCCTCTATGTTAGCACTTACCACATGCTGTGTTAACATTTTTCTGTTTAGTTGTCTTTCCCACAAGACCTGTAGCTCTTTGAGGTCAGGTACCACAGGTTAATCTTTGTATCCCACTGTCTGTTTGTATCTCACAGTGTCTGGCATGTAGCAGCAATTCAAATATTTGTTACTGAACGAATGAATGAGCTCCTCGGCCACCTATCTTTCCTTTGCCTCTCTTCTCAGTCCACAAGTTCTGGCACACGACCTCTCCTCTCCGCCCCTGGCCTGGCTGGTACTCATTGGAGAATTCCTGGGGTGGAGGCTCTCCTTTTTCTTTCCTTACCTAAACCTGCTTTTACCTAGATCAGAGACAACACGATCAGATGATAAACTAATTCACACTGAGGTGTTAAATCATTTCATTATACAAACACTTATCGAGTTCCTGCTATGTGCCAGACATTGTGCTTAGGTGTGTGTGGGAGTCACAGAAAGAACCAGGGAGTTTAAGATCCCTACTTAGGAGCATATGGGTAATGACCAAATACATTCCTCCTCTGAGAGGTATCTGATTTTCAAAGAACTGGGTTTCAGATGATGACATTTAAACAGGAGAGGTGGGGATTTGGGTCTTGGAGACGTCTCAAGCAGGCTAGCTCTGGCTCAATGAATTTGCTGTGTGAAACAATTTTCTAATGAGTTAGGCTGACTTTAAGCCCTAGGTTATCTTGTTGTCACCAGTTATGCTTTGCTTCATGAAAGGTCACCAGGAGCTACCTTACAGGAGACAGATTTCATCCTGGGATCAGGTGACTTCTCTGACTTTGCGTGGTTCTATTAAATTAAATCTAGTAAGCCCCACGGGCTGTCAGACTTTTTAGGTACAGTATTCAAAGATGAGGCAGGCTGTGAACCTCCTGCCCCTCTCTGCCAGCGGTCCCCAGCTGCCCCTGAATGGGACTATTTGTGGGGTGGGTTTCCGAACCCGGCCAGAGCTGCGTTGGGAAAACGGTTCGAGGGAAGCTCCTCAGAGAACAGGAAGAGGAGGTGGATTTTGTGCGGAGGAGGAAGACCTCTTGCGAGGCTCTTGTGGCCAGAGACGAGCTGGACCGGGCTGGGAGGAGGGATACCGAAGCCAGGGACCCCCACGCACCCCCAAGGAAGGATGGAGAGGTTGCAAAAATCCTAAAGGGAAAAGCCCTCTCGGCTGTAGGCCAATGAGCGGCGGGAAGGAGGAGTGAGGCTGGGGAACTTCTCCCAGAGCCAGTCAGAGGGGACGGCTGCTGGGAAGCCAATCAGCGCGCCCGAGCCTGCAGCCCCTCTGCAGTAGTTATGCCAGAGCTCTCTGTGTAGAGCGGCGGCGAGCCGGCAGCTGGGCTGCGGGGCCAGGAGCCACCGCACGCGCTCCGCGTCCTCCTCTCGCGCCGCTCCTGCCCGGTCCCCGCGCCGCGGTGCCCCAGCAGTCCTCGCAGCCCCGTGCCCGCAGCCTCGCCGCGCGGCCGCCACCGCCCCCCGGCCGCGCAGTTCGCCTCGCCCCGCCCCACCGGGTCCCTCCTCGCCCCGCCCCAACCCGGTCAACCCCGCCCCGCCCCGAGCCGCCGAGCCGTTCCCGCCCTCGCCCAGCGCCCAGGTAGCTGCGAGGAAACTTTTGCAGCGGCTGGGTAGCGGCACGTCTCCCGCTCCTTAGGGCCACTGCCAGGCTTGCTGAGTCCTGGGACCGCTCTCGCCCCCGCTGCCACTCTCCCGCTCTCTCCTCGCTCCCGGCGAAGCAGGATGGCAGGGCCCGTGCGCACCGCGTGCTTGGTGGTGGCGATGCTGCTCAGCTTGGACTGCCCGGGACAGGCACAGCCCCCGCCGCCGCCGCCGGACGCCACCTGTCACCAGGTCCGCTCCTTCTTCCAGAGACTGCAGCCCGGACTCAAGTGGGTGCCTGAAACCCCGGTGCCAGGTGAGGAGTCGTCCCTCGCGCGTTCCCCGCGCCCGGCGGTGAGCCAAGGGGCGCATGGTGGAGGTAACCCGAGCGCGCTAGTCCCACGGGGCCGCGATCGTGAGCCTAGCGGCCGGGCACCTGGGAGTGGTCGCCGTGCCCGGGCCGCCCGGCCAGGTCTCCCGAGAAAGGGAAGAAGGGTATATGTGGGCCGTGTCCGCATCTCCCAAGCTTGCTGGGCTGTCAGCGAAGGTGCGACTGGGAGGAACCGCGAGCATGGCCTTTCTAGCGAGCGCCCATTTTTGGGGGGAGGGCAGGAAGGCTGGAGCTGGTTCTCCCCGCCTCGGCGAACTGGCGCCCCACATCCTAGCTGGTGCCTCTGGAATTTGCCACCCTCGCTCGCACGTACGTGCCAGAATTTCAGCCTCAGCTGGACCGCGGCTCCGGCCATTCTTTCCCCAACCTGCCCTCACGCCCTCCTTTCCGCAGCCTGGGTTCCCGAGGCTCGCGGGCCCAAGTGCAGGCAAAGTTGAGGACAGATCTCCGAATCCGCAGTGGCAGGTAAAGACACACGGAGGGAAACTTTTGAGTAGGCAGGAGGGTCCCCCAAATGAGGAGGACTGAGGCTTTTCCTTCAAAACAGCGTCTCTTCTCTAGGCTGGCGAAATCGTTTCCAAAACCGGGCCGCTGGCCCGGGGAGCAGGAGTCCAAAGATGATTTAACTCCTCCCCTTCTCAAACTCATCTGCCTTCTTGACAGGCTGGACCCTGAAGGGGAGATGATTTTAGGTGGAGGAAAGTTTCTGAACGCTTGCCTTTTGTTCTGCACAATCAGGTCGTGTTGTAAGGGCATATTTTAGCCTCCCCTGAGCGCTGCCGCTGTCAACAGATGAATATTAATGGCCTCGTGTGATTGACTGTCCCACGGTTGGAGTCCTAAAAGCCTGCCTTAGAATCCAATTAGGACAAGTTGCTACACTGGCAATGCAGGCAAGAAGAGTCGGCTTCAAACAGGTTTATTTATCAGAGGTGCGCTCTAAGAAACGGCTGGTTGTATTCACAAACCGTAAGACGTTTGTGGCCTCCGGTGTCTCTTCGCCACCCAGGCATCCAGCGAGGCGCGCGTCCCGCGTTTCCGAGGGATCGGGGAGCAGCCCTCGCCAAAACTTGGCTCGTGGCTCTCAACAAGTCGGGGAGGCGGGCCTGATGGTTGGGCCAAGTTGTGAATGCGATGCGCGCCCTGTGGGCGCTGCCGGCGAGCGTTCACTAGCGGGAGGTTACCTAGGCAGCCAGCGCGCCCTCAGCCTTTTCTTTAGGTGGATGAAAAGAGCCGAGCGAGCCTGCTGTTTAGTTGCAAAGGTAATTGCTCACCCTTTTTGGTGACTGAAATGCGTTTGCGCACATGTTAAATATTGCTTTGCAGGATTTCGCTCTAAGGAAGGGTAGAACTACCTCTCCCTCTGTTAAGTGTTAATAACGTACCACGTGGGCGTGTGCAGGAGCCGTAAGGGGCAACCTATGAATCAGCTCCACAGAGCTGCAACAGCAGGCGAATCTCTCTCTCCCCTCGAAGTGCCCTGGTAATTAGCTTGGTAAGGCCAGAGAACATGCTTTTGTTGGTAATGTAAAAATTTGTCCTCACAGGATGAGCCCCCCCACAAGATGAATGGATCCAGGGTTGGAGTGGGGGCCACACTGGGCGGGTTTGAAGCCAAGGGGTGAAGACTGTGCTTAAAAGAGGAAAAAGACCAGAGGGAATGCACAGATACTCATTTAGCAACCCCCCTCTACACAGGCTCAAGCAGGAGCTCACCCTCCCTTGCCCTCCCCCAGCTCTCTGGCTGCCTGCCTCTTTGCAGCATCTGTATAAAAGTATTGGGAGGGCCCACACACTGTGTGTATGAGATATGGCCTGGGCTCCCTCCTTCCAAGCTCCCTTACTCCTGGCCTAAGGATGGCCATGTTACATACAGAGAGCAGGGACTCGTAATGGAGATTTTTCATTTTCCTCAAGTACTTCCCAAACTCTATAGGAAAAAATCCCTTTCCGAGGGTCTTTACCGTATAAACCCAACATTCCCTACTTCACTTCTGTTTCACAAACATATGCCCTGTTGAGCACCTTCTACGTGGCAGGCACTGTTCTGACTCACCCTGGAGCAAAGCCAAATTTCAAACATGGCGATACCCACACAGCTACCATATAGCCTGGATTTTCTGGGACGGTGCAGATTTCCAGTGCTCTGTCCTGGCATGAAACCACGTGTCCTGAATTTTAGTTGGACAAATACGGTCACTGTAGATATGGAAAGCATGGTAAAAATCCTAATGTCCGCGTGTGGAAAGAGCTCATCAGTATTTCAGAGAAGAGACGATAATGGCCGACTAAATACAATGGCAAGCGCATAATTTCAAAGTGAATAAATGTGTGATTTGCTGCTGTCGTTCAGTGGTTGGAAATTGAAAGAGAGCTGCAAATTATTTGATAGTTATGAACCATCGTGATGACCGCTTGACTTTTCTTTCCCATCTCTATTTTAAGCCGTGTTCATTTCTTCTGCTCCACTATATTAACTGCATTAAAGCTTTCTTTGTCCCAGATAAAACGAGATTTGGTCACAGTAAGGAGAAATCCTCAAGAATGTCTTGTCTCACTTAGGGGGAGCATGGGATTGACTGTTAACTTAGGCCATTAGCAGAATTGGGTTAGAGTGGATAAGGTACATTTCTTATGCTAATATGGATGAGACTAAATGGCATTTGAAATCAGCAGGCCTAAAAAATAAATCACTGGTACTGAAGGACTACACTAGACTTCCACAAAGCTGATCTAAAGCCTTACGATCTCACGTTCCCATGTCTTTTAGTGTTCAAAGGCACAGGATAGCAACTCTAAATAGCATGCCCCCCAAATCCATAGATCTTTTCGTACCCCACTCTTTTTTTTCCTAAGGATTTGTAACTTGGAAAGCACCACAGATGGAAACCAGGCACACAGAGTTAGCATTTGGCAGAAAAATCCATATAACTGACTTTCAGTGCAGCTCTTTTGCCCTTATTTAATTTAGAAAAATTCAGAAAAAAGCCAATGAGCTCATAAGTCTAGATGTTTATTTTGTTTTGCTTAACCTACCCACAGGCGCAATCAGGAATGGATACAATTTTAGGCGAGGAAAGTGAGCTAGTAATCAGACAACGATGTTTCCAGTTGTCTCAAGGGAATGTTACAGAAGTCTGAAAAAAAACTCCTCTAAACAAAAATCAAGTGTAATTCACTTTATGAATGCCATACACCACTTTTGTAGGGGTGGTGGTGAAGGGGACGGATGGGAATGAGAAAATCAAACAAACCGTGGTAGTGTTGCAACTCCCCAAAGACTGAGGAATCTTGCCTTAGAGGGCCTTGGAAAGTGCAAGAACCAATCCAGGAGGCCAAATGCCCGAATGGGTAAAAGGCAGCCTTGAAAAGCCAAAACTGACTTGGAGTTTCTCAAATAGATGAAACAACATCAAAATAAAAATCAACGTTCTCGAAAAGAGAGTTTGGTATTCGTTGTTGTTGCTTTAGAGTATGAGAACTAGTAACCTCCTCCGGGTTACCAGCTGCGGTTCCCCAATTAACTGGAAGCAGTTAGTGGTCCTAAAGTCAGGAGAGAAGAGTGAGGTGTGGGAGGCGTTTCTCTCCTCTGAGATTGCACTGGACAGTTGAGTGAGCAGGTGATTTGTTCAAACTTTGAAAAAGTTGTATCACCATGTGCTAACTTGGAATAGTTTAGAGAACTCTCTCAAATGTGGTCTGAATATATTTATTACGCTAATCCTGGTGATCGGTAACGGGATGTTCTCAGAGGGAAGCATCGATCCGATTGAGGAGACGGCTGATGGTCGGTGGAGCGCCTTGGCCTGAAAGGAGTCTCAGACTGCCTGCCGCTTGGCAGGCTCTGTGTTAGGTTTTGGGGGTGCCGAGAGGAGTAAGACATAGTCCCTTTTGTCAAGGCGCTCACAGTCTAGTGGGGGAGCATACAAGTAAACAGGCTTCTCAGGAAACTTGTGGGATTAAATAGGGTGAAAAGGGCTAGAAAATACCTCCAGGAAATTGGCTGAAATGGTCACAATAGCCAGCCTGGGCAAGGGAAAAGAACTGACGAGATGAAGTGGGAGATAGGGAGAGGTCGCTTAATAGGGCCGCCATCTTAAAAAGTTTTCTTAATTCTTGGAGCAAATTCTGTTTGTAAGCATTAGGAAATACAAGCATAAGAGGATTTTGATGGATGCTAGATGACACAGATGGTGTCAGTTTTGCAATGTGTTTTTTTTTTTTCTTATGGGCTGGTAGGTTGTATCCAATATTTTGATGCAATATTTTTGAGCATTCTGCTGCTTCCATCTTTGGAGTTGCAATGTTTGCTGTTCACTGTAGCCTAGAAAAAGGCTGCTTATTACCAACCTGGGAGAAAAGAGGTCTGGATTTGTCTGATGTGAGACAAGGCAGAAAATATGTTCTCCTTAAATGGCAGTTATCAATAGGACCACGCCAACTGTAGTGTTTGATGCATATACAAAAGCATGGTTCTTAAGAGGTATCTTATTACTCATTTCTAAGAAAATTGAAGATAATCACTTATAACTTGTGCACACGATACATCATTTGGAAAGAATTTCACTGGGGATCATATTGCTCAACTGAAAAGTTCTGGCATGCTGAATTTGTACATTTTTGTGAATGCTTCCTTTTACTCTGATCTCTCGCTTTTTTTCTGCATATGGTTATTTGTATGTTTTAGATTATAAGCTCCTTAAAGGGAAAGCACTGTATTTGATGCAGTGTTGAGCACAATGCTAAGAGTACCGTAGAGCATTTAGTAAATAATTGATAATAGAATTTCTAGATCGTTATGTATTCTTCTATGAAACTCTCAAATACTTTCTTAAGCTAGATCTCATCTTACTTATTTTAAAAGTCTAAGTCCAGATTTTTATGAGACATTATTGGGGTATGTGGACAAACTTTTCAAGCTGCATATATTTTGACCGGAGACTGGTTCGGGCTTACCTCAGTTAGCTGGCGACTCTTACCATCAGGCAGTGTTTATGAATGTTGAGTACCCAGAGAACAAATTGAAATTAGCAACATTGTTATGACTGCCCTAGTATCGTTAAAGATCACCAATTATAGCACATAAATTGTAAGACATCTCTTAAATCATACTCTCTTTGATTTAATGTCAGCTAGACCTTTCTCACTAATGTTGACATTACCATATTTGGGAGTTGAGCTGTGACACATGCATGGACCTGTTGATGTACCTCACAGGTTTCTGTAACCTGGGATCAGAATTTGTGCACAGGCTCAATTCCAGAGACCATACCCGGAGCCAGCATCTCTTCAGCCCTAGCTGAGCTTCTAAGCAGGTTCGATGTTTTTGGTAATCTAGGGTCTAATGGAAAGTGTGGGCAGAAAAATCCCCCAGTCATCTGCCCATATTTAGCAAATTGTCAGGCTTGAAACAGGATCCCCAGCACTCCATTAAGAAATGAGCATCAGAAAATAGTGTCCAAGTCGTGGGCCCCGGACTGGCTTTAGAGACAGCATAAAGTAATGGGAATTTATCTTCTGAAACGTAATGACAGGAACACTGCGATTCACAAAGCAACCCGAAGGTGAGCATATCAGCAGAGAAAATGTGCATTTTGAAATGCTGTGTGTGAGGGGAAAACGCTCACTGGGACCTTATAGTCTCACTTGAATACCTTGTTGAATATACAAAGTAAAGTATTAGTTCTCTTCTTCGAATTAGGCCAATTAAATATTAATTATCCAAGTGCTAATTATTAGGAATACTTGTTTGCCATTTTTAAACAAAAATGAATCCGCATTGATTAACAAGGAAGGTACTTTCACTTTTGCCTCTCTGTGTGTGTAGCTACATAAAGCCTTATTTGAGAGTTTGTATTTTTTCTCATGAGGAAAAAGGAGTCAATGTTAGGACCCAAATGCTTTGCTAGTGTTCTGAACAGTTAATTATGCCTAGTAGCTGAAATTGTATTTATATGCTAGATTAGTAAATCTACTAAGCTCTTTGAAGTATACTTAATAGGCTTATATTGATAAATAATTGATAGGAAGAGAGATAAAATACTAGTGAAAGTGGCAGTAAAAAGGAACAGAGAAGTTAAAGCCATTATAAATGAAATTTCCACACACTGTATTCCAGCCATTCACCTGAAAGATGTACATTTCTCAGAAGTGATGATTTTGAGAGTATTCTGTATTTTTCAAAATTTCCACAATGAAGCATGCATTTATTTCTTATAAATTCAGCAAACTTTTAGAGTAGAATTTTAACTGGCCTTTTGACTCTGCCTTTTGAATATAAGTTTATTACTGGAAAATTAGAAATCCTTATTATGGTATCTTTAAGGTATGTGTTTGTGATCATCTGTATCTCCCTACTAGACTGTGATCTCCTCAAGGTTATAGGGGCTGTATTTTATGTATCTTTGTATCGTCAGTGTCTAGCATAGTGCATAGTACAAATAATAGGTACCCCATAAATATTTGTAGGCTAAATGAATGAATGGAATTATAAATGTAACCATAAAATTTCCGTAAAACCAGTATTTAAGTCGTTGCTTCCTTTTTACCAATATACTAAGGTTTCTAAAAAAGTAACTACTTTTTCAGGTCAAAAATCCATTTGTTGTCTATGGGTAAGTGATAAAGGACATTGACTTAATTCATTTGGCTGTACTATAACTCCCTGGAAAAAGTAGACTAGCCAAGTCTTACAAGAGGTAAGTAGCTTGTGCTTGTTTACAAGGTTATTTTAAGTAGTATAAAAATAAATATATTTACGTATACGTAAATGCATATATTTATTTTCACTTTACAGATCTGTGGTATTTAGTGTGAAAATAATGCAACTGGTTACAGAAGCATACACTAAATGTATATAAGTTTTCCCTCAGTGTTTGGTGTTTCTTACCTATAACATCAAACTTCATAAATGTACGTGGAAAAGGACATAATCCAAAGTGGGTTTCAGCCATGGGAATTTTATTGGAGTAGTCTAAAGGGCCTCCTGAGAGTCCTCTTAATTTCTGTATGCATTAGGGCATACTTTCAAAATTGGCTAGCAATGACCCATCGGGAGTTCTTTCAGATACAGGCCCAAGTAGGAAAGAGGGGAAAAGAGAAAGAAATGATGATCATTTAAAAATAATGTTAGAATTCTATTTGCGTAGTTTCCTTCTTAATTACGGTTCTCTTCCCTCTCTCCCACACTCTGCATAATACATACTTCCAGTATGTGTTCTGGCATCCTGGGATTCTCCATTGCTCTTTGTCAGATTTTGGTCTGGATGATTGAAGCTGAGGGAAACGTGGTGAAGAGAGGAAGAGTTAGGGTGATGGATACAGGGAGTAGGTTAAGAGCCCTCATTCTGGTATATATCAGAAAGTTAACTGGCACATAACAGACGGAAAGGATTGGAAAACATTTGAACGTGGAAATTATCATGTGTGCAGAGATAATACAGAGATATGCCCTAATTGCATTCGGTTCCCAGAATTACCTTATTTATACTTCTTACTTAGTATCCATGTTTTTTGAAGTCCATAGTTTATTCATAGCCTCTGACAGACCCTATGCCCATTGAATGTAGGAGCCATGTTTGATTGTCATGGTATCCTCTAGAGTGGCGAGTAGAGTGCCTTGTACAGAGTTATTATTAAAGGTTGGAATGACTATAAGAATAAATACCTAAAGACATATTCTAGAGGACTTGATCACTGTCAAATGAGGTCCTAGGATGGCATATACCTAGAGAATGACTGATTCTCTGAATGTATCATTTTCTGAACTGATCTGCAGCAGAGACTGAGGAAGGGGGGTGGTGAAGTTGAAGCATATTTCTCTATTCTCCGTGGCCCTGGGAGCCTTGTTGCCCCTCTTTCAAAACTAAAGTTTGAGGAGGAAGTGACAAGTAGAGAGAGATTTTAGCTGCAGCTTTATCTAAATGTGGTATTTGCATATGTTTTACATATATATTCATAGATTATACATATGTATGAATATATATTTCTATTATTTTGATAGCAACAGTTAGTAATTATGTGTTATTTAAACTGTTTGAAAGTTGTGAATTGCTACTCTTAGCAGTGGGTGGTCTTTCACAATCATACCCTACATTTGTGTCATGAAAGCTTTGCTTTTATATATCTTATGTACAAACAATGCAACCACTCAAAGTGTCTGCAGGTTCTGAGTGCCACAGATCTGCTTGGTTCCACACACACACACACACACACACACATATTTGTATACTCATACATACACACATATAAAATATCCCTACAACTGTACCCCCTTAATAATCTAGAGAATAAGCCTAACCTACACTGGGAAGAACTGGGGGGTACAGCTTTTCAGAGCCCGAGTAAACCATTTTCAGTTGGATTGGCCCCAAATTGTTGCAGAGCTAATTGCCACTGATATCATAGAGCTACTGCTCATTTATAAAGTTCCATCATTTCCCTAAGTACAGAGGTGTGATCCTTGCTGAAGTAGTGATGGTTAACCCATACTGTGAATTTGGTTCATTTTGGAGAACTACTTCTAGCACTGGCTAGATTGCGTGTTGAGCTCCGTAGAAATGAGACTGTGACCCAAGAGGCACTTCAAGTTAGGTTTCATGGAGTGATTTTATTGGGGAACCACATTTAACTGTTTTGGAAAACAGATGGAAATTGTCAGAAAATGAACCTACTAATAATGAACTTTATATGCTATCTCTGCATAAATATTTAAAAGTTTTCCATTCATTCTTTGCTTCAACCAACATTTATTGAGCACTGATTCTATGCCAGGTACTGAGCTGATGAATAAGATAAACCATTGCTTAGGGAGGGACCCAGTAAGGAAAACCATGGATGTCAAGGCAGCATGATGAGCTGGGTGCCCAGTGGGGATCTGGGTGCTGCTGAGCTATGGAAGAGGGTGCCTAGTTGCCTTAAGTGGGCTGTCCTGTACGGTATGTGCAAAGGTACAGATTTAAGAGACAAAATGACATATTTGTTGTATTGGACTAGTTTGGCTTGTTTGGAGTACAGATGTGGGGAAAGTAGAGGAAAGATGAAAAAGAAAAGTAGGTAGGAGATGCTGAGGAGTTTTGTTGGACTGTATCCAAGGCTGGTGAGGAGCCATGAAAACATTTTAAGAAGAGGAAACGCTACTTAGGATGGAGGATAAGTGGGGAGTGAGTGGTGGCAGGGAGTTTTAATAATACACGTGAAAAGCCAGGGCAGTAACTAGGACAATAAAAGATAAAGTTGAGAGAATAGAGGAAGTAGAGTAGACATGACTTGGTGACTGGTTATGAGGACAGAAGGGAGAGTCTAGAACTTCTAGTTTTGCGGGGTGGTGAGGCTACAGCAGATAATAGGTGCTCAGTAAATATTTGTTGAATAAATGAGTGAAACACAGGAGGAACATATTTTTGAGGGGTGAAATAATGAGTTTGATTTTCAACAGGTTGAGTTTGAGGGGTCCTTTGATCATTGAGGCAGAAATGTCTGGTAGGTAGTTGAGGTTGTGTGTTGGATAATAGAAGAGAGAGCAGTCAGGGCTGGAGATAACATATTTGGACATTGTCAGCATGTAGATGGTAATTGAAAACTGGGGATAGATGAGATCACTGGGAAAGAGTGTATATACTCTTCTGGAGTTCAGGAGAAGCATAGTTGGGACTCATCGACATATAGGCTCAAGTTGGAAGTCATGGGTGTGGATGATATTTTCCAGGCTTTTGCATGTGACATGTCTTAAAATGTGTTTTGCCAACATCTGGCGAGTTTTTTTAAAAACTGCCAAAGACTTTAAGAACTCTTTTGATTAAAAGTATGAGTATATGTTGTCATAGTCCAAGACTTTGCAAATAAGATAATGTACTCCAACACACACACACACACACACACACACACACACACCCCACACACATACTTCTGTGTAGAAAAATACATTAGAATCAACGGATCAGATTTCTATTATTTTTGATAGCAATAATTAATAATTATGTGTGTCATTTAAACTGTTTGAAAGTCGTTGTTACTCTTAGCAGTGGGTGGTCTTTCACAATCATACATTACATTTATGTCTGGAAAGCCTTGTTTTTATATATCTTATGTGCAAACAATGCAGCCACTCATAAAGTGTCTGCAGGTTCTGAGTTCCACAGATCGGCTTGGTTCCAACATGTAGGCCCCTCTGGCTCTCCCCCTTTGGAGAAAGAATGCTGTAATACTGTGTAGCTTTGGAGCTCTGGTCTCTATTCCATTTCAGACTGGGCCATGCTGGCTAGCCTTTGAAACATGTGGTTCCAAGCAAATACTAGGAATACTTGTGTAATTGGGCTGATCTTTACTTAAGTGTCTATGGGGATGTGATATTTTTTTTTGGTTGGTTGGGGGAGAGGATTGTATAATTTTCTGTTTCTCTGGCATAATGGTTTCTTTAATTTCCCTGTTCACGAGTTTACCTTCATCAGGGTATCTATTTTCATTCAACATAAGCTTGAAACTCCTTGTTCTTAGGTAGATTTTTTGAGGCTACTTTTAGGTTGATGGAATAGTTTGGAAGGGCCACAAGTGAAGAGCATGAAAACTACAATTTACTGAGTGCCTACTACGTGTCAGTTGTTTTATATTTAATCTCTCATGTAATCTACACAGCAAAGCTGAAAGGTAGGTGATGTCATGTCCGTTTCACAGATGAAGAAATTGAGGCCCAGAAAGGTTTACTTTCCCAAAGGTTGTGTAAGTGGTGGAGCCAGGATTTATTATACATCCAGATTTGTCTCACTCCATAGCTCATGCTCTTTCCAGTGTACACACTGGATTACGAGGGGAAGGAATATGGTCTGGATATAAAGTCTTTGACTTAAATTCCCACACTCCTTTGACTTTTGGGATATTGTACACGCTGGGTTCCCCTCCTACTTGTAAAACTGATTCTTTCTTTGCTTGTTTACGCTCTTCCTCCCACCCTTTATTAGATGCAAGTGTTCCAGTGGCGTTTGTCCTTTGCCCTTTCTGTTCTCTCTTTGTTCATTCCCACAGCCATTCCCATGACTTCATTATCTTCGCTGCTTGAATGACTCCTCCATCTCTTCCCAACCTGACCTCTTCCTTGCTGTCCAGTTCGGTATTTCCCGGTTTCCTGCTAGATATCTCCATCCAGAAGTCCTGCCAGCACTTCACTTTCAACACAGTAAAAAATGAGTCCATCATTTTCTTTTCCTATCTGCACAAACCGGCCTCTCTCCAACATTCTGTATTTCTGGTGATAGCATCTCTGCTTGGGACCCAACTTGAAACCTTGAAATCATCTTTGACTTTTCTTTTTACACATCTCACATCCAAATTAAATGGCCAAGTCCTGCGAGTCTCCCTCCATCATGCCTCTCACTCTTATCCTGTTGACATGTGTGCCCTCTATTTAAGCATAACAGGCTGGCACTCGTTGCTGAAAGGACCCTGTAGTTGTCTGTCTCCCAGCCTCTGCTTACAGACCACCTGACTATCTTCCTCTCATCAGTGCCTGCTGCCGTCTTACCCACTTTTCAAGGTGTCAGTACAATGTCATCTTCTTCATGAATCACTTCATGTTTCCCCATGACTAGATGTGATCCTTTCTCCCTTTGAACCCTGCTATCAGTGAACTTCTCCCATGGCCTTGGTTCTCCTTTGCTCTCGTAATTATTTATGTACTTTTCTCTTCTTACTAGAGCCTTGCTCGTTAAAGTGTGGCCCATGTACCAGCAGCATCAGCAGCATCTGGGAGCTGATAAGAAATGCAGAATCTTGGTTCAATCCGGGGTTTCGGCACCAAAAAAAAAAAAAAGCAGAATCTCAGATGCCATCCCAGATCTACTGAATCCGAATTTGTATTTTTTAACAGCATTCCCCAGGTGATTTGTAGGCAAATGTAAACCCCTTGTGGGTAAGAACCTTGCACACTGAAGAGAGGGTCTTGCTTGTAATAGATCATTGTTATTTTGATTTCTCAAGTTTGTGCTGTGCCTCAGCTGTTTATTCATTGATGGGGATGGGTGGAGTCGGGGAGGATGGGAGGAGGGGGAAGGAGAGAGAGAGATTCAGAGTGTTGGGGGGAGAGGGAGAGAAGGAAGGAGCATAAGAAAGTGAGAATGGGTGGGCTAGAGAGAGCCTACGGGATCTTTGCTCATTTGCTAATAACTTCGTGACAGTTTGAAAAACAGTCTTTGCTCCCCTAGATGGATAGAACCTCTAGTCTAGGCCTTGGCTTAATTTAATGTGGCCAGAGGCACATACGAATTGAGATCATTTTGCTCTTACCCTAGGGAACTATTGGTTTCCCACGTCCTCTTTTACTGGCATTCTGAGGTGTGTCTTCTCTGGCCACCCCCAGAAGTCAGAGTGGAGCTCCCGAGGAGTTTCAGAGAGCCATGGGAGAACTGTGCTGAGTGTTTCAAATAGTCCCTTCTGTTTTCAGAAACAGATTTTCTGCTTTGTCTTCAAACTTCAAAGTCTATTTCTGAAATAAAGGTTTATTTCCCCCCATGGAATTCTGAAGGTTTTATGCAAGTGTTAATTTCGAAAACCCAAGTCATTTCTTGCCTTTGAAACTTCAGTACTGTGGGTCAATTTAATAACATTGCCTGAAGGTTCTTTTGGCCTTCAAAAGCTGTCAGATTGCCTTTTTGTTCTTTGAGAGAGTAAGGTTGCCTCATTCGCAAAGCCTGAAGGTGATATTGGAACCAACATTTATTCAGTCATTTGTAGTCTTCCCCCACCCCTCAACAATATCCAGTTTTATTTTCAAGTTAGGTCCTAGTGGCCATGAGATGTTTTACCAACTAACAATTTTGGGAAAATTCCCCAAAAGCTCATCAACATTTCATAGAGTGGTGATAAGAAGTGTAGCCCAAGTTACTCTGATGCCCACGGTAAGGGGAAGAGTGGGTCCCCCCTTCATCGTCTGTTGGCCTGCTCCCCGTCTTCCCTTTTCGCCTTCCTCTTTTCCACCCTCACACTCTCTCAAGTGGTTATAGTTTAGAACAGAAGGTGTTTTATGGTTTGTTATATTTATTGAATGCTTTTGTGTTTCTCGTTCTCTTAAAAAAATAGATGAGTGGAATGTTTTATATTTTCCTCTCTATTTTAAGTTGTGTTTCCTTTTCCTATAGGTCCTGATTTCCTTTTCTCCCCTCTCTTCCCCCATCTTCCCCTGCCTTCTCCACATCCGCTTGCCCTCAGTGATCCTGGAGAGAAAACAGGCTTTGCATTTCTGCCCACATATTTGGGTACCTGGTTACTTCTCTTGGGATATTGTGAAATTCAATTCCTTAGTTTGGAAATGAAGAGGTCTAAAATATGCACTGATGCATTTACATTCCACTTTCTAAGAACTCTGAGTATTTAAAAGGCTTTTTGTACAGATAGGACAAGGCTAAATATATCTGACTTGAATACCTCAGATCCTTGCAATGTAGCTTACATTCTCTCTCACTTTGTCATAATTCTCAATGAATGCAAATTGCATCTCTGTTCTTAGAAATCTCTTTTCTTACACTGAATGCCTTTCCTTTTTCTAAAGATAAGGGAGCCCCTTTGAAAGACTGCTACTGTGGGGTAGAACTGACACCTACCTTGTAGGCTAACCAAATTGTAGCCTGCTTTTCCCTGATGAAATTATCACGTTTCAGAACATTGTTTCATTTGTAGGATTTTAGTGTCCTAGTTTCAAATTTGACTACAGGTTAGAGAGTGTATTCCAGTTGGAGTATTCCTTGGTATTTTTTTCTTTGTGTTTACACTTTGGGGATCTTTGGTTTGTCCTGTATCTATTATCTCTTCCAAGCTTGGCCAAGGTTGTTAGGTTATGCAGTTATGTATAAATATTTAACAAGATAAGTTAGACAAAATGTGCTTAAAGATACTTTAGCCCCTCCATCCCCCCACCTCCTCACTGCCCGGGCCCCAGCTCAGTTTTTGTGTGGACTCACAGATGGTTGCTTTATCTCAGATGTTTAGATTTGGAGGACATTCCTTTGCACTTTGCTTGATGGACACAGTGAAATGGAAGCTTTTCAGTCAATCTTGCCTACCAAAATGGTAGCACCAGTAACAGATAACATTAGCCTCCTCTTCCTTTTTTTTTTTTTCTGACCAGTTACCCAAAGTCCCCTAAGCCAGAGAGTTTTAAGTATGAGATTGTGTGTTTTTTAAGAAAATATTTTGGATAAAGGCTAATGTTCTCAAGTCAGGAATAACAATTAGTACCATTCATTAATCAGGGGCATGTTTTGACTTTGAGTCCTGGCTAGGAAATATAAACTGTGAAAGTCACACGTATATATGAACCTCAGGCAAATTTATGACTTGTCAGCCTTTTAAGGTTAAATTCTTAACCCCAAATTGGGGCTGGCTTTATATGTGGAGTTTGGCACATTCCTCTGGGCCACTGAACAGCCCCCTCCCTGAGCCCTTTGCTTAACAGCAGCTAATGGCCTAACGAGCAAGAAGGATTTCTGCCTCTTATCAGCTGCCTAAACAGCAACAGGAAGGCTGATATACAGAGTGTAGGTCAAAACCTGAGTTCTTGAACCAAAAAACTACAGGGTCAGTTGAAAACTCTGGATACGTGGCATCTCTGTAGTCATCAATACCAGTCAGGAAAGGAACTGGACACTTGAGTTCAAACAAATAGTAATAGTTGTCCAAAGTATGAACAGTCTCATTAATTTTGCTAGTAGTTCTTTCCTTCTTTGTTTAGCTCTTCTATAAATAGCCTTCATATAGTCTTTAATGAGCTTTTGGTTTGTGCCTGGAGGTTGTTATGGTCATGTGGCCAGAGTGTCTGATTGTCAGATGGTGATGATGGAGGCAAGGGTATTTATGTTCTGGCCCAGATTTTGGAAGGGGCTGCCAAATAAACGTAAATAGATATCTACTACTACTTTTATTTCTTTTTAAACTGAGTTTTTGAATAAATATGCGCTCACTCGCATGGAGTCAGAGAAACCTTGGTGCTTCTTCCTACTCTACTCAGACCTTTAGAGTCATTGCTTGTTTCTTAGATCCACTCGGAATCCAGGCCCGGACTCGCATAGAATAAATAAATATTTTAGGGTATTCTGTGCCCAATCATAGTGAAAGCCCCTTGACTTTCATCTTCTGCATTTGCATTTTTTTCAGAGACAATAATGCAAACATTTTTTTCAGATTCTGTTCTGTTATTGAAAATCCTATTTACATAAACAGGCATTGTTGTGGCTTAGGGAAGAATGTGGGGTCCCATTCCTTAGCTCCTTGTATATCTTTGCTAAGGCTTGTCTAAATAGAAGTAATGACGCTTTAGTCTAAGCAGCTTTTCTCATTTAGGTAAGCAGGGCGGTTTGAAATTTCAGTTTACTCGATAATTGAGTTTCTTCTTAATTATTTCAGGCATGCAGGTTGCTCTCTTGATAGTAAAGACCCTAAAAATCTAGTAATCTCCTCAGGCATCCATTTGGTAATAAAATCCTGTGCATTTTCAGGGGTTAATTTTCATGACAATTGTGCACCCCTCCCTACCCTCAACCCAACCTCCACCCTTGGAAAAATTCTGCTATCTTTTAGGGTTTTGGTCTCACATTTGCAAAAAAACACTTAAAACTATATATAAGGATGATGCTGGAATTACTGGATCTAGAGAAAACTTAAATGTATTCAGATTCATGCTCATTACACAACTTTCATTTAGGGTTTTTAATAGCCGTGTCATATTTCTCAGAAAATCATCTGCCCGGCTTTGCCAGGCTTGGTTTTCTGCCCTGAATGAAAAACTGAAGATCAGCAAAAGCGGAGCCTAACTATCCCCTATTCTATCCTTTTTCACAACAACAACAAAACAAACAAAACAAAACAAAAAACAAAGAAAGAAAGAAAAAGAAAAGAAAAAGAAAAAAAAAAAATCTCAGAGGTCATCTGGTGTAGAGTGAGGTGGGGAAAAACGTTAAAAAAACCCCAAACAACTCAAGCTGCCTTCACATCTGCTAGTCATTCCCACTGCTGTGAGTTCAATTCAGCAAGTTTTTATTGAGCACCTGTGGTGGGGGCAGTGCTAATAATCATTAACATTTATTGAGCCAGGCGCTATGCTAAGCCCTTTATGGGCAACATCCCATTTAATCCTCACAATAGAACTACCAGGTGGGTGTTATTATTTCTCCCATTTTACAGATGAGAAAACCGAGGTTTACAGAAGTTTAGTGACTTGTACAAGGTCAAATAGCCACAAAATGAATTAAATCCACTCAGTCTGGTTTCAGAACCATGTTCCTAATCACTACTCTTGTGGTGGGCTCAGCATTTCTGGGGATTACTTCTGAAACCAGTTTTGAGAACCCAGTATGTGTGAGATGCTGGGGATTCGAAGAAAAAAACTCCCCTCTCTCTGTCCTTGGTGGGGGAGGCAGACATGGAGACAGATGAGGACCATGCATGGAGGGTCTCCGTAACTGTTGAGGGTAAGGAGGAGGGCCTTGGAAGAGCGATGGCTTGAATCTGTGGGAATGCTGCGTCCCAAATGCAGCTCAGCAGCCTGGGGTCACGGGCATTTGATTTTCCCGTTCAGTGAAGGTTATCGTCTCTGAGTTGAACTGCCTCAGTGACTGCATCAAACTGTTTCCATCACTGCCCTAGTTGACTGTAGCCTCAGCTACCTTGAACCCCGCACTCCTTAGACATACATAGGCGGTCAGCATGGTTTTGGGAGAACTGGCTCCATGGTTCCCATGTCACTTCTACTTTATTTCAGTTCTTTCTCGAAAACAAGTAAAAGTTAAATGAGGCAGACATTCCCAAACGAAATTGCTGCAGTCTTGAGAGCTGGTGGCTTTCAGGAGGCAGGTCAGACTATACTACTAGCAGCCCACAGGGAGATCCTGGATCTGGTGGCTTTCAGGAGGCAGGTCAGACTATACTACTAGCAGCCCACAGGGAGATCTGGATCTGGTGGCTTTCAGGAGGCAGGTCAGACTATAATACTAGCAGCCCACAGGGAGATCCTGGATCCAGGCTTGGTTCTTTCAGCTTGATCTGGGGCCCTCCTGGCACTCCCTCTTGGAGCCCACGCTGGGCTCTGGAGAGCTCTGTATCTGAATCACCCCCAGCTTGACAGGAGAATGAAGTTACTATTAGAAATTTTTGAGTTTTTCGGTGAAATCATGGGAATGGAAGGCAAATCCCCAAATTACCTGTTTGGGTAATTTATTTTTGTTTTTCATGGCTCCCAAAGAAAGCAAGGAGGAAAAAAGTCACTACTGAGCATCATTGAAAACTCTTTTATGTGTTGCATTAATGCAACTTAAAATTTCCTCAATTTTAGGAAACATTTGGTTCAGGGTAAAGTGAATTCACCAACGTGTGTGTGTGTGTGTCTGTGTGTGTTTGAAACCATATCCTTTAGTTTCCAATCTCAGCTTACCCAAAACTCCTTGTGCCTCCAAGTTTCTTATAGCTGCTTTGCAGTGGTTTGCTTGCCAATTCCCCTCCCATGCACTTTCTCCTTCATTAAATCTCTTCCACAGAAGGGATTGCCACCAAGTCTAGACTTCAGTAACAGGCAGGAGGAGGGCCAATTAGTGAAGATTTTGATTCATATTACATGAGAGTGGGGGAGGAGAAGGAGGCGGAAAATCTGTTCTCCTCAGTCCTTCAGATACTCAAGTTCTAACACAACAGTATGATGAAGTTGTATAAAATTACTGGAGCATTTACACAGCTAGTCCCCAAGATGGCATAAATGCCACAGCACTAGAGCGTGTCAGTGTAGACACTCAGATCAGCTGAAGGATAGGAAAAAGGAAAAGATCAATAACGTTGTTTCTCACTCAGGGATCAAGAGTGAGTGTTTGATTTTCTTTTGGTTGCATTTTGCTCAGGTGCAGTGTGTATGTTGTACTAACAAGGCAACCGACTCCTTTTTCCACAGGTCCCTATCATGGGGAAAGGGGAAAGATAAAATAGAGGGCACAGATTATTTACAGCAGCTGAGAAAGTAATTACAAGGTGCAATGGCTTGAAACTGAAATTTAGGTTAGCCATTAGAGCTGGGAGAAGCATCTTAACAGTAAGGGCAATTGGACATCAGAAAGATTTGCCTGAGAGCTGGTTAAACAGCGTCTCCAGAAGTGCTGGAAGACTAGGGCAGGTGTAATGTGAAGAGAAACTCCTACCAAATTCAGGGTTGGGCTGGAGGCCCAGACTGATAGGCATATGCCATTGCTGCCCAGCTCTCTTTGTGATTATTTGATTGCTAATAGCTTAAAATGCTTTTTCTCATGTATACAAAATACACCTAATTTATCAGGCTTAAGAAAACAAACATTGTTTTTTGAATTTTGTTTTATTTTTTAAACAGCAGGTTCTCATTAGTTATCTGTTTTATACACATCAGTGTACACATGTCAATCCCAATCTCCCAATTCATCCCACCACCGCCCCCCCCCATCCCCGGCCCCGCTTTCCCCCCTTGGTGTCCATAAGTTGAAAACAAACACATTTGAGCAGCGAGAATGAGGCATTTGGATTAGTCTGAGCACCCTCCTAACAGACTTTCTGGAATATGAACCAAGGACTGAGGCAATGTTGTTATTTTTTTGCTTCTGCAAGACTTCCGTTTTATAGTATGGGACTATGCTGTTAAAGTAACATTTGGGCTTCATCAATATGACTTTCTCAAGGCTGAGCATAGATAAAATTTGGTTTTGGCCCCTTTGATCTTTTTGCAATCTTTCCCTTTGACATCGCCCCATGTCCCTATCCAGGTGTGCTGGGTTAACTCCCCCACCACACCCCCTCTTTCCTGTGCTCCAGGAAGCTCCCAGGTAAACTCTTTAGCCTTGAGGTATGAGGGAATGACTCAAGGAACGTTACGCTTTAAGACAACACCTGATGAAATTGCTTAACCAAGTAGTAAATCACCCACGATGAAACCTTTAGACATTACTAGGCAGGTACTTATAGGTGGGAGAGAGAGGGTGTACTAGTTTCCTAGGGCTGCCAGAACAAATGACCTGAAATTTGCTGGCTTAAAACAACTGAATTGATTAGCTCACAGTTCTGGAGGCCAGAAGTACAAAATCAAGGTGTCCGCAGGGCTGCATTCCCTCCAAGGGCTCTGGGAGAGTCCTTCCTGGCCTCTTCCGGCTTCTGTGGGCTCCAGGCCTTCCTCGGCTTGTGGCTGCATCATTCCAATGTCTGCCTCTGTCTCCACATGGCCTTCTATTCTTCCTGTGTCTCTCCTCTGTGTGTCATTCATAAGGACATGTCATGGGATTTAGTATTATCCAGGATGACCTGTATTATCCAGGATGACCTCATCTTGAGATCCTTAATTTAATTACATCTGCAAGACCCTTTTTTTCCAAATAAGGTCACATTCACTGGTTCTAGGGGTTAGTACATGGACATAATCTTTTGGGGGGGCACCGTTCAGTCCACTACAGAAGAGAACTTTCTGGGCCTCTTGAATCATCCCAATTACCAGAGTTCTCTACTCTAAGGGGAACTTGTTCTAGGGAAGCAGGAAATGAAGGCATGTGTTTGGGAAACATTAAATAGGAGTTTAATTCTCACAACCACCTTGAGAGGTAGGTGTTATTGTTCCCGTTTTATGGATAAGGAAGCTGAGGCTCAGAGATTCAGTAACTTGCCTAAGATCACACAGCTGTTACGTGGTGAAGCTGGGATTCACAACCTGGTCTGATTCCAGAGTCCTTCCCTTTGCTATTGCGTGCCATCCATCAGGAAGCTGTCTGACATTAGTTGGCCTCTGGAGACAAAGGGGTATACAAAAGGGAATGTAGTTATTACATGGGGTGAAGCACTGAAAAGGCTGAGTCGTTGGTCTTTGCCTTGGCCTCATATCCATGTTCATGTATAGCTATTGTCAAGTGCTATTGACAGAGCCTTCTTAGAAGGGCAGAGGCAGGTCTTTTGCTTCTTTTGTGTCCTCCCAATGCCTAGTCTAGAATGGGCTTAGTGACTATTGATTGACCTATAGTTGGAAGCAGACTCTCAGACCTGAAATTGTCTGCAGGGTCATCTAGTCAGGCCCAGATCTGAAAAGGTATTTGGTTGAGTCGCACAGCTGATTTGGTAGCAGAACAGATAATAACACTTTAGGGAAGGGTTCTTCCCCCCCCCCCCCCCGCCATGTGATTTCATACACAGGGGAAATGGCCTAGCACTTAGATTGGGCCTAGGGTGTTGAAATTCTCAGCTATGCTTCAGGTCTGCGTATTTGAACATTGTATCTGAAGAATAAAAATTATACATCTCCTAAAAGATGGGATCTCCGCTACTTATCTGAGTAGAATAACAACTAGTGAAAGAGTGACTAGGGGGAGACAGGAAAATTGCCTTGGTTTAGTCCCTCTGGCAGAATTCTAAAAGATTCTTTATCCTGGAACTTCCCTGGTGGCACAGTGGTTAAGAATCCACCTGCCGATGCAGGGGACACGGGTTCGAGCCCTGGTCTGCGAAGATCCCACAGGCCCCGGAGCAACTAAGCCCGTGCACCACAACTACTGAGCCTGCGCTCTAGAGTCCGCGAGCCACAACTCCTGAGCCCGCGTGCCACAACTACTGAAGCCTGCACGCCTAGAGCCTGTGCTTCGCAACATGAGAAGCCACCGCCATGAGAAGCCCGTGCACCACAACGAAGAGTAGCCCCCTCTCGCCGCAACTAGAGAAAGCCCGCGTGCGGCAACGAAGACCCAATGCAGCCAAAAATAAATAAATAAAAAGATTCTTTATCCCAACTGGCATATCCTCCAACCCAATTTTGTTTTTATTAGGGTTTTTACCCTGTCTAAATAATGTGGGGGGGGGTGCTGGAGGGAAGAGTAGAAGGGTGAAGAGGAGGTGAGAGAGAACTCCATTTTGGGCTCTGAGGATTCTTTAGTTTTCCTGGAATACTGTTCTTCTACGAGTTGCTCTATTAGCATCAATTAATCTGACCTGGTTCCTTTAAAACTGAACTCTCTTGAAGTTCTGGCATTGTTTCCAAGTCAAAGGGGAGGACATCAAGCCCAAACGTCAGCGAGCCCCTTGAGATACAAAGATAAGTCAGTCAAGGGTCTTTCCCTGAAGGAACTTAAATCTAGTGAAGATAAGGCATGCAAATGTAACCATGATGCAAGTTAGAGAGTGTGAGAAGTGTCTTTATAAAGGATGCAGAGTGCTATGGGAATTCAAAGGACAGAAAGCTTTTGGAGTGCATCTCTGCCCCCGCGAACACTCTCTCCTGTGAGAATCCAATCCACAGATAACTCAGAGTCAATTATACCTCAGGAAAGCTGGAAAAAAATGTAAAAAGACAACAAACAAAAAATAGCCAAAGATAACTAGGAATCCTCTGGTGGCGGGGCTCACATACTCCTCCTTATCCGGCCCCAGCTACTTTCCACAAGCTCGCTTTTCCCTCTAGCCTTACCAGGTTCCTTGGCAATGCCTGTATATGCCACCCACTTTCACACGCCTGTGTCTTTGCTCCGTTTTTATTTTTATTTTTATTTATTTATTTTTTTTGCGGTACGTGGGCCTCTCACTGTTGTGGCCTCTCCTGTTGCGGAGCACAGGCTCCGGACGCGCAGGCGCAGCGGCCATGGCTCACGGGCCCAGCTGCTCCGCCGCATGTGGGATCTTCCCGGACCGGGGCACGAACCCGTGTCCCCTGCATCGGCAGGCGGACTCTCAACCACTGCGCCACCAGGGAAGCCCTGCTCCGTTTTTAAGAAGGAGAACGATGTGATCAGATATGTACTTTAGCAACGTCTCTCTCCGGCTTCGGTGGAAGAGAGGGTAGAGGCAGGAAGGCCAGTTTAGAGGCTGTAATAGTTTTCCAAGTGAAAAGAGGTGAGGTGATGAGGCCAGGATGGAAAAAAGATGAATGATGAGGGACATTTAAAAAGCATAACCAGGGCTTCCCTGGTGGCACAGTGGTTGAGAATCCGCCTGCCGATGCAGGGGACACGGGTTCGTGCCCCGGTCCGGGAAGATCCCACATGCCGCTGAGCGGCTGGGCCCGTGAGCCATGGCCACTGAGCCTGCGCGTCCGGAGCCTGTGCTCCGCAATGGGAGAGGTCACAACAGTGAGAGGCCCGCGTACAGCTAAAAAAAAAAAAAAAAAAAAAAAAAAGCATAACCAGTAGGATTTAGTGACAGTTGGCTATAGGGGATGAAGGTGAATGAGGTGTCCAGAGTGACCTAGAAGTTTCTAGTTATTGATAGTTTGGGAGTCCATTTCCTGGACCAATCTGTGAACCCCAGGGCAGGGACTGTGTCCTGTTCGTTACTGTATTCCTTGGGTTGGGCAGAGACCCTAGCACAAAGTAGGCATTCTGTAAATGTTGTATGAATGAATTGTTCACCACTTTGGCAGGCTGAATGTAATCAGTGAATTTGTGTTCCCAGAGCACATGTTTGACTGCTGCTTGGGAATGTGGTCCAGAAAGAACCTCTTTGTGGGAGAGTGTAGTGATCTAGGGATTCAACCTTTACTGGGCATGAAATGATATGCAGTTAATTGACAGTTGGCAGTAGAGATAAAGGTAATTCGTTCTTTAATTCTCAGGCTTATCTCCAGGGTTGCTTTAAACTCCCAGTACTCCAGTGTGGTAGCAACATTTTGGCCTGCCTTTTACAGAGGCAGAGTCTGTCACGGCCCCAGGCATGATCTTTGCTTTAAAGTCTGAGCTCGTGATACCCAGGTGTGCCCTCTGCAAGGTCATGTTCTTTCAGGCTAAATAACAGAAGGGTAACCTTCATCTGGGTTCCCTAAGACGATTTCTTCCACCAGCAATCCTCACTTTCCCCACTGGTTTCAAATGCAGCCATTTCTTTCATCTGTATTCCTATCTTGATTAGTAAGAAATTAATGAGCATGTAAGATTTGATTTAGATAATGATTAATTAGGGGAAAAGGCACCGTTCTAATAGCAAGTCACTGTTATATGCTAAGGAAATTAGTTAATATTTCTGGATGGCAAATTGACTTGTCCTCTGTTAAAAAGAAAACCTTTTAGAAATGGTTGATACGTTATTTTTTCGTTCATTTGTAGAGCAACCTGCACTTAATCCTTTGGATAATTCTAATAGGCATCTATTATTTTCCCTATAAGTCATGAAGCAAACCAGTTTTGGATATCATTCATTCCTTTGTTTAACATTACTTTAATGATAATATTACATTATTATTTTTAGCACAGCATACTTTCGTTAGGAAAAAAGTCTGCCATTCATAAAGCAGACCTTGGCAATAAAATGTGTGAAATCATCACACACACACACACACACACACACACACACACACACACGTATATATATGGAAAGGATTTCAGTTTTCATTGTTACTGAGCCCTGACGATTTAGTCTCTTCTGTTGCTGTTTGAATATGTTCTATCTGCTTTTAGAAAAGTATAAGGATCAAGGTCTACATTAATACTTCTTCTGTTCTTTAGTGTGTTTTTAAATGTGATTTTTGACAATTTATAGTCATTAGCTAAAATTGCAGTGTAGTAAAATAACTAACATATAGAACATAATAAAGGTAATTGGAGAATCGGAGGGCTGGAAGTGACCTTGAGGGGTTATTTAGCTCATTTCCCAATTTCAAGCTGTAAGACTAATCTTCCTAAACAGCACCCTTCATCATATTATACCTCTGCTTGAGACTCAACAGTGGTTCTTTATCGTCCATGGAGTCAAGCCCATAGTCTTTTGTCTGCATTCAAGGCCCTTCACTCTCTGGCCCATCTTGCCTGATAAGCTAGCTATACCCCAGATTCTAGTTTCTCTCCAGGCAGGTTAATTTTGCCCCACTATTCCACAGGTGCCAAATGCATTTCACCCATTGGCCTTCTCATCTTTTACCGTGTAGCTCAAGCCCTACCTCCTCCTGGAAGTCTTCTTTGACCCCTAGAGCCTCTGGTGAGCATGTACTTATCTAGCAAATGTTGTCTATAGTACATATTTGAAAATTCCACTTTATTGAAATATAATTTATAAATAATAAAGTACACTCATTTTGAGTGAAGAATTTACTGAGTTTTGACAACTTTATATACCCATGTAACTACCACCCCAATTAAAATATAGACTATTTCTGTCACCTCAGAAAATATACTGCATATTTTGTCACCTAACCATATATCAGCTTTTACTGTTCTCTAGCTATTTTTGTGTGTGAAAGTCTGGTCTCTTAGCATGAATTTGTTTTTTGTTTATTTTAATTTTACTTAACATATATTGAATATTTACCTTGTACCAAGTAAGCTAAGAGCTTTACATGCATAATCTCACTCAGTCCTTGCAACAACTCTGCAAGGTAAGTGGTATTGATAATAGGGACGAAAAGGCGTGTAGAGGTTACATAATCTACCCTTGGTTGCAAGCTAGTAAGTGGTGGGGCTAGGACTAAATTGTAAGCTACTTGACCAGAGGGACCATAAGTGTTTTGCCTACCATGATGCTGGCCTCCAGGCCGTTAATACTTACTGACTTGGAATAAAATCCAATAGAACAGATACAATTAAACAGCCTCATGTATAGTGTTCACTGTCCTCTTCCAATTAGGGACAGAGCTCAGGCCTGGAATGGGGTCTCCAGGTGAGTGTGGTGCACCTGTGACTGCATGGCAGAGAGGAATCGAAGTCCCAGTCCTGGTGGAGGTGGCTAAGGGAAACCAGAAGCAGCCTAAAATGTCAAGTCCTTGAATGGAGCCCAAAAGAGTCAGAACTAGGCCCAAAGGAGAGAGTCTGTGTTATAGGTCAAGAAGGCAAGGCCACAGGTAGCCAAACCTAAGAGATCCCCTTACACAAGAGTACACATCAGGAGGGAGCTTTCGGTGGACCCCTGTGATTCAGCTTCTGGAAGGGAAAGCAACTGGTAAGGGTGCCCAGCTTGAATACACATGGGAATAATCCTCCAGAGAAAGGCTTCCATAACTCAAATATCCCTTCTCAGTTGGAAGACCCAGAACTGGGCCCACTGTGCAAGCGAGACATTGTCTCAAAATAACTAGAAATAAATTACTTTATAGTTTCTTCAAGCGAAACATCTATTTGTGAATCTTCAGGATGTTTGGAAATTGATTTTTGTGGTATTTTAATATATTTTTCCAAGATCAAAGCATACAGATGTAACATTTTCAGGGTCATCTGTCTCCACTCCTCCTTTTTAGATCAGACAGAAAGTGTTCTTTCTGTGTTCTCAGTCTGCAGCCCTCATTAATGCACCACTACATGCACAGGGCTGCCTGAGATCGCCGGGGCATCCCAAAGGAGATGGGAGTCATTCTCTGCTCTTCAGGAACTAAAAATCTAGGAGAGGAGATTATAGTATGAAGGTACTTTTTAACCCTCCAGAATAAATGGGAACTAGCAGCCCTGTAATGACTTCAGTTATTTTATTTTATTTTTTTAGCATCTGGGAATGCAACTTATTAAGCCCTAAAGAGTTGAACCTTTCTGACTCATTCGAATAGTCAATTGCTAAGTCTTCTCCTTATCTCCATCCCAGGCTATAGTGCTTGTCTCTATTCCCATTTCCCAGCTGAGTTCCATTTTTACAAAAAAAAAAAAAAATGTGAGCATCTCTTTGCCGAGTGTGGTCCGTGATTACTTTTCCTTCCCGTCTAATAAAGGAGCTATTTTCCCTTAACCTTCTTTTGTTCCTGACATACTTAAAGAATGCTTTGCTACTTACTATGTCTTTTGTAAGTTACATCTTATTTCTTGAATTGGCCTTTCTGCTTTTATTCACACAAGTATGTACCAGTTCTCAGTGTACCTCCTTAGTCATTTGCCCTCGGTTCTACTTTTTATTCATCCCACTTGGGATTTGGTGCCCAGAGTAATTCTTTGTTTTGTTGATAAGGATTCCCCTCTAAATTCTTTCTCTCTTTCTTTCTGTTTTGTGTGTTCTTTCTGTCTTGTTTCTTTCATGGGCATGTTCATGCATTAAAATGGTTATATTTCATTTTTGTCATTTCATTTAGGTGTGTCTAGCTCTCCTGGCCCACTTTGTTCCTTATGCTATCATGTACTGAGGCTTATTTTAAGCTGGCCTGTGAGTTATATGAAATTTACTTAAAACAAAATGTTTTTCCCTTGGGCATTTATTTCTCTCCTTCCTGGTTTGGAAATCGTGAATTCTTATCAGAAATCGTGAATTCTTATCAGTTTATAGATGTTTTATTTCCTCAAATCTATAGCTAACTCTTAGCCCCCAGATCAGTTATACTGGTTTATTGATTAACCAGGCTGTGATAAGTTGGTGGGAGGATAAATATTGCTATATATACATTTCTTATATTTGGATATAACACGTACCTTTCTTCATGACATCTGACATGTTTTCCCATAAGTTCTCATTTGAGGTTTTAGTCCTTTAAAGATTTTGGCTAACCGAACTCCTGAGGTCGTAGGAGTTTATACAATGATGAGACTTGACCACCTCAGGGAAGGGGGGTACCCCTATGCATGCTCTAAGTTACTTCATGAATTATCATATTAAGGCAAACCAAACTGGCGTCATGGTCATTTAAAGAGTCATTCCTGGGCTTCTGTTGGTACATTGAGTGGCAGTTTGTTACCTTCTAAGATGTAAGCAACTCACAGCGCTTCACAAAGAAAAGATCTGAGCCCTATTATTTTTAACTCCCACTAGCTAGAGCTGGTGGGAGTTAGAACAGTACCAAGAGCCACCCTGCCAAATAAACCCTACCATTCTTGAAAACTGGAAATCATCACCAATGGAAATTTAGCAACACAAAGAATTTTATCTATAACATTTGATTTTATGAATGTATGCAAATACAGGCATTTTAAACCACACACTATTTAGGCATCAGTATACTAAGAAAATAAACTGGTGTTTGGAAAGTACCTGCTATATAGGATTTTTCATATCTACACATGTGTCCCAACTACCCTTGTTTAAATCTAGATTAGCCACTTGTCCCCAAGGGGACTCTTTCCCTACTTGGTCCAATAAACTGAGTCAGTTTCTACTTCTAGAATGGCATTACATTTTGTAACCTCACGTAGAAAGAACACAGTGAGCTAGAACTAGCTCTGTTTTTTTTCTTTTTCTGAAGATAATCATAAAGGCTTTGAGCTTAGACCCTAGTTAAAATCGGTTTAAGGCTCGTATATGAGATTGACATTTATAGGAGATAAATCTGAACTCTGCGTCTCCAGACCCCAAATTGTGTTTTGACACATTAAACATCACCTTTGCATCCAGTACTACAAACTGCAGTGCTGCGTTAGGTTTGGTGATACACGTTATCCATGCTCTCCTTTACTACTTTTGTCAGCAGCTCCCTTAAGGAGGAGGAAGCAGAGAGCTTGGAGTCAATACTGTGGACTCCAGCAGTGACGTCTTGTGAGGTTGAACTTGATGAATTTCATTCCTCAATGAAGAAAACTTGGACACATACATTAGGGCCATGATAACTGGAATTCCTAGGGAAATCAGAGATTGTAACAAAAGTAAATTTTCTGGTAACTTAGGGCTAACTAGTTCCCCCCACCTTTTTAAAAAAAAAAAACAAACACCTCAGTCATTGAAAAGCTGTCTAAAACGTCTGAATATGCTTTCTAGCCTCACTTCAGTAAGATTTGATGTTTATTATGAAAGCTTACTTTGCCGAGGACTTTATGGAACTTTGGGGGTGTCCACCCTTGGGGGGATATCCCATATACATGTTTTGTCATCCTAGATAACTATGTCGCTTTATCCCACCCAGTTATATGCACTAGGTATTCATCTCTGTTAACCCCTCTAGACAGTGTGCTCCTTGGGATAAGGACCATGTGTCTCTTGTTGAAAGCTGTACCTCTACCATGTAGCACAGTGCTTGGCACACAGAAGATATGTTAGACTGGGTCCTCTGAGAAGCAGATGCCAATATAGCACTAGATGTGCAAGAAGTTTCTTGGGGAAAACACTTGGGAAGGAAATGAGCTGTTCGACTGTGGTGTAGGTCTGACCCCTTTGGAGGAGAGAGGGAAGGAAGGAAGGTTGAGTAGAGAGAATGTAAACTGCAGTACAGTTTTAAGAAAGTTTTGTCAGGGTCAGTGGGGAGTCCTCAAGGCAAAATGCCTTGTCAGCAAAGTCCTGTGTCTCACAGGACTTGGCATCTTTGCCATGCTGTCATTGGCTGGGAGCAGCCCCTAGGGATCGTGGCCTGGGCACAACATGGCGTTGAATTTAGAGCACAGCCGCTGGGACCGTTCGGCAGTTATACTCCCTGTGGTAGGAGGTCTGAGATGCACGTTTTCATGGCCACCACAGAAGAGCTCAACAAATGCTTATTGAAGGGAAAGTTTGAGTAAAACAGGAGTTACAGAAGAAGAAGGAGATTGGACTTAAATATGCATTGAGCCCTAATATTTGCTAGTATTGGTAGAGGATATAAAATCTTGGGACTCTCCATTGCTTCCCTCATTTCTCCTCAAATGTCGCCTTATGGAAGAAGCCATCCCTGATTACCCTACATAAATAGAAGCGTCCCTGCAATCACCACATTCCCTATCTACCTTACTTTTAAACATTAGAAAACAGCAGCTATATTGAGGTATAATTGACATACCATAAGCTATACATATTTTAAGGGTGCAGTTTGATAAATTTGATACATGTTTACAGCCATGAGACAATCATCACAATCAAAATAATGAACATATCTATCACTCCTCCAAATTTCCTCACTCTCACCTGCTGAACTGCTTCATCTCCGCCAACAACCGCTGAACTGCTTTCTGTCACCATAGATTAACTTTCCCTTTCTAGCTGGAACCATACAGTATGTAATTTTTAAAATTTGGTTTCTTTCACCGAGCATAATGTTTTCGGGGTTCATCCATGTGGTGGCATGTATCAATAGTTTATTTCTTTTTATGGCTGAGTAGTATTCCATTGTGTGTGTATACCACAGTTTGTTTTCCCTTCCTTACTTAGTTTTATTTTCTCTGTAGTACTTATCACTGCTTGACCTTACATATGTAGTTTGTTGTCTCCCAGAATATAAGCTCCACGAGGGCAGGGACCTTACAGACTGCTGTATCCACAGTGCTTGTCAGATAGTGGATACCCAATAAAATATTTGTTGAATGACTCTCACCTACTCCCATGGCTTCAATTTTCTTTTATATGCTGATGACTTCCACGGATACAGAAGTGTGTTGAGTCACCAGCGAAGAGCTGAAAACAACAAAAAGGGTTTTTTTTTATGGGGAAACCTGGTAGATGATAATCATTAACTGAGGTACGGAATACAGGAGATGGAACTTGTGTGTTCATATGGGATATATTGAGTTCAGTTTGGGGTCTGCTGAATCTGAGATTCCCACAGAGTAGTTGAAAATGTGGGATTTTGGAGCTCAGAAGAACGGTGAAGGCAGGATTAGAGAGTTCAGCAATCACAGGGGTTAGGTAAGATCATTGGGGTTGGGCAGAGATGTAGAATGAGAAAGAGGGTCAACAACATTTATGTGATCGGCAGACGAAGAGGAAGCAAGAAAAGATAGATAAGAATAGCCATAGTGGGACTTCCCTGGTGGTCCAGCGGGTAGGACTCCGCGCTCCCAATGCAGGGGGCCTGGGTTCTATCCCTGGTCAGGGAACTAGATCCCACCTGCATGCCACAACTAAGGGTCTGCATGCCACAACTAAAAGAACCTGTGTGCAGCAGTGAAGACCCAGCGCAGCCAAAATAAATAAATTAAATAAGTAAATATTTAAAAAAATATATATATATATAAAAGAATAGCCATAGCAGTGGGGGGGCGGTGTATGGGGTGTGTGTGGATAGGTTTAGTGAACTGGGTAGATTCACTAAAGCAAGGCGGGGGGAGTGTTTTAAGGAGGGATTGGTTAACTGTGAGGACTGCAAAGGGTCACATTGGTTGAGGACTGAGAAGAGGTTCTGATTCCCTAACTTTGGGATAATCAAGAAGATTATTCATTTGGCAAATCTTTATCGAGATACAGAAATAAAAAAGCATTCTGCATCATAAGGGAGCTCAGGAATTCAGAGGAGCGGGAGGTTGGCATTTGTGCTAGAGCTAGAATTGTTGAGTTGTAAGGGATTTGGGTGGTTGAATGTTAATGTTGGCAACATTGGATTGCCCAGACATACATTTCATTAGGAAATCATAACTGGAAGTTTGAAAGTGGCTTCTTGCTTGTGTTTTCATTCATAAATTATAATCAAGAAAAAGAAATTGTAGGAGTGAAGATTGGTCTTTTAACAGACAAATTAAATACTGGTGTTCAGTGACGTATACTTTGTGCTATAAATTAGTTTATACAGCATTTATGAGTCAAACCTAGGCAATTAATTCTTACAGTTATTCAAAAAGAATCAGTCATAAAGATAATAGGGAGAAAGCAGGGATTAGTTAAGGTAAACGCTGATTTTGGATAATCAAGATTTTACTGTGTTTTACAAGAAATGCATTGTTTTGCCTTGTTTGCCTCGTGTGTGTGTGTGTGTGTGTGTGTGTGTGTGTGTGTGACACTGTGCTTACTGAAACATGAAAAACTTGTTTGTTTCAGGATCAGATTTGCAAGTATGTCTCCCCAAGGGCCCAACATGCTGCTCAAGAAAGATGGAAGAAAAATACCAACTAACAGCACGATTGAACATGGAACAACTGCTTCAGTCTGCAAGTATGGAGCTCAAGTTCTTAATTATTCAGAATGCTGCAGTTTTCCAAGGTGAGTTCTGGGGATCATTTGAGATGTGCTGCTCAATGGCATCATTATTTGGGCACTGGGCTTTCAAATGCTAAGTATAATTTATAAATTACCATTCCAACATTAATACTTGTCATGAAAACCTCCCAGTGAGGGACTTCCCTGGTGGTGCAGTGGTTGCGAATCCGCCTGCCTATGCAGGGGACACGGGTTCGATCCTTGGTCCGGGAAGATTCCATATGCTGTGGAGAAACTAAGCCCGTGCGCCACAGCTACTGACCCCTCAAGCCACAACTAGAGCCTGTGCTCTGCAACAAGAGAAGCCCGCATGCCTAGAGCCTGTGCTCTGCAACAAGAGAAGCCACTGCAGTGAGAAGTCCACGCATGGCACCGAAGAGTAGCCCCAGCTCGCCGCAACTAGAGAAAGCCCGCATGCAGCAATGAAGACCCAACACAGCCAAAAAATAAATAAAAATTAAAATTAAAAAAAAAACAACAAACCTCCCAGTGAGAGATTCTGGTTAAGGAAAAACATGGTTTTTAGAGAAGCTGCATTACAATCTTTGGAAAGGTGGGTATTGTCAAAAATCATTGTCTAAGGACATTCTGTTTACCTGTATGTAAAGGATGAAATCTCTGAAGAAAGAATAAATGGTACTTTCCCTCCACTAGCCCATAAAACTTGTTTAAAAAACAAAAATGTTTACTTAAATACCAGTTTTCTCCAGGAGTTAGTTGGATATTTGTGGAACATGCACAAGCTCTTTCTGACCACTGGGACTATTTCCATCTAAGAGGGAAAAACTGGCTTAATGGCCCTACATTTTCTCATTTGTGTGAGTGATTATCCTTTCTCTTTTTCTGAGTCTCAGTCCTTAATATACCTGTGTACGACTGTAAAAGATAGCTGTTGTGGTGTTACCAGAATGGGTAGGAAATTACATTTCTCCTTATTAACTTGTAGGACTGTCATAGCTGGATGGGGAGTATCTCCCTTGATTCAGAGACCCAGCTAGGAGGATGATGGTAGTGGTGAGAGCAAACACTTATATAGCATTATGTGCTAGGTACTCTTTTAAGTGTTTTACATATATTAATTCATTTAATCCTCACAATAAACCCTATGAAGTAAGTAGTATTATTAGTTTCCCCATTTTATGGATGAAAACTCAAGGCACAGAATGGTTAAGTAACTTGCCCAAGGTCACACAACTAATAAATGGGGAAAGTAGGATTTCAACCCAGTTGGCCTGGCTCTCAGAGTGTATGCTTTTCACTACCTCGTTATGCCACTTCCTGTGAAAGAAAGTTAATTATGGATATTGGGGCTTTCTTCTATCCTTCCTTAAGCAGATGGAATCAGCTGCCTTTTTCTTGTCCCATAAGGAGAGAACTGGCACCTTTATAAGAATTAACCTGTTTGAATTGTAAGGTGGGTTGATTATAGTTTCTTTTGCATATTATAATGAAATACTTAGAATAAGCTGAGAAAATTATTCAAATTAGCTAATAAAACATACATTCACAACAGTTTCTTGGGTCAAAGCCTCGGGATGTTGGGTTGATTATATGAAGTATAATACAGAAGCTTGAAGTATTTGTTAACCTATTTATGCAGTCAGACTCTTGTGAAGAGTTTGTTGAGATTAACAATTTGGCAAAAGAATGAATAATTTAAGCTCATTTTAAAAATACATGTACCATTCATGTACTTCTTAGATTGATTTTTGGAGCTGATCTACTAGCTGAAAGTAGGGTGATAAGAAGTGATGTGACATGAGGATCTAGTTGAAGTGGAGGGCTGAATCTTACTCTATGGGCTGTGGAGGGGCTTTTCTAGAATGGAGTATTTGTGATTTGTTTCATTCCCAGAATAACCAAGCCCACAGATGTTATCTTACCATTGCCTGGCTGGATGGGGGTGGTGGAGTGATCACGCTGGTATTCTAGCGTGAAGAGTAGCTGACGTGGCTGTCTATCTGAGGGCCTTGCATGTCAGCATTCACATCTCTGTCCAGTTCTGCATTTTGCATGTTGTGTTTTCTAGTTCTGGAACAGCATAAGACTAAGAGAGAAAGGAAGTTTTGACAAGATTTTGATTGGATTAGCTTCCAGATATGGCTGCTATAGAATGGAAGCTGAACGCTTGTCATGTGAACAGAGGGTAGGGAGTAGGGGGGCAGCACCTACTCGTTCTCTGTTTCTCTCATACACACACACACACACACACACACACACACACACATACATATAAATATATTATTTCTCAAATTGTGGGGGCAGGCAGAAGGACAACCCTAGCAAAGGAACACGGAGACAACTAATGTCTGAACTCATTGCCGGTGCCTTCTACCTTGTCACCATATGTACTCATTCTTTATCTTGTCTCATTCTCTCTTCTTATTCTTTTCCTGCTTCGCTCTTAGAAAAAATAAATCCCATAAGAACCAAATAAAACATGGTCCCAGACCTCAAGGCAATTATGCCATGTTTGTAGAGGCATTGCCCCAAATCCTTTCTGTAGGATTGTCTCCTTGTCTGGAGAGACAAGACTAAAATCAGGGACTGCTACAAGATGATGTATTACTGATGGCTGAGAAAAAGAGAGTATCCACTTTTTTCTTATAACTACTTAGTAGTCCAATGAATTTAATTGGCGGACACAGTTGCTTTTTCCCTAAAATACACCCCCTCCCCAAGATTCTGGTAGAACAAATTGTTGAGAAAATTGCTCCAGTACTTAACTCCTATGAAATTTGATGTGAGCTGTTTTCACCACGTGAAATTGAAGATAGCTCATCTTGATATTGGCCTAGATCCACAATCTCTTTAGGGTTCCTTCACTAGTTCACATTGGGGGTATTAAGCAGTGAGTGCTTTCTGCAAATATGTGCACAGTTCCACGAGCAATCCTTACTGCCTCGATTTGGAGTTTATGTCTTCGTTTGCAGGAAGCCTTTGCCCTCATAAATGAGCCTGGGAACCTTTGCTACAGTAGTTGGAGTGCTCTATTGCTAATGTTGTCTTGATAATGATTGAAGCATTTAAAAAAGTTGTTCTCTATTTTCAATCTTTGCATTGCCTCGTTTCCTAAACTTAATTTACTTTGATGCGCTTAGTAAAATGGGGCAGCACAATCGTTTTTTGTTTCTGCTTAATTAATTCTTTTTTGAAAAACTTCGCTGAAAGTAGATTTTCTTCTCTCTTTTTCTTCTCCCCTACCTAATAATGATGATGATGATGATGATAATAGTGACAGTTATATTAAGTGCCTACTATATGATGCTTACTTTTACATAATTATCTCATTTAATTTTCCCAGCAGCTCTATGAGGTTCATACTGTAATTATCTCCATTTTACAGATGAGGAAACTCATTGATGCCACAGCTTCTTCCAAGCCATCATGTGACATGGTTTTCCTGTTCTTAGTGTGCTTGAAGTAAAACAAAATTAAGAAATTGTAGGATTTGTGGTCCTTGAGAAGAAAAATGGGATAGAATTCTGAGTTTTTCATCATATCTCCACCACCTCTACACTTTCGAACCTTGAGTTCTGTGTTCCTTGTAGAATTTCATTATAACTTTCAACCTTGTACCATCAGGAACTATTTGGGGTATGTCCGGGTTTTTTCTGTACGTTGGAGGATTCCAGTCTTCCCCTGGGTACCACTGACTTTGAGTGAGAACAGACTCTTCAGAATGCAGCAACACTTCGCTTTTCTGGAAGTTGTCTCTCTCACAACTTGAACTTTCTTTATCAGAGAGGAGAAATGGTGGTTAAGCAGAAAACATCTCCGTTCACCTAAAACGACGTGGAGCTCCTGCTTCATGTACTTGTCTCATCTGAGAGCTCCTGGGTCCTTGTTCAGAGCCTACTACCGTTCTGAATTTATGCACAGTCTTTACGAGCTTGATTCTCTAGTTTTCCAGCCGGTAGTAGATAAGCAGTTAACTAGAAGGGCTTTGAAAGACTGCCAGAGGGAGGTACATATGAGCAGCAAGAAGCTAACGAGTGACAGTAAGAGTGGAGGACATAAAAGTGACTCAAGAACTCACTGAATGTGGCAGTTGGGGGCATTTTATAGAGGAGTATATCCCTACCTGTCTCAGTAGCCCCTATGTTATAATAGATCCAACAACTAATGTTCCTAGTGATGGCTGTGAATTGATAAGGAAAGATCAAGTTATGTTCACTGTTTTTCCGTTAATATTTCCATTTTGAATGGCTAAAAATATTTTTGGTGCTTCAAGGCAATGGAAGAAACACTGGACTTGGAGTCAGAAAAATCTAAGTTCTAATTCTAGTTCTCTGTTTATGGCCTTTATGACTTTGGGTGGTTACTGTATTATCTAGACAGCTCATTTTTGTGGACCACTTCACCCCACATGGGGCCAGGTAAATGATGTGTTACCATTACAGACATAATCCCAGACAAAGCTGGACTTCATGATGTAATTCAACAACTTTTGCCCCATGTAGATGACGTTGAAGCAGCTCCAGTGCACAGGTGAGAGAGCACTTAGGCAAAGGACCCTTTGAAAGAGGGGTTTATTTTATGCATTCTTAGATGTGAAGCTGAGCTGTTTGAAATAGCAATACTTCCAGGAGCAATCCTTTTTTCAGCTTCCTGAAGCTTCTCTTCCAAATATACCTATCTGGTATATTTTACACACAAGCAAGAGGCTAGATCACGAAGGCGTTGTTGTGTTCCGGCCATATTTTCGTTGCATTTTCTGGTGCACGCTATCATGGCAGAGAGGAAGAAAAGCGCTATCTTCATCCAGCGTTGGAAGGCTTTCTCCTACCTGCTGTCTCTGGAGGAGATGAAGGGGGAGGAAGCAGTGTTGCTGTGCGTCTTCTCTTTCTCTGCTCCCTTATTTTCTGTTTCCATCTGCTCTTGGCAGTTCTTCTACTTTTTTTCTGTCAGATTCCTGTCTCTCCCACTCCCCCTAAATAAAATTACCCTTGGTTAGAGCACCCTTTTCCATCAGCTCAGAGCAATTTCTCCAGTCATTTCTGCTTGAAATAACTGTTTAGGGACACTATTCAAGCAGAGCTCTTTTCCTTCACAGTTAATATGTGACTGAATAATTGCTTGAATGTTGATAAACATGTTTTTGAGATTCAATCATTTGTTAATTTAGTTTTTATAATGTAGTGGGGATTTTAAGTGAGTACTGAGCAATTTTTCTCCATTTCACGCTTTTTTCCTTTTGACTAGTCTGACAGTTCTCCTGCCCATGCTGAGCCCCACTGAACTCCTCGGCTCAAACTGCCGGCCATTCCGTCACAACCCTTTCTTTTTTGAAAATAACGTATACGGGAGAAAATAATTACATTGATGTCTAATCAGAACTTAATTCATTTGCCAGGGCCAAATATAATGACATTAAACTGAATAGGAGAATTTTAGGAACGCAGACCATGACCATGAGTGAGGTTATATATCCTCAGAAATGTAAATTATTAATCAAACCACTCATCTGTACAGCAAAGCTCTAGTAATCCCATTATAAAAGGGTGAATTTCTCATCAGAGGCCAGAAGATGCTGGCTTTAATTAGTGTACTTTTATGGAGTTGACTCAAAGAGATATTTTGGTTACAAAGTTATAAAAAATGTGATTCTTTAATTATTAGTGCTGTTGGAAAAACAACTGGAAACTGGGTGTTTAAAGTTATTTTGGTTTTAAACTAAGAACTTTCTGGATTTAATTCAGTTTCAAAATTCTGTGGCTTTAGCCAGAGCCAGAGGCTGGGGAGGGTTGTAAACCCTTCCTGTGCCCTCTATTGATTTAGAAGTCAGTCATTAGACCGAAAACTGTTTAATAAAAAGAGCCTACAAAAATGGCGGGTGTGGAGTGTTCTTGGGCCAACAGTGAGGTGAGGAGATTATGTAGATTAACTCCTTACCCCAGCGCGTGCGCCTTGGTTCAGTAGGGCTCTGAACTCCCCCCTATAGCTGCCATTATCATCGCCCACCTTCTCACTAGTGGACCCAACAAAGCAAATTAAAGGACATTGTCCCTGCCCTCTAGAAGCTTCCAGGAAAAATACCACTTTTGCCCAGTGATTATTCCCCACCCCTCCCCCACTGGGATTTGTTTACTTTCTGAAAACATATGTTCCTTCTCCTCTTTCTGTCTCACTGAATTGCAGTACCTGATATTTGAGTAATGAAGCATATGTTTGAGAGATTTGAATTCTCCTGTCAATCGAGTGGAGGTAGAAACAATTTTCCTCGAAGCTGGAAGTGGTAACATAGAAATTAAAAACACCTTTCCTTCTATTGACTGTGAGATGCTTCCAGGGGCTGCGGCACACCCTCATACTCCTGCTTTGCCCTGTCTCCTCTTTCAGTCAGTCACCGGCTCTTGTTTCTTCCTTCATACTCCTCCCCATCTTTTCCCTACATTCTGTTCCCCTTTGCCCTCCCTGGGCCTCAGTTGTCTCACTGATCACATGCCGTTGCCTTCTAGCTCTGTTTCTCTGATTTTAGTTCCAGGCTCCCATCAGCTTACATCTAGATTACCTGCAAAGGCCGAATGGGGTTTCATGCCTTTAGTCTGCTCCTTTGCTTTCCAGTCCAGCAGTGGAGTGTAAGTTTAAGAGGGCAGGCTCTGGAGTCACTTGGGCTGGGTTTGAATGAGTCTTGGTGGCATAGGTAGAAGACGTGGAGCTGGTGTGGAGAAGAGAAAGTTGAAGGCTTCGGGTGAGAATCAGAAACCTCCTCACTGAATATGTATTTATGTCAGGGAGAGAGGAATGAAAAATGTCCTGTTCTGAAGTGTTTTACTTATATTATCTCATTTAGACCTCACAACAACCCAGTGAAGTTGGTACTATTATTAGCCTCATTTTATTGCTGAGGAAGTGGAGGCTTAGAGAGATGAAGTAAGTTTTCTAAAGTTGCACAGCCAAATAGATAAATGGCAGAGACAGGAATTGAACCCAGGATGTACAGCTCCAGGGCCTGTGCCCTTAATCACCATGTGTTTTATAGCCACTGTGTATTTTGTTTCATGGTCACAGACAATCTCCCCAGTTCTAGCTTGCTTTCTTGCAGGGGAATTCTATTATATTTAACTAAAAGCATTTGCTGAGCAAGTACCTAGCACGTCTGAAGGCAGGTTATTGTAGGGGATTCAAAGATACCTCACGCCTACCTTCAAGTAGCTCAAATTTCAGAAACTGAGACTTACGCGTGAGTAATTTTGGTACAAGGCATCCTATGGGAAATGCGGCAAGAAAAATTTTAGCAGGTTTCTAAGGGAATAGGGGTGGATCCAGGTTTTTTAAGGCTCAAAGCTTACACAGTTTGAATGCCCTCTTAGAAAAAGGAGACAAAGTGAAAAAACAAAATGCCTGTGGGGTTGGAAGAGATTAATTCCAACTAGAGGGTAGAGGTTCTTGGAGGAGATTGCCTGTATGAATTCTCCAGATGGACGTGGCTTTTGATCAAAGAGAAGGGCCGGTAAGGGAGTTAGGTAAATCAGTGCACATCTTTTTCTAAATTTAAATTAAAATTTAAACATTATTAATTACCTTCTAGATACCAGTCTTTCTGGACTCCCTAGCTAGCGTTACAGTCATCCCTTCTGAAAGGACAAAACATCTAGGGGAGAAGCAGAGGGGCATAGTGAGACGGGCATGCGCTCTGCCTTCAGGCAGACTGGAGTCTAAGTTCCAGCTCTACCATCTCCTCTCTTTGTTACCAAGAGCAACTCACTTCTCTCTGAGCCATGAATTAAAGAGGGTTAAATCCAGTGAGGACTGTGAAGAACTCAGGCCTGTGCTGCTCTATAGGAACCAAATGCATGGTAGCCATTGTTTTTGTTATTCCCTCTCATACGTTTATAAGCATAATTGTATATGAAGTATAATATCTGCTTTGTGGTACTCAATGTCACATATCTGGTACATATACAATTAAAAATGCTTTTCATGCTTTAATATAATTTAATTAATATTGAAATGCTCTAATATACCCACTCAAAATCTTGTCATTCAGAGAAAACTGCTAATAACATTTGTGTGTGTTTTCATTCTTTCTCTGTGTCTATGTGTATATTTAAGACTAAATAGTATATGTTTTCTGCATGGTCCTCTAGTGGTCTGAATGAGTTAACGTAGCCTCTAGATCTAACTAGCAATGGCAGACTCTGATTTCATTGAGTTGATTAGGAGAGGAAGGAGAACAAAAATGATGAAATCAGGATGTTTATCGTGCTTCCCTCCTTTGGTTGAAGTTCTTTAGCATTAGTACTGGACCTGATTAACTGAAATGTAATTATCAGATTAGACCAGGTTCTACAGTATTGCCTCTCCTGGGATCCTGTGTTTTTTCTTTCTAGCACTTATCAAGTTGGTAGTGATATATGATGGTTATTTGATTAACGTGGGTCTCCTTTACTAGAGAATGATCTCTCTGAGGGTAGGGCTTATGCGTATTCTACCTCAACCCTGTATCTCCCAATGAGATAGTAGATACTCAGTAAATGTTTCAGTGAATACACACACACACACACACACACACACACACACATATACATATACACAATTAAAATAAGTAGTATTAATAGAAACAGGTTACTATCTCTTCCACTTCCTCTGCAATAACTACTGATACCACTATGACCAAATGGACAGAAAAGTTATAAGCTGTTGCTTACAGCATTTGTTTCTAGGTTTTGAAATCTACTCAGGTATAAGATCTTAAAAGTCTCTAGATAGTGGATCAATGCTTGTGCATTGAGATGGAATGTAATAGAGCAAACTTTGTTTCAGGATATTGTTTTTATTAAATAAGTTTTTACTATACAAATGAGTATACATGTTTATTAGATAAAATGAAAAAAACACAAAGAAATGAAAAAGTAGAAAATAAAATGACCCACATTCTATCCCCCAGAGGATAACTACTGTTAACATTTTAGTATCTAATCTTACATACTTTTGTTCAGTATTGTACATATGCAGGTGTGTGTATATATATTTAGAAAGTGGATTACACTGCCCTTTCATGTAATATATTATAGCCATCTTTCCATGTAACAATTTCTATACTATAATAACAATAGAGTATTTAGGGGCCACCTACTACTTAGTCATGCTGTTGTCTCATATGTTATTAATCCAACCCTTTCTATTGTTAGAAATTTAGGTTACTTTCAGTAGACCATAGTGAGATAAATAATGTCCATGTAAGTATATTTATGCATATCTTTAATTATTTCCTCAGGATAAATTCCTGGAACTGGAATTGCTGGGTCAGAGGCTATGCAGTTTTTAAGGTTTCTCACATTTATTGCCTGTTTGACTTCTGTAACGTTGTATCTCTTTTCACTCCCACTAGCAATGTATGAATGTCCATTTTCCTGACCATTTGCTGTTTGCCCTTTTACAATAACCCCAGTTTAGGTGAAGAAATAGTACTCTTTTTTTTAAATTTATTTTTTTACTTATTTATTTTTGGCTGCATTGGGTCTTCATTGCTGCGCACGGGCTTTCTCTAGTTGTGGCAAGAGGGGGCTACTCTTCATTGCAGTGCGAGGGATTCTCATTGCAGTGGCTTCTCTTGTTGTGGAGCACGGGCTCTAGGCATGCGGGCTTCAGTAGTTGTGGCACGTGGGGTTCAGTAGTTGTGGCTCGCGGGCTCCAGAGTGCAGGCTCCGTAGTTGTGGCGCACGGGCTTCGTTGCTCCGTGGCATGGGGGATCTTCCCAGACCAGGGCTTGAACCCATGTCCCTTGCATTGGCAGGCAGATTCTTAACCACTGAGCTACCAGGGAAGTCCCCTCTTTTTTTATTATGAAAATTTGTTGGTCATTTGTACTTTTTATTTTGCGTTTTTTCTCATTAATATTATTTCATCATTTAAAAAAATTTAGCTGTTCATTGTTCTTATTGAGATGCCCTTTTCTTATTGATTTTAAGAGCTCTTTATATATTCAGGATGCTAACCCATTTTATATGTTATAGATTGCTTTTACTGATTTGTTAATTCAATTTTTATTTTTTATGGTGGTTTAAAAGAACCTTCAGTCAAATATGTTGATATCTTCCTTTGGCTTCCAATATATTGTTTGACTCTTTCCTAATAGATGTTAGCCTTAGATGAATCAGACATGTGTTTTATTTCCTATTCTGAGAGTATCTGTGTAAAAATCGGTAATAAAGTGTCTGAGTTTGTTTTCTTATGTGTAAGATAACACCTGGTCTGCCGACTTGCCAGAGCTTCTGAGGATCAAAAGAGGTAATGTATATAAAAATGCTTTGAAAAGTTTAAAGGATGATTGTTGTTGTTCAGTTGTCTTTGACACTGACCGCTAGTCTGAATGAGTTCCTGTTTACTGCTATCAGCATTGCCTTTTTTCCTCCTGGATTTGAGAACTTTCTGACCATTTACTAGGACATAATCTTGGTCTAGAGTTGCGCTGGAGTCTGTGCTCTGGTAGCTGGAAAGGTGCTGGGAGGGTGGTGAAACGTTACCTGCAACCAGTCTCTTTGCGTGGAGCATGGATTCTGGGCATCCTTCCCACCTTCCCAGCTGGGAAAATGGGCCCTGGAACTATTCTTTGATGTAGTGTGTGTGTTTACTCCCACATGCCCCAGCCCTTGAAGGGTAGCTAAAGAAACTCATTCAGTGAGGCCAAGGCGCCTGTTCCTGTCCAACAGAGTAGTAGGTGGGGGGAAACCCAAAAGCCTTCTGTCCACACTCCTGTTCCTGGGGACTGGAAAAACAGTACTCTTTCTAGCAATTAACATTTGAAACAGACACACTGGCCTATAAGATAAATCAGTGGTTTAGCATTGTTTTGTGGTACACATTCTGGGGGGAAAACCTTTTATTTTTAAATTGTGAGATCACCAGAATTATCCCTCTAAATGCCAGCTTAAAAAAAATCAGTGGCAGGAAAGACAAAGTATCTCATGCATCAAAGTAATCATTAGTGGAAAAACAAAGTGTGTTCTTTCTGGCAATCTCTGCCAGAAGGTAGAGATGGCTGATAGTGAAAGAAGAGGCTTAATGATGCACGTATTATTTCAAATATAACCTTGAGAGCTTTTGTTTCTGTTTTGATGGGAGGGAAAGATAGTGTATATTCAGATAATTTAAGCCTTCTTGAAGGTCAGAGACCTCTGGAAAGTTGGTGAGGTTAGACATTTGAACTCATCTGGGTCACTTACATGAAGGAGAAGCAAGGTTAACTAAGTTTACTGAGAGTCTACTATGTGCTAGGTTTGATTAATCTTCCTAATGGTAGTGATACCGCTAGGTATTATTATCCCCATTTCACAGATATGGAAGCTGGAGCTAGGAGCCATGAAGCAATTTGCCCAAGGCCACATAACCAGTAAGTGGCAGCATTAACTTTCTAACTTCAAAGTCATTGCTCTTTTCATTGAGCCACACTGTCTCCCTTGGAGGTTGACGATAAAAATAAGATTTGTGAAGTGATAAAAATGATCATAGAGAGTTTTGAGAAATAGAAAGTGCTCTTAGGAATCTGTACAGTAATGGAGAAATAAACAAAATGCCCCAAGAATGGCCCCCAAATTTTATTTGGCATAAGGATTCAAATTCCATTGATGTGAAACGATTCTCTATAGGGACATACTAGGGCGAGTTAATTGTACCCCGAGTGTTCTATAGCAGCGCAGCAGCCTTTCCTGTTGCCTCATAAAGAATCGCACACACCCCCTTCAGAGTTCATTTTAGTACTTTTCAGCCTGACATCTAAAGGAGCTGCTACTCTGACGAACACAACCTGGCCAGATGTTATTATTTTGCACTACATTTAATTTCTTCCTGCTAAAGATTTAGACTTCTTTTCCCTGATAAAGATCAGGGGAAATTGTCTGGTATTTACAAAATCCCATCCAGGCGTATCTGTTACAATGTTCACTTAGCAAAGTTTATTAGATTATTAGGGCTTTAAACCCTTGGGCTCTTTCGGTATTGAAATTAAAAAAAGAAAAACCCAAACATCTTCAACAAATTTAAGTGGCATAATTAGACCCTGGGCTTGTCTTACAGGCATTTTAGAAATATGAAAATGATTTAAATAGTATTTGCTTCCTGAGAAACTTGCTGAGTTTGACAGGGATGAAAGGAAGGCGGTTATGCTCCTTTGGTCTCCTGAGTTAATGGGGAAAGTGATATCTGAAACTGAAATAAATTTGCTAGAGTTGTATGGTGAAATTACTCCCATAAGTAGTTAGCCGTATTGCACAGGGCCTCTCTTTCTTGGCCTAGTTAAAATGTGGGCACTACAGTGTTAGAAGAACACGTGGGTCTGTCATTTCCTTGCTCGTGAAATCTGTCGGTACTTAGAGGAAACACTGAACTGGACTCTCCGAACTCTAATTCTTTGCCCATATCTACAATTCTAGGCGTATGAAGACCATAATAGAAATATTCAATATTCTCAAGGTATAATAAGTTACGGTTTGTACACACTGTAGTTTTCCTCAAGGGATTTCAGTGTGCTTTACGTGCAATAATTGTATTTTCAAGCATTTCCAAGTTGAAAGTTAGTGGCACTCCTGTTATTTTCTCTTCTGTGTGAATGTAGACATGGGAGGGTTGAGATGGTGACCTGAATTAGTCAAAGTAAGGAGCTAGGAACTGATCTGGAGCTTTCGCTATATGATGTACATAAGAGAGAGAAGCTAGACAGAAGCAGTCTAATTATGCTTATTTGTTTCGGGTAGTGGGGTGGAGTGGTACTAATTCAGGCACCAGCATTTTGGACCATTAGACTTGGCATAAGAAAGAGAGAGGGATGTTTAAGAACATTGACTGGAAGTGTTAATTACATATGCCAACTTGAGCATTTTATTCTGTTGTATATTTACTTGGCATTAGACTAGGTTTTGAACAAATTGTTAAAGCCTAGTTCTTTAGAGACTATGTTAGAAATGTCTCCCAATAAAGCAGGACCACAGTTGGCCTTTTCCTTCTTATTCTGAAGGTGGTCAGAAGCCCTTTATATGAAAACTGTAATAATGCAAACATATGTCTGTACATCAAATATACAAGCAATAAATGCCGAAATGGCAGGAGGTAAATATTTTGTAAAAATTAATGATCTTGAGTGAACTCATTAACTGTGGCTCTGTTAATTTGAATATTGTGATAATTTGACTTGGACTGAAGTTTCCTTTCATCCCATTTATGAAGAAAGAATCTGCTAAACAAATCAACAGTGTATATAAGATTTGTAGGAAGGCATGTTTAACTTGCTTGAAGGACTTGAGCAAGCCTATCATTGGGGCTGCTAATTACAATGAGCTTTGCTTATTAAAGCCAACCTGATAGAACCTCTACTTGGAAACACTTTATTAGTAGTGATTTTGAGTTACTCTAGGTATGGAAAAAATAATAAAAAGTAGCCTACTGTTTAAGAGAATAGATTCTGGAATAAATCTCGTTACCTAGGGGAGCCCACTTAACCTCTCTAAGCCTCAATTTCCTCATCTCTAAAGCAGGGATAATAAATAATAGGACCTAACCACACACAGTTGTTGTGAGAAGTAAATGATATGGTGCATATAAAACTTAACTTAGCATAGTGCCTAGTATACAGCAAGTGCTCAATAAATGTTCGCTGGTGTTTGTTATTCTCGGAAAGTAGTTGTCAGTCACACTTCACTTACTTAAACTATCCCTTCCTTCATCAAATCAGACTAGTGAAGATGTTCCCAGACAACATCCTGTTTGTTGAGCTAGCCGCTCCTGAATTTGAATAAGAGGCCCTCTGGGGACAGTAACTTAATAAATTTTCCTACCTGTTCTATAGACCAAATATATACATGGAAGGGGATGATTACCAGGTTCAAAGTCTTTTCAGTTTCCCAGGAGGGAAATTCTAATTGAGCAGATATTATGTTATACACCTAGCTGACCATGAGTTGAGATTGTGAAGTTAATTTGGAGACTGAAAAATACCAAGAGTTTATATGTCTGAATATTTTATGATAAAATTTCTAATATTATTCCTTTTCTGCTATCCTATTGATAGTACATAAATTATAGGTGTTAGTTTTGAAAGAGAAATTGGTAAATACTGGTGACTATAAAACAGAATATAAATACCACTGAGAATTCTAACACCTAGAGATGACCATAAGCTTTCTGCCTTTCTCTCTGCATATATTCAGATACACACATGTAGATTTCCTTACAAAAATGGAATCATACTGCACACATTAAAAGCAGCGCTATTGATAAAACAGAGAGGGTGCATGTTATTTTCAGGTGTGCCTTAAAATAGGGCATTAATTTGTAATCATGAGATGGACTTGAACTTGAAAAATTGCATATAATTTTACATCTGAGAGTCCTTCTCAGATCTGTTTCTGTTGAGACCAGTAGAAATTCAGCACAGAGAATATGGATTCAATTATCTTTATAGGTCCATTATAATTTGGAATTGATGTGTGTGTGTGTGTGTGTGTGTGTGTGTGTGTGTGTGTGTGTGAGAGAGAGAGAGAGAGAGAGAGAGAGAGAGAGAGAGAGAGAGAGAGAGAGACTGCCTGTGTATCTTGGGTGGAGATTTTTCCCTGTTGTGTGGTCGAGTGACAAGAGCATTGGACTGTGGGTAAGAAGATATGGCTTGTAGCTCTGACTCCATCATGACTCACTGGATGACCTTAGGCAATTAATCTCATTTCTCTGGGCTTTCGTTTTCTCATATATAAAATGTGGGGTTAGACCAGATAATTTCTACAGCTGCTTGCAGCTCAGAGAGTCTGAGTTTTTTAAAATCAAAGTTGCCTGTCTGCCTGGAAGAACCTGAGGCTCTGTGGATATCTTCCTAAAGAGAGGACAGTGATGAATCTCAACAGTTTCTTTGACGCCGGATAGACCAAAGCTGTAATTTTTAGCCTATCAGGCATTTAACTTTTGAAAGTGCTAAATCCTCCATTAGGAATAAATGTGGAAGCTGCAGGTTATTTATTGTTATTTACACTTTCCATTCATAACTGTCAGCATCAAAGGCTCTGTCGACATAACTGCGTCAATGAGGTTAGCTTTAATCAGTTTAGTGGCGGCTAAGTCACAAATATATCAAATAGCCAATCATAATGCAGGAGTCCTCTAAAGGCTGACTGAATTATTTATTTTGTTATGATGAAAATGTCTGGGCTTTATTGGGTTTTTTTTGAAGAACTTGATTCGGCTTGAAGTCTAGAAGATAAAAGATCAGTGATTGCTTCTTAGATTTTATTCTGCCTTCCTTCAAGGCTTTTCATTTTTCACAAGCCGTTGTTAGCACTTTTAAGTCAAGTTGAGAGAGCTGTGATATTTTTTATCCTAGGGGTTTAAGCACGTGTGAAAAACTTTTACCTTTGATTTCTTGTCCCCCTTCTGACATGTGGAAGCTGTGTGACCTTGAACTAACCACTTAATCTGTTTGAGCCTCATCTTCTTACAGACTTTGTTTGTTTGTTTGTTTGTTTTATTTGCGGTACACGGGCCTCTCACTGTTGTGGCCTCTCCCGTTGCGGAGCACAGGCTCCGGACGCGCAGGCTCAGCGGCCATGGCTCACGGGCCCAGCCGCTCCGCGGCATGTGGGATCCTCCCGGACCGGAGCACGAACCCGTGTCCTCTGCATCGGCAGGCGGACTCCCAACCACTGTGCCACCAGGGAAGCCCTGAGCCTCATTTTCTTTGTCTGTAAAATGCGGATAATCTTAGTCTTTTCTAAATCTCAAATAGTTATGAGACCAAAATAAGATAATGCTTTAATTGCCATACAAATGTATGATAAACTTATTATCATTAAGTTATTGCTATTATTTAAGCCTTCAGTAGGTACGTCTGACTTGATATAACAGATACCATGCTGAAAAATTATGTGGAAGTCAGTTTTATACATCAGAACTCTTCTGTGTCTTACATTATATCGATATATTACCACAGAAAATTTTGTCCTCCAGAGGTCATTAAAAAATTAAAGGATTCAACAAACTTAAAATATATTCAGTACTGAAAAATGAGCTATATTCAAATTAAACATGCATACTGCAAATCATTTGAAATACAGTGCTACAAATATAGCTCCAGAGACTCTGAAAAGGGAAATAATTCATCTTGATTCAAAAATGCTCAGGACCTTTTAGGGGATGGGATGAGGGGGGTGAGGGAATGGGTGGCTGGCAGTGGGAGGTCAGGGAGAGGAGAAGAACAAGAAGAAAAACATTTAAAATATAGCTGTCCCTGAACAGTCCTCTCTGTGTCATTATAATAATGTCTGCACAACTTATTCTTTTTCCAGACATCTTTAATACAGACAGTGAAACCATAGTAGAAATGTGCCTTTGTACTTACAATAAAGTTGTATGGGCTCTCTACGAATCACTTTTGTTTCCTTTTTTTCTACCCAGCCATTCAGAGGCTCTGGTTACCAGCATAGCAGGAAAGAAAAGAGATAAACAGTTAGAGCCAAAGCAAAACACAAAGGAAGCAAGATTGGAAAATGGAGAAGCGTTGGGGGAGAACATTTGAGTATAGTAACATGGTCACTAGTAGGAAGAAACTGTTTCAGGTTTACATACTGAATTATCTCATGTTTAACTTGAGTCACGGCTAATTAATTTTCATGTGCTAAAGCAAATTTGCGTGTATTGAGCATGTACTAACTGAGAGCGGCATTTATTGAAAATTGAAGAGCTAGGCGGTTTTATTCCTGGTGTGACTGAAGCTGTGTTCCCAAGAATGATTCTTCAGCCTCATCTGATTGCAAGGCCCTTGGGAAGCTCAGCCCCCAGAGAAGCGCCGGCCTTGGAATCAGAACACGTAGGTTCCAGTTCCAGCTTGATCTTTCTTCTAGCTCTGGGACCTGTAACCAGCAGGGATCTTTTTTTTCTTTTTTAACATCTTTATTGGGGTATAATTGCTTTACAATGGTGTGTTAGTTTCTGCTTTATAAAAGAATCAGTTATACATATACATATGTCCCCATATCTCTTCCCTCTTGCGTCTCCCTCCCACCCTCCCTATCCCACCCCTCCAGGCGGTCACAAAGCACTGAGCTGATCTCCCTGTGCTATGCGGCTGCTTCCCACTAGCTATCTACCTTACGTTTGGTAGTGTATATACGTCCATGCCTCTCTCTCGCCCTGTCACAGCTCACCCTTCCCCCTCCCCGTATCCTCAAGTCCGTTCTCTAGTAGGTCTGTGTCTTTATTCGATCCTGTGGATCGGAGAGGAGGATGTCTGTCCCTTTCACTGAACTGAAGCTCCTTGAGGATCTTCTTTGAGCTCATCTCTGTATCTCTACCTCCTAGTTGGGTGTTGGTGAGTAGATACACGTAGTAGATTTTCAGCACACGTTGGTGGAACTTTATTTAATGTCTCTAAAGCTTGGGTTTCTCATCTATAAAATGGAGCTGCTACATGTTCAGTCTATATTATTTAGGAGAATATGAAGATGTGTATATAAAATTGCATATTAAACCAAACAACACTATACACTCACTCATGTAAGGGGCTATTACAAATTAGGGTTGTTATGTGTAAGTCACGTTTAAAAATATAGGGCTATCTTCTTAATGGAATATGGGCAATTTAACCTTTCTGAAGTGCAGTTTGTCTGTCCAAAGAGGTGAGTTGACTAGCACGTTGTTCCTTAACTGGATGGGTTGGAGGGGGTCCATAAAGCCCCTGAAATTGTATATAAAATGTTTTGTGTACGTGACCTTTTTTCTGGAGAGAGAGCACGTGTCTTAAATCAGATTTGGGGGTCTATGCACCCCCAAACAGTTAAGAACCACAAGGCTAGCTAATCTCTAAGATTCCATTCCACTCTAATCTGATTCTATTAGAATCAGAATCCTAGTCTGAACAAATAGATTCAACTTTCCGATTATTTAATGGACTCAAATAAGTAGCCTCAGTTATTTTAACAGCACTAAAGTCAGGATTCCCAGATCTAATAATATCCTTTTGGGTACTGATTGTTGGTATATTCTGCTACCACTCAGATGCCAACTTGGCTTGAATGTTGCCTCCCATCTCCTTTCTCAAATGTAGTTATTTTGTCCTCACCTGTGTTGCTTTTAAGAGGGGCTGGATTTTGGTCCGCAGAATTAGACGCTTTACTCATGTTTGTCAACTGAGTGCAGTAAACATCCCTTAAAGAAATCAAATAGCAATAGCAAAGCTAAAGCCCAGGAGAGACATTAGAGGAGTTGTACCATTTAGGAGCCCAGCTGTGTTTGTTCTGATCATAATGAAGCTACTATATACCATTTAGTTCTCTTGGGAAGTGATACAGTTAAAATCCAGACATCTGTAGAAATAGCAAGGTGGCTTCAAGTTGGTTATGTACACTGAGCTTTCTCTTTTAATAAAGAGAGGTGGGAGAAAAAGTATCAAGTTAAGAAGTACGGGCAGTTTTTACAGTGAGTAGAAGGAAGTAGGCTTCCAGTCTGTTGTAGAATCCTATTCATTGCTGGCACTGGAAGGAGAAGACTGCTGACCACATGGGTGATCTCATCATAATCTTTGGGAGAAGAGCATCCACCAGCCAATCACTTAAACCAATATAGTGGGAAAAAAAACAATCAGGGAATAGGAAGCAGAAGATAGACTCTTCATTCATGGCTCTGCCACTAAGCAGATAGTGTATCATTGAGTAAGTCTCTTCCTGACGCTGAGCCTCCTGGCCTAGTCGTCATCTAGGGGCCTGTTCCAAGACTGCTGTAATTATTAATTAATTAATTAATTTTAATAGATCTCTTTTGGAGTATAATTGCTTCACAATACTGTGTTAGTTTCTGTTGTACAACAAAGTGAATCAGCCATATGCATACATATGTCCCCATATCCCCTCCGTCTTGCGTCTCCCTCCCACCCTCCCTATCCCACCCCTCTAGGTGGTCACAAAGCACCCAGCTGATCTCCCTGTGCTATGCGGCTGCTTCCCACTAGCTATCTATTTTACGTTTGGTAGTGTATATATGTCCATGCCCCTCTCTCGCTTTGTCACAGCTTACCCTTCCCCCTCCCCATATCCTCAAGTCCATTCTCTAGTAGGTCTGTGTCTTTATTCCTGTCCTGCCCCTAGGTTCATCGGTACCATTTTTTTTTTTTTTTAGATTCCATATACATGTGCCAGCATACGCTATTTGTTTTTCTCTTTCTGACTTACTTCACTCTGTATGACAGACTCTAGGTCCATCCACCTCATAATAATTATAATAATAGTGAGCGTTTCCATTTATTGTCTACTATGTGCCACTATGTTATGTGTTTTAAAACAAAATTGATTTACTTCTTATAGTAATCCTGTTAGGTAGGTGGTATTATCTTCATTTTATGGATGAGGAAAACTGAAGTTTAGAGAGGATAAGCAACTTGTTCAAGTACTGGCATCTGCCCACTCCCTCCTTATTTCCCTTCTCCCACAGCCAGTCATCGCCAAGTCCTGCTGGTTATACCTCTTTGTTATCCCTACAACCACTGCCCTGGTTTCAATGCTCAGCTCTAGCCTGGACTTTTAAACCACTTCCTAACTAATCTCCCTGCTTCCAGTTTTGTACCCTTCCTCTAGTGTCCATCAGTTTTTAAGATGTAACTCAGGTACCATTTCTTCCAAGAAACCTTCCCTGACCACCCTCTGTACTGGATTAGGTTACCTTCTTCCATGTCCCATAATACCTTGTTTGTCTCTGGTCTGCTTCATTAACAATATAACACTAGCCAATGTTTAATAGGTGTCTACTATCTACCAAGTACTGTGTTAAGCATTAAGTCATCGAATCCTCACAACAACCATATGAAGTGTAGGTACTATTAATACCATGTTTTTTTTTGTTTTTTTTTTATAAATTTATTTATTTTATTTTATTTTTATTTTTTTTGGCTGTGTTGGGTCTTCGTTGCTGCACGCGGGCTTTCTCTAGTTGCGGCGAGTGGGGGCTACTCTTCGTTGCAGTGTGTGGGCTTCCCATTGCGGTGGCTTCTCTTGTTGCGAAGCACAGGCTCTAGGTGTACGGGCTTCAGTAGTTGCGGCGCGCAGGCTCAGTAGTTGTGGCTCGCAGGCTCTAGAGCACAGGCTCAGTAGTTGTGGCGCACGGGCTTAGTTGCTCCGCAGCATGTGGGATCTTCCTGGACCAGGGCTCGAACCCGTGTCCCCTGCATTGGCAGGTGGATTCTTAACCACTGTGCCACCAGGGAAGCCCCCAATACCATGTTTTACAGATGTTCAGTAACTTGCCCATGATCACAAAGCTATTGCATACCAGAGCTGGAATTGCAAATGCAGACACACTTGAGAGGCTGGTCTCTCAGCCTCTGCTCTATACTGTCTTTTGCCTCAAGTACTGCCCTCACTATGGCTCTTTCTTAAATTACTTTTTAAAATAATTTGGATTTTGTGAAATCCAAATTAAAGTTTGAAGCTGAAAATGAACCATTCTCAGGCATTTTTGATAGACTTGAAGCACTAAAATGACCCCAGGATCAGGTAATTCTATATTTATATAAAGCTAAAAACACTTTAGAACATTTTTACTTCCAGGAGACACATGGTTCCTATTTTCCGGGTAACAAAACTGAGGATAGAGTTGCCTTCCATTCGCATTCTGATGAGGAAGACCTTAATCCATGAGGTGCTTTTTCACATTAACCTTTTCTTTCACGAAACATAGAAATCGTTTGGTGTCTAACCAGAGAAGCACTCACGAGTGATTTACGGGGTTGGGGGGGTGCTTTGTTGATTGAATCTAGTTATTTGATGCTGTCTCATTTTCTTTTCCTAAGCAACTTGTGCGTGAGCGTGTCTGGGAGGATGTGATAGAAAAGGACATGCATGTCAAGCTTTTATTGCCTGGAGGCTTATGTGAATCAGCTCCTTCATTTTACTGAGTTTCTTTCTGCCTCAAGTTCCAGATTTTCTCCATCCTTTTTGACAATGTCAAGTATTTTGGTAGGTGCACTACATAATTTTAGTAGTGGGCACTGCTAATGTTTATTATGAGAAGGCTTTGAGAAAGGGTTCTTATGAGAAAGGGTTCTTACGAGAAAAGGTTGTTGATTCTCCCAGGGTTTTGACCTTCTGAGAAAGTCACTTATTCATAAATCGTCCATCCATTTAGGGCCATGTGCCACCCTGCAGCCCCCTACCCCCGAGAGAATGGGAATGACTTGGGTGGAGCAGGGAAGATAAGCAGGTTTCGCCAAGGCCCTCTATGAAGTCCCCGGAGGCTTGGCGAGAGAGTGAGAGAGTCCTTCAGTTTTTATATTTCTTCAAATTACAAAGGTGATTTTCTGAGATGGAAAAATGAGTCCAGTTTTTAGATGTGCTTCAGGTAAAAAAGAAAAAAAAAGCAATACAGAAATAGCTAGAGTAAAAAGTAAAAGTAAAAAAAGTTGCAAGTCCCCCCTTTGTCCCTGTCCCTCTGTCTTAGTGCATTTGCCGACTGGAAACACTGTCAAGTTTGATGTGTGTATCCTTCCAAACCTTTTCCCATGCATTTGTATATGTACACACACACTCACTAGTCACTCACAGTGTTTTCACTACATAAATGTGATCATACCATATGTACTGTTTTGCAACATACTTTTCCACTTCATATATCTTTGACATCTTTCAAACTAAGTACTTAAAGACTTTGGCCTTTTTAAAAACAGTTGTGTAATATTCCTGTCTGTTTCCTCTCCTACTGGCAACCATTTGGGTTTGTTGTTTACCTTTTTTCTCTGACACACAGTGCTGAAGGGAATATCTTCAGTTATATCTTCTCATGCACTTGAAAGGCTATCCCTGGAGCAGAATCCCCTAGAAGGAGGACTGTTGGGTCCAGGTCAAGGTTTCCAGGGGCAACAGGCCAGTGTTACACTCTCTGCTGCCTCCCAACGTGCACAGAGAGCCAGCATTTTCCATAGCTCACTGGGGAAGCACCTAATTGATTGCTCCAGAGGACTGATCCTGAGCGATCTGCCTAGGAAATTGTGTCCTTTCTTCAGTGTGCCAGAAGCCAAGGAACACCAAGCTTCTGGCTCAGCCCTGTGAAGTTGTCTCAAGTAGAAGACCTAAATCCTGCTGTCATACGGGCTGGAATTTCGAGGGCATTTTTTGTTTAGTTGCCTCAAAATCTTTATTTTTCTGTTTCTGTCAGCCAGTCAACAACTATTTAGTGAGCACCTACTGTATGCCAGGCACCTCAGGGCACCTTCAGACACACACATGGTAGTATGCAGCTGTATTCCTCAAAAATGTAGTCTTGTCTGCTTATGGACATGCTCTCTCTGTGTTATTTTTATGTCTTAATTGAGGGCTCACAGAAGAAATGCTTTGAGTTAGATGGAGTTTCAACTGTATTTCACAAATAATCCTCTTAAAGTGGGTTAGTTTGTTGTTTGCTTTTTGGCCCTATTCATATAAATCACTCTCTCTATAGAAAAACATCAAATTGTGTTTTCACAGAAGGCAGGGAAATAAGTTGTTTACACATCACCATTTGACTCCCTTTACCCCCATCCTCGTTACAAACATCTCAGCCACCCAAGTGAAGTTTATTTAAACTCCCAAGCTATACATGCAAACAAGACCCCTACAGCTAAGGAGTTTGGAGGAAGAAAGGACTGGGGTTGTCTGCTATTTCCCTAGTCTCTCTTCTGGGTTCAGAATATTTCTCTTCATATGTTAATTTACTACCCAGAGGTGGGTTTTGTATCCTTTTTCGGTTTTATAAATTAAGGAAGGTGGTTCCATAATGTCACAGTATCTCAGAGTTGACAAGAAGTTTTAGGGTCATCGAATGCAACCCTTCTGCCTCCGTGTGACTCCTCTGTACAACATCTTCCAAGGCAGTGATCATTTGGTCTTGGCCTGAAAACCTCTTGTGATGAAGGAATCCTCCCCTTTAAGAAGCAGCCCGTTTCATTTTTGGTCAGCTTTAATTGCTAGTTTTTATGTTTGTTGGGCCAAAATCAGTCCCCTTGTAACTCTTTCACCATACTGGTTGCTCTCATGTGGATAGGCTGCTATTTGGTGATCATTCCCCTAAATTGCGGTGCCCAGAATTGCCCAATACAGAGCACAGAGTAGCAATCACCTCCTGTAGTCTACATACTACACTTTTATTGAGGCAGCCAGCCTAAGACACTCACTTGTGAATCAATGAGTGTTGAACTTAAAGTCAAGCAAAATTCTCCAAATTGATGTCGTCAGCTTTCATCCCATGTTTGGGGTGTTCGTCTTATACGATAATAGCATCTTGTTAAATTTCAGCTAAAACTGTAGCCTGTTGGTCTCACTAGGGTTTCAAAATGGGTTAACTGTGCCTTGTAGCTTCATGTAATTTATAAATTTGATCAGCGTACTATTTACGCCATCATACTAGTCACTGATAAAAATGCTGAGCAGAGCAGATCACGTAGGTTCCCCCTCAGAAACTTCCTTTTAGATTGACGTTAATCTATTAACTAGCACCTTTGGGTACAGCCATTAAAGCAGTGAAGGAACCAGCCAGCCGTATTCTTTCCAATCTATAGCAGTCTATCTCGGACATGACTCTTCACTTTGTTCTAAACCCTCTTGAAATCCAGAAGCAGTATATCCACTGTTTTCCCTTGGTTTTCAGCCCAATACTCCCATGGTGAAAGGAAATGAGGTTACTCTGGCATGACTTGTTCTTACAAAACTATGCCAGCTTCTTGTGACTGCTTCTTCCTTTTTGAAATGCTCACAAATCTGCTTGATGCTGTGTTCTGAAGTCTTGCTTGGGATTGATGTTACACTGAGGAGATTATGATTTGTGACCACCTTCTTTTCGCCTTTAAGGAATATGGGAACCAGAGGGGCTTTGTTTTCACTCACCCTCACCATCTCTCCCACACCTGTGTTTCCCAAATACTCCTTTCTTTGTCACCTTTTCCCATGCTGGGTGACTCTCCTCCTTTCCATTCCACCAGAACACTGCCCTCAGTTTTCCTAGGTGAGACCTACTTAGTATGCTAATGGATGCTAATGGGCTAAGATGTTTTCAACAATGAGTAATCTGTTTGCTTTTTGAGCAGGGCCTAAACCCCAACATGTGATTAGGATGGTGGTAATTTTGGGCATCATGGCGGTTATTAATGTAGTGTGGGAGGCTAAAACCTTTTGTTTCCTCTCAGATAGGTGACTGCCATTTAAACTCCATGTATGGCTTTCTGCCAATTGTGTTGCGGGCGATTTCAAGCCAAATTGATTGGCTAATTGCTTGTGGTCATCCGGCTTTTCAGCTGCCTGTGTAGCATCCCTGGAGGTAATTAGCACTTCCAGAATTGGGGGTGAATTGGAGTCATTCATGGTCATGGCTTCTGTTTTGGGAGCCAGGGCTGCACTAGCTTAGTTATGAGTGAATCATTTTTACTTTAAAATGATTACTGAGGATTGATGAGTTTCTTTAACAATTTAAAAAAATCCATTATGGAGGAGTTTGATACACAGTTGCCTTCTAGAGTCATTTAAAGTGGCCAGTTGGGTTCTATATATTGTGTGATAAACTCATTGGTAGGAAACAGCTTCAAAAATGTTGAGCATTTTCCAAAAGCAACTGGAATTTCAATTGCAGCCCTGTCACAGCACACAGAGTGGAATATTTTTCAGCCAGTGTCATGCTAAACAGTATAGAATATATTTTTCATTAAGAATGTCTTCATATGTAAATGTCATGTAAAAACCACTGGAATCTGACAGCGATCCCCAAATTTAGAATCATCAGAACGTCAAGGTGATTGTTCTCTTTTAAAAACAGTGTTCCTGGGCTTCCCTGGTGGCACAGTGGTTAAGAATCCGCCTGCCAATGCAGGGCACATGGGTTCGAGCCCTGGGCCGGGAAGATCCCACATGCCGCGGAGCTACTAAGCCCGTGCACCACAACTACTGAGCCTGCGCTCTAGAGTCCATGAGCCACAACTCCTGAGCCCACGCGCCACAACTATTGAAGCCCAGGCGCCTAGAGCCCATGCTCCGCAACACGAGAAGCCACCGCAATGAGAAGCCCGCGAACCTCAACGAAGAGTAACCCCCGCTCACCACAACTAGAGAAAGCCCACGTGCAGCAACGAAGACCCAACACAGCCAAAGATAAATAAATTTATAAAAACAACAACAACAAAAACCCCCAGTGTTCCTGGGCAACTTACAAGAGCAGAGAATGCCCAAGCAGAGCATCTCAGGGTTCTGCCATTTCCCCCTAAAACCTGGCATTTGTCAGAGTCAGTCAGCATTGAAATTCTACCTGTGGCTGTAGAGGAAAGCCCAGAGTCATCTGCTTATTTTTGATTGTTCCTTTTTCATAATTAAATGGGAACTGATGTTATCATCTTTGGAAGATCCAGCTTGAGGGTGATACGCTTTTGCAATGCAAATAAACAGTGGGTTTGGGTCAATGCCGAGCCTCGGGCTGGGAAGCCTTGGTTCAACCAGCTGTTATGTTCCAGTTGTTCCCATGCTTCTCAGGGTGGTCCCCCAGTCTTCGACCTGCTAGCCACAGTGTACTGTCCTTCTCTTAGCAATTCTTCTAGTTTTCCCTCTTTCTGTCTTGGATTCCCAGCCTTGACTAATGTTGGAATTCAGGGAAGGCTAGAAGGAAAAGGCAGTAATTCCTTTCCTCTGTCCTCCCAATGACCAGTCAAGCCCTACCCTCGATTTCAGGGTGAGGTTCTAGAGATGACATGATTTAGGTGATTCCCTTTTACATTCTTGTTTTAAAGCATCTCACAAATGGGGAAGCAGTGCCTGACATCTTCCCTGTCTCATCTCTGATCAGAGCTTCCAGCCTGTTTTCTCTAATTCCTGTTTTCAGCAAGTCTGATTTTTACTTTCACTTGCTTGTCTATTCTCAGCCTGTCTCCTCTCCCTGACTAGATCGGTCAGATTTTGTTTCCTAAAAGGAGATTAAATTGCTCTTTGCTGGAAAAGACAAACAATCACTGGCATGGTGTGTGTGTGTGTGTGTGTGTGTGTGTGTGTGCGTGTGTGTGTGTGTATGTGTGTGTGTGTGTGTGTGTTGGCAAGGGGTGCTTGGGCGGGGAGTGTAAGGCTTCTTTTCTAAAGTCTGTTTTTAATCCTAATGACTCTCTTAGTTCTAAGACTGTTTGAGTTCAAATCCTAGTTCTGCCTCTACGTGATCTTGGGCAAGAGATCTGTGTTCTCAGAGCTTCAGTTTCCCCATCTTTAAAATGGATGGTAGAAGAATCTATCTCATACAGTGGTAGTGTGGACCAAGTGAATAAACCCATGTGAGCTTATATATATATATATTTTAATTAATTAATTAATTATTTTGGCTGCAGTGGGTCTTCGTTGCTGCGTGCGGGGGCTACTCTTCATTGTGGTGCGCGGGCTTCTCACTGCGGTGGCTTCTCTTATTGCAGGGCACGGGATCTAGGCGCCTGGGCTTCAGGAGTTGTGGCTCGCGGGCCCTGGAGCACAGGCTCAGTAGTTGTGGTGCACGGGCTTAGTTGCTCCGCGGCCTGTGGGATCTTCCCAGACCAAGGATGGAACCCGTGTCCTCTGCATTGGCAGGCGGATTCTTAACCACTGCGCCACCAGGGAAGCCCCGTGAGCTTATATTGATGGTTTCTAAGAAGGTCAGAGGAAAAGGTGGGAAGAGGGTGGTGGTGGTACCTTTGTAGTCACCCCCTTTCACTCCCAACAACAGACAGCACCGGGGAAAGTTGTTGTTTTCTCCTGAGGAGCCAGTGTTTGACCCAGAGGAAATTGCACAACTCATCTATCCCCAAACCGTTTCTGTCCCCAGAGTACAAGCTAGATCTTCTGAGGGGGGATCAATCAAAGAGCTGTCTTTGGCAGTGGGAAGTGTCATGAGAATAAACAGCTGCTCCCTCCACCTCACAGCCCCTCCTGCTGCTAAATGACTCTAGGGAAGAGGAAACCAGTCATCAAAGGCTTCTGCCACCTGTGCACAGCTGGTAGTTCCTGAGGTCATTCCTGTAGTGACTGGAGGAGTTTAGAAAGTATCCACGGGGCCAAGTCACTGATATATCCATTTCCCTAGGGCTCAAGGACTTGCTGCCCCCTCTGCCCTTCACTCCCGGAGTGGGGAAGCTCCTTTGTAAGCTGGGACACACTAGTCTGAGATTGCCCTAGGTCTTCCCTAGCACCATTTTGGGAATAGCATCCCTTGCGTGATTCTCACTGTGAAGAAACGGAGCAGGAGTAGCCTTTCTTCCTCCTTTCCCTCCAGCCTTCTTTCAAAAAGGAAGACAAGAAAGTCATTTCCCTTGAGCTACTTGTTGCCAAGTGTCACTCTCCCAGGAAATCCAGGCTGTTTCAGCTAGACTTCCCCTTTCCTGGCTCTAAGGTTACCAAGCCAACTGGTAGAGTACAGGGCCCAAAGGTAAAACTAGTCCTGTGTTCCAGATGGGGCAGAGTAGCTGGTGACTCCTAGAGGGCAGCAGAGGGCCAGGAGCTGTTCTAGAATTGCTTAATGGCCAGAGTGGCAACCAGACTGGCTAACAGAGCAAAGGACACCGGAGGCCCCTCATTGTCGGGGACAGGCAGGATGGTCCCCAACCAGAAGAGGCGGGCACATCCGGAAAGTTTTAACAGAATATAACTGAGACACATTACAGAGGGGTCAACTGGGTTGGTATATATACAGCACATCTGAGTAGGTACGGCCAAGGTTTAGTAAAAGGGGTAGGAAGGCACATAGCCACAAAGATCAAATCAGAACCAGTGCTGGGTCAGAGTTCAGTTCAAGGTTGGAATAGTCAGGGTTCAAGAGCTAGAATTGGAATGATTCAGCTCCATCATTTATTGAGAGTCTCTCAAGGAGGCACAATAATAGAATCATTAAGATCATGGATTTAGAGTCACATAGGAACTGGGGTTTGAATCACTGCTCTGCCACCTATTAGCTAAGTGACTTTGTTGAGTTAGCCTCTCTGCACCACTCTGATATCACACACATGATACTAAAAATGTTTTTTTTTTTTGCATAGATGCTAAAGAAATGTTTGTTAAGTGATCATTTTCATCCAGAGGTTGTTTCTAGCAAGATTGGGGTTACTGATGGTAGCTCCCCACCTTAAAGTTCTACTCCATTCAGTTTAGTACTTGTGCTTGTTCCGTGTCTGAGATGTTGCTGCCCTAGTGCCCAGCCACCAGGGGCCTGATTATTAGGGAAATGTGAAGCCAGTTAACAGGGACCCAGGGACCATAGGAGAGGGAAAACACAAAGTTCTCTGGGAAGAATCTGAGTTAGATAAATTCATGTGAAAATCAGGAAAACAGATTATTTTGACTTATTCTAAAATGGTATCTTCTTCATACTTCCATGGCTCTTCCAATACAAATGGCTTAAGCTAAAAGAAAACCTGATTAAATGAAAGGGCATTTTATGAGTCTTGGGGCAAGGCGAAAGTTTGAATTATTTTGTTAAAATTAAGTGAGCGGGCTTCCCTGGTGGCGCAGTGGTTGAGGGTCCGCCTGCCGATGCAGGGGACACAGGTTCGTGCCCCGGTCCGGGAGGATCCCGCATGCCGCGGAGCGGCTGGGCCCGTGAGCTGTGGCCGCTGGGCCTGCGCGTCCGGAGCCTGTGCTCCGCAACGGGAGAGGCCACAAGGGTGAGAGGCCCGCGTACAGAAAAAAACAAAACAAAACAAACAAACAAATACAATTAAGTGACCAAGTAAATTCAATGGGGTATCTTGAATTAGAGCCTGGAACAGATAAAAGACATTAGTCAAAAACCCGGCGAAATCTGAATAAACGCTGTAGTTTGCTTAATAGCATTGTACGAATGTCAATGTTTTAATTTTGACAAATGGTCCATGGTATTTAAGATGCTAATATTAGGGGAAACTGAGTGAAACTAGCTTTGTAACTCTTTTGTAAATCCAAAATTATTGCGAAGTAAAAAGTGTTTTCTTTAAAATCAAGTGACCAAACTCTTACTTTCAACAGTGATGAGCTCTGCTTTTTTAAAAATTGAAGTATAATCGAATTACAATATTATATTAATTTCGGTTTACAGCATAATGATTCAGTATTTTTACAGATTATATTCCATTAAAAGTTATTACAAGATAATGGCTATAATTCCCCATGCTGTACAATATACGCTTGTTGCTTATCCATTTTATATGTAGTAGTTTGTATCTCATACCCCTAATTTGCCCCCTCTCCTTCCGTCTCCCCAATGGTAACCAGTAGTAATTTGTTTTCTATATCCGTGAGTCTGTTTCTGTTTTGCATATACATTCCATTTGTATTATATTTTAGATTCCACATATAAGTGATATCATATAGTATTTGTCTTTCTCTGTCTGACTTATTTCACTAAGGATAACATTCTCTAGGTCCATCCACGTTTCTGCTTTATTTTTTTTATTTCACTGCACTGTGTTTAAAGATGTTTTTGAAAATACATAGGATTAGGGGACTAAGAAACTTGCTTCTACTACATACAGTTTTGAACTCGCCTTTTTCTTAACAATATATACATGCATTTTCCCGTGCCATTAAAAGTTTGTGTAAGTGTGATTGTTAATATGCATAACATGTTTAACCAACCCTTTACTGATGTACATTTAGGTTGTTTCCAGTTTTATGCTAGTATAAACAATGTTGCAGTGAACATTTGTGTACATATATCTTTGTGCTCATTTCTGATGTTTCCTTGGGCTAGAGACCTAAAAGTAAAATTACTGCATCAAAGAATGGACTTGAGGATACGGGGAGGGGGAAGGGTAAGCTGGGACAAAGTGAGAGAGTGGCATGGACATATATACACTACCAAACGTAAAATAGATAGCTAGTGGGAAGCAGCCGCATAGCACAGGGAGATCAGCTCGGTGCTTTGTGACCACCTAGAGGGGTGGGATAGGGAGGGTGGGAGGGAGGGAGATGCAAGAGGGAAGAGATATGGGAACATATGTATATGTATAACTGATTCACTTTGTTATAAAGCAGAAACTAACACACCATTGTAAAGCAATTATGCTCCGATAAAGATGTTAAAAAAAAAGAAACTAAATGAAAACAAAACAAAAAAAATGATTACAAACTTTTAGGAAGATCTAGTTACTTAATACCAGATCGCCTTCCAGAACAGTTTTACCAATTTATACACCCAGGAGCAGCATGCAAGTGCCATCTCTCTACATCCTAATCAGCACTGAGTCTGACTATTAAGAACAAGTATCTTTCTCTGCATGCACTTGCTTTAACTTGGCTCCCTGCTTAGAATCTGAGTTTCACCCTGTGGCCCCTCCTCCCTCATCCTTTTACCATTTTTGTACATAATTCCTTAACATGGTAGCTAACTGGGACATGATCTTTTAAAAGAAAATATCGTATTGACGAGTAACTGGAGATTCTCTTTCTTTTTAACTTTATTTCCAGGAATATTGTGAAATTCACAGACAACATTTTGATTCTTTTTTTGACTCTTTTTTGACATTTACATGCGCAGACACACACACACACACACACACACACACACACACACACACACACTAATACCACTGAAGGGAGGGCGTTGGGAAAACAAGTGACAGTTGTCCTTTAGGGAGTCATTACATACCGTGGTTCGGAGAACAGCAACTTCGCATGGCCTGGATTTACTAAATGCACCATTGCTTAGCACTGTACGCTCCTCACATGTAGTAAGTAGCTTCTCAATAAGCAGGACTAATGACTAAAATCTGCCTGTTTAACCTGCAGGAGTATAAGGGAGGCAAAAGGCGTAGAACGTTCTTGGTGGTGGCAATGTCATTTCTGCTCCTGTCTCACTGTGTTGGGTCGCAGTCGAACTCAGGGACTTCCTTTGACACCAGCGGTTCAGGAGGAACACACCCAAGCCCGCAAGCTGGCCTCCTGTTCTGCTGCAGGGACTGCTCTGCCAGAAAACGAGCTGCCATCGCTGGGGGGGTAGTTCTTTCCACTTCTGTCGCCCTTCACAGTCTTAGCTCTTCTCGTATTTATAAGACTGCTCTAATAGTCTTGTAATTACATCTGGAGACAGGAGACAGCATCTTTCGATAGTTCAAGTCCTAACGCATTTAAATTGCCCTCCTAATGTTGTAAAAGAGTCAAATTATATATTCTGGTTTGGACTAGACAGCAATAAATGTCAAGGTGCCATCCACTCTGGTATTTAACTCCTTGATGGCATCTGTTTCGGTGTTCCTCACACCGACTATGCACTAGTGTCTTCCCATCTCCAGGCTCGAAAGGATCAAGTTGGGAGATAAATTTCACTCTTCAAAATATATTAAAAGGCAGAGGCAGTTTGTAAACATTGCTTTGGAAAGCTAGGCATAGCAATAAAGTCAAGGACAGGAACCTGATTCAGTAAAGGAAACATTTCACAATATTGTCATCTACTTTATTTTTAAAGCTGCAATAAGATGTAACGATAAAAAGGCCAATGGTGCATTTCAGCCAAGTGATATGAACTCTTGCTAAACCAATTAAACTGTCAGTATACTATGGTTTCACATTTTCTATAACATACTAGGTCACCTTAGGACACTTAGTCACTTATGACTTTTTACCACTGATGCAAAATCAATTTGGCAATTTATAATCTTACATTTCATTATGAAAGTATATTATTCTGTAAGAAAGCTGCTGGAAAAATAAGAGGTTTCTGAAGCCCATTCATTCCTCTCCTGTTCAGGTGGAGTCATAAAAGAATAAACTCAATCATATTATCTGATGTTTTGAGACTTCTAGTAGCTTTTGATCTATATGATTTTTAAAGAAGACGTACCAAGTATACGGTTCTAACCCTGGATGCAATTCTGAATGTTAGATAAAATTGCAGACGTTAAAAAGTGAGAATTTTGACTGAAGAGCTCATTTTTCACGTACCTTTTTAAAATGTTTGAGCGTGTGGGCTGAAAGAACCCTTTTGCTTAAGTATGCCAGAGGGTGGGCTTTTTGTTGTCCTGTATTTGGAGTTTGGAGCTCCAGCTCAAAGCGATGGAACAGATGGTTATTCATATTTAATACCATCACATTTTTCAGTTTGTTTTTAGAAATTGTGAGTGATAGAATGATAAACCAGCTTATGTGAGAGAGAGGTGGGGAAAAAGGAAGAGGAAGGGTTGGAGGCTTATTATTATTATAAGTTTCATTTGGAAATACCTTCCTTTTTTCTCTCTAGGACAAATATGACGCTGCTTTTGGAAAAACCAACAGCAGTAATAAAATGCACATGACAGAGCCTTAGTTTTAGGTCCTCATTAGCACAGGAATGGACAGAACTGTTCTCATAAGATCATACGGCAAACAAGAGCATAATTAACATTGACTGTACATATAGCCCTTTTCTTCTGTATGAACTCAACAAGGGTTTCCTTTAACCTTCCCTTATGACTATTAACCACACTTGTAAATATATCTCCCCCAGTCCCCAAGCAACTATGGCTGCATTGACACTGGACCATTTAAATATGAGATTTAAACCTGAGGTTCTGTTCTTTTTTGGTTTAAGTCATGGTCACGGGGTAGGTAGGGGCGATCAACTGTATTAATTTTGATTCAGCTTGTGATCAAGCATCTCCAGTTGGCATATGATACAAGGACTGTGTGGTACTCAGATATTTGACTACTCCCATTGTCGCAGGTATTTCCACTCTCATTGGCATCTCTCCTATTTGTGTATTCTTTCTCAGACTCCAGTCTGAACACAGGAGGACACATTGAACAAAAAGAGAAAAACAGAGTAGGAATTGAATAATTAAAATGAGAGTCACTTTGCACTTTCTATATTGCTGAGAAAGGTATTAGAACTAGGTTTAACCGACTTTCTGTGCACCAGGTATAGGAACAGGCACTTGCACCTGCAAGGTCTCATTTAAACTCACAACAGCCTTGTGAGGTAGATAATATATTTCCTACTTTAGAGATGAGGGCTGTGGCTCAGGGAGATTAAGCAATTTGCCAAGGGCATAATGTTGGGAAGAGGTAAGAGTTTAGTTTCCAATTCAAGACTTGGTCTCTAATTCCAGTATTCTGTTGACTCCATTAGGGTTATTTATTACTGTTGATATAATTAAGTCGTTTTTAAAAAGTTAAGTAATTTTTGGTTGCGTTGCGTCTTCGTTGCTGCGCGCGGGCTTTCTCTAGTTGCGGCGAGCGGGGGCTACTCTTCGTTGCGGTGCGCGGACTTCTCATTGCAGTGGCTTCTCTTGTTGTGGAGCACGGGCTCTAGGCTCCTGGGCTTCAGTAGTTGTGGCACGTGGGCTCAGTATTTGCGGCTCGCGGGTTCTAGAGCACAGGCTCAGTAGTTGTGGCGCACAGGCTTACTTGCTCCTCGGCATGTGGGATCCTCCCGGACCAGCGCTCGAACCCGTGTCCCCTGTGTTGGCAGGTGGATTCTTATCCACTTCGCCACCAGGGAAGTCCCGATACAATTAAGTCTTGACAAGCCAGAATATATAGATTCCCTACTATGGTAGCACACACCATAGTAGGGGTTTAGGATGTGGGCGAATGAACAATTTTGCCTTTTTTAAAAGTAAGAATAATTTATTGGTATGATACGTGTTAACTTTAGAAAATTCAACAGTACAGATATGATAGTGAAGAAAAGAATTCACTCATGATACTGAAGCCTAGAGATAACCACTCTTAACAGCTTGGTTAACAGACTTTTAAATTATCTGTATACATTACAAGCCTTGTAACATACATAGCATTTTATACCCTGCTTTTTAAATAACCTAACAATATTTTCAGAACATTTTCCCATGTTATTACATAGATGTCAACATTATTTTAATGGCTATGCAATACTCTATTGTCTGGTGCACCATAATATATTTAACCAATCCATCTTGGATATCTTAATGAGAACCAGTCCTCTGGTTCAGTAATGTTCCTGTGATGTCACAAAGTGAATGGTAATGTGGTTTGTTAAAATGTTCAGAATATGTATTTTATTATTAGTTAGCTGTGGTTAAATGTACATAATGTTACATCTTTTTCAAGCTAGTGGTTGCCTTGGACATGGCCCAAAAGTCTAACTTTTAAAGCTTCTGCTTAGACATATACAGGTAACACTAAAGCCAGTAATCCCTGACAGAGACAGCTGGAAGCATGGTGGCTGAACATGAGGTGTAATTTAAGGGAAATGGAAACTCTCTTTTTCCTGGAATTCTCATTGGAAGAATCCTCTGGGTTGAGCTACTGAGGACGTTGGTTAAAAGTCAGTTGTTTTGTTTAATCAGTGTTGCATCTGTTAAGTCAGTTATGGTACATTTATACAATGGAATATTATGAAGCTGTTAACAATGATATTTTCAAAGAATATTTCATGATATGTGTTAAAACTTTATAAAGAATGGGATAGATATATATATATACACACACACATATACATACTGGGTTTTTCTATCACATCTTATGAAAAACCTGAATGAACTTTTGGGCCAAATATATATATATATATAAAATTCCAGTTTGGTGGGAAAAACACATGTACATCTATGCTGAAATATCTGGGGGCCTTTTTTTTGGATGGTGGTAATGATAGTTCATTTTTTTCTCTTTATATTTTTCTGAAGTTTTCAAACATTTTACAGCCATGTATATATATATATACACACACACACCACACACACACACACACACACACACACACACACACATAAGAAATAGTCTTACTTGAATGAGGGAAACATCAAACCATTACTTAATGCCAAAGTTTTTAAAAAGTAATATTTTGTATTACTCACTATGTGCTAGGCACCGCACTTAGTATCTCAGTCTTCACAACAGCACTGGAAGTTACTACGATTGTCTGTTTGGCTAAGACCACACAGATTGGATGAGGCAGAGCCAGGATTTGAACTTGGGGTCTATATATTTCCAAAACCTGTATGATATAAGATAGAATGGGGACAAGATATATTTTTAATTTTTTCTTAACTGCTTGAAAATCAAGCAGTCAGAGCAGTACTGGGACAAGAAAATACAAGTACATGGCCAGGGTATAGGTATAGGGCATTTATGCTGGTGAAACCTGGGAGGTCCTTTGGCACCAGGGCTTAGCCTAGGGCCTCTTCATCCCTGGGGTTAATAATATCTAACCTGGTAGAGCTATTGTGCGGATTAAATGAGACAATGCATGTAAAGGGCACATGGTACACGATCGTTCAATAATGGTAGCTAGTATTATTATTTCTCTTATTTAGGACCTTGCTTGTTATAGGGATTAGAGGCTCCAAGAAGCCTGAGTAAGGACATGTTTACCTAGGGAATCCTGTCCCATCTTAATAGTCTTCAAACATTCCTGACCAGTTGAAATGCCTTTTATTTGAAACTTTCAAATAAACAAGCCCTAATCAGCTTTGTGGACCCTACCAGCTTTTCCAGAAAGCTACTCTGCTTTTGGGGGGGTTATTTATTTACTCACTGAAAATAGGGACTTTGTGTAATACGAGGGAAGCAGGAGGTGATTGGTTTGGAGTTAATAGGGAAGCCTTTTTTTCCCCCTCAACCTGAGGAGGCTTGATTGGGTTATACTCCTTAAGACTTGGAGAGTCTGGGAATTCTGAGAACAAAAGCTCCGCAGGGAGGCCACCTGAGAGAGCAGGCTCTTCACCAATCTTTGTACATTCTTGAATTTTTCATTCTGTTTTTCTCCTCTCTTCAGTCCCTAGAATTGAGTGGCATTATCTTGAAGCCATGGAGATTTAAGAAACTACCAAGGTTGGCCTCTCTTTGTTGAGCTTATGAAAGCCATATTTAGTTTTAGTAGGAATGTGTTTTCCCCTTGGGAGGCCCCTCTATACCTGCAGCCATCAGAAATTCCATATTAAAATCCAACATTTAGGTCTTTACGGCTAAAGTCTGTTCTTGCGTGTCTGGACCAAGTCCAGCTGTCAGACTGAGACATTATTGACTTTCTCTTCTCAAGTGAGTGGTTTACATCTGCTGGCTCCATTTCTTTACCACTCATTCTGAAACACCTTGTAATCTGACTTCTGCCACTGCCTCTTTACTAAAATTGTTCCCCTGCAGGTTACCAACAACTGACTTTTTACTGAATTCATTGGGGCTTTTTTTTTCCCCCCTTGAATGTTTCTCTTCCCTTGGCTTGTGGCACTGCATATATCTGTTTCCCTCCAACCTCTGTGAGCATTCCTTCTCTCCTTGATGACAGATCTTCCTCTTCCATTCAAATGTGACTGTTCTTGAAAAGGGATGTCTTTAGTGCTCTCTTCCCCCTCTACTTTTCCCTCATTTTCATGGCTTCAGCTGCTATCTCAATGGCATTAACTCTCCAGTTCTGACTTCTTCCCCGTGCCCCAGTCCTATATATCTTATGGACTAATAATAATTAAATTTGTCTTTTAGAGTCAGGCATTGTGCTCTGTACTTGATATACACCATCTCTAATTCTCACAACACTCTTCAAGGCAGATAGCCTTAAGCCCATTTTACATAAGAGGAAATCAGCTCAAATAAGTTACATACGTTTGTATTTTTCCATTCAGATCTCCTACCATCAACTGAAACTCAGCAGGTCCAAAAGAGAATTCCTTCCTCTCTGGCTCCAGACTCCTTCCCACTTTAAGGCAGTGTCACTCTCCCACTTTCTGTTATATCACTTACAGGCTGAGAGAATTGAAAATCAGACCGGTATTTGCTTTGGAATAATGCCCTCCCTCTCCAATAAAACCAACCCCCTCAAAAATCCCCCAAGCCCAACTTATTACAACCTCATATCTTGAAAGTTCAAGCTATCCTACAGATGAGCAATTCCCAACCATTAGGAGAGCTAAGTCTCATAACTTTCAAATACTGCTTGTTCTGGGCTGCCCAGAGTTAAGCATAATTCTCAGCCCTAGCTTTGCTTTCCTCAGTCCTCAAGATACACTTCCCAAGTGGGTCCCTCCCATGGGCGGGGCTATCCTAGGTTCTGCGCAGTTCCCTGTGTACCAGTGGTAACCCCGCCCCTCTCTTCTCTCTTGGACTAGAAAGCCTATTGGAATGTGAGTGATTTAGTGATGGTATTTCTGTAGTATAGGAGCAACTTTCAATTCACTATTTTTTAAACAGAAAATTACTTACAAATGTTGGTTGTTCAGTATTAGTAACAGCTGATGCAAAACATATTCACAGCTGATCTGCACATACCAATGTGTTGAGACAATGAGTTTGAAAACACTTCCACAGATTATCAGGGAAGGCCCAAATGCCCATTGGTGAGGGTCAGCTTTCTTCTCTGTGTGGTGCATTTGCCTAATGCTACAAAATTTTAAACTTGATACTACTTAAGAATCAGAGAAGTGAGGAACTCCACATCTTTTTGAAGTCCAATAATAGGATCACCAGGCGACAAGATCTCATTGCAGATTCTTTATGTGCCAAACTAAATGCTTTACTTGGGCTGTTTTTACTAGTACGCTAGCATCTCTGTGACCGTTTCATTTAAAAGCAGAAATCTGCCATAGCTGCCATCATTTTTTATGGAAGCAGTACAGAAAGTCAAAAGTTCACTTATATTTCGTTTTTGTGAAGACAGGCTAAGGGAAAGCATAGACCCATTGAGAAACTTTGGTTATCTGTTCAGTACTTCAATTTCTCCTATTAGTAATGAATGGGAGCCTAGAATTACAGTGACACCACTCTTTAATCAGACTTGACCAAGATGGTAGTAGCGTGGTATCAAAAGAGAAACATACTCAGATAGCCTGTGGTGAATTGTCTTCTTAATAAGGAAATTGGAACGTACCTTTTTTTAAAAAAAATCCGAGGAGCTGGGTGTTTAATCACTGTCATGAAAAGAAGATGAAAAGCTGATGTGTTTTCTAGGATTTTAACCTATATCTAGTTGAACAAACTAGCGGCTAGTGCAGTACCTAGCATATACTTGGGGTTCAGTGAACATTGTAGAATGAATTTGTTACTTTAGCTAAATGAAGGTTAAAAAGTTCTGAACTTTTTTGTGATATAAAATGCATTCTGTATTTATTTAGTGTTTAAAATAAATAAATTCAAAGGATGCAAATATCTTTTAATTATTTGGCTGCCCAGTCTTGCTAAAGTTTTCTTCTCAATGGCCATCCCCCAAAATGTTCATCTCTATATAATGTTAACTCTGAACCATTTGTTACTTAAATTAAAAATTTTTTTCTTTTGGTCCTGAATAATTGCTGCTATTTTTTCTTAATCTATTAAATGACACAATTCTTAGCAGGTAAGGAAGTCCCTTCCTTATCTCTCCCCTGCTTACTTCTCAACAAAACCCCAATTTTGTGATCAACAGTGGACAGAAAGACTTTTCTCTCAAAAAGTTCTGAATTATTAAGGCATGTTCCCTATGGTCGTTAGCATAAATAAAAGTTTGATAGGAGTAAAATCTAATTTGAAAAAATCACTGAAATACTTATGTTCTAAGAAAAGCTTTATTCTAAAATGTAAACTATCAGTGATATCTCACCAGGCCACTTTTTTTCTTCTTGGACTATAGAGTGTTTTTCATCTTTGACTTAGCATAAACCAATTAGGACAAGGGCAGTAGAGAGGAGGTGAAGTCGAAAGCAGGGTCACTTGGAAGCATCAATCCATCTGGCTAGAGTGTACCATGGAGGACCCTGCATCAGGTTCACTTGGAGGGGTGGTTCAATATTTTCTCAGTCATCCCTGTAATTTTTATGTTCTGTGAGCAAAGAGTTTGGCCTGATGGTGGTTAGAGTCTTACCAGCAGCCAAGGTTACCTGTGATGTCCTGTGCTCTTCAGAGTAAAATTATTGAATAGAAGCCTAATTATAGCCAGTTTAGCTCACAGATGGGAAATCAGTTCAATTGGAAAATGGTAAGTGCCGACTATGGGCTCAGACTGTGATGCCTTCTGTGGAAGTACGAGACGTGGTCCATGACCAGAGATGCTTAAAGACAAGGTAATTACAAACGAAACAGTTGAATAACAGTACCAGGCAGTCTGAGGATCATAGCTTGAGAAGAAACTATGAAGATCATTTAGCCCAAACTTTCCAGTTACAAGGAAGACAGGCTCAGATCAGGAATAGAATTTCCCAAGGTCTGCCAGACGATTGGTGGAAATTGGAACTAGTACTCAAGTCTTCCAATTCCTAGATACTTTCTTCATTCTATCATATAGGTAGTTATACGACATTTTGACATGCTTGCTTTGATCAGCTATTTTTTTTGTTGTTGTTCTTTTTTGTTTGTTTGTTTTGCGGTACGCGGGCCTCTCACTGTTGTGGCCTCTCCCATTGCGGAGCACAGGCTCCGGACGTGCAGGCTCAGCGGCCATGGCTCACGGGCTCAGGCGCTCTGCGGCATGTGGTATCTTCCCGTACCGGGGCACGAACCCGTATCCCCTGCATCGGCAGGCGGACTCTCAACCACAGCGCCACCAGGGAAGGCCTGATCAGCTATTTTGATGCTGGGAACTTTTTGACAAGACCATTTTAACATGCGCGGGGGAGACTTCTGCAAAAGCCTACAAAACAAACCAATAAAACGTTCAGCTACTTTTTAAAAATTACCAAGTAATGTGCAAAACAGGCAGCCTCACCCCATCCCTCAGCTTCACCGCGTCCCGTAGCCTTGAGGGTGGAGATCAGGGATGAGGTGGGAGAGGGGGAGAGGAGGTCAAGGATGGGATGGGCGTCATGGTTGGGCTAAAGCTCCGAGAAGGGATGAGGGATGGGGTGGAGGGTCAGGAACCATCTGGCAGGCAAAGCACACATTGCCAGGAGTCATGTGTTTCCCACACTTGCTCATCTTTGAAGGGCCATTAATCATTCTGGGCACATTATCTGCTCATTCTCTGAGAATTCTTTTATTTCTTGGATAGTCTATTTCTTTTTTTTTTTTAGTCTTTTTTTTTTTAGTCTATTTCTTAAAGTCTCTAATTCCAGATTTCCAAGGGTCAGGAAAGGAGTGGGAAAGGATATTTGGGTGACAATGTGGTTCTGTAGTCTCAGACCCAGGCTTCACTGATTCCTTGAGTCAGTGTCTGTCAGTTCTCTCATGAATATTCCATGTAAAATACTATAGGAAAGTAATATGCTTCTGCTGTTTTAGAAATTGTAAAACTTTGATAGGATGGTTTGAGGGAATAGGACTGGTAGGCTGTTTTGAGGTTTATCTTCTTTCAAAAGCTAACAAACCTAAAAATGCATCTAGTTTTTTTCTGATGATAAATGTATGAGTTTTTCACTTTCTCAGTGCAGTTTTTAATGTAAAATTATTTTTTAAAATTTGCCTCTCTAATGTAAAGAACCTAAAGGCATACAAGGACTGAATAATCAAAAATATTCATGTTGAAGAAAGCAGAAACTGAAAGTCCCCCATAATCTGGGTAAGGATTGAGGAAAAACTGTCAGGGAGGTAAATGATAAACAGCCTCTAGTAGTCTGTTTTTTTCGTGGCTGCATCGTGATGTCTGCATCCTAACAACTGTGCCAGAATGTCAAATACAAATATAGGATGTCTGGTTTTTAGCAAAACATTTGAAAGTCTTCTGTAATATCCTTGTGCATAAGATTGTGAAATTTGACTGCATAACCAGTAATTAGGCAGATTTGCAGGTGGTTGAGCAACTGATTTATCGTCAACTTGGAGGAAGATGTTTTAGTGAGGGGCCACGGGACTGTTTTGGCTCTGCCTGGGCGTTCATTCAGGCAACAAATACCGAGCACCTACTGTGTAAAAGTCACCCTACTTAGCACTGTGAGGGATACAAAGGTGTCCGTATCATGGCCCTTGCCGTCACGGAGCAAATTCTTGGTCATAATTGATCACAAGGACGGGCTTTTCACTTTACAGATAATATAAAGCTGGGTGGCATAGTTTAATATATAGAATGACAGAATCCAGATTTAAAATGACCTCAACTTGTAGGAACTCTAGGTCAAAACCTACAAGATGAAATTTAACAGTGATAGATGTAAAGTCTTGAATTTAGGTTTAAAAAATTGCACATGTACAGGATATGAGAGATGTGACTTGGCAGCAGTTTACGTAAAAAGTTCTTGGGGATTTAGCTGATCACAAGTTTAATATGAGCCAACAATGTGGTGTAGCTTATTTTTTTTTAAAGCCAAACAATTTTAGGCTGTATTAGAAGCATGTGTGCTGATCAGACCACATCTGGAGTATTACGTTCAAGTATAGTCACCACATTTTACGAACATTGACAAAGTTGAGTATATCCAGAAGATAGTGACCAGGATGGGTCTGAAAATCACATCCCATGAGAAATAGTTGAAAGAAAGAACTGGGGGTGGGGGTGGGAGCTTCAGCTTTTGCTTTAGGCCTCAGCTTAGACCCTTCAAGTCTTGGTTAGGTTCCCTGGCTATGTACTTTCACACTCCGCTGGACAACCCTCCTACCTTCTGCACTAGACTAGGGTTTTGTTAGACCAGGATTGGGGCTCTGTTCACTGTGACGTTCATGGGCCCAGTACTGTGCTTGATACAGAGTGGGTCCTCAGCAATGCTTTGAGAATGATGGAGTGAAATTTCCAAGTATGAAGGCCCTACGGACAGCTGGGGGGAAACTGATAAAGAGCTATAGTGCCTGGCATGCATGGTCATTAAATGAACAGAAAAGGAACTTCAAACTGCCTAAAAGTTTTCGCATGATTATTCTCTTCTCATTTTCTTTTGGCCTCTGCTAGGACCTGATACTAGATTTGCATGTCTGCTTTAACAGAAATCCTAAAACAGCATTCTCTCCAAAAGGAGCATTTTAGAAACTGAGTCGAAGTTCACACACTAGTATCAAGGAGATACAAATGAAAACAATGCAATAACATTTTTTTACTTGCAGATTAGGAAAAGAGTGGATAAAAAATAATATCTACTGCCAGTGAGCACTTAGTCAAATGGACACGCTCGTGCATTTCTGGTACAACCCTTTTGGAACAGTAATTTGGCAATATGTATTGTCAAGGGCCCGAAAATATTCGTGGTTTGATCCAATAGTTCGACTTCTGGGACTTTCTCCTATGAAAACCGTCCTGAATACAGAAGAAAAAGAGCCTTATGAACAGAGGTGTTTTCTGATAACAAAAAATTGGAAACAACAAAATATTTAATAATAGAGGAGTGGATGGTTATATAAACTGTGATATGTCCCTTTGATACAATGTTACAAAGCCATTAAAGTTTATAGTTTCCACAGGATATAAAGCTGTACATATAATGTGATACAACTGCATGAAAATGAATAAAACTAAACTTATATGGAGAAAAATCCTGGAAAGTCTTATACTAAAAAATCAACAGCGGCTGTTTTTCAATGTGAAATGATCACACTGAAATTATTTTTGCATTGCATTGGTCTTCTTTTTTGCATTTTCTAAATTTTTTTAAAAGGATTTTTATATTGAGGACAGTTTATAGTGTGCCCTGTGATGTCTAGGAATGGACCCGTAGAATCCACGTCTTCAGCACTCCTATGTATTACCAGTTATATCATGGGCATTCAGAAATTGTGAGGAAAAAACAAACCCAAACAGCTTCAGAGCAAAATTGATTTTAATTCTAAATTTACTTAAAATTAATTTTAATTCACTTTAATTCAAAGCATATAAACGTAAATATACATTATGAACACTTGGGTCAAGGGTATGTTAATGAACTTTGCAAATAAAAGGTGATACTACTCTTACAAAGGAAAAAGGTCAACATTTCATATTCTAAAGAGCCAGGTACCTTTTGCAAATGGACATGAAAAAGTGCCTTGTAGGTAACAGGCTCTTAATAAAGTCTTGAATGACTGCCTCCTGGAGGTGAGGAGGGAAGAATGAGAGATTGATTGCAAATGGATAAGACTGAATGGCTTGATGTGTACTGGAAGAACCTGGATATCCGGTATTATCTTGTTAAATCAAATCTGTTCTAGTGGATATTTACATATTGCTCACATGTATGAAAGTTCAATCTGTCAGACCTCCGTATACTGTAAAAATGCATCCAGTACAAGTAATTTGCATCAACCCATGACTCTAGACATTCATTTCAGTCCAGTTTTCTTCTATCAAAATTACTAGTAGCTTTCCCAATATCCATTGTTTAATTTAACATATGGTTTACCTTCCACAAAGAAGACATGTTCACGGCATGTTTGATGCAAACTTCACTGTGGGCTACATATTAATGCAGCCTGGCCCCTTCTCTTGCTGTAATGAGATTCTTGGTCCCTGAGTCACTTGCATCATCATTTGTTAATTCGTTCCCACTTTAAATAAGGACCATGCAGACCTCAGAAAACTAAATGGTTCTAAGTTTCGTCTGTGATGTTGGTGGGTGAGGGTGACAGGGATCAGGTAAATAACAGATCCAGTTTCATTGAGGATGTTCAGAATGTTTGAAGACAATCTAGATTTGAAGAAAATAGAGTTTTTATACATGTTCACATTTGATAATCCTGTTTTTTTGTGACTTACAGTTCTGCATAGCATGTATATCTATTTCTGTGGAATTAATTTTCTTCTCTGTTTTCTTGTATATTGCATGTTAAGCATAGTGAGACACTATTATGTAGTTGAATTCAATAACAACTGTCATTTCTGTTCCTTGCCTATCTTTTGTCCTTTTTTTCTCCCTCTCTAGTATTTTCCCCCCTCTTATTTAAAAATACTTCCTTCATCTTTTCTTGTATCACCTTGTTTTCTGTCTCAGTGGGAAGCAAACTATGTTTCAGAATTGGTCAATTCCCTTGTTTTTTACCCCAAATCTCTGCTAAATGAAAAATTTAATACAGCATTGAATTGACATTTCTATAGAGCCAAAGAATAGAGAGTCTTTGAGAGTGGATTTTATATGCATTTTCTTTTAAGATGTCCTAGGTTGGTTGATACTGACAAGAGATTTTCCATATGATAACCTGAAGATGTGATCCCTGGGATGAGTATACTTAAATGGGGATCCGGATAACTTGAAAGAAAAGTATGTACTTCAAAGCTCCTTTTACCTCAACTGCAGTTAACTTTACAGTCTTACTGGCCTGGCAAGTGTTAATAGCTTGATCATTTGCCTGCAGATAACTCCACTGGAACTGTAGATTATTTCAGTGGGGGAATAGCCAGTGGGTCTTTGATCTCCATATAGATAGAGAATAACTCAGAAAGAATTCTATTGGAGTGATTTCTGTCAGAGACAGCACAATTCTATGAATGTTTTCCCCCAGTATGTCCAAAATATGTTGGCAGATCTACGTAGAAGATGCACTCTTTCCATTGCTCCAACTTTCCTATGAAATGGGCTTCTTGATTACATGATTTTTCAACCCGTTTTTTTTTTAAATAAAATGGTTTTAAGCAAAAGTAAGTATCTGCTGATAGTTAAACATGTGAAATATTGGTGCTTGATGAGGACAGGGGAAAAATTTCTTTTGAAAGGAGCAGATGGTGCCCCATGGGGTGAAGATGATGTGGTAAATTTGCTTTCTTTACCCTGTGCGTAAGGTCATGTACAAATGGCCAGAAAGCAAATGAAAGGTACCCTGGAGGCCATTTGCACTTGGATGTCAACCTTCTTTCAGAAAAGGCTATTTTTCTTTATTTTTGTTTTTATACAGATCTAGGCCACAGTGTTGGTTGTTAGTTTCTCTTTTTTATTGCTGCTTATTTAGTGCTGCTTCATCAAGGGCTTAGGTTTCTCTTTGAAGTATCTTGGTCTTCCTACCTCTAGAAAGCAGGCTCTTAAAGCCTCTAGTGCTCAAGCAGCCTCTTAAAGCCTCTGGCAACGTTTGAGTCTGTGGGGATAGATATGCTAGATTGATTATTGGTGGGGCACATTCCCTCTTTAGTGGCTTTGTTAATCTTAGGGACGTTTTCCCTGTCTCTCTCTGGGTAGCCAAAGACTATCCATTTTCATGGCTCTTTACCATGTCTGACCTCTCAGAGCACTTACTGCTAATCTGACAATAGCCTCAGTGCTTAATTTTATCATTCTCTAGTTCTTTCTTGTATTTTCCTTTTTGCTTCCCAATTAGTTTGCAATGCTCTGAAAGGAGAGACCATGTTTTACAGAATAATTCCTTTATTAACAAGATGTATGTGGTCCAGTGACTTTGATGTCAAACAGTTTTTGACCAAAGGAAGAAATGCTGCAAGAAACACAGGGATCCAGGAAGTCAAAGAAAAGATGATATCAGATATATCAGAAAAAATAAACTGGACATTGATGGGAGTGTTAAAGTTTACTTTAAGGTTATAGTACATTGAGTTTTTGAAGCATTTCAGCTGTACTTCTATTCTGTCCTCTGGATTGCTTTGGGAATTCGTACCTCAGTAATGGCATGGCTGTTGCCAAAGGCTCAGGGGCTATGTGGATGGAGATCTTGCGGTCTCTTTGCCACCCTGACCCAGGCTAGGAAAACCAGTCGCTGCTGGTCTGGTGCCCAGCGCCATTCAGATCACCAGCCAGAGAGCAGGCAGCACCGTGGGCCCGGTCATTGGTGCCTTCCCTGCTTTTCCAGCTGCAGCCTTCTGTGTGTCTGCCTGTCTCCTCAGCCACTTCTGCTCAGTGCATCAGGGTCAGAGTCAGTCAGGATCCAGAGCCAATTTAAGACAGTGAGGGAGAGGAAACTGAGTGCTAGAAGGGCAAGTAAAAAAGGAGAGGGGTGGGAATGGTGCGAATTAGCCCTGTACTGGCACCCCACAGTGTTGCCCTTTCCTTCTTGGCCAGTGAGTTGCTGCAAAGGAGATACAAGTTCAGAAGTACCTGAGACGTGCACAAAAACCTATTTATATGGGAGTTCACTGCAGCATTGTTTGTAATAGTGAACAGTTGGGGACGGTTGTATAGAGTACCCTATGATGAAGCCATTAAAGTGGTGTTTTCAGAGATTTTTAATGACAGTGAAAAACACTCACAGAACAATACATGTGAAAAAGTAAAATATCAAATAATATATTTGATCCCAGTTGACTATCTATAATACACTAGAGAAAATACTATAAGGAAATGTACTAAAATATTAATAGAGATTATTTTTGGTGGAATCGTGGATCATTTCTTTTTTGTATTGTCTATTCTAAAATTTCTATAATGCAGATTTATAATTTTTATAATCAGAAAAATAAAAAGAAAATGTTCCTTATCACCACCTTTAACCTCCAAATCCACCTGCCAGTATGGAATTATTTTTTCTGGGAACAAAAGATATATTTGCATTATGGAAAGTTTTTTAAATATAGGAAAAATAACAGCAGTGAAGTGTCTTAAAATGCCCTTTTCAGAAGGGCTTACCATGAAGTATCACTGTAGTTTCTGTTACCTAACAAAATAGTGAGGGCTCAAATAAAAGGTATTTTAAAATAGGTCCTTATATTTAGATGGCATCTTCATGCATGGTTTTTAGAAATGGAAAGGACCTTATATATCTTCTGGCCCAACCCTGGGTAAAGTTCAACAGTAGGTTTTGACAGTATTCTTTGCTAGGCACAGTTCTAACATACCTGAAACTCAGAGAGAGTCTAAGTGACTTCTTTCTGGTTATACAGCTAGCTCTGGAATCCTGGAGATACCCAGTCCTTTGCTCTATCATTCATATTTCCAATGAGGAAAGACATTTTGACATTCCTAGGGGTAGTGGCTTTCTTAAAAACATATACCTCATGGGGCTTCCCTGGTGGCGCCGTGGTTGAGAGTCCGCCTGCCGATGTAGGGGACACGGGTTCACGCCCCGGTCTGGGAAGATCCCACGTGCCGCGGAGCCGCTGGGCCCGTGAGCCATGGCCGCTGAGCCTGCGCGTCCAGAGCCTGTACTCCGCAGCGGGAGAGGCCACAACAGTGAGGCCCGCGTACCGCAAAAAAAAAAAACAAACAAAAAACATATACCTCAAGTTTCTTTTCTAAAAAAGGAAATACCTTTTGTTTTCCTTTCAGATATATAACCTTAACTCAAAACTATCTAGAGACAAACTAAAAATATGTGTGTGTGTGTGTGTGTGTATAGATACATACACAAATGAACAAATCATTTGCTTTGGTGAAATAAAAAAATTGGTGCTTGTCTTTAAGAGTGTTTCAAAATTTAAAAACACTACTATTAAGTAAAGATTTGGTGTAAAAATTCACTCAGGTTAGTGTCTTCTAAGCCTTTTTGTTATACCCTCTTTAAAAACTTAGAATTATTTGACTTATAGTTAATTTTTGATTAAAAGGTAGCATTTCACATGCCTTTAAATACATCTATCATAGAAATGGCTCTTTCGGTAGATTTATATTGTGGTATGTTGGATTAACCAGAAATGCAATCATTCTTTTATTGAATGTGTTTCGGAAACAGAAGGAGTTGGTTTGATTCAAATAGAAATTCCTGGAAAACCTATGTGACTGTCTTCATGAACAATTCAACAATATATTATTCCAAGGAAAGAGAGAGATGGACAAGACAAAACATAATTTACCTTAAGAAATGAATCCTACTTTGTGAAAAACTTCCCAGATTCTTTCTGGATGGTGCTTGGTGGGCCTTTTTGTATTAGTAGTTTGTTCTTCAACAGCTCTGGCCCAGTTGGAGCTTGTTTGGAAGCCTGCTTTGCTCAGTGGTGGTGGCTCTGGACAGTCACTGAGCAGGGGGATCTCCATGAAAGAAGGTTCCAGCAAATGGGGAACCCTTAGAGGACCTTTAAAATGGTCCTAGGTAGGATCTTATATCCTGGCATCAGTTTCCCTCCTCCTCCTTGTCATTTTGTTGGAAGAGCATTCAAGAAGGACATTGGCTTTCAGTGTAGGTTGGTAAAATGTTTAAAGAAGATGAAGCCTTGTACCTCTGTTTTGTTTCATCTCCAGACCTTCCTCACGGAGTGAGGTATATACATCTGGTATTTTCTCAGGCGCCACAGCTAGTCTGTCTGGATGGCCTCTGACTGTTAAGAAGAAGCGTGTAGCGTTGATGCTTTGTTCTTGCTACCACCGCTTGATTGCATTACTTTACCGGGAACACATCCATTTTTTTCTCACAGACTTTTTGCACAGGGCCCTGTATGTACCAGGCAATCAAAAAATATTTGATTGATGGTTATCTTTTAAATGCAGATTCAACATTTAACATTCAAATATTGAAGTTGCCCTGTGCCAAAAAGCAAAGAAGTCTCTGCTAGGAGAATGCTGCTTGGATACTTGGAACTAGCTCCCCATAGGTCAGTTGGCATGTGTGTGTTCTGCTTCTGTGCTTTAGCTTACGATGAATTTAATAACCACTAGACTATTAATCAAATCACTTGTTTAACAGCCACCCAGAGAATTAGGATCTTCTAGTGGCTGGTGGGCAACCTAGAATCCTGAAATTCAGTTAAACTCTTTATTGAACATTCCTTGAACTAGGCTTCTGGGTTGGGTGGTGGAGGGTGGGAGGTAGATTTCATTGGGTTGGCCAGAAAAATAACATCTTACAGAAAAACCTGAACGAACTTTTTGGCCAACCAATACATATGCTAATGGTTCAGACTTAGTTCCTGTTCTCTGGGACCTTATAATGTACTGGGATTCATTGAAGAAGACTAATGATGTCCAGTTTGAGGAAGACACAGTTTGACAACTAGAAGAAATGTGTATTGGAGTTGGTTGGTAGTGCCTGGGAACGCCAGGCTCCTTGAGGTACTGGAACAAGGAGGAGAAAAAGGAGATGTGTGAGTGGAGGGAATAGCAAGAAACAATGGAAGAAAGAATAGGGGATGTGGCTGTGAGAAGGTGGATGTGGTCCCAGGGAAGTAGGGCTCTGTTCAGTAACATGTGCTGAGGTTGGTTGGGTATATCGTGAGGTCAATGCATACCCAGCTCCATGTCCCACACTGTGTGAGACTGATGTTCATTATAATGAACCAGAGCCATTAAACAGTTTATGTTTCATATATAGAACTCCATTTACAGAGACAAACAAATGTAAGAAATATCCATACAGCAATGTGTAAGTATTTAAAAAGTTACTTTCCATCCAGAAGACCTCAATCTGCAAATACTTAACAAGGTCAGACATCATGGGGGATACAAGAAAAAAACATGTGTGTGCCTTTGAGCAGTTTGTTTAGCTGAGAAGACCAGACATATACAAATGAAAAGTTGACTCTTGTTACAAGGCAGTATAGGCCAATTGCTTATAGATAGCCACTGCCAGTGGACTCCAGGGGATGGCCAGCTCCCTGGGGCCTTGGACAGTCAGGAAAAGTTTCCAGGTTCTTGACTGGACTTGGTGGTTGGGCAAGATTTAGGTTGGCCCAACATAATGCAAAATCTGCAGAAACGTTGTCTTTTGCCCTCTGAGAAGCTGCAGTGTCTGACCTGCTCTCATCAACTCCTCCCCAAAAAAGGCTTGTGTGCTTAGCAGTAATAGATTGAACCATCAACTCCTTAAAGCACACCTGGTTGATAATTAGCTCAGTCACATTGTGTTTCGGTCATTACCCTTGGATTTCCCAAGGATGAACTTAATTCATCTCCCACATTAAGGTGAGTGCCTGCATGACTAAAACTTGACTGAATACAATTTCTGTCTCTATTATGTCAATTTAATGCTGTGGTAGTTTTATTGCAAAATAGGTATTGGGTTACGATTTGCCACCCAAATATCTGCACGGAAATTGTTAATGTATGCTGTGAAAAGATCTCCAATGGCAAAAGGCTCTCTTTTTTTCCTAAACAGTGCTTCATCTGCAGGAAGACAAAGAGGAAATGAGCTGAAACTCTGATTTGAGGCATTTACAGTTGATATGATCAACTGTTGTTTATTCAGAGACTACTTATTCTGGTTTTATAGCTTATAAACGTATTGATGACGGATACAGCCCCTTGCGTCCCAGGTTTTACAGAGCTTATTTTGTGTTTTAACCACACTTTCTTTGCCTCCGCCCTGCTGCTGGATGTGAAGGGATAAACTGGTGGTGCATATGCTGTGTTACCAGAGTGGGAAGGGAAAGGGTACCTTTATTATGTTGGATTACTAGCCAGGTGCCTGGAATGATCAAATCTACTCACTGGTTGCTTTTAAAAGGGAAAAATACAGATCTAATCATTTCTAGGAATAGTGCCAGGTGTCCGTACTAAGGCAACCTAACTCCAGAAGGCTATAAAAATAGCCCCCAAGTAGTAGGTTCTGATTTCCCACTGAGCTGACCAATAAATCCAACAACCAGTTAATTAAAAATGCTGGGAGGGAACGTTCATTCTCCATCACCCACCTGTCCTTGTGAATACTCATTGGTTACAAATGGGAGGCTACAGCTTAGCGTTTCAATGTCCAGATTAGGAAACTTGCTCCTTCCTTTTTACAGTAACCTGGAGATATAGATGGCCTGTGTGGCTGCCTGGTACTCCTACTTGGGTGTCAAGGTTTATTTGAAGCTAAAGGGATGTGAACCTTCTAAAGATGAACCCAGTTCTTTTACTTGTCTCAGGGCTTCCTGGAACCATCCAGAAGAGCATGTTTAGATAGACTACCTCATCTCTCCCTTGCTCAGGCTATGGGTTTTCTTATAGTCTGCCAAAACCTAATGGAAAACCTTCCTGTCCTGACTGCTGCTATAGGCAGGATGTCATCGTAGCCTAATATGTAAAGAAGATTGCTAGACGTTGGATCTTTTAGAATTTCCACCTGATAAAACTTAAAAAAAAAAGAATCAGTTTGTGAAGCAAAAACTTGGATGAAGTAGACCACCAATACCATCCGAATCATCAACGTCATTAAAAGGTACACAGAGAAAGTAGCAGAGAGAGTACTGGATTTGGAGTTGAAAGTTCTGGGTTTGAATCCTGACTGTACTATGTGGTCTCTCGGAGCTGAGCTTATCTGGAAAATGGGCATAATAGCACCTACTTCATGGAGTTATTATGAAGAATAAACGAGATCCTGTGTGTGAAAATGCATGGCACTTAGTGGATGTCCAGTAAGTATTATTTGAGCCTGGATTTGTTTACAGACTTAACATCCTCTGTTGCCTTAGGTGGATACAGAAAGCACACGTCTACAGGGAGCTGAAAAGAGGAAAAGATAAAAAAAAATAGAGGAAAAGAGCGGTGGTGGTTAGGTGGAGGAGACCCAAACTCACTGAATACAACTTTGATCATCAGGAACCTTTTTTCCCAACACACCACTATTAGTTGAATTATGTCTCTTGATGTTTTTTGCAGACTTCCTTTTTTTTTTTCACTTAGAGGCATTTTGATAGAAAACAGAGAAAAGTAATGAAACTTGAGTTCTAGTTAGGGCTCTGCCACTTACAAGTCACTTTCCCTAAGGCTCACTTTCTTCTATCTAAAAAGCATATTGGACTAGAGAAGCACCGTGATCCTCTGTTCACGCCCTAAATGCATGGGGACTATTGGCTTTTGCATCTTTAATAATTGGAACTAGAAGTTTTTATGTAGAGTGAAAAGTTATGGGAGAGACTGCTGAGTCCAAGGGTACAGAAATTCAATAAGGAAGAAACTTCTCTTGCAAGTGAGCAGTAATCAGGGGGTCTGATTGGGATGGACATACAGATTGCTTTTCTTCATGCTTTTGAGCTGTGTTGTGAGCGTGTGTTCGGTTTCAAGACCTTGCTAAAGCTGAAGCTTTGTGCAGTAGCGGGATATGAATGATGAATTCTGCTTATACTTGATCACGAAGACCACCAACTGGGGCCTAATGCATCCCATTTTCTCCTTCAAAATAGGTTTGTAAATTGTTGTCAGGGCCCAGCTACCAACCTTCTAAACAACACCTGTCTGCTGCTGCCTGAGACTTCTTTAATAAGGAATGGCAGAGGAACTCAGAATCACATTATATGAGAAAAAGTTGAGAGAACTATAATTTTGTAGCTTGGGAAATTTGAGTTTCATGTGGGGCCATGCTGGCTGATATAAAAAGCATGAAGTTTTCTCAAGTCAAAGTAGCATTAAACTAATTGTGAGTGTGTGTGTGTGTGTGTGTGTGTGTGTGTGTGTGTGTGTGTGGTTTTGGTGTGGAAGGAGGCAAACTAGGGTCAGTGGAGGAGAGCCATAGGGAGATACAGCTTTCTCAAGCCGGGCAATAACTTTCCAGCCATCTAAGTTGCCCAAAGAGGGAACAGGTACCTCAAGGAGGTGGCAGAATTCCCACCAGCAGTTCCAATTTATAATCGTAGCTGAAGTAAACAATTAGTGTCTTCGAATGGAAGTTGGACCCTGTTTTCTGGAGTAGATCTGTGGGGATCCAGTGGTCTGGTGATGTCTCCACTACACTGTGAACACTTCCAGGGCCCTGACTATGTCTCACTGGTGTCCTCAGCGCCTAGCATAGGGCCTTGTCATAGAAGGAGCTCAGAGAATGTTTGTTGATGGATGGATTGATTGAAATTGCACTCGTAAGTAACCAGTAGATGCTTCTGGTCCCTAGATCAAGTGTGTTATATCGATTTCCACGTAACTACAGTGTTCCCGCTTTTCTTCAGGTGTTCGTATACATTTCACTCACAGAAATCCACCCATTAACACCTCGTCATTGTTAGAGAACTAAAGCAGTTCCGTCAGCACAAGGCTCTTCTATACCAATATGGAAGAGAGGAGAATGTCATTTTAATATTGGGTAAGCATTATTAGAGTCACATGCATGTAGGGTAGCACAAAAATGACTACAGAGTCCAGAAAGAATTTCACGCATTTTGATGGAGAAAACGTTTATACAGAAAAGTAGAAGAGAGAACAATTTAAATCTTCTCTTGTTTCCTTGAGAGATAAGAGAATGTACCTTGTGTTTATCTTGTGTATACCCAGAGACCTCTGAGCTCATTCTGAAGGGAAGTATTTGTAGTTCCAAGGGTTAGAGGCCCATGAACAAGCATTATAAGACCAAAGGGTCGAGACTTTTTATCAGACCTATTATGTTTCCAAGGAGATACCCTAAAGAAAGGAAGATGAGTAGGCAGGGACTTGCCTTCTCAACAAAAATTTCATCGTTTTAGTCTTACATCACCTGGCGTGATTGGATAGCAGGTGTTCTTCGTATTGTCAAGCTTCCTGAGGGTTAACTCAACATCTTCCCTACAAGATGCCATTGCATTGGAGCTATAAGCCTGCCTCTCATTACTTTATTGGTTGAGTCTATAATTACTAGGTTTTTGTTTGTTTTTTGGAACTTTTGGCCACACCGCGGCATGCAGCATCTTAGGTCCCCGACCAGGGATTGAACCCGCAACCCCTGCAGTGGAAGCACCAAGTCTTAACCACTGGACCATATAATTACTATTTTAAATTTTTTTAAAATTAATTTATTTTATTTCTTTATCTTTGGCTGCATTGGGTCTTTGTTGCAGCGTGCGGGCTTTCTCTAGTTGAGGTGAGCGGGGGCTACTCTTCGTTGTGGTGCTCGGGCTTCTCATTGCGGTGGCTTCTCTTGTTGTGGAGCATGGGCTCTAGGCGCGCGGGCTTCAGTAGTTGAGGCGCGTGGGCTCAGTAGTTGTGGCTCGCGGGCTCTAGAGCGCAGACTCAGTAGTTGTGGCGCACGGGCTTCGTTCCTCTGCGGCATGTGGGATCTTCCCGGCCCAGGGCTCGAACCCATGTCCCCTGTATTGGCAGGCGGATTATTAACCACCGCGCCACCAGGGAAGCCCCTAGTTTTTTAAATAAAGCACTTTGAATGTTGCCTCATAAAAATAAGTGGAGATGATATTAAAGGACTAAACAGGCTAAACCTAATGGGAAAATGCAATCTTCTTCCCCAAATACCTCACAGGTATCACAATGGCTTTAGAAATTATTGAGAAATGACAGAAACCCCCAAAATATAATTTGATTAGAAACCTAAGAAGATACTGATGGCTCTCTGAAAGACTGGGCCCTGAGAAATATTTGGGCTGGTATCTAGTAAAGTAATTAAAGATGCATATGAATCTTTGGTCGTGTTTGGCTGGTGACTTTTATGACTGCTTTTACCTAACCTAACCTGCACCCTGCTGGCAACAAGTTTCCTGACTAGCCACTTGTGTGGACGCTTTTATTCCTCTCTGTGGTATGTAAAGTTCTTCACAGGGACTTCCTAGGCATTTCTCCCCAAGTATTCAGATAGGCAGCTTTTGCGGGTAGTTTATCTCCCTCTTTCCAGCTCGTCCTTCCCTCTCTTTAGGTGTGGCATGGCTTGAGGGTGTCATCATAGGAATACTGCTTTTGAGCCACCCTGGTCACCATTTAGAAAAAAAATCCAAGCATCCTGTTTGGACAGATTGTAAGCTGTGACATTAGACCTTCCTGGTATGTAGAATGGCTTTCATCACTCTCCCACCCCATTCAACAAGGTTAAAGGTCTCAGGAAGGTATTTGACTTGTGGCTCAAACTTGCCCTCACTGCTGAGCAATGATGGGTCTTTTTGCTTGAACCACTTAGGAGGTGCCCATGGGAGAAGCATACCAGAGAGGAGGAGTGAAGAGCAAAAATGACTTCATTGCAGCATTTGAAATGAAGAGGGCACCAACGGGAAAACAGAATGTACACTGAAGGCTTTGCCTGTAGTCTTTTTTAAAAAGTTCTGCTCAGGAAGTGAAATGGTGTTTAGTGGTGTTTTGTTCAGAGACAGTAGAAGGAAGCTGAAAAAGCAATGTAATTTATCTGAGATGAGAAGACCCTTAGAGGCAGGGACTAATGTCCCTTCTGCCATTTCTGTCTTGGCCCAGGATCTGGCATTTCGAGAGGTAACACTGCAGGTAACCTTACTGACTATTGAAAACTGTTGTATATTTTCATGTTAAAAAATATGTGTGTGTGTGTGTGTGTGTGTGTGTGTGTGTGTATTACCCAAAAAAGCATTCTGGGGACTTCCCTTGTGGTCCAGTGGTTAAGACTTCGCCTTCCAATGCAGAGGGTGGTGAGGGTTCCATCCCTGGTCAGGGAGCTAAGATCCGATATGAACAGAAGCAACATTGTAACAAATTCAATAAAAACTTTAAAATTGGTCCACAAGAAAAAAATCTTCAAAAGAAAAAAGCATTCTGTCCTTTCTGGATCTTGTAATATATAAATAATAAACCTACAGGTGTTCATGATATTAACATTTTTATGCCAACGTTAAGAAGTCTCAGTCTAGGTGATTCCTAGCTAAACTATTTATTAAGGTGATCTCGCTAGTGGTTGCATACCATTCAGAATATTCTCAAAAGAAAATTAATTTTAGTTCATTTTAAGAAATTTTTGGGGGGGGCTGTGTTGGGTCTTCGTTGCTGTGCGTGGGCTTTCTCCAGTTGCGGTGAGCGGGGGCTACTCTTTGTTGCGGTGCATGGGCTTCTCATCGCAGTGGCTTCTCTTGTTGTGGAGCACGGGCTCTAGGCGTGTGGGCTTCAGTAGTTGTGGCACGTGGTCTCAGTAGTTGTGGTGCACGGGCTTAGTTGCCCCACAGCATGTGGGATCCTCCCAGACCAGGATTGAACCGGTGTCCCTTACATTGGCAGGCGGATTCTTAACCACTGGACCACCAGGGAAGTCCAAGAAATAATTTTTTTACATTAAGAGCTTAAAATTTTTGCATAACCTTTAAGCAAGCAATAACATGCCTCAGAATTTTTAAAATAATAGCTTTATTGAGATAAAATTCATCCTCTTAAAGTGTACAATTCAGTGGTTTTTAGTATATTCGCATGGTTCTGCAGCTATCACTACTGTCTAAGTTCAGAATCTTTTCATTACCCCCCGAAGAAAGCTTACACCCATTAGCAGTCCTTCCCCCTTCCCTATCTCTGTCAGTCCCTGGCAACCATTATTCTACTTTCTGTCTTTATGGGTTTGCCTGTTCTGAACATTTTGTATAAGTGGAATCATACAATATTTGTCCTTTCCTATCTGACTTCTTTCACTTAGCATAATGTTTCCAAGGTTCATCCATGTTTTAGCATGTATCAGAACTTCAGTCCTTTTTATGGCTGAATAATATTCCACTGTATGGATATACAGATTTTATTTATCCATTTTTCAGGGTTGTTTCCCTCTTCTGCATGCCCAGGAATTTGTCCTGGGGAAATAACCAAGTAGGTGCATAAAGAATTAGTTATAAGGATATTCATTGTGACATTATACAAGTGAAAAACTGGAAATAACCTGAATCTCCAACATTAAGGGATTGGTTCAATTATGGGATATTTATATGATGGAATACTGTACAGCTCTTAAAATGCTGCTGTAAAAGAATTTAAAATGACATAGGGGGCTTCCCTGGTGCGCAGTGGTTGAGAATCCGCCTGCCAACGCAGGGGACCCGGGTTCGGGCCCTGGTCCGGGCAGATCCCACATGCCGCGGAGCAACTAAGCCCGTGCGCCACAGCTGCTGAGGCTGTGCTCTGGAGCCCATGAGCCACAACTACTGAGGCCCAGTGGCTGAAGCCCGTGCTCCGCAACAAGACCGCAATGAGAAGCCCGCTCGCCACAATTATGGAGGGCCTGCGCTCAGCAATGAGGACCCAATGCAGCCAAAAATAAATAAATAAATAAATAAAATTTTAAAAAATAATAAAAAGTAAAATGACATAGGAAAATGCTGACAACTTATTATTAAGTGACAAAATAGTACATAAAGTGTGATCCCATTTTTATTTTAAAATGTATTTAATATGCATAGAAATAAGGCTGGAATCACAGATAACAGAAAACAGTGGTTTTCTCTGGATGATGGGATTATGGAGGCTTTATTTTCTTCTTTTTTTCATCTATGTTTTCTAATTTTAAAAAATTATATCATAATTATTTATTGAGTACTAGTATGTGCCAGACATTTTATGATGTATGTACATGTATTTTGTAATAAGGAAATTAAAAATCAATGTCATTTTTAAAAACAATCCAAAAGGGAGTTTGGGGCGGTCATGCATTGTGTTCACACACATAGGCATACACCAGCTTCTGGAGGTGTGACAGGATCTTACAAGCAACACTAGGGTATTATGTTTGAACTCCAGATAGATTAAGATATACTGATAATGGCATATTTATCAGATAAGAAAGACATTGAGTTACTTTTTTGAATCGGTTCTGTGCATTTCTGTTTTCTCAACGGAATGTCTAGCTATTCTTTCCCTACAGGAAGTGATTGGAAGTGGAATGCAAAGTTTATTTCCACCTACATGGTCTGACATTTTGACATTTCCTGAACTGCAGGATGTTTGAGCACAAACAATTTGACTTTTACTGAAAAAATTAATTATACTGCCACTTTCACATAGTGATGGGCCTTTGTAAGAGTACGAAGCTATTCAGGTGGGGAAAAATGAGATGGTGAGCAGGCTGACAGTAACATAAAGGTCTTGCATCTGGGGAAAAGCACCTCATTAAGCGCTGATTATCAGGCCCGTGTAAACTCTTTCAGAAAGTGTTACTACATTACTACATTCCGAGCCACTGTTGAGCGGAGGAAACTTAAATCTTTGTTCTATTTACATCATAAATGAGATTTGTGTATTCTAATAATAGTCTGGTCTTGCCTTTGGCTGCATCCTACACACAAACTTGTTCAGTTGCTCTGACATGGTTTGTCACATCAAGCCAGTCGTTCGTGTGTTGACATACAACCCTTCTGACTGCCTGTTTGGAGATGAAGACAATTTGGTCCAACAGGAAATATGTATACTTGAGTTACTTTTGTGCGCACAATGTAGTGTAGAGTGGAGGTTGAAATTTCTAAGTGCAGTCAGACCAACCTGAGTTCTAATTGCTGACTAGATTGAGGCTCTGTGAGCCTCAATTTTCTCATCCATAGAATGGGAATGATAATATTTGTCTCACAGGGTTGATGCACAGATTAAATGAAGTAATCCTTTCAATGCACTCAGCATATTGCCTGGCACATTGTAAGAGCTCAATAAACTTTTATACTTTTAATGAGTATGCAAAGGAATTTAAAGAGGAAAATTGAGAAAATTTCTGTTACTTTTCTTTTTTCCCTCTTCAGTACATTCTCAACTTTCCCGTTCCTTATTTTTTTGCCTAAAGTGGATTGTTAAAATTTCTAAAACGTAAAATTTTAAATGTAGGCTTTCAGGTTATTTTATAGCACAATGATGAAATCCTGACATTGGCATGTAACAAAACAAAATGCACAAAGACATATAGCACTCATACCCAACAAAGCTTGTGCTCAGTAATCATGAAATCATATCTACTTATAGTCATCTAATTTTTGCTTTTCTCTTCTCAGCCTTTCATAATGATAAGCATATATCTAGATCTTAACAGATTTGGCCTCTTAAGATATAAGGCTTTTGTGGGGTTTTCTATAATTCTCCCCAGAACACAAGTCTATTAGTGCATTCCTTTCCCCCTCTAACTTGCTGCTTTTAATGTGTTTGGGGCTCAAAAACTAGGTTACAAAACTTATCACGGCTCTGGGTTAATGAAAAGTATTCAGCTCTGAATGAGGACTCGGGTTGGAGGGAGAGGAATCTACATTTTTGCTGCTGAGATACCTTTTCTTTGATTATATTCTGATTTTTCTCTATCTCTAGCCACTGAGGATAACCTATAAGGGAAATCCAAATAATATTTCTCAGTAAAATGTGTGACCCTGTTAACATAGGAGAGGAATGTTCTTTGACTCACTAAGAGGAACCATTCAGGAAACTACATGTAATGACTCCATGACAAATAACCCAATGCTGCAGTGAATAGTTACATTGGGTCGGGTATTGCCAGGATCGCCACAAATAAGCTTTCCAAAAGTGATAGGTGATGTGGAGTCAAATATCTGGGGGAGGGGGAATCTTTGAAATTAAGTCAAATGACAAGTTTACAAGAATAAAATATTTAGTGCTGTGATATTGTCGTCTTGATAGACAAAGGGGAAATATTTCTATCTAAAATAATCTGGTTAATATTTGACAATAGACAGTAGTCAGAATGGCAGGCTACTGTTTTTTGTTTTGTTTTGTTTTGTTCTTGGGTTTTTTTGCGGTACACGGGCCTCTCACTGTCGTGGCCTCTCCTGTTGCGGAGCACAGGTTCCGGACGCGCAGGCTCAGCGGCCATGGCTCACGGGCCCAGCCGCTCCGCGGCATGTGGGATCCTCCCGGACCGGGGCACAAACCTGTGTCCCCTGCATCGGCAGGCGGACTCTCAACCACTGCGCCACCAGGGAAGCCCCAGGCTACTGTTTTGAGAGTAAACTAAAAAGACCAGAAAGCACCCAATTTAGGTGTGAATAAAATTTTGACTTTGTGATTTGTGCCTTTCCTAATTTGACATGATCAATGAACAGTTCATCTCAGATATCTTTCAGTGAATTTTCTTGGGTTATGGTTTACGTGGAACATTGATTGGGCTTTCAAGAGAATGCCAGATGCAAGCTTTGACAGTTGTATATTTACATACAAATGGCTTATAATTTTCATTCAGGAAGATTCCTGTCTATTAATGTGCCCGGGATTCTCTCTATAGATACACAATTACAACGTTGTAGCTGGGACCTTGCAGTCAGCATCTGTTGGCTGTGTAATTTGGGGCAAGTTGCTTAATCTCAGTGTCCCAGTTTCCTGATGTGTATAACGGAACGGGTAACAACCAATTCAAAGGGTTGCTATAAAGATTAAATAAGAGAATATGTGCCAAGCACCTAGTACTGTGCTTGCACATCGTAGAAATCCATAAGTTAATATTACCACCTAAAGCTAGGCTTGGCTTTGATGATTGGCCAAGGAGACATCCAGCAAGTGAGCTAGCTGTGTCTCTTTCTTGTGATTTGTTAAATCTCTTGAAGGCCCAGGGGCTCCTTGCAGTCTAGAGGAATGAGACTCTGTGGGAAGTGAAGACAGCCTGCTTGCAGAAAACTGATAGGCAATCATAATGGAGTATTCTTGACTTGCCAAAATGAAAACTTCTTAAGGCAATCGCTAAATGTAGCCAGAGGCTGTTTATTTCTTTTGCTAACGAAACCTTGCTATTTGGTGCCTCACATCTCTCTCTTCCTCAGGATATAGTCTTTTATTTTATTATTATTATTTTTTAAAATATTTATTTATGTATTTATTTGGCTGCATCAGGTCTTAGTTGCGGCATATGGGACCTTTTACTTGCGGCATGTGGGATTTAGTTCCCTGACCAGGGATGGAACCCAGGCCCCTTGCATTGGAAGGGCGGAGTCGTAGCCACTGGACCACCAGGGAAGTCCCAGGATATAGTCTTTTAGATGAGGACCTATGGAAACTTTTCATGACTCTGGGATCTCAATGAGCTCTGGACCAGAGTCTTAATAAACTTCATCTATGAATGAGCCATCATTACCATAATAAAGACTCACTAATCACTGTTGAAAGCCACAGGTTAATTATTGCATAAGGGTTGTATAATGTAGTTTCAGGAACTAAATAATTAAAAAATTTAAAAGACCATTTAACATATCTTTGACACAGAGCCAGAAAGTAGAAGACAACCTTACTTTAATCATTTAGCAGGGGCTTAACAACCCATGCAACACATATCTGAAGCAGTTAGTATATTATTGTTGCAGTGTTGAAGAACAACATTTCCTCGGGACAAACGGAATTCAGTAATGAAAGCTAAAATTGAGTACAAATGGGAGGGTGGTTACTGGGGGAAGAATATCGGTAATGAGTACCTTACAAGTGTTCAGAATTTGAATGCCTAGATTCTAGAACATATCCCAATCCACTTTTAACTTCTACCCCAATATAATTGCTTAAAAGATTTCTTCAGCTTAATGGCCCTCTCTTTCATGCTCTTGTCCTTCAACTTAAATTACTCATATTCTAGAAAACCTGACTTTATATTCCCCTATCCCATTCTGTGTTCTTTCAGTACATATACATTCAGTATATCTTGCATGTAAAACTCTATCTAAGGGCAGGATGGCAATAATGACCACATTGTATTAAAACCTCATTTAAACAAATGTGTACCACAAAACCTACAGAGTTTTGATTTGGCCATGCTAAGCTGGGTACTGTAAAAGCGTGTACAAATGAAGGGATAGGGAAGATTGCAGAAAAGAGGCTGTTCTGCTGATTCCAGAGCAGTGGCGTTTGTAAGTAAATACCTCTATAACCTTCTACTGTAATTGTATTGGAAAACAATACAGGTGGAATCTATAAGTATTAAAAGGCCCATAATAAAGGCACAGTCAGAATAAAGGTATTCTTAACCTTTTGCAGGTTTTTAAATTTGTTTAGAAGGTGATCAGGGAAGGGCTTTAGATACACATATTCTCATATATATGTATGTACATATACACATGCACATATTTCTAAATTTAGACTAGCAGACTGTGAAGGCATTTAGAGCAAAGTTCAGAATCTATCTTTCAGTAAATGATGGCTCAGCTTGAGACATTTTGTTGGACCTAGGGATCTGTTTTAGCAGAAGATGGGTATGATCTTAGGCCATCTGGAGAGGGGAAAGTGGGAGCAGCTGTGGAAAAATCTATTTGTGTTCTCTTACCTACTGGGGGTCAGATTGGAAATAAGGCTCTCGGGATTGGATACTCCTTCCTCCACCATGCATCCTGCCTCTGAGCGGGACATCTTCCCATTTGACCGTGTCCTCTGCATTGTTCCCTTCCTGTTGGCACAATTTGCCCAAGGTCACCTGATGAGTTAATGGCAGAGCTAGACAGTAATTCTCTGTAGGCAAAGACTTGGTATGTGACTTTGCTCATGTTTAGGGGCAAAGTTGGCGGGCACAATTTAGGTTCTCAGTAAATGCTTGCTGACTGGTACCCCAAGGTCGACTCCTTGTTAATTAAATTGGCAGCTAAGCCACAAGGAGTTGTTTCAAATATCTGGTGGCCATTTAAATGGAAATCAAGCAAAATTATTTTTCTTTCATTCTAGGGGAAAAAAAGGATGATGCATCTAAACATGTCCAAAGGTATAAAAAGCACGGTTTTTGAAGAGCAGGTCCAGGGTCCAGTGTCTTTCAGGAGCGAAAATAGACAAATCCAAGCAGGATTTAAGGACCATTCTGCTCAGTGGCACCTAGAAACAATTTTAGTCAAGGTCCAGATTTAAATGGTTGTTAGCCAGGTCAAGCTAGAGATTAGGAAAGGTGGCGGATGAAATCAACTCAGGGCCTGGCACCAGTTACAAAAGGAAGCAGGTCATTGGGTTGTGTTTATAGAGGAAAGAGAATGGATTGTAAGATTGTTATCACTGGAATCATGGTGGGGGGAGGGGGAGACCCTCATTTGAAGCCTTGGCCCCCAGACTAAAGGAGCCCAGAGTGCTTTAAGGACTCATAATAATTGGCCATACATTCCACCGGAAGAAGCCCTGCCTCTGGCTACATCCCTCTGCCTTGAAGAAACGGAAAAGGAGGGGAGGGGTTGGGGAGGGCCCTCTGGCATCCTGTGAAGACATTTCTAAAGCATCTCCAGATTTTCCAGCCTAGTTTCAGGCTTTATACTGAAAACTGGCAGATCTGTAGAAGCCCCAGCTAACAACTTGGGGAAGAGTTTCTTTTACTGTTGCATCAGTCAGCAGTGGCATATGTAGTTTATACAATCCGGATTTTTTGGAGCTGGGTGATCTCCTTGTCCTTTGATGCAAATGTTTTGTACTGCTTTATAGTTTGCAGCAAACACTGTCCTTGACCCTAGAGGGAGAAAAAAAGAAGTAAATTCTTCACTTTGAGGATCCAGGTAACAATGAAGAGTAGAAAGTACAGTTTCACTAGCTAGAGGCCTTGGGTATAGTTCACCCCGGTGAATCATACATGATGATCAACATGAATACAAGCAGCTAAGTAGTTTTCATTAGGATCCAATTAGTAGGTGATTTGGTAGCTAAATGTGCTTGCTAATTCATTAACAATTAGGTAAATTAAATTTAATGGAAATGATTTAAATGTGAAAATAAAATGCTGTACATATTAATTTTCACTTTATAGATTAAAATCCACTTGCTGCCTCCCCTGTCCCCTTCCTCCCCCTCTCTTTTAAATCATACACAGTACACAGGCAATTAGAGCACGCAGGGTAGGTTGTTTTTCTCATTTAAAGTATTCTTTGCTCTGGAAATTGGTCCTCCAGTGGAGCATGTCTGTCTGAGTTTCTGGTTGAGTGTCAGCGACAAATGGTGCATGTGCACATAATACTGATGGGGATTCTCGGTGCACGGCGAGAGCAGGAAAAGCCCTCTGCAATACTGTGAGGGATTCTGGAAGGTATTTTAGAATTTGAAGGGGCTTAAGGCTTGATTCCGCTGCTGATATTGAATTGCAGCATGACCAAATGATTAACAAACTTGTCTTTCTTGAAATATCTTAGGGCAGAGAGGTTCTCAAGTGATTGCAAATTGGTTAATGACTTTAAAAAGCATGTTTCTTGCTGCAAACAAGTAACTTGGCTGCATTTTCCTAAACAATTGGTATGTTTAGAAGGTAGCTATATAGATCAAGATATACTGAACTAGAAAGATTGTGTTACTTTTTTGGTAAATCTCAGAAAAAGCTCTACAGTTCAGGGTGATACTTTGAAGACTAGTACCTCAATTTATTTTAAATAACTTTATTTCAGCATTACTATCAGTGATTATAAAAGTTGCAACACATTCCAATTGTAACATTTTGGGTTGCTTTCATTATCTTTCTGACTTTTTTCTGATCTTTGAATAGATCTCATTTACAATTTCCTGGAAAAACAACCAGTCTTTTCCCATGGGGGATCACATTATATAATTTTCCCTCATTATCAAGTAGAAGATCGAGTTAGCAAAGCTAAACAGGTAGGCAAGGCAACCGTCAATGTCGATTGGTCTTTTCATTTTTAAACATCAGTATTCAAATGAGGAAGGTTGTTATTGTTGTAATCTATTCACTGTGTGAGAGTGAAAGCAATAAGGTGCTGTCTGTGGGCCTTTGATCTTTACCAGGGAACGGTGAGAGAGAATATGTGGCCAAATGTGGTTGGTGACTTGCCAGGGTAGGTTCACATTTCTGAGAAACTGGCTGTGGTTGTACAGTTAACATCAGTATTCTGTTTTCAACTCATATTAATAGGTTGTTGAAAGTTCAAGTGAACATTGTTAAAGTTGAGTGAGTGAAAAATTATTTAATAGCGTCTGTTAAGTATAAGAGGAGATCATTCACTGCTAGCTTCCATCAGGATATCTAATTTCTCCTTGAGGACCTGACCCGATTTTCTATCATATGAGGGTCAGATTACCATTTACCTCGAAGTCAGCTACTGTGCTCATAAAAGTTGTGTTTATTTTCTCTCTCTCAGATATTTGGCCGTAAACATTGGGTTAGAAGCATCATTGGATTTTTGTCCTCCTTTTACAGAGCTTTGTCTTAGTGGACTTGTTCTGCTTTCTCCCTTACCTTTACATTCAGTTTTATGGGATTGTACAGAAAAATCTTCATAAAAGGAAATGGTTGATGACTTTTATCTTTTTAAAGAGTTTAAACTATGAAAAAAGGGATAGTCTTTGAGTCAAACAAGGTAGTGATAGCTGGTTCAAAAAATAATAAGGATTCTAATAAGGATTGTATTCTTGTTTTTCTTTAAAAATATATAGATCAAGGGCTTCCCTGGTGGCGTAGTGGTTGAGAGTCCACCTGCCGATGCAGGGGACACGGGTTCGTGCCCCGGTCCGGGAAGATCCCACATGCCGTGGAGTGGCTGGGCCCGTGAGCCATGGCCACTGAGCCTGCGCGTCCGGAGCCTGTGCTCCGCAACGGGAGAGGCCACAACAGTGAGAGGCCTGCGTACCGCCAAAAATATATATATATATATATAGAGAGAGAGAGAGAGAGAGATATCTATCTATCTATCTATCTATCTATCTATCTATATCAATTCATTGGATTGTCCTTACTGTTTCCATTCATCAGCCTTCTCAATTGATCATTTGACTGATAGACCTCTCAATATCGCCAATTTTTGAATTTTCATTTAGGTGTTACAGAGATAATCACAGAGTTGTTTGATTTTGCATTTGAAGCATGCTCTGTAGAAGCTTGCATTCTATACATAGATAGACTAAACCTTTAAAAAGCCATAGATGGAAATTTGGGTAATTTTCTTATCACTCAGGATGGGGGAGGGGATGGGGAGGCAAAGCACTTAATCCTATGCAGATAATTTACTGATGTCTCAGTTTTAAAATGTCTCCCTGGATGTACTGTGGCCCTTTCTCTTTGAGGTTTTTTCAATCCAACAAAGCACAGTAATCCATTGAACACATTAAAAATTCTGTCATTTATACCTCTAATTTGTTTTTTTTAAAAATTTTTATTGGAGTATAGTTGCTTTACAATGTTGTGTTAGTTTCTGCTGTACAGCAAAGTGAATCAGCTATACGTATGCGTATATCCCCTCTTTCTTAGATTTCCTTCCCACTTAGGTCACCACAGAGCATTGAGCAGAGTTCCCTGTGCTATACAGTAGGTTCTCATAGTTATCTATTTTATACATAGTAGTGTGCATATGTCAATCCCAGTCTCCCACTTCATCCCACCTCCCCTTTCCCCCTTGGTATCCTTAAGTTTGTTTTCTACATCTGTGCCTTTCTTTCTGCTTTGCACATAAGTTCATCTGTACCATTTTTCTAAATTCTACTTATAAGTGATATTATACGATATTTGTTTTTCTGACTTACTTCACTCTGTATGACAGTCTCTGGGTCTATCCACATCTCTGCAAAGGGCACTATTTCGTTCCTTTTTATGGCTGAGTAATATTCCATTGTATATATGTGACGCATCTTCTTTATCCATTCCTCTGTTGATGGAACCTCTACTTTCTATATTTGTCTTGTATACTCCCATTTTCCTACATTTTGCCAAGTGGACATTTGACTTTTGTATAATTTTCTAGTATTGCTCTCTTCTCTAGCAGTTTATAGGTTCTAAGTTTGTCTTATGGACTGGAGGCCTTGCCAGTGATGAGAGAGAGGTGAACGTACCACTTCCTCATTTGTCATACTTACTGAACAGAACACTTCTTCACTTGACTCCTGCAGCCATGTGGACATTTTAGCTGTGTATCTAACTGGGCAAAGTAGTGGCACATCCTTTCTCATCTTAGAAAACCAAGATGTTGTATAGCTAAAATAACTCTAGGGAGTTTTCAACAGATTCTGACCCATATTATTAAGTACTATGTATAGAATGAGAAGAAAAGATAAGAAGTACATTTGGGGTGTAGAAAAGTCAATCAAAGCCAACAGAAGGAACTTTCTCAGTGTAGTTCTTTGCAGAAACACTTTTTTTTTTTGGTATTTGCTCCAAAGTTGAATTACTTAATTTTTGTCTGTTGACAGTGAGGATTTGATCTTCTCTAACAATAATAGTATGATCTTATTCTTGTAATATTATCTTAGAATTTACAAGTACACTTTCACAAATATCTCATATAGTTTCCAAAATGGTAGTAGAGAGACAATATTACTTAAAATTCTTTTTTCTGATTATAAGTGCAATGCATGTTTTTAAAGAAAATTTGAAAATGGTGAGTATAAAAAGGCAATAAAAATCATCCATAATTCCTTCTAAAGATAACAATGGTTCAATAGTTCATATCTTGGCTTATTTCCCTCCAGTCTTCTTTCTTTGCAAATGTGTGTTTGTATTACAGTTTGCATTATGTTATACGTACTGTTTTTTTTTTAATTTATTTATTTTTGGCTGCATTGGGTCCTTGTTGCTGCGCGCGGGCTTTCTCTAGTTGTGGAGAGTGGGGGCCACTCTTCGTTGTAGCTTGCGGGCCTCTCATTGAGGTGGCCTCTCTTCTTGCGGAGCACGGGCTCTAGAGTGTAGGCTCAGTAGTTGTGGCACATGGGCTCAGCAGCTGTGAGTCATGGGCTCTAGAGCGCAGGCTCAGTAGTTGTGGAGCACGGGCCCAGTTGCTCCGTGGCATGTGGGATCCTCCCAGACCAGGGCTTGAACCGTGTCCCCTGCATTGGCAGGCGGATTCCCAGCCACTGCGCCACCAGGGAAGCCCATACATACTGTTTTGAAACCCACTTTTCTGCTATTTATTTATTGTGAAACTTCTAGTTCACTAAGTATTTTTCTAAATACTGCATAGTTTCCATTGTATGGGTATAGCCTAATTTATTTGGACTTGATCATCTATTTGGATTGTTTCTGACTTTTCCAACAAGAGCTCATGCTGTGGTTAACATTCCGGTACATAAATATTTGGGTGCATTTCTGATTCTTTGATCAGGATAAATTCTTAAAATTTCAGGATTACTGGGTCTAAAAACATGCATGAAGTTGTAAAATTCTTTGATGTGTTTTCCAAATTACACTTTGAAAAGTTGTTTCTGTTTAGTCACACCAACGTTGTATAAGTAAAGAACAGTTGATATTATCCCTACTTTACAGGTGTAGAAGCTCAGGTCTAGAGAGATTCAAGACTTGCCCAGGGTCATAGGACTAATATCACTTGTCCTTTGGTTTTCTGACGGTTCTATATTCTTTCCACTCGACCACTGCTATAGTAAACTTAGTGACAGATCTGTAGTGATTTAGCTGTGCAATTTGTGAAGGAAAACTTCATGCAGCCATGGCCTTAAAATAAATTTAGTTCTGTCATTATTTACAAACTCTAATGTGTTTGGAATTTGATATATAATGAGGACTAAACATGAGTGCATGGGTCACTTCCCAAAGGCACTCTTTTATATTTGCAATATGTTTTCTGACTTACACCTAAAATATCCACTACAGAGGTTATGCTTAACTGAGAAATAATAGCCTAAAGTGATTTTGTGGTTCTTTTTCTTGGTCACAAAAAGGTGGTTTAAAGTATTATTCTTTATTAAGTAATAGTGTTTCCAATTCAGCATCAAGACATTGAAAAGATTACTTCTGTCAGGATTAAATCTTCTCTCAAACCATAATAAGTAACTCTTAACATCTACAAAGTGAATTGAAACTTTTCTTGACTCTCGTTTTTGGAAAAAGAAGGGAAAAAAACCACATAATTTTTATGTCAAGACTTCAGAATGAGATGAGATATAGCAATTAAAGATGGTTTCCTTAATTGGAACATAACCAAACCAAATATGGGAAGTAAAACAAACATCTACCCCACCACCACCAAAACAAAAACAAAACAATACTGCCAAAAGGAAAAAGCACATCAGTAGGCTTCACTTCTTTCCCATAGTACGCACTCAGTTCTTAGAACAGCTCGGCCCCATGGCCTTCAAAGGATGGCCCATTCACAATTTCTAGTTCACCAGGGAGCCATAACCGGACTCTGCTGAAAGCCTCTTGCTCTTTGTCTTAAAGAATCAATGTGATAACATTGTTTTGCTTCTGGATTCCAAGGTACTGCAATAGATAGGACATAAACTGGAACTAAAACATTCAGATTCTGAAAGCTGGGGTAAGGCTTTATCTTCTTTGAGGCTGTGTTTTCTTTTGTATCACCTTACCCTGGGAGCCCCCCCTACGTGTTTAATAGGTACCATTGCTTCTGGAGTTAGGAGTACATTGCTGGAAGTCTTCTTTTTGTATCCTGATATGCCTTTGGGGGGAAAGAAGCTTTCCGAGTGTTAACAGGTTCTGTATTCTGTTTTAGGCCCTTGTCATTATTATTTCAAATCATATTATCTTAATGAAATAGGAGTCAATGTAATATGAATTTTGTTATGTTTGACAAAAATTAAAGATGCCTAGGAATGGTGATCATGTTACACTAATTGCCTGAATGTGGTGTTAATGTTCTTTACTTCAGTTGTTTTGTGTTGGTTAAACAACTTGGGTAGATGGCAAATCTCCACGGCTTCAGTAATAAAGATCTAAATAGCCTAATAGTGTTTCTGAATGTAGCAGTTCTTCAGTGTTTCAGGAAATGACTATTTTTTCGAGCTTTATTGAGACATAATTGACCTACTGTCTGAGTTTAAGGTGTACAATGTGATGATTTGATACATGTATATATCATGAAATGATGATCACAACAAGGTTAGTTAACACATTCATCACCTCACATAGTTACACTGTGTGTGTGTGTGTGTGTGTGTGTGTGTGTGTGGTGAGAACTTCTAAGACTTACTCTCTTAGCAACTTTCAAATACACAATACAGCATTGGTAACTATGGTCACCATGCTGTATATTACATCCCCAGAACTTACTCATGTTGTTAGCCTTTGAGCACCGTCACCCAAGGAAATGACAATTTCTTATCAAGGTGTTTACACTGAATTCAGGCAATGATAATAGTGTAGGTCTCTGTTGCTTAACTGTTTTCAGACAACAAGAACTATATTTTGAATATGTGCATCTTCTGAAGTTAGATTCACAAGAATGTCCATGTTACAGTAAGCATCTTGAGACAGATATCAGGTGATGGGTTCATTCAATCTACAAGTATTTATTGAGCATCTACAAAGTGCCAAGCACTGCGCTAGGTACTGTGAGGGTGGTATGTAAGATGCAATTTCTACTCTCAAGGGAGGTTTATAGTCTAGTTGACAAAGGGGTCATGCACATGCTATTCCCTTTTGAGCTAAACCCGAATGATGAAGAGAAGCTATTGATGAAAGGATATGAGAGACTGTGACATGTGTTGTATATATAATGGCCTGAACAAAATCTTTGGGCCAGGAAAAATGAGCTTTGTGGGTGCCAAAGTAACTATTTGGGCTGGAATAAAAGGTTCCTTAAAGGGAATAGTGTAGTGGAAGAGAAAGTTGAAAAGGCAGGCAGGGGAACAGAAGACCCTCATTTCCATTTCCCAGCTGTTTTCTAGGGCTATATGCCTACAACTCAATAAATATGAATAAACTTTTTAAAACTTGTCTAGTTTAAAGCAACACCCAAGGAACAATATCTTGAGTTAATCTGTATAACATGTAGCATTGTAAAATAACCCTTCACGGTGTCCTACTTTAAACAGCCCCCTTTGTAGTCTCTGCATATATCATGTGGGCCACCCAATGAGATCAGTTGGAAATGAGAGACTTGGATTAGAAAATTTGCCAGAGTGGTTAACATCTCATTGGATCAAGCTGAGCAGCTGTGTGATTTCAAACTCACTACTTTCTAGTTAAATGATGTAGTATGTATTTCTGGATGTTTGGAAGTAAAAGTTGTTGATCAAATGATCTCATATATGAGCCCTTCATATGAGACACTCCACTAGCCAGGGGATGGCTCAGAATCTGTCCTTGTCACATTATCTGTTTTTTTCTAGTTCTGTCTTGGCCACTGCCTTCATGTGTCATGTTCTTTTAAAAGCAAGACCCTAGAACTTTACCTTTCACGTCAACATTCTAAGGTGAATTTTCTGATGCATTTAATGAATGGCAGGGAACCAGAGGTAGGGGCAATTGCAAATGGTAGATGATGAATAACTCATTTATATGTGACTTGGAAAGTCTGTTTATACTTACATTTGACTATGAGTGAGTCTGTTTTTGAAATTCACTTTCAAGCTAAATAATGAAGTCTTACTGTAGAGGTCTGACTTGAGCTGCTGAGAGGCTGGCCTAATTTACTGCAACTGCTCCATGCTGGGTAGAGAACAAAAACATCGCCAACATATTACTTACATAGTATCATTCTAAGTCTAGCTGATATGTCTAACTGAAATATTTTATTCTGTGGCTTACAGCTATTTCCTCTTAGTTTGTTCTCAACAAATACGGAAGGGATCACAATCAGAGGACTTAAAAAGGAAAAGTAAGATAGTTGTGTAAAGGGAACAATAGGGAAAGAAATGTAAGCATAAAATGGAAGGATTAGAGTTCAACGACATAAACAAATCTTTAAAAGATTGTATGAAATAAAGGAGTTGAAGCAAAACTAAGATACAAAGACATTTAATGCTCAAGTAGTTGTTGGTCAAACCAAACAAAAAAAGCTGTCTCTGAGATTTAAAAAAAATAGATGGTTTATGCACTCCCAAAATGCAATTGTAAAAGATTGGGGGGTGGGGGCAGATGGCTATAGAACGTGGAATTAGGAGGATTGTAAAATTATTCTAGAAAAAACAATAGAGAATAATCATGTTCCTTAACAAGAAGGACATGTCCATAAAAATGTCATTGTGATTTAGTGATTTGGGGGTACAAATTAGATCCCTGGTAAACCTTGGGAACTCTTCTTAGGTATCATAATTAGAACGGGATCATTTCTGTGCTTTCCAGGAGTCTGCTTCTGAAGATCAGCGTCTGTTTTGTAATTCAATAAGCCATTGTGGATTTAAATCTTATGGATGTGTCTAACTCAATTTTGGGGAAACTGTGTACTTTCAGTCATTAGAACCTCTAGGTTTGAATAATGTAATGCATTCCATATACTTAAACCAGCTTCTTCCCACGCCATCACCCATTTTAATCTGTTTCCAGCTTAACTTTGTTTACTTTCAAAAGTCTTCTTTATCTCTACTGCATTAGGATTTGGCGAATGAGCTCACTTCACCTCATCAATATCCATTATTTGACAGACTGATTACATCCCTTCTCAACCTCAATCTATTTTGACTGAAGTGCCTGAGGTCTGTAATCTGCCTTCATATAGCACCCCCTGAAGATATCAGCCAACTTTCTCAAGCTTTATTCTGTCTTGTCACCAGGGAGTCCAGAATGGTATGTTGCAACCCAGGTGAAAAAGCCTCTTGCTTATACCCCGGCACCATTTTGTGCATTTTAATGCTTTGTGGATGGCTGACATCCCAGCAACATTCTTTGGATTTTTTGTGGGGGGAATATACACATTGGACCTGGCATAGTATTTTCTGTACTTTGTATTGGCTTGTGTACCTGGGAATCTGCAGAGTTCTCTGTGATATTTGTTCAATGGCAAAAGAATGCCAAAGAGTAGTGTTTATGCCTGGCATCATTTTAAAATTCATTAGTCTTGCATTTTACTTTTGTAGTAAACTTCTGGGATGGCAGCCCGCCAGGGCCCATTAACCAAAGTTGAGAAGACTACCTGGTTGAGGTTCCAGCCGTCTGTTACCTGTACAATTCCTGCCAGTCAGATGACTTTCACTAGGGCTACTTTATGAGGGTATAAAAACTTCTTAGCAAATTCAGCTTTTTATTAGGTACTGCACGGTTCCTATTTCAGGAAGACAGTCTTTACCAGGAAATATAAAGGAAAGGAAAGACTTTTAAGATCTCTCTGTGGGTGCCTTTTAAACATGTTAGCCACCTTGGCAGTTGTCACTAAGTGAGGGAGGCAGTTGTCATTTAAAAGGGATGGCTTTCACATCTGTGATTTGGGGACACAAAGTGAGGTAAATGCCCTAGCCACTGGGCTTTTATGTCAGGCAAGTTTCTTCAAACATTGATGCCGTTCCTACCCAAAATTTCTTGAACAATAGTTAAACCCATACAGCAAAATAGAACTGAAGGAAAAAGAGAGGCTGACTTTGAAGCCAGAAGGCAAATGATCCGTTGAAGTAGCCAGGCTCACTTGAGTTGTGAAAACTTAGAAACACCATCTGTATCTTCGTTTCTTCCTCTCTTCTCATCTCTATTTCCCTCCATCCCCATCCCTCTCAAGGTCCCATCAAAAGCCCAAAGCAGTATAGGAACAAGGAAAAGACAATTGGGAGGAAGGAGAAATCATTCTAGTTTTTTAGCTGCTTTCTCTCCACCTCCACTTTAGCACTCCTTATCACATGAATAGTGTTGAGCTCTAAAGGACTGTGAATTATACTAACAAAACCAGGAATGTGTCTTTAACTGATGATATTAAATGTTTTAGTGACATCAAGATGCCCACAGAGGCAGTTAGGTAGCCGTACACAACTAGTTTTTTTTCTGTGAGAAGCTACATTCGCATCCTTTAACATCCCCTTGACATTTATATACCAAGGAGAATGTCTGAAACTCAAGAGAAAAAAATACATGAGGTTCATGGGTACTTGAGACAGAAAATTGCACTTTTTCTTCCTGTCATGTTTCTGAAAAGTGTTTGAGGAAAATGTCGTATGATGCGCCTGGAGACAGTTAATGTAAAAGGTAACCTGTCATCATCTTCAAGTTCTTTGGATATTAAACAGGGTTGAAACCAGTTTAAGGGACAATATCCTGTTTGGCATCCTTGTTGCTCCCTTTGGAAGGGACTAAATATATCGGCCCCATCTTCACTATTGTATGGGTATCTTTCTCGATGTGAGGGAACATGATTCTGCTTAATGTTTACTGTACACTTGCACTGCTCAAGGATAGTGAACTGCCCCTTTATGCCACCTAATCACTTCTTTCATCTTACTTTATATGTGGTTAAAAATTCTCGCCTGGATTTTTTTTTTTTTTTTTTTTTTTTTTTTTTTTTTTTTTTTTTTTTGCTGTACGCGGGCCTCTCACTGTTGTGGGCTCTCCCGTGGCGGAGCACAGGCTCCGGACACGCAGGCTCAGCGGCCATGGCTCACGGGCCCAGCCGCTCCGCGGCATATGGGATCCTCCCGGATCGGGGCACGAACCCGTGTTCCCTAGCATCGACAGGCGGACTCTCAACCACTGCGCCACCAGGGAAGCCCTCGCCTGGATTTTTTTATTCAAGGCTTTTATTGTTTAAAAGGAAATTCTTTTGGGAGTGGCAGTTCGTGGTGATGGTTGTTAATAGTTGCTTGGCATCATGTGTAGGAAAAGGATGGCGTGTCAAACAAAGATTTCTTGTGCACTTGCTATGTGAGCTGCGCTGTGTAAAGCACTGAGCACAATGTCCCTTGCATTGGAGGTGACAGATGATGAAGATCTTAACTTGGGCAGTAGCGGTGGAGATAGAGAAAAGCTGGAGATGGGTGTGAGAAACACTGAGGAAGAGAGAACTGATAAGCCTTGATGACTAGATGGATAAGGATGAGTGAGAGGAAGGAATGAAAGATTTTTTACTTTCACAGCTATTAGTAAGTGGGAACTAGCGTGGTGATGCCATGAGTAGAAACGGGGAGGTCAGTTGGAGCAATGAAGATTGTGGGGCAGTCACTCCAGGAGGGAAGATGATGACTTTAGTAATGTTGAGTTTGCTCTATGGGTGACCGCCCCCTATGGGGAGGTGTCCACGAGGGAGACGGAAATATAGACCTAGAGCTCTGGAGAGAACTTGAGACTTACAGAGAAATCTAAGAGTTACCTATATAAGGCATCGTAATTGAAATCACAAAAGTTGGAAAGTTTGCCAAAGAAGAGCTTTTAGAAAAGGACCAGCAAAGGAATGGCCAAAGAATCCGAATGAAAACCTTGCGAGTATGTTAGCATAGAAGGCAGAGAGGCTGAAGCAGGAGCAGTGTCAAATACTACAGAGAAGTAGAGAAGGATGGAGATTAGAAGTAGCCATCATGTTTCGCAACTGTGAAGTCGCAGGTGACATTTGAGAACCAAATTTCATTCGAATGGTAGGCATGAAAGCCACATTAATTGGAGTTGAGAAGTCAGTGTTGATTCCTCTTTTAGTGTATTTGGGAGTGGAGGGCAGGAGAGTGTGGTATCTTGAGACAGGAGGGAAAGAGAAAAGATTGGTGAAGAGACGGCAAGTGTTAAGACAGAGAGGCAGGACATCATAGGAACTCATGTCTAATAGCTTCAATTTTATCCAGTAAAGTAAAGGAGGAGTGTCATTTGCTAGAAGTAAAGAGGACAGGATTGGGTTTGGGGCTTGGGAAACGGGAAGAGTGGAAAACGGGAAAGGCTTAGACTGGCTGTCCTGGAAAATGCCGGGTACTCCACAAGATATAAATAAAAGGCTTGCTTAACATCAACCAGGACTCAGCTAAGGTTAAGCTATATTTTGAATTTATACCGTCAAAATGGCAAAATTTCAAGTTTTACTGGAGAAAGTCATGAAATTAAGAATGGGAGCAGAGAAAGGAAATGATTTGGGAGTTGGCAAATTGACGATAGAGTCACACAGTGAGGACTTTTGGGGAACTACCAAGAGCATTGGATATTTGGAAAAAGAAAAGTGATTACTTCAATCATACATTTTCCAACCATGCATTCCTTTTGAAATAAGTGAAATTAATTGTACTTCCAAATGTGGCTTGGAAAAAAAGAGGATCCCCTCCACCCCCTAACTTATTGCTGTTAGAGTGATGATTGGTACGTCATCACTAAAAAAAAATCAGAGTTGAATTTCCATGTGTGAAAATTCATTGAAGCCATATGAAACATAAAGCGGTGATTTCTGTAGTCGCCCAGGACTCTTAGAACCAAAAAAAAAAAAGTTACTCTCCTTCTCCACCCCTTGGAAAGTTCACGTTACTATTCTGAGCTCGTTAGTTATTAAAGCAGGCTGGGCTATTCAAGCTTGAAATGTGTTTGTGTTGCCATGGTTTGTGTCAATATTCTTTCCCATCATGCTTACAGTTGCTTGTGTTCAGTGAACCCCAACAGGTGTGACTTAATGTAGAACCTAAAGAAAGACGCATGAAAACATCGGTTAGCACTAGATTCTGTGTGCACTTCGAATGAAGTTATAATTGTGACATTTACTTTTACTTACGAAGGTTGATTTTGCAAGGCATTCCTTCTAAAACTCATTAGTTCTTCCTAGGCACCATGCATCTGATGTAAGATGACTATTCTTGTGAGCAGCACAGAAGCTATTAAATCTAGCTCATATTTTCTGAGACGTAGAGGACTGTCATGTTTACCTCTAGAGACACCCAGTTTTCTACCATTACATTTCCTCTTCGAGTTTTAACTGTGTGAAAGAAAAGGATGGGAACAGGGGCGAAGAAAGCTGGGTAGTGCTGAATACCGGAAGAAGCCTTGAGATCAGTGACAGGAACTAGGGAAATCAGGCCTAGTCTCATCTCCATTCCACTTAAGATCTGTGATAGTTGTTTCTGGAGGCTTTTTTGGTTTTTTAGAACTTCTCCGTGTGTGTTATTAAAACTTGTCTGTTCCCCTATAGTTATTAGCTGTAAAACCCTTTACAAAACCTCAAAAGGGTTTCTGGGCTTAAGTGGATACAGATGGGGAAACTATATAGCTGTGTTCTGCTTGGCCATGAGCCCAAGAGAAAACCTGAGTCAAAGAATAAGTGTTGGCAGCAGAGGAGTGGAGGCAGCGGGCCAGCACCTAGGGCCTATTGAAAAGAAAGTGAATGAAGGTCGATGAGAAAGACTCCAGAAAGGGCCCAAGAGAGGGTGGGTGCCCTTTTCAAACAGCACCTTCTTATGAGGTCTTGTCTTTTTCCTCCAGCTGGAACTCATCTTCCCTTGCTCTAGACTTTATGTGTATCCCTTTAAAGGAACCTATTATTTAGCATCTTGTATTTGTTGTTGTTATTATTTGGTACTTTAGCAGCTAATTGTAAACATCTTATCTCCCCAGTTAGACTCTGAGCTCCTTGAGGGGAGATGTGACGACTTTCTCTTTCTCTCTCCCACAGCACAGCATCTGCCCCAGTGTCTTGCCCAGGGTGACTGTTTGTTAAATTTTGACTGATTGAACAAGTGAATGTGGGCTACAGCATGCCATTTCTCCCAATGATTCTGCAAGTATTTTTTGAGCACTACCGCTATGGGGATAGACGAGATTTTCGAGATGGAGCCCTGCTCTCCAGGAGCTGCCTATCTAGGCGGGAAGACCAGACACCAAAGACTATTCTACCTGTGTTTCTTTAGGCTTCATTCAGTTCTGTGCTTGCGGTGACTTGTTCATGTGTTTTTCTCATTTCCTCAGTTGCAATTTTAGCTGACTTTCTCTTTGCTCTGAAAACTATTATCAATTTTCCTTCAGCCATTTATTTTCTGGGCCCGGGAGCCTAGTAATTCAGTATCTGATTCAGTGAAGACTCATTGCCAGACCTGACAGTGACGGTAACAAACTCCTTCCTGGGAGTTACTCAGCCATTTCAAGTCACAAGAGAATCTTAGAGTAAATGATCTTATTCAGGCACTAAATGCCTAGCCTCGGAGCCTGAGAGAGAATGATTGGTTCTTTCCTTAGTAGCTTCGACCCCAGAGGGCCACTTCCATCTCTTATTTACCTGTTCCCTTTTCTAGTTCTGATGACTGACTAGAGAGGTTTTGGGGCTTGATCTCCAAAAAAACACAGAAGTTCTTTGAAAATGACTTTAGTTTTTTTGAAGAACACTGAAGTAGCAGGTTAGTCGGGCCTTTTTTTTTAATTGGGGAAATTCCATTTCCTGTATTTGCTAAGAATATTATGAATGAGTTAACATGTTACTGTAGGTTAAGATAATCTAGAAATGTATCTGGAAAATCTATTTCAATTACCTTCTGGGTGCTTTTAGTGAAAATAATAAATTTCAAAGAATTAGGAGAGTCATAAAAATAAGTCTTATGAGGGGAGTATGTCTCGCTTTTCACCTTCAAAATTAAATACGCACTGTGGAATTATGCACTGCCAGGGTCACTGCCTTGCTTGTGGGCGTTAATAGCTGCCATAGGTAACTTCTGAAGGAGGGGAAAGGACCATTTCCCATAACACAGAGATTAAAGCGTGCAATTTACTGAAAATCTCCTAAATAAATAGCGACCTAATGCTCAATTGTGCATTAAAAGGAATGCTGCTTCATATTTACAATTTGCATATGGATACCCTGTTGAAACTTGTATTTGCATATATAAGGTATTGATTTTGGTTAATGGAACATGATGTCATTTCTCTTTAGTTTCTTTCGATTTAAGTATCATTTTCTTCCTCTTATTGCTCACATAGAGGAAGGCAGAAAAATAACTTCAGATGATTGTGTCTGGAAATACTACATACAGTGGTCTGTTTTTATTCCAGTTTTTCATATTTAAATTGTCTATATACCTTAGTAATCTCAGTAGCCGGCTACTTCTTAAAACTAGAAATTTGCATGACAAGTAATATTTACTTTACAGAGCTACATAAGTGGATCTAAAATGCCCTCAGACATCCCCGCAGCACTGTCTAACTAAAAGCAGTAAGGCCCACCGTCCCAGGCCCGTGTGAAGTGGTTTGGTTGAGTTTGTTATTGTACAATGCAGTGAACTGCCTGGCCCTGGTAATTGTGCTGAAGATTTAATGTCAAAATGGTGTCAGGGCTTACTTAGATGTGGGCTTCATATTTTTGTAACTATCATGTTGGTTGCTTACCAATTACCACATGTAAGAAAAGATGAAAAAGGCACTCCATTTTACTGAGACAACAGAATCAACTGATTTACATCTGCCTGTGCATTTTAAAGTAAGCAAACTTTATATAGGTTTTTGTTGCAACAACCAAAACCCAGACTGCTTTCTCCTTCTATGAGTGCTTTTTCCTGTGTGAAATGCTTCTTGTCCTTTCTTCCCTCCTGCTTGATTCAGTAACATACCCAGCTCATTATAGAGCAGGCACTCCGTGGAGAGGATTGCTTGTGACTTTCCAGCATGAAATGACAGCATTTATATGCATCTATTTTGTGAAAAATTGCAAAAGTATTTTGCAAAATACCATCTGTAACACTGTAACTTTAATTACTTTGTTTTGTTGGCTGATATGTAAAAAAATGAGAATGACCCTTATTGCTTCTCAGTACCAAGATCACACAGTGTAATGTTATCCCTTTTAGAATTTATGGTTTCCGTGATAGGTTTGACTTTTTAACTTATAGAGGGAGAAAACATTAATATTAAAATATCTTCATTTTGTGGGGTATATAGATAAAAAGACATCCCACAGATAACTGTAATTGAATTTTATCAAAGGAAGATAACTTGTAAATAGGGCAACAGCTGGACATGTTAAATTAAAAAGCAGAAAACAATACCACATTTAAAGTACTTGTGTCTAGGAGTGAGTTTATTGTGCCCACATCACATTTTCAATTCAAGAATATTAAGGACATCCTATTACCCATCGGCAAGTTGTAATCTGTGTAAAACACCAGGTGTGTTTCCATAGGCTATTTAAATGCAGGGACATTCAGAATGAAAGAAGACCCCCAGATCAACATTAGTTATTTTAGTTTCATTTCATTCACAGTTTGAGAGCTGTGTTTCACACTTATATTTGAATCAGAAACTTTCTGGCTTCGTGAATAAAAATGTTCAACAAAAAAGTCAAATCAAATGTTGGGAAATTGTAACACATTTCCCCATAAATTTTCACCAAAACTTCAGAATTGTATTCGCAAGAAAAAATATTTTTAAATTGGGCATCATAGCCAATCTGTCAGTTACACTTGGGTTCAGAGTAGACAAGGCTGCCGGAGATGTGAGCGTTGCCTGTTCACAGAGATTAGGGATGGGGTTGAACAGTGATCAGGGCCAGGTGGAAATGAGAGGCGATGGGAGTTGCAGCTGTTTGTATCTACCCACCATCATGATATGCCAACAGCTGGAGAACAACTTTGGTATAAATTCCCAGGAGCTACTGTCGGTTAATGCGAGCCTTCCAGGAACACATACCAAATAATAGCCTACTTTCCTAATTCTATTATGGGAAACTTCTTCGGAGTCAATCCCTGTGAAATGGGATCAGGAAAAGTTTTAGTCAAAACCGTGAAGTGAGTGCAATTTGGGTTTCATTCCCTTTAACCTTTTCTTCAACTTTCATCCCTTCTTCTCCTTTCCCCTGCTAAGGTGCCCAGTATCCGATGCCTTTAAAATACTACCCCAGGGCTTCCCTGGTGGCGCAGTGGTTGAGAGTCCGCCTGCCGATGCAGGGGACACGGGTTCGTGCCCCGGTCCGGGAAGATCCCACATGCCGCGGAGCGGCTAGGCCCGTGAGCCATGGCCGCTGAGCCTGTGCGTCTGGAGCCTGTGCTCCGCAACGGGAGAGGCCACAGCAGTGAGAGGTCTGCGTACTGCAAAAAAAATAAAATAAAGTAAAAAAAAAAAAATACTACCCCAACTGTCCTTATTCCTCCCACCCCAACACCAGTACCCTGTTGCACTCTTTCTAGAAAATACCCTGTGTTCAAGGTTTTGAATCTATTGCCCTATGCTATTCTCCCTCTACTTAAAGTTAGCTGGGTATTCCTTTTCTTCCAGATACTGTCTGTGGGAAGGGAAATGTGCCAGTAATCAAAGAGGCTTAATGTGTTATCTCTCTTAGGAATGTTTTCATGTTAACTAGGGGTGTGTGTGTGTGTGTGTGTGTGTGTGTGTGTGTGTGTGTGTGTCGATACTGGTTGGTGGTTGCACACTGCTCTTAATACAGTGTGATGAAACATAAATGATAGCATTTATTCGTTGTGTGGCCTTCTCAGCACTCTTCAAATTCCAACACTTGGGTGACCCCCTTCTCTGCCTGCTAACTCTATCCCTGAATAGGAGATGTTTGCATCCATTTATTTCCTGCCTGCCAGAAATACAATTTAAAATTATTCCTGTGGCCCAGTGGAACCAAAAAGAAACTGAAGACTATCAAAATGTTCATTCTTTCTTAGAGAGAGAGAGAGAGAGAGAGAGAGAGAGAGAGAGATGACATCATTCTTCAAAATTCTCTTACCATGCTTAAAATATTTTTTTCCTTAGAGCATTGGTCAGAGTATTGAGACCCAGATTTATGGCTATTCTATTGACAAGGGGTTATTGCACAGATGTTTTATTTGCTATTTCTAGGGGCTTATCAGAAATAAATGACTGGCTGTCAGTTTCTACATGAGATCAATTACTATTGACCCAGCTTTGCGTATTGTTTTCATTAATGTCTAATAAAGAATGAAAATGTTGCTGAATGTTCTTAGAATCAACATGAGAAGAGCAGTGCTAAGAACTGAGTGGGTATCTCTTGTGCTTTCCTAGTGCTGCTAAGCAGAGCCAGTGTTCAGTGCCAAGAGGTTGTGTGAACAAAAGCATCTCCAGTATGTGAAAATCAAAAGTGCCCAAACCATGTTTTGGGGTAACTGGGGGTGGAGGTGGGGAAAGATAGTAGGCTGCTGTACTCAATTGTGCAGGTTATTCCCTGCACATAAACATCATAGTCCGTGTGCAAGGCACCCTCTAAAGTTGTGTAAGGCACAGCCATATGTGGAGGCCTGGGAGGCAGTGGCATAGCTTCTGTCCCTTCTGTGATTAATATGGACCGGAAGTGAGACGGCTGTAATTTATGACTTGGCACCTTATAAAGGTGAGAGTTGCCTGTTTTACTTTTGCTATATGGTCTATTGGTTGGACATTAACTACATGTTGATACATCTTTGTGCTGTCATCTGGGGATTATTGTTATTTGTACAGTGGGAGGAGCCTGGCAAATGATTTTTTTGGCATATGTTGATTAGACAGGAAGATAGTTGCGACTTATTAAATAAGTGTTCCATTCTTCAAAGGTAGAGTGGAAAGTAAAACCGCTCAGTTACTGAATGGCAAAGAAATCCCCCCTTTCCCAATATACTAAGACTGTAGCCAGTAAAGAGGAAATGCAAGTTTATAGTCGCATGTCAGACTAATTTATGAGTTTGGTTTAAGGAGCTGAAAACTACCCTTATATAAATCGGGGCTTTCCCCCTTCAGTTTCTCTAAGCATCTCCAAATATATTCAGTATCATCCATGATCCAGTCCCCATTTACACTAGCACAGAAGACATACTTTAGCTAATTGAACTTTGGGGTTGTTAATCTTACAGAAACAAGAACTCAAAGTTGACGCTTTACATAGTAACTGGCCAGATTTCAGCTCTTAGGATCCAGATTTCGGATATGCCTAAGTAGGTTTCATTCTTGGATTTAAATTTAAATTAAATTAAGTCATAGATCCTCTGTCTGTTTTTGGGAGCCCAGCAGCCCCAGGTTACCCCAAGTTAAGGGTAACCAGACTAGATGCAGATTAGTCATTTACTCTTATGAGATTATCTATAAATAAAAATTTAAGCCCCTGCAGTTTTGTGGCTATATAAATAAAGCCTCATCCCATCTGGGTTAAAATGAATATTCCAATCAACATATTTTCTTCCAGTTTTATTGAGATATAATTGACGTTTTTCACTGTATAGGTTTAAAGTGTACAGCATAATGAGGTGACTTACATACGTCATGAAATGATGACCACGATAAGTTTAGTGAACATCCATCGTCTCATATAGATACAAAATTAAAGAAATAGAAGAAAAATTTTTTCTTGTGATAATCAAATATAGAGTCATGTGACAAGTAAAGCCCCTCTCTTTTCTTTCCGGTTGAGATAATATACATATGAGCATGCTGTCAGAATTTAGTTTTTGGAAGCATCCCATCCCTGCTAAGCCATTCTCTTCCTCTTTTCGTTATTATTTGCCAATAATATTTGTTGCTTTACATCAACTATTGATTTTTTTTCTTGTGAACTCTTACGATTTCCTCTTTTAACAACTTTCATATATAACATACAGCAGTGTTAATTCTATTGATCATGCTGTACATTACATCCTTCGTACTTATTTATCTTATACCTGGAAGTTTGTACCTTTTTTTTTTTTTTTTTTTTGCGGTACGCGGGCCTCTCACTGTTGTGACCTCTCCCGTTGCGGAGCACAGGCTCCGGACACGCAGGCTCAGCAGCCATGGCTCACGGGCCCAGCCGCTCCGCGGCATGTGGGATCCTCCCGGACCGGGACACGAACCCGTGTCCCCTGCATCGGCAGGCGGACCCTCAACCACTGTGCCACCAGGGAAGCCCTGGAAGTTTGTACCTTTTGACCACTTTCATCCAGTTCCCCTTCCCTCACCCCTCACGTCTGGTAACCACAAATCTCATCTCTTTTTTCCGAGTTTGTTTATTTTTGAAGTATCAAACAAACACTATGTTAGTTCCTGTTACAGAACATAGTGATTCTGTGTTCATTGCATCACTATTTACAATAGCCAAGATATAGAAGCAACCTAAGTGCCCATCAGTAGATGAATGGATAAAGGAAATGTGGTATACATATGCAATGCAATATTAGCCATAAAAAGGAATGAAATCTTGCCATTTGTGACAACCTGGATGGACCTAAAGGGTATTAAGCTCAGTGAAATAAGTCAGAAAAGAAAGACAAATACCATATGATTTCACTTATATGTGGAATCCAAAAACCAAAACAAATGAACAAACATAACGAAACAGAAACAAAGTCATAGATACAAAGACAAACAGTGGTTGCCGGCGGGGCGGGAGGTGGGGAGGGGAGGTAAAGAAATAGGCAAGGGAGGTTAAGAGGTACAAACTTCTAGTTCCAAATTAAATGAGTCACAGGGGTGAAATATACAGTGTGGAAAATATAGTTGATAATTAAGTAATATCTCTGTATGGTGACATATCATAACTAGATTTATCGTGGTGATCATTTTGAAATATATAGAAGGATCCAATTAACTTTTTAAAAAGAAGATTTACTATGTGTGCTGGAATATGAAGCTTAAGATGCTCTCAGTGTTGAGTCCATAGGACCCTCTAAAATTAACTTCGTAGTTATCAGCACATCTATTGTCAAACCAATTTGAGTTAGAATTCTGGACATATTCTTTCCTAGCTGGTCAACTCTGGAATAGTCAGTTCATCTTTCTCAGGCCTAGTCTCCTCATTTTTATTTAATTATTTTATTTATTTATTTTTTTGTGGTACGCGGGCCTCTCGCTGTTGTGGCCTCTCCCGTTGCGGAGCACAGGCTCCGGACATGCAGGCTTAGCGGCCATGGGTCACAGGCCCAGCCGCTCTGCGGCATGTGGGATCTTCCCGGACCGGGGCACGAACCCGTGTCCCCTGCATCGGCAGGCGGACTCTCAACCACTGCGCCACCAGGGAAGCCCTCTCCTCATTTTTAGGATGGGAATAATGATAGAACATTTTTCCTAGGAATGTTGTCAGGATTAAATAAGATAATATACACAAAGCACTTAGCACGGAACCTAGCATGTAGTAAACACTCATTAAATGCTAGCCATTATCATGATTTTTAACTGTCATGGTAGTATTCACAGTGTTCTGAGCGCTGCTTATCTGCTGGTCTCCCTCATTAGGCTGTGAATTTTTTCAGAAAAGGACTATGTCTGCCCGATTCTCCTTTTTTTCCCAACACCTGTCCCAGTGACTGTTATAAAGTAAGCACTCCGAGCCTCAGTTTCGGAGTGTGGAAAGAAGGGGTATAATAATGGCGCTTACCCTCACAGGTTTGTTACGAGGATTTAAATTATTCACTAGAATAGCATATGGATGAAAGTCTCAATGATTCACATTTATACTAGGAATTTATTTCCTTTTTTTAATTCAGAGGATTGTCAAGGGTCCAGTGAGATAATGCCAGTGGTGCTTTGCAAACTCAAAATCTTGACATAGATATGTATGATGGGTGGGGAGGGTGTCTGTAAATTTCTGTTGAAATTTTCATTTTGTCAGGAACCTGACACTTGCACAGACATGTACTCTCTCTCTCCCAAGCCTCAGACCTTGTTTTCTAAAGTCAGTCATCACGATCTGAAGCAGCCAGAGATGGTTTCCCCTTCATCTCCACCCACACACACCCAAACAGGGCTCTGGGGTCCCTGGCAGAGCCACATTCCTCGATAATAGCTTTCTGTCACCTAGGCGCATGCCTGGGCATCCTGAGGGACACACTGAGCCCGGGAATTCCAGTCTGGAACTGTTGCTCTCCAGGAACCCCTGCCTTAGGCCCCAGTAGCTCTGCCACCAGAAATCCTTTCCTCTCCAGGAAGCCTGGCCAAGGAGAGCAGAAGGCCTGTGTTCTCGGGAAGTGTCCTGAAAATGAAGCCTGGAATGGACAGAAGATGAAGGCTTCTCAGTAAGTTTCCATGGTTAGTAAGTTTGAGAAATGGTGGGTGAAACAGAGCCTTATTTACTAATGTGTGATTTTAATTTCCAAGAGATACAGTATATAGGAGTTCCTAAAGTTATTAGACCAAAAGACTTATTTTCCAAGGAGTAGTTCATGACACCACCACTGAGACTCATTCAGGTTTCCATATTCTAAAATGATACCCTTTTCATTAAGATACTGACTAAAAGCTTTAATTTTCATTCACTCAGGGATGAATCTGGTCCCAGTCCAAAGCACAGTGAGAAGTGACAGTAGTGCCCAGTATAATTGGAGCAGTGGCGGAGGCCAGGCGGGTGAATGGGTAGCAGTTAGTCAGGAATTAACGTGGCCTGGACTAATGCTGGAATGGGGGCGGGGAATTGGGGGTGGGGATCCCAGAGTATGGTAGATGCCAGCTTGAGGAGGTACCTCATGTGGGAGCTGAGATCCAGCCACGGTACTGGTTGCCAACCAATGCTTTCTTTGGGGGGGTCTGCCCAAATAGGGCACCATTTGCAGTCCCTCCATCCCTTTTGCAGCTGGATGGACCAGAGGGGCGCCTTTTGTGCCAGAGGGGAGTCTTTTGTTGCTTTGCACAGAGGCACACAGTGTGCTAGCAGCGGCCCTAAGGGTGATGGCAGGAGGGGGTATTAAGGCAAGATGGGTGCAGGGAACATCAGTGATTGTTGCGAATTTTCTCTGGATAACGGCAGGGCACCACCTCAGCAGCCCACTTTCCTCAATTGCCCACTGTTTCACTTATTAGACTCCATGCCTGTGACGTGCTCACTGGACCCAGATATCCATTCATCTTGATAACAATCTGATCTCACATTTACCAGACTATCTCAGAATACCGTCTGGCAGACTACAGTATTTCCTCAGCTTTGCTCCCTCACTCTTATAACAAGACTAGCTCCCTTTCCCCCCTTTTATCCCTTTATCTATAAGTACTTTTTAAAACAAGGGCTGACAGCTTTACTGTTCAGGAATAATTGCCAAAGGGCTTAGTGGACCGTACTTGCCAGTAAAGGGTTATTTGCTGGCTTGTGATACGGGCTCCTGTGCTGTGGTGTGTCATCCCGATTATGAGGTCGCGCATTGAGCCCCTGGTTTGCGCCTTGTGCTGTTCTAGGTGAGGGCAGCTCGTTTGTACAGCGGTACGTCCCCATTTCATCTCTATCATCTGGGCCTTTCAGAAAATCCAGACAGCTCCTTTCATCCTTGAGGTGAGGAGACAGGCCCAGAAAGGAGGCGTGACTTACCTAAGGCCACACTGTGGGTTGGTGGTGAGGCCAAACAGAACCCAGCTCCCCTGACTCTGAGGCAAGGAGTCTTGAACTCATAGCTTTTGGGGCTGAACTCGTAGTTTGAAAGGGGTGATTATATTCATATCTGAATGTTTTCTGACATATAAAATTTCTGTAGATAGCTATACGTAGCAGGAGCCAAAGAACAGTAATTTTAACATAATATCCAAGTTAATTACACAAACTTACATTGATTCAAGAGAAACTGGTTAATCAAGTTCATGATTCATTCATAATCAATTTAACTTGCTGTGACAATATTTGTGGGTGCAAGCAAGAGAGGTAGGAAAAACGAGCCAGACAACAAGAATAGGACAGAAGAAGGGGGATCTAGGGGAAAGAAATGTCTTGTGTGGGGTGGAGAGTGGTAGGCAGAGATTTGGGAGTCAGTCTGCACAAAGATGAAGAAATGAGAGTGGGTGAAATTGCTGAAGACAATCTAAACACAAACGTTACACCGTTAGAGAATTAAAATGTCCATTACTACTTGCTGTATAGCTTTCTTTCCTGAGTTCAAAGCATTTCACCAATGGTATCACACTCACCATCACAGAATCCCTTTGAAGCCTGCAGTAATTATTGATTTCCTAAAACGCGCACAAGTTAAGCGACTGCCCCAAACCAGAGTCAGTGGAGACAGAGCCTAAAAGTATTGGCAGTAGAATGGACTCATTTAAATAATATATGCTTTTTCATTCTGTCTTTGCTAATTCATCTGACAATCTAGTTTTTCCAAAGTGAGTTTTATCCCTATAAAGTTAGTACATGTTCACTCTAGAAAATGTTTTAAAATACAGAAAACATGAAGAGCATAAAACCCATACCATCACCCTGCTATCCGAAGAAAATTGCTCTTAACATTTTAGTGTATGTTTTTCCTTTTTATATGCATTATAATACCTTTTTATTACTAGAAAGCAATAGTACCGTTGCAGAAAATTTGGGAAATTCAGGGAGACATTAAAAAGAACAGTAAAATCATCTGTAATCACACTATCCAGTAATAATTACTGTTAACATTCTGGTATATTGTTTTCGGTCTTTTATCTCTTTGCATTCACAAAGAAAAATATATTGCTTTAACAAAATGTGATTAAGCTTATATTCAGTTTTATACCTGCTATTTTCTCTTATTATTTCATCATGAGTATTTACCATGTCATTACATATTCTTTTTTTTTTTTTTTTTTTTGCGGTACGCGGGCCTCTCCCTGTTGCGGCCTCTCCCGTTGCGGAGCACAGGCTCCAGACGCGCAGGCCCAGCGGCCATGGCTCACGGGCCTAGCCGCTCCGCGGCATGTGGGATCTTCCCGGACCGGGGCACGAACCCGTGTCCCCTGCATCGGCAGGCGGACTCTCCACCACTGCGCCACCAGGGAAGCCCCATTACATATTCTTAAAAACTTTATTTTTAATGGCTGTATAGAATTCACCTGTGTGGTTGTGCACTAGAGTTTATTTACCATTTCCACTAACTGTGTAAGTACCCATCGCACCACACTGTCATCATTGCATTTTATCTTTTTACATCTTTGCCAACTTGCTAGGAGAATGATGGAATTTCATTGTTTTAACTTAAATTTCTTTGATTCCTAATGGGGTTGAACTTTTTTTTTTAAGCAGCTCAATTTTTGACATGTGGCTTTCAACGCCTACTGAATGCACAACTGCTAGTCAAAACCACATGTACATGTTGAGGACTCATGGCTCCAGTTGTGACAGAACAAAGATTGCCTTGCTAATATGTTTTATATAGCACTGGGCTCAGTGCCACAGCCGCTAAATAAATCATAAACTCCCTGACAACCAGGCCCATATCTTAATCATTTCTGCATCTCCCATAGCCCCCAGCCTAAAGCCTGACGCAGAGAAAGCCTTAATAAATGTTTGTTAAATGGGTATGGAAGTGGATCTTTTGCGAGGGTCAATGTTAAGTTACTAAAATAGTTTTTGAAGTCCTGATATGTAAAAAAAAGAATCCGTGGAGTTAAAATTTAAAATCATTGCTCAGAACTCAACCTATCATCTTATTTTACAAGGAACAAGGAAGAAACTGATCCCTTCATACTAGGGAACTTTCTTTTGCAGCCATGATATCAAGTCCATAAACACAACACCATCATGATAGAAGAGAGTCAAAAACAAAGCTACTAGAAATGACTAGCTGGCTGCAAGGGAAAATGAATGGATAAGAAGAAACAGGGGAGACAAGAAGAAATAAATATGGAATTCAGAGTTATTTTCCCTTCATTTTCCTACTTGGTAAAAAGCTATAGAACATTAAAGCCACAAGGACTATTGGAGATTGTTGACTCCCTTCATTTTTCTGATAAGGAAAATGGGGCTCAAGGGGGTGAACTGAATTGGCCAAGGTGATGCAGCTTGTGTAAGAGCATAGCTAGGACTGGAATGAGTGTCTTTTTCTGAGAGGTCTTCCTTGACTACCATCGTACTCCCACCCCCAAACCCCACATAAGTACAATACAGCGGTTTGGGTTTCCCCATCCTCCTTGCCAGCTTTGTACTTATACATCTCTCTCTCTCTCTCTTTCTTTTTATTGAAGTATAATTGGCATACAACACTGTAGCAGTTTCAGGTGTACAACATAATGTCCCATATTTATATATATTGTGCAGTGATCACCACAATAAGTCTAGTTAACATCCATCACTCTACACCGTTACAGAATTTTTTTCCTGTGATGAGAACTTTGAAGATCTCCTCTCTCAGCAACTTTCCACTATGCAGTACAGTATTATTAACTGTGGTCGCCATGCTGTACATTGTATCCCCATGACTTATTTATTTTATACCTGGAAGTTTGTACCTTTGACTTCCTTCACCCATTCACCCACCCTCCAGCCCCTGCCTCTGGCAACCACCAATCTCTTCTCTGTATCTATGAGCTTGTTTTTTTGTTTTTTCAGATTCCACATGTAAGTGATATCATACAGTATTTGTCTTTCTCTGTCTAACATTTCACTAAGCATGATATTCTCTACATCCATCCACATTGCTGTAAATGGCAGCATTTCGTTATTTCATTCTTTTTATGGCTAAGTAGTAGTCCTGTGTGTGTGTGTGTGTATGGCACGTTTTCTTTATCCATTTGTTTGTTGATGGGCGCTTGGGTTGCTTCCATGTCTTGGCTATTGTAAATAGTGCTGTTATGAACATTGGGGTTCATGTATCTTTTTGAAATAGTGCTTTCTCTTGATATATACCCAGGAGTGGGATTGCTGGATTGTATGGTAACTCTATTTTTTTAAAATATATTTTAGTTATTTATTTTTGGCTGCGTTGGGTCTTCATTGCTGTGCCGCGGGTTTTCTCTAGTTGCGGGAAGCAGGGGCTACTCTTTGTTGGGGTGTGCGGGCTTCTCATTGTGGTGGCTTCTCTTGTTGCGGAGCACGGGCTCTAGGCGCACGGACTTCAGTAGTTGTGGCACGTGGACTCAGTAGTTGTGGCTCACAGGCTCTAGAGTGCAGGCTCAGTAGTTGTGTTGCACGGGCTCAGTTGCTCTGTGGCATGTGGGATCTTCCCAGACCACGGCTCGAACCCATGTCCCCTGCATTGGCAGGAGGATTCTTTTTTTTTTTTTTTTTTTTTGAGGTACACGGGCCTCTCACTGTTGTGGCCTCTCCCGTTGCGGAGCACAGGCTCCGGACGCACAGGGCCTCTCATTGTTGTGGCCTCTCCCGTTGCGGAGCACAGGCTCCGGACGCGCAGGCTCAGCGGCCATGGCTCACGGGCCCAGCCGCTTCGCGGCATGTGGGATCTTCCCGGACCCGGGCACGAACCCGTGTCCCCTGCATTGGCAGGCGGACTCCCAACCACTGCGCCACCAGGGAAGCCCAGCAGGAGGATTCTTAACCACTGCGCCACCAGGGAAGTCCCGGTAACTCTTTTAATTTTTTGAGGAACCTCCATACTGTTTTCCATAGGGACTGCACCAAATTACATTCCCACCAACAGTGTACTGGCATACCCACATTTCTCGCTTCTTGTACTTCTTACACTCTACTACAATTATTTGTTTTTATGTCTGTCTCCCCCAGTAGAGTCTGAACTCTTTGAGGACAGGGTCCGAGTCCTCATCTCTGTAACCCCAATATCTAGCGTAATGTTTGATGTATTTAGGTACTCACGTTGATTACCCACGGTGTGCTGTTACGTTTTTGGCATTTAAACCCTAAGCATCTAGAAATCTTTCTAGTCCTGTTAATCTGCCAGGTATGCAGTCACTCCCAATAATTACTGATAATTGCTAGGATTTTACCATAAGTAAGGCTTCAGTTGGAAAGGAGAAGAATAACTTTTTTTTTTAACGTTTTACTTTATATTGGAGTATAGTTGATTAACAATGTAGTGTTCAGGTGTACAGCAAAATGATTCAGTTATACATATACATGTATCTATTCTTTTTCAAATTCTTTTCCCATATATGGTTGTTACATAATATTGAGCAGAGTTCCCTGTGCTATACAGTAGGTCCTTGTTGGTTATCCATTTTAGATATAGCAGTGTGTAATAACTATTGTAGAGAACTGAGAACTGGCTGGCGAAGGAGAACATGAAGGAAACAGAGGAGATTAAGGAAACCTGAGGAGGCTAGAGGAAGGAGATAGTGAGTAGAAAGAGATCCTAAGGGAAATGAACAGTTATTGTTAACCATATGCTGCTGTGCTGTGTGCTTTAAGACACACACACACATTCCTCACAGTAATTTTTACTGTAATATCACAACCATTTTACAGATGAGAGAAATGAGACACGTTAACTGACTTGCGCAGGGTCACACAGTTATGAAGTGACAGAGCTGGAATCCAGGTTCTTGTCTCCCTGGTTTCAAGACCTCTATTTTTCCTTGGGTTTTTCTGATACTCGGTGCTGCCTCTCACTATACGGTACAAGGTCACTAACATTAAAAGGAATAAAACATAAGATGCTTTTCTTAGAATTTAAAAAATTACATGTCACATTCACCAAATATTAATGATATGGCATACCTTCTTCTTTTGAGACTTTCCCCTAAATTTCCTTGATAATTCTTAGCCCTTTGGATTTGCCTATTTATGTAACATTCCCTGTGACGTGCTCTACAAGGACAAGTTATAGGTGACAGTGATATTAGTGAAAGGTGATGGCAATATTTAAAAGCACTGAAGTTATACATGTTATCTTGCCTTATTATCGAAGGGACAGAATAGCAGCCTGTGTGCTGTTGTTGGAAACCTGGCTACCTTGAGCCCACTTCCCACACTTCTGCCTCTCTCTTGGCTCCACCAGACTCCCACCAGCTCCATGATCCCCATCTCAGCATGCTGTTTCTCTCTTAACTGGCAAAGTTCCTACTTGTTAGTCTCTCACAACCAATTGTCAGTTAATTAGAAATGATTAGCTGCTTGCCAGGATTTGAAAAATTTAGGATGTATTTAGTTCCCCAACAGTGAGGAAATCTTACCCGGATCTTCAAAGAATTCCATTTTAGCTACGTGTCCTCAAAAGTAAAATTAATGTCCACAGCGGTTGATTGTACCTAGTTGGTTGAACAATGCTCCAGACTCAATAAATTTTCTAATTATTCCCCTCCTCCTTTCTGGAGGCAGCCTGGCACCGGCTTTAAGGAAAGGCAGGAAGACAGGTCTGTCTCACCCCTCCACCCTTCCACCCTTCAAAGGCCTTATTAAATTATGAATTCTGGCTTTTCCCAAGAGGAACTCAAACTGAATAAAATATTGGGTCATTTGGTATAATATCTTGACTTGGCTTTTTCTTAATGAGTTTTATCATCATTCTACAAGAATCTAAAGTTTTCTTAGCAAAATTTGAGACATGTAGTTAGATGAGTATGTTGTAGGATCTTAGACCTTGAGTAAATAAGCCGTTCAATGCATCCCTCTGCTTAGGTATCCCTACACCTAAATCATATATGAGTTGTGGTCTTTCATCCTATTTGAAAAGATTTCTAAAGGTAGATATTTTGTATCTTTTTTTTTTTCCCTCATGGTCTGTTTCGGTGTTTAAGTCTAAATCTCTTTCATGGTCAAGAAATTATTTCTAATGTTTGAATTCTCTTCTAGCTATGCTTTTAAGCCCAAATGATATGAGCAATTTAGAAATCTTAGGGAGATGCATGACATTGAAATTTGCTGAAAAGTACTCAGAGTTGGATTACAGTAGAAACAATGAAGAATCGTGACAATCTGCAGGGATGTAAACAGAAAAGGAAAATGTGTGGCTGATTTGATCATGGATTTGCATGCAAATAAGGATGAAGCCGGGTTATGGGGGGAGAAAAAACAACAGGTAGGGAAAGTAGAACTTATATTAATGTCACTGGAAATGAATCAGTAAAGGAGAAAGGTTTTAGAGTAATAGTGTGAAATAATTGGAAGAAATAAGGCCCACTTCAGAGAGAGTAGCAAGATGTGAGGGGATAGCTTTTCAGTGGAGAGAACAAGATTGATTGTACAAAACCCATGCAATCTTCACTATAACCAGTGTACTGGGAAGTTGGAAAGTAGGTAAAATATTAAGTGGTTTACCAGGAGGGTGGGGTAGTGGTGCAGTATCTAATGAGCTCAGTACTCCACTGATTTTGAAACACAAGTGAAGAAAAACTCTTTGATGCTGTAATTGGAGTGATGTGCATTATGGGGTTTTATTTAGCAAGAATTTATGTAAAGCCTTGGCAAAAGTAGAAGTCACGTTTGAGAAGTATCCATTTTGAACAGGTATTCATGTCGGCCAGGGTAAAGGTCTCTCTGGAGGATAGCTGAGAATAAATGAGGAGTGGCATCTCTGAGGGGTGAATTTTGGAATAACTCTTTTTGACAAATGAAAGCTCACTTTTAGTCCTGAATGTTATCACTGTTTTACTCCTAACTGGAGATTTTGCCCAAGGAAAGAAGAAGGTGAACTAGAAGAAGACTGTTCTCATCCAAAGTCCATTGTTGGGCTTGGGCCCCTAAGCTGCGGAGTTGCCATTGGTGAGGGAAAATGAACTCACCAAATACATGCTGAAGTTGCATGATCATTGTGCTTGTACAATGGGGCTTTTGCACGATTCTGCTCAGCTCAGCTAGCATTTCTTTGTACTTAAAGTTGGAAGTTTTTGACTGAGGCTGGCAGGTATTGTAAGGATTACCGAGTAAATACTACATCTATATTTGGTAGAGTGATATTAGCTATTGATCTCCTCCCCCCTCAGAAATTGGACAGTAGTGATCTTTTTTCATTCTTCAGGGTACTTCCCAAGATTTGGAGGTTGTGATAATTGTGTGAAGTTCTGAACCTTCACTTTTCAAATCATTTTCTAAGCAACTGTGGAGAAGCTAATGAGAATCCTGTGAATTTGCTGGGTTTGAGCAGTAAAGTTTGAACCTTTTTTTCATCTTAAGCCGTAAGGAAGAGCACAGCTAGCTTTATTTAAAAAAAATAAACAAACACACATAAGTCAGACCATAAAGAAGAACATATCCAGTGAACAGAATTTTAGTATCTTAGAGTTTAATCTCAGGGCTCAAAGTAAAAGGTTATTGATTTTATCCAATACAATATTTTGGACAACAATCCAGATTTGAAAGAAATAGATAATTAAGTAAATTCCTGTCAGTGAACTGTTGATTAGGTAACCATGTCTTTAAATCTAGGAGAGGGCTGTAGTTCCAACTCATGAAATTTCAGTACCCAGGCAGTTTCCTTGGAGTCATTAGGGATCCTGAGATGAGTCAGCCATAAGCTCTGCCCTCGAGGGACTTCTAGTCTCATAGGAAAGAGAAGACACAGACCAGTAATAATCCAAGATAGAATTTGTCAAATGTGGTAAGAGAGGTAAACAGAGAGCTCTACACGTTTAGGAGTGGTTGAGGTTACCATTGAGTGGGGGTAGGGAGATCAGGTGAGGACTGTACCAAAGGATCAGGTGACAGTTAAGTGGGTCCTGTCTCCGGCAAGGATCAGGCAGGCTGGGCACAGGAAATGAGATTTTTCTGTTACTTTTTTGCCAGATGGAAAAGATTTGAAAGTGGTTGAGGGGAGCTTACAAAAAAAAAAAAAAAAAAGAAAGGTCAATGAAATAGAAATGGTTACCTCTTGAGCTGAATGCTGGTATTAAACTTTATTAGAAAGTTATGGTGAATTATGGGCATATTATTGTTATATGTTGACAGATAAGGATGGATGTTAAGTACCGTGATTGGAAAAAACGTGTACCTCCATGGTCTCTTTGTATTTCAATTTTAGAGTTCTTACTAGAATTGGTCAGAAATTTATCAGAGCCATATGGAACTGCAGTGAACTTATTTAATCTGTTGTCCAGCCTAGTTTATCTTGGTTAGGTGAGAATACATTTTATTTTAAGATATCTTCAGTTTCCCTTAGTAATCTGTTCAAGCATTTGACAAGAAGCCTTCTTTATATTTAACCTAACTCATTTAAGTGGCATTTCATCTTGTTCTGTCTTCAGCAGAGGTGGAGATCAGCCCTGTGTATAATATCCTGGAAGACTTATTAAATGTTTTTCCCATTTTATCTAAGCTTAAATAATTCTATCATTACCTTTACTTACAAACCTTACTCCCCAACTTTTTGATGATCTTCTTTTTCTCTAAACCTCTTTATTCTATACATCTTTCCTCCCTCCCACAGATACTTAGAGAGCGTGTGAGTCATCATGTTAAGTGCTACAACGTATCAGCCCTCCTTTCCCCCCAAACACTGATGTTTACCTTGCTGGTTATGGGACCACATGGATCTTACAGGGATAATATACCATAAAGGAAGGGTGTGCCTTTGAACCTTACAATTGTCATGACATCCCTGAAGAAATTCATCAGTGTCACTGGAAATGTTGGATTTCTTACCTGTTTCCAATTGATTTCAGTTTCCTCTGGGAATGTGATCAGCATTGATATTCTTGCGGTCTATCGGCGTGCATGTTTCAGTGCTGCTTTTGTTTGGTATGACCACTTCAGTTGGTTTATGTGAAGATTGTGTATCTCCTAGTTCATCTTCCAGTCCATTACCCTTCTGCATCTGTGAGCTGTATGGGAGGAATACCATAGAATCTTTTAGGAAGCAGGGCTATGATGGATTTTTTTAAGGTAACAAATTCTTCCTTCTTTTTGTTCCTTGACCCCCCCGCCCTTGCTCCAGCCTCTTCTGTTACCACCACCCCATATTTCTTTTCCCCCCAAAACAAGCATAATATCTGTGACCATGAAGTGTCAGTGGACTCTGATTTAGGTTAGCCTGAACTAATTTTGAATTCTTGGTTGTCATGAATGTTTCTGCAATAATTATTGGCAACATCTCTTTCCACCTTTGTTTTTATTAATACTGACTGACCTTGTGTAGGAAATACAGAAACTATTTCCTTTTCCTTTTTCTATCATTTCATGTATTTGAAATGACACCCCCTCTCTTCCTTCATTCAAGGGGCAGCATTGATTTTCTTTTGTTAATCTATGCTTCCATTTTCAGAAAAAAACAATCAGACACACATTGTCTCTGTGAGTAGCTGTGTCTTTTGTCTCTTCTCACTGGTGTTTTTAATACACATTTCCTTTCTCTTGATCAACTTCTTTTGTACATTAATAGAAGCAGGCATCAGAGAAATAAGGAAGCACATAATGTTAATCCTGATTCTGACTCCCGTCCAACAAGTCAGTTACTCTGCATTGTGCTTTTCTCTCTAAGTAGGCACAGTCTTGAGTATTAACTCATTCTAGTTTGGAAAACAGTTCATTCTTATTTTTGAGCGTGACTTATGAAAAATTTCCTGTTTGTAGATATGTGTCTATGCTAACTGTTGCTGTAAAAGATCTTTATTTCAGATTCAAAAGCCTCGAGCTGGAGAGCTGTCATGGCAAGTAGGCAATGGAAAAGTCTCCTAAAATTGTTTCAGTTTAAGCCAACTTGTTCCATTTATAAAACCATTATATAGGCAGTTGGATTTCTACTTTCAGTGAGTGCATATACAGTGGTATCTGAAACTGAGAGCATATGAAATCCACAATTCATATAAGATATCCTTCCTGAATAATGAAAATTATGGCAGGGAAATAAATATTCAAGCAGGAATCAGCTTTTAAAGTGTTCTTTTTTTTCCCTGAAGGTATCTATGCCCACTCTGAAGTAAGAGAGGATAAAATATCGCCTTTGGTGAGGGAAATAAAAATACTCCTTATTACAGATGGCAAATGGTAGAGAAATGCCCTATATGTGGTATGATGTATAATTATATCATTTCATCTTGAAACATTTTATGGGTTTTGCCTTGCTGGATGTCTGTCTTTATCTTATGTCATATGCATATATTCAGTGTGTATACATATATATATATATATATATACACACACACACACACACATAAAATTTGATTCTATAAATCCACTTAAATTAGGTACTCTTGGCTTTTTCTTTGCTTTGTGACTGGAAGGGTCACATACCAGAGTTTTCAAAATAAAGAACATTTAAGGCGTCAGCCTTTTTTAAAAAAGTCTGTTATGTATTAGTTCTCATAAGGAGCAGTTTGTGCAATGGAAGCTTCAGAATGAGTTCTATAGGCAAAACTAGTTTAAGTGATGAAGTTTTGTTTGAGAAAATGATATTGAATCTTGTGATATCAAATCTTAGAATTATTCATTTGTAACTCATAGGCACAAAAACAATATAGTATGTATTTATTAGAGCTGGTTAACTATAAAAATAAAACATTTTGTTGGCACTTAGAGAGGAGAACGATGTAAAGAAAGTAAAAGGGGCCATTTTTCAGGATTTTCTGAAAGAGCGCAGTTTTGCAGAACTGAGTGAATTCTGCCTTTTCATGTTGGATATCATTCTGGTTCTCATCCAGACTGGGTCACAAGTTCAGTATAATAAATTTATGATGACTGCAAAACCAAACCATCCCTTCAGGTCTTTGGAGAGAAATATGGAAAAAGTACTGGAGAAAACAAATATGTATTTTCGTTAGCCAGGTCGTGTATAAATATTGGAGTATTTGTCATTCACTTCAGAACAGTGCCATTGGAAACTGAATCTCTGGCAAGAATTATTCAGTAGCTCCCAAAAGAAAAGTTATGTCTTTGAGGTCCAGTGTATCATTGGGGTGGGAGGAGAATTATTTCCATATGTGTTAAAGTTAGCCTGTATTTGAAGTTATTTAAAAAGAAAGCAGTTGGACCTCATTAATTCAGAATTCTGTTAATTTGTAAACAAGATTGCCTGAGGAAGCTTTTAAACTGCTTAAGAGTCTAAACTTGTCAGATACTTTAGAAGTAGCTCCTGGTATACTAATTTCAAATAGTTATTTGCATGTGAGGTAAAAATCCTTGCTAGGGGAATTCCCTGGTGGCGCAGTGGTTAAGAACCCGCCTGCCAATGCAGGGGACACGGGTTTGATCCCTGGTCCGGGAAAATCACACATGCTGCGGAGAAACTAAGCCCGTGCGCCACAACTACTGAGCCCGCGTGCCACAACTACTGAAGCCCGTGTGCCTAGAGCCCGTGCTCCGCAACAAGAGAAGCCACCGCAATGAGAAGCCCACGCACTGCAATGAAGAGTAGCCCCCACTCGCTGCAACTAGAGAAAGCCCACGTGCAGCAACGAAGACCCAACGCAGCCAAAAAAAAAAAAAAAAAATCCTTGCTAGGCCACATTTTGTTCACTTCACTCTACGTATGGCATATACAGTAATCCCTCCCTAAGTCTGAATTCAAAATTACAGCCTGTACGGACTTCCATCTATGTATTTTTCCCACCATCTCAAGAATTTTGGATCAAGATTATAGAAATCTCCACTTACTCTCCGTTGTGAGTTAGGGACTGTTATCTAGGGACTCAAAATCAAAACATTTAGATAGAGGAAGGAAAAAATTTCTCTTAAAATTTTATCTGTAGTATAGAAAAGTGAATTTCCAAGGCTCTCACTCAAACCATGCAGGCAGAAGATCCTGGAAAGTCTGCAGTCAGCAGATAATGATAAATAAAAGTTAATTGTAAAGCATACTTTAGTGCTCATTTACCAACTATCATTGATATTATTTTTACTTAATGTGCTGTTTTTATTGTCTTTTTTTTTTTTTTTTTTTTTGTGGTATGCGGGCCTCTCGCTGTTGTGGCTTCTCCCGTTGCGGAGCACAGGCTCCGGACACACAGGCTCAGCGGCCATGGCTCATGGGCCCAGCTGCTCCGTGGCATGTGGGATCTTCCCGGACCGGGGCACGAACCCGTGTCCCTTGCATCGGCAGGCGGACTCTCAACCACTGCACCACCAGGGAAGCCCCTATTGTCTTATTTTGATGAACATTAACAAATATTTATGAGTTCTCCTAGGACTTCCCTGGCAGTCCAGTGGTTAAGACTGCGCGCTTCCAATGCAGGGGGCGTGGGTTTGATCCCTGGTCGGGGAACTAAGATCCCACATGTGGTGTGGCTCGGCCCAAAAAAAAAAAAAAAAAAGAATTCTCCTAGAGTCACTTCTACCACAGTCTCCTGAACTCTAGGGAGTATGGCATTCAACTAAACAGAGACTTCTGAAGGAGTCCTGAAGGTACTAGGTATTTATGTTCAGCTACCGGGACCCACATAGATCTCAGACTTGGATCTTCTTTTCCTGAGTATCTAAGAAGTGGACTTTCTCTTTCTAGTTTTATTCTATTATTCTTGTCAAAGGCAGAACTTTTCCTAGACTCCCCTCATCTTTGAAGAAAGAAAAGCTTTCGTACAAACCCCGACCTTCTGTCCTCGGCCAGGCACGTTGGTACCCCAGACCTGTTTCTCATCATTTTAAGTCAGCAGGACTTCACTAGTTTGTAGTTATGCACTCCCCATGCTTTATTTTGGACTTTTGTCCTTTTTCTCACAGTTTTCAGCTCCTTTCAGGCCTGACTTCCCCTTTCACCTCATCTGATCTATTATTAAGTCTCAGCTTGTTGTTTCTCCTGAGCAGCACCTTATTGATTTGAAATTAGCATACACAAGCGGAGTCATTTGTCTAAACTTGGAAGGTTGCATCCTAGCTCCAACAAGGAACAATGTAAGAGGAGTGCAAAAAAGGGACTTGGAACTTATGCTCCATCCACTGTTGCCTACAACCTCTTGCCTTCTGAGCCAGGACCCTCACGGTTTGACCCTGGATTAGTCATTTTTTTCTATAGTTTCTTCCAGTAGTCTCACTGGCTTCCTTACACTTTATCTTCAGTGACTATTGCTTTCTGCAGTGAACATGGTGGGGGCATATGGTGTAAAGTAGGACCAAATATTTAAACATCAGAACTGTTCTTTATACGCTGCTACTCTTGCAAGTAAGCCATGTCTTTCCGTCTTTCCCCCACCTTCCATAGGCATGAGGGGGAAGGCAGGCAGGAAGAGTAGAGGGTTTTGTGAAATACGTTTTACCTCCCTTTGAATGTGAAAAATAAGCTCTGATGTTTTTCCTTTTTCCTTTTTTTTTCCGGAAGCAAAGTGGATTTACCAAATAAGGTCTTACAAATATCTATGCTTGGTCTTCCATTGACCTAGGCTCCTGTACAGTCATCCCTGGGTTTGTATGGTTAGTATGGCCTCCTCATACACTTTCTTATGGAGAACAAGTATAATCAACTCACCAGGTGGATCCAGTCACTTTTTTTTTTTTTTTTTTGTGGTACGCGGGCCTCTCACTGTTGTGGCCTCTCCTGTTGCGGAGCACAGGCTCCGGACGCGCAGGCTCAGCGGCCATGGCTCACGGGCCCAGCCGCTCCACGGCATGTGGGATCTTCCCGGACCAGGGCACGAACCCGTGTCCCCCGCATCGGCAGGGGACTCTCAACCACTGCGCCACCAGGGAAGCCCATCCAGTCACTTTTTAAGGTTCTGCTGGCCTTAGATGTCATGGTTAACTTGTCTTTTTTCAAAAGTATATTTTGCCAGTCAAAGCCCCTCTTTTGGAAGATATGGGGATTATTCTTTTAGCTTTCTTATGATGATTGTCTTCTGTGCCATCTATTACTTAGGACTTCATCTCTTGCTAAAAGGATGTATAAACCAAGGAATGACTCCCGGCAACAGCCATGTAGTTCATGTAGTGTTAAGATAGTAACTGACATAAAGGATGGGGGGATACTGAAATGTACCAATAATGACTGTGGAAGAAACTTTTCATACCAGGAAATGTATGGTTCCCACTACAGTGTTCCAGATTTTTAAAAATTGTTGCTTAGATTTAGAAGAGGGAAACATTTGTACAGTTATCTATTTCTGCATAGCAAATCACTCCAAACTTACTTGCTTAAAACAGCAATGACAATTTATCTCCCATGGTTTCTGTGGATCAGGGATTGGGGGATGGCTCAGGTGAATGGTTCCGAGTGGGGGTCTCTAGTGGGATTGCAATCAGATGTTGGCTGGGGCTACATTCATCTGAAAGCTTGACTGGGGCTGGAGGATATATTTCCAGATGGCTCAGTCACATGGCTGGCAAATTGGTGCCGCCTGTACGTGGCGAGTCTCAGTTCCTCTACGTGAGCTTCTCTGTAGGTTGGCTTGAATGTCCTCATAACATGGTAGCTGGCTTTTCATAGAATGAATGATCCAAGAGACCAAGCTAGAATCCACAGTGCCTGTTTTGATCTAGACTTGGAAGTCATACATTATCACCTCTGCTGTATTCTCTTGGTCAGGCAGGGCCGGGTCTGATTCATTTTGGAAGGAGACTGTACCAGGGCACAGATACCAGGAGATATGCATCATTGAGGGCCACCTTGGAGGCTGGCTACTGCGTCATCCATGAGAATGAGGAAAAACCCTCCGAGTACTGAAAATAGGAATAATCATGGCAGTAATAACACTTACTGCTTTTCTATCTTATTGATTTCTTTATAGAAGCTCCTTATATAATTTCTGGACTGACATTCTCTCCTGATTGTTTTCTTTACTCTTTGCCTCTATTTTGTCTATCTCTTTCTTTCATGGATTCCTTTCGTCAGTTTACCCTTTCAGCATGTTTCCTCAAGGGGCTTATCTTTGCTTTTCTGCTCTCATGGTATACAGTGTACCTGGGTGACTTCACAGGTGCTTACTGCCGAGGACTCACGTACATAGTTTCGGCCTAGACGTCTGTCATTACAAACAGCTATCTAAAGGCCTTGCAAACTGAACATGTTTAAAACATAACCGGCCACCTTTGCCCTTCCTGAACCCCCTTTCTGGATGACTGTGAACTCCTTGAGAGTAGAGCCAGCTTCTCATTACCTTTTTAACCCCATGCCTAACCTGATGTCTGGCATGAAGTAAACATTGGAGTGTTTGCTGAATGAATATATGCATTATGAAATCTCTATCTATAGGTATCTTTATGCTTTTAAGGGTAGTGGAATGCCACACTGGTAAAAATAAATTGATAAAATTTTTAAAGTATAGGTGCATTAGGATAAAATGGGATATATATATAGTTATAATATTTAAGGGATGTTTCAAGTGCTTATTTATGAACCAAAAGAGATGTCTGAGAGTCACTGTCAAGTATTCCCTGACATCTCAATGTCCAGTTCTAACAAAAGGGGCCCACAGTCACAGGCATCATCAGGATGGGAACAAAGCTTTGCCTTTTAAAAAATTCCTGGACTTCCCTGGTGGCGCAGTCGTTGAGAATCTGCCTGCCAATGCAGGGGACATGGGTTCGATCCCTGGTCTGGGAAGATCCCACATGCCGCAGAGCAACTAAGCCCATGTGCCACAACTACTGAGCCTGCACTCTAGAGCCTGCGAGCCACAACTACTGAAGCCCGTGCACCCTAGAGCCCATGCGCCACAACTGCTGAGCCCATGCGCTGCAACTACTGAAGCCCGTGCACCTAGAGCCCGTGCTCTGCAGCAAGAGAAGCCTCCACAATGAGAAGCCCGTGCACTGCAATGAAGAGTAGCCACCCCTCGCCGCAACTAGAGAAAGCCTGCATGCAGCAACGAAGACCCGACGCAGCCAAAAAAGAAAAAAATTCCTTTATTGGGTACTTCACAATGTGGCCCTTTGCAACGATTCCTTTCTCCAACCTCAGCAGAATTCCAGCTTTCTCTTTTGACCTATATACTCTCCGTATAATGCACTGGTTCTGATATGCTTAGACTGAAACCTCTGTCAAAGGAGAAGGAAAGAGTGGTGACGGCAACGATGACGACAATACTGTGCTAAGTGGTCTATCTGCATTATCTCATTTAACACAGCAGCTCAATGGAAAAGATGCTACTATCTTTAACCCCATTTTAGAAATGAGGACACTGAAGCTCTCAACACGCAGTGAAAGAGAGATCGGTTCGAGTTAGGATTGAAGACTGTCTTACTCAGGACCTCTCTGTGGCCCCTCCCCCACCCCTCAGCCTCACCTTAATGGTTGCTAGCTGTATGCCTTCATAGAGAAGATAATTTTGCCTAGACTCATTAAGTTAGAGGGAACTCTAGGTCATATATGTTGTCTATCAATATACATATGCTCGATACAAGACGCTATAGCTTTTTTAAATACTTTGGTATCCTCTCTAACTTGAAACTCTCAACAGTTCAGTGAAGTATCTATGAAAGCTGTTATCATTTATGGAAAAAAAGGATCTAAAGCAGCTAAGTGGCTTGTCAAACTTCATCCAGTTAGCTTAGGACAGAGCTGGGACTAGGGTCTAGGTCAAGTAAAATGTAGTTCATTGTTTTCTCTCTATTTTAGTGTTTGTAGCCACATTTCTAATCATCATTAGCCAGTAGATACACATGACTGCTTTGTGTTCTGAGCTATCTCAAATGATGTATATTTTTAAAATTGGGGAACAAAGGACCAATATTAGTTGTGAGATTGAGAATCACCCCAAAGATTTTGATGACTCATTTGCCTTCACCCAAGCACCCTCTTGATTCCTTTAACTTAATGAAAATAAGTATATTCTCCCAGGATTTTGACTCTCCTGATAAAGGTTAACTCCTGGGTCCTCACACAAGGTGCCCTTTAATACAGCTTCTCCCCACAAGGGGGAGCCAAAAATGCTTCGGGGCTAGGCGAGGTACGACTCAAATACCAGGTTCTGCAAATCCAGCTTCCTCCCGTTTGTTTTCCCAGTAAGGACCTCCCAGCACAATCCCCAGAAAGGAAAGGCAGATGGTCCTGATACTGATGGTGATGTGTTTGTATATGGGCATGGGATGAGGGTGGGGGGTTTTCATCCGAAGAAACTCAGCTCTGAGAAATAAAGCTATTCCGAGTCAGTACTACGCTGTCCTTACCTGTTTCCCCTGCTGGAACTTTGTCCTTCAAAGCTGGTCTTTGGCCAACGTATGTGTGAATCAGATAGCTGCCCGCTGAAGTCAGCTCCCTTAGCCCTGGATCAATAATCTTTCCCCGTCATCCCACTGGAGCTGCTTCTGCCACCTCCCACTAAGGGACTTAGAGAGGACCTGGTAAAAAGGCTTCTACTGCTTTCTTTGCAGAAGGTGGGTGGAGTTGGGGAGCAGACTCCACAGGGTTATGCCCTTTGCACTGCTTTAACTTTAGTGCTTCAGTTAGGCCGGGAGCAAAAATAGTTGTGGCTTTGACAGATACAGCAAACGTCTGAATTCGCATTTGAAGAATAAATTTGCACAACAACCAGGAGTATAAGGGGTGGGAAAATGAAAGCTTTTTCTTACGTAAAATTTAATTAAACTATTGTTTTCATTGATACCATGTGGTTCTCTTTTCTATCAGAAATATTTAAGAAACTTATGTGTGACAATAACTTTCAAACACAATATTTCCAAGTGTCAAGTTAACGTGTTCAGGGAGCAGAAAGACTCAAGTACTCAGTGTGAGTCTCACATAACATCTGCTTCCACAAGTACTTTGGGGACCCTTTGAGGCAAAGACGGTGGGGAACCTTGGCTTATTTGCTAGACATGGAGGTGAAGATGGGAACATCCCTCCCATCTCCCTTCCTTTTTAAAAATAGAGATGAGGATTTCTGAGTATAACCTATCATTTCAGGAAAAAACAAATTATGAGTCATTTTAGTTACACAGATAACAATGCTCATAAATGAAAAGTGGGGTTATGTTTTAGGATGGAAAGAAGTGGGCTATTACTGTGCTATATTCTGAATACTGTAACCCCCCAGCTAAGATGTAATTACTGAATTTTTAAAATAGTAAAGCAATAATCCAGTAATTCTAAAAAGCCGTTCGGCTTTCTGTAGGCATTTAAGAATTACCGTTTGTTTTTTGGAGTGGAAGTAACATCTTTCTCAGTTAGTTTTTGGAACATGGCCACTGCTGAATGAAGGGGTCCAGTCATGCATTGTATTTCTTCTGCATAATTGCACTAAAAGAATACATTGGCGTATTGTATGGTTTGTAATGAGCTGGAAAAAAAAAAAAACCTCCAGAAACCCTCTGCAATGAATTAGTTATTCTGAATATTTTATTTTTTAAACATTGATACTATGTAAATTGAACAGGGTCAAAAGACTTGTTGGTGTTCAGGCTGAGAGTTAAACCAAAGCTCTCCCAGGTACAGAACTGATCAGTGACTGGACTTTTTGATTCTTCCAAGGAGGTACTTCGTAAGGCAGTTCAGCTTCTGTCTAAACCTGCCCTTGAAGACATGTTGGGTTAGGTCTAAACCTGTTCTTTTATCACTGTGGCCCCAAATCAAGCACTGATGAGGTTTTGTGACCCTGTGGCCCCAGTTGCAACTAAAGTAGTTAATTGTCAAAAACACCCGCAGTTGTTATGTCACGATGACTATCTTGAGCCACGAGCAGTCCTTTAACCTTTAGGCTGCAGGTTCTGTACTTTCTTCCTAATTGCTTCCATGGATTTTATAGGAGTCCAGTCACAGGGAGTGCAGATTGTTAAGAACTGTGATGGGTCGAATTTTTACTTGACTTGCTGGCAGGAGGCCCAAGACTCCTGGATCAGAGACGAAGAACAGTTCATTCCTCATGGCAGTAGCCAGGGCGTCAGCATTTTTACCCTGGCCCTCTGAGTCCCAGTACCCCCAAGATGATGTGAAGACAGCCAGGTGATAGCTGCACGCTCAGTGGGTTGAATTACAGGAGAGGAACCCTGAATTTAGGGAGCTCAAATCTTTTATAATGGACAGTAAGTACAGCAGCCCTTTGCTCTAGGGAGAGACATTATCTTCATTATACTCGACCACACTCAGCTGTATCTTCTAAGCAAACCTGCTCTTTCCTTCAGAGTTAGACACTTAATCTCTGTCTTCCGAGGCTGTTTGCTACACAAACATCCTCGAAAAGATATTCCAGAACAAAGGCGCTCAGTGCTTCTGTTCACAAGATATGCAGAAACACAAGAGTTCCATGGAGAATCATCTCCCAACACAGACCAAGGCCAAGAGGTCCTCTAAAGAACTGTTGTCCTGGCCCATCTTTGGGAGTTGCTGCTGAGAGGACAAAGCACTACAGTCGTCGCCATTATTACTATTTCTATTGTCTGCAAGAGTATGGTCCTGAAGCTATGCTATCTCCCCAAAACAAAAAGTCTGTACTGCATACTTGACTCCATGTTCAGCCAGGAGTTTAGGGAGGATGTCTCTTGGTCACCATCATTTGTCTTGTGACCAGGGATTGGGAGCCGATGGTCCAAAAGTTACCTTTGATTTATCACCATTCCCTCACTTAAAAAACCAATAAACTGATCTGACTGAGGCTTTGTGTAGCCTCAGCTCAGAGGCTCGAAGCTTTTAAAAGGAAAGACCATTCTATTGGAAGGAAAGAGGTGGAATTTGAAAGCTCAAGCCAACTCCTAGTCCCTGAATAAAAATCAATCTCCCAACATATCCGTTAATAAGCTCTGGACCAAGGGGTCAGGAGGCCAGCCAAAAGATCTCTCTTTATCTGCCATATTTTCTTCATTTAGGTAGAAATGTTATTTTTAAGCAAGCAAGATGTACAATCTGAAATTAACAAAAAAAAGTATTGAATTCTAGGACCGTGTCCCTTCCAGAGGTCCAAAAATCATTCTGTCTTTGAACATTGTTTTGCCTTAAAAATACTTTTTATTTATTTCTCTTTTGTCTCACTCTAGGGCTTCCAACCCGAGAGAAGGCTTATTGCCAGATTGTATTTCATAGACTCTTAAAGTTGGAAGAAATCTTCGAGTCCTGTAGCTTAGCCTGGCCCCTAAAGGCTAAGTCCTTAGTGTCTTGCCAGAGCTCAGACAGGTAGCTGGGGCATCAGAGCACTGTACTGGATGGAGCCTTGGATCTGTTCTAAGTTCTGCCATTCATTGGCTGTGACACTTTGTGGATATCATGTGTCTTCTCACAGCCCAGGTGCACTCAGTCTAAAGAGAGAGGCTTATAGTATTCTACCAGCTCCACCATGCCTCCAGGGGGGTCTCTAATTTCTGGAATGTGACTATTTGAACCGTTCAGAAGAATGATTCTCTTTTCCTGATGACAGAACTAACACATTATTTTATTTTATTATTATTTTTTTAATAAATTTATTTATTTTTGACTGTGTTGGGTCTTCGTTGCTGCACATGGGTTTTCTGTAGTTGTGGTGCTACTCTGTAGTTGTGGTGCTACTCAGGGGCTACTCTTCGTTGTGGTGCGCGGGCTTCTCATTGCAGTGGCTTCTATTGTTGCAGAGCACGGGCTCTAGGCGCACGGGCTTCAGTAGCTGTGGCACACGGGCTTCAGTAGTTGTGGCTCACGAGCTCTAAAGTGCAGTCTCAGTAGTTGTGGCGCACAGGCTTAGTTGCTCCGTGGCATGTGGGATCTTCCCGGACCAGGGCTCGAACCCGTATCCCCTGCATTGGCAGGCAGATTCTTAACCACTGCGCCACCAGGGAAGCCCCACATGCTTATTTTTTTTTTTTTTTTATTTTTTGCGGTACGCGGGCCTCTCACTGCTGTGGCCTCTCGCGTTGCGGAGCACAGGCTCTGGACGCGCAGGCTCAGTGGCCGTGGCTCACGGGCCTAGCCGCTCCACGGCATGTGGGATCCTCCCGGACCGGGGCACGAACCCGTGTCCCCTGCATCGGCAGGCGGACTCTCAACCACTGCGCCACCAGGGAAGCCCCCCACATGCTTATTTTAGAAAAATAAGAATATATTGATTTAAAAAAAAGAATAATTTTTAACCCTGTTGTCAATTTCAGTGCCCATTTTGGGTCTGTTTTATTTGTGTATGTGTGATAAAATTGAGATCATATTGTTCTGTAATTTGCCTTTTTTACTTAAGCTAGCATGAACATCTTACCGTAGCCGTTGGACTTTATCCCAAAGATAAAAACTCTTTTTAAGTGGAGAGCCATTGAAGGGTTTTAAGTAGGTTTCACTGTAAGTCATTTCTCTTCAGATCAGAGGTAGAGAAGAGAGAAGAGCACATTCATACAATTTTGAGTTGGCTTCGTTCCATTCTTTATTGCTTTCTGCACAGAAAAGGAACAGCTCAGTGTTATATTCATTAAAGATGGGAGTTATCGATTTCTCTAGAGGTTTAGTCATCTTGAGATGCTACGTCATTAGCACTTGCATGTGTACATTTATATGTTATGAAAACGAATTAGAATGGCACATTTCAAGACATTAATCACATGGAGACTAATTACACCACAATCAAAACTATCACCTAACAAATATCAAGTCTCACAGCCCCAATCAGATATTGATAACCATTGAGCCAGGTTTTAGTAACATGTGGCCCAGTTGTTAAAAGTTTTCAGTGACAGATTTATTTAAGATTCTTTTCATTCCATATACCTTCAAAAGGATCTGAGGTAGTGGTGCAAAATTAAACAGTATAAACGTAGGACCTTTAAAACATAAAAACGAAGGAGACAAACTAAAGGAACCAGAAAGGGTGGATGCCATGAAGTATTTGGACAGACCAATCCAACAGTCTGTTTCCTAGCAGCAAAAAGTAAACAGGAAGATACATTGGCTTGTATAGTTTTTATTGTTACAGGAGAAAAAAATATGTATACTTCTTTTACCCAGACAACTTTTATCATGAAATTTACTATATGGACCCTTCTGTGAGAGATAATAGATTATATCAGAATCTTCAACTACAGTTTTGCCAAGGAACAACAACCCTGTTGAAATGGATAATTCCTGTATCGACCTTGTACATAAAGGGTGAGAATGTAATATTAAATCGTAATTCAGTTTAGACATTTCTTTGGAGGCTGAGATAATATGGTCCAGGTACTTGGCTTTCTGATGATTTAACTTAATATGGAAATAGAACTTGGGAAATGTAGGTGATCATCTAGCTACCATGGCCAGTCAGTTCTTTGTCAAGGGTCAGATGCCTCGAGTGAACCATTGACTGATGATAGCTTGCATAGGAAATCATATTGGAAACCTTGGTTAGGTTATTCTAGGATCCAGAGTCTGAGTTGATTCATATGTTCTCAGTAGGCATTCAATAAAGTTTTTTTGAGTGAATAACTTAACCCGGGCCCGCCCACAGCATGGACAGAGCCTTTCCTCCCTCTTACTATTCTCTCTCTAGTAGGAACCGCCTTACATGAATCCTTTTTTTTTTTCCACAAAATGCCCAACTTCTCTCCTTATTTATCATTCAATGATCTTCTACTCTTCCTTTTCTCTTTAGCAGTTCTACCCTGGGGCAGCCTGAAACTGCCATGTTTCTGGACAACAGCTGTCACGGAATGCAAATATGATTGCATTTCAAAAATAACCGCTACTATAATTGCAAAAATAGGAAACAACAAGCAATAAAGGACTGGTTAAATTATGAAATAGCAATATGATAGAATCCTATGCAGCTATTAAAAAATGTTGTTGAAGAAGATTTAATGATATGAATAGTCATTCTATATTTTTTAAGTGAGAAAAACCCGAGAGAGAGAGAGAGAGGAAGAGTGTACACATATTTCTCTCAACAGATGTAAAGAGAGACATATCTATCTATCTAGAAAGAGGAAAAGACAGACACAGACCCAAAGAGAGAGCGTGCAGCTTTGGGTGGTGGAATTACAGGGTTTTTTTTTTAACATTTTGTTTTCTGTATTCTTAAAATATTGTACAGTAAACATGGATTATTTGTGTTTAAACAAAAGACATAAAATGTAAAACTCCTTGGCATAGAATACAAAGCCCTTCAGTATGTGTTCACTGCATATTCCTTCAACTTCTGTCCTGCCCTTGGGGCATTGCCCAGCACTTAGCAGGTGCTCAGTGCCTGTTAGTTGAATGAATAGCAAATGTATCACACTCTCCTCCCAGTTTTCATCAGAACCTCCCTCCTCCTTCCTGGCCCCTGGTGCACTTCTGCCCTCACACTTTCCAGTCACTGGCAGAGTCAAGCATTTGAAATATAAACAGGCGGTTTAATTCTCAAATGGTGGACCTTAGAAAGTACAGCTGTCTGTGGTATGTTAATGTGGATTTGAGAATAGTCACTGAATGTGTCCGGGGTTGTTTAACGATGAACTTATATACATTCTTGCTCTTATACATTTCCTAACCTCTAATCAGGCTCATTCCCTGTCTACTTCATGAAATTATCCCTTCATTTAGGACTTATTTTGAACACATAAAAGAAGGAAACGATCCAAAGGCATCCTAACTATAAAAACCCACAGGATCCATTTCCTTCCCAAAACAACATATCTGGCTTTGTTTTCCCCTCGAAGTAAAATCAGACCTTGAAGAGACAGTATGATTTAAACAGCACCACCCAATTAATTTTTCTGGTCAAATTTATTTCAAAAACAATAACTAAGCATGGTCCTCTCTAACATCTATTCTTTCTTTTCCCCAAGGAGAGATTTTGTATTACTTGTTTTTTGTCTTTGCTCAGCACTTTGGCGTGTGTGAGTTTTCATCAACTATTCTGAATGGAGGCAAAGGCAATGTGGTAGGAACAAACACAAATCAAGACTGCATAAACTAATAATCTTTTTAGTAACATTGTCCTACATGCCTTTAGAAATTAATTTTAATACCAGCAAAGAAGTTCAAAAACTCCCCCTTCTCCAGCTACCGTAAGAAACCCAAACTTCCTTCAGCAATTTTGCGAATGAGAAAGGTTTTTTTTTTTTTTTTTTTTTTTTTTTTTGCGGTATGCGGGCCTCTCATCGTTGTGGCCTCTCCTCCGGACGCGCAGGCTCAGCGGCCATGGCTCACGGGCCCAGCCGCTCTGCGGCATGTGGGATCTTCCCGGACCGGGGCACGAACCCGTGTCCCCTGCATCGGCAGGCGGACTCTCAACCACTGCGCCACCAGGGAAGCCCAGAGAAAGGTTCATTTTTGTCTGTATTTAAATAGCAGGTATTGTATGGATTTATGCAAGGAGAACAAAACAATTCATGGCAAGAAACCAGCCACCTGTGTTAATCAGTATAGTAAGTGGGAAAGTGAAGTGTAAATTATGACAGATAGCTCTTTTGCTTCCTCTTTTTGTCTCTTTCTGACTAGTTGGTTATTTGAATTTAAATCTTAAGGGCTGTCTTAAAAATGTATCAGTTAATAAGTACCTCAAATAGGTTTATTAATGAGGAGAGAATATCTTCTAAAGAGCTCATAGCATATAGCATAGAACACGGTAGAGCTTCACAGTTAACAGCAGAGACTCTGGGCTTAGACTGAAGCGTGGCTTCAATCGCAGCCCCACCACTTCCTAGCTCTGTCATCTCAGACAAATTGTTTAACCTCAATGTGTATCACTTTCCCAGTGTGTACAATGGCGAGAATTCTAGTACTTACCTCATAGGGTTATTGTGAAAATTAAATGGGTTAATATTTGTAAAATACTTAGAAAAATGCCTGTACTTTGTAAGCACTATGTGCACACGTGCTCTTAGTTTTAAATCTCTAGATTGTGAAATGATAGTATTGCTAGCATAATTAGGTTAATTTTATTAAAATTAGCATACAGTTAGTTAGCATACAGACTCTTTTGGTGTACAGGTTTTTGATTATTAACACATCTATAAATTCATGTGACCACCACCGAAATGAGGATACAGAACAGACATCACTTCAAAAAACTTCCTCTTGCTACTCCTTTGTAGCATCCCAGTCGTAACTCATGGCAACGCTGATCTGTTCTCCATCACTATGGTTTTGCCTTTTACAGAATGTCACATAAATGGCATCTTACAATGTTGCAGCCTTTTGAGACTGACTTCTCTCACTCAGCATAATGCCTTTGAGATTTATCCAAGTCGTTGCATGTATGAATAGAGTGTTCCTTTCTATTGCTGAGTAGTATTCCATGGTTTGAATGTACTACAATTTGTTCTTACATTCTCAAGTTGAAGGACATTTGGGTTGTTTCCGTTTTGGGGAAATTACAAATAAGGATGCTATACACAATTGAGTATAGGTTTTTGTGTTAACATAAGTTCCATAAGTTTTCATTTCTCTGGGATAAATGCCTAGATGTAGGATTTCTAGGTCATATGATAAGTGTATACTTAACTGTATCAGAAGCTGCCAAATGGTTTTCCAGAGCAGCTGTACCATTTTGCATTCCCACCAGCAATGGGTGAGGGTTGCTGTCACTTCAGATCCTGGTCAGCACTTGGTATTGTCAACAATATTTACTTTAGCCATTTTAATAGGTGTGTAATGGTATCTCAACAATGACTTTAATTTACATTCCCACAGTAGCTAATGATGTTGAGCATCTTTTTATGTGTTTACTGGCCATACATGTATCCTCTTTAGCAAAGTGTCTGTTCAAGTCTTTTGCCCATTTTTAAATTGGATTGTTTGTTTACATATTGTTGAGTTCTTTTAATACAATTTTTAATTTTGAAATAGTTTACAAATTACAAGAAATTATGAAAATAGCACAGAGAATTCCTATGTACCCTTCACCTAGATTGCCCCCATGATGATATTTTACATAACCATAGTACATTGTCAAAACCAGAAAATTCACCCTGGCGTAATACTGTTAACTCAGGTATAGACTTTATTACGATTTCACTAATTTTTACATGTACTTTTTCATGTATTGTTCTCTGAAGTTTATTACATGTGTAGATTTGAATACACATCATGAAAATCAGGGTTCCAGACTGTTCCATCACCACAAGTGAACTCCCTTGTGTTACCCTTTGATAGTCACACTCTTCCCTCAACTCTAACTCATGTAGTAACCACTGATCTGTTTTCTATCACTTTAATTCTGTCACCTCAAGAACATCATATAAATGGAATTGGACAGTAACCTTTTGGGATTTTTCTTCTCTCAGGATAATGCCCTTGGAGATCTATTATGCAAGAGCTCTTTATATATTGTAAATACAAGTCCATTGTGGAATATATGATTTGCAAATATTTTCTTCTAATCTGTAGCTTGTCTTTTTGTTTTCTTTAAAAGTCTCTTTCTCAAAGCAAAAGTTTTACTTGTGATGAATCACTCCAAGTGATCATTTTTTTTTTTGTAATAGATTGTGCTTTTGGTGTCATGTAAAAGGACTCTTTGCCCAGCCCCAGGTCAAAACAATTTCTCCCATGTTCCCTTCTAAAAATTTTATAGTTTTACAATTTTGAGTTAATCTCTGCATTAGACATGATTTTAAGGAGAGGTTCATTATTTTTCCATACAGGTATCTAATTATTCCAACCATTGTGGAAAAGGCTGTTTTTGCTCCATTGAATTGCCTTTGAACCTTTGTGAAAGCTCAATTGGTCGTGTATGTGTGGACCCATTTCCTCAGTTCTATTCCATAGATCTATATCAATACTATACTGTCTGCTGTCTGTAGTATTGGAGCTCTATAGTAAGGCTTAAAATTGTGTGCTGTGATTTCTTTAATTTTATTTTTCTGTTTCAAAATTGTTTTGGTTATTCTGGATCTTTTTGATTTCCATAGGAATTTTAGGGTCAGCTTGTCTGTATGTACAGAGAACATCTTGCAGGGATTTTGGTTGCAATCATGTTACACACATAGATCAATTTGGGGAGAATTGACATCTTTACTATATTGAGTCTCCATGTATTTTGAAGCCCTTTTGTTAGGTGCATGCATATTTATAGTTGCTATGCTTTCTTGGTGGATTGACGCTTTTGTCACTATGTAATGTGATACTTCCCTGATAATTCTTTTTGCTCTATAGTCCACATTTTCTGATTTTAATATAGGCACTCCTATATTTTAATATAGGTACTAACACTTGATTAGTGTTTGCATGGTAATTTATTTTCTATAGTTCTGCTTTTTTTAATCTCCACATATGTGTGAATTTCTCAAATTTCCTTTTGTTCTGATTTCTAATTTCATTCCATTATGGTCAGAACATCCTTTGTATCATTTCAATCTTTTAAAATTATTTAAAATTGTTTTAGATTTGTGGTCTATCCTGAAGAATGTTCCATGGACACTTGAGAAGAATGTGCATTCTGCTGTTTTTGGAGGAGGCATTGTATAAATGTTTGTTAGGTCTACTTGGTTTATAATTGTTTGTGTCTTCTGTTTCTATGCTGATCTTCTGTCTAGTTGTGCTATACATTATTGAAAGTGGGGTATTGAAGTCTTCGACTATTATTGTTGAATTGTCTATTTCTTTCTTTTATTCTGTCAGCTTTTGCTCCATGTATTTTGGAGTTCTTAGATTCAGATATGTTTAGAATTGTTACATCTTCCTGATGGATTAACCCTTTACCTTTATACAATGTCCTTTGTGTCTAGTAACAATTTTTTGATATTGTTATTAGTATAATACTAATATTAGTATAGCCACTCCAGCTCTCTTTTGATTACTGTTTTCATGGTATACCTATATCTTTTTCCATCTGTTTACTTTGAAAATATTTGTGTTTTTTAATCTAAAGGGTGTCTCTTGTGGACAACATATAGTTAGATTATGTTTTTATATCCTGCTAATCTCTGCCTTTTAATTAGAGAGTGTAATAAATTTCCATTTAATGTGATTACTAATAAGGTAGGATTTACATCTGTCATTTTACTATTTGTTTTCTATATTTTACATCTTTTCTTGCCCCACTATTCTTCCATTTCTGACTTCTTTTGTTTTAAATATATATATTTTTACTATGCCATTTTAATTCCCTTGTCACTTCTTTTGCTATATATTTGTAGTTATTCTCTTAGTTCTTGTCCTATTAACTTCTTTTTTTTTGCTTTTTTCCTAACAGCTTTATTGAGATATAATTTACATACTACACAATTCACCCATTTAAAGTGTACAATTCAGTGCCTTTTCATATATTCACAGTTGCGCATCCATAATAACAGTCAATTTTAGAGTGTTTTCATTACCCCAAAAGAAATCCTGCACCTCCTAGCCATGACCTCCAATGCTGCCATTCCCTCTAGTCCTAGGCAACTGCTAATCTACTTTCTGTCTCTATAGATTTGCCTATTCTAGATATTTCTTTTTCTTTTAGTATCCAAGCAAAAGCCCTTTTATTAAATTTTATTTTAAAAAATGTTATTGCAATATAGTTGATTTACAATGTTGTTTTAGTTTCAAGTGTACAGTAAAGTGATTCAGTTATACATATACACATATTCATTCTTTTTCAGATTCTTTTCTCATATAGGTTATCACAGAGTTAACTTCTTAATTTATGACAACCTAGTTCAGTTAATACCAACTTAAAATAATATACAAAAACTTTGGTCTGTTCCTCCCTCTTCTTTATGCTGTTATTTTCATAAATTATATATTTATACATTGTGTTTCCATAAACACAGATTTATAATGTTTGCTTTATGTCATTGTTTTTTAAATGAAGTAGGAGGAAAAAAGAATTATAAACAAAAATACATTTATACTGTCTTTTATATTTACCTATGGGGTTACCTTTACTGGTGTTCTTTGTTTCTTCATGTAGATCAAAGTCACTGTCTACCCTCCTTTTCTTGGCGGGGATCGGGCGTGCGATCCCGGTCCGCGTAATGTACGGAGGTAGAGGGAAAGGGCTCCGGCCCCCTCGGCGTCATGTCTTCGGTACCGGCGGCTTCCATTCCGCGGGTTCTATCCTCAAGCGCCGGGACACAGGGAAAAAAGAAAAAAAAAAAAAGTCACTGTCTATGTCCTTTCATTTTAGCTTGAAGGATTAGTATTTCTTGTAGTGCAGGTCTGTTAGTGACAAATTCTTTTGGTTTTTGTTTTTCTAGGAATGTTTTAAATTTATCCTTCATTTTTAAAATTGAGGTGAAATTCACATACCATAAAATTAACCATTTTAAAGTGAACAATTCAGTGACAATTAGTACATTAACAATGTCGTACAACCACTGTCTCTATCTACTTTCAAAACATTTTCACACCTCAAAAGAAAACCCTGTAGCCATTAAACAGTTACTCCCAGTTTCTCCTTTATTTTAAAGATAGTTTTGCTGGATATAGAATTCTTGGTGTTTTAGTTTTCTTTCTTTCAGCACGTTGAATATGTTAATCCACTGCCTTCTAGCCTCCATGGTTTCTGATTAGAAATCAGCTGCCAATTTGTCGATGATTCCTTGTAAATGAGTCACTTCTTTTCTTTCTTTTTTTTTAATATCTTTATTGGAGTATAATTGCTTTACAATTTTGTGTTAGTTTCTGCTGTATAACAAAGTGAATCAGCTATACATATACATACACATATATCCCTGTATCTCCTCCCTCTTGCGTCTCCCTCCCACCCTCCCTATCCCACCCCTCTAGGTGGACACAAAGCACTGAGCTAATCTCCCTGTACTATGTGGCTGCTTCCCACTAGCTATCTGTTTTACATTTGGTAGTGTGTATATGTCCATGCCACTCTCTCACTTCGTCCCAGCTTCCCCTTCCCCTTCCCCGTGTCCTCACATCCATTCTCTATGTCTGCGTCTTTATTCCTGTCCTGCCGCTAGGTTCTTCAGGACAATTTTTTTTCTTTTTTTAGATTCCATATATATGTGTTAGCATACGGTATTTGTTTTTCTCTTTCTGACTTACTGCACTCTGTGTGACAGACTCCAGGTCCATCCACCTCACTACAAATAACTAAATTTCGTTTCCTTTTATGGCTGAGTAATATTCCATTGTATATATGTGCCACATCTTCTTTATCCATTCATCTGTCATTGGACACTTAGGTTGCTTCCATGTCCTGGGTATTGTAAATAGTGCTGCAATGAACATTGTGGTACATGACTCTTTTTGAATTATGGTTTTCTCCGGGTATATGCCCAGTAGTGGGATTGCTGGGTCATATGGTAGTTCTATTTTTAGTTTTTTTTTTTTCTGTGATATTTGGGCCTCTCACTGTTGTGGCCTCTCCCATTGCAGAGCACAGGCTCCGTACGCACAGGCTCAGTGGACATGGCTCACGGGCCCAGCTGCCCGGCGGCATGTGGGATCTTCCCAGACTGGGGCACAAACCCATGTCCCCTGCATTGGCAGGCAGACTCTCAACCACTGCGCCACCAGGGAAGCCCTATTTTTAGTTTTTTAAGGAACCTCCATACTGTTCTCCGTAGTGGCTGTATCATTTTCATTCCCACCAACAGTGCAAGAGGGTTGCCTTTTCTCCACACCCTCTCCAGCATTCATTGTTTGTAGACTTTTTGATGATAGCCATTCTGACCGGTGTGAGGTGATAGCTCATTGTAGTTTTGACTTGCATTTCTCTAATGATTAGTGATGTTGAGCATCCTTGCATGTGTTTGTTGGAAATATGTATATCTTCTTTGGAGAAATGTCTATTTAGGTCTTCTGCCCATTTTTGGATTAGGTTGTTTGGTTTTCTGATACTGAGTTGCATGAGCTGCTTGTATATTTTGGAGATTAATCCTTTGTCAGTTGCTTTATTTGCAAATATTTTCATCTTGTTTATGGTTTCCTTTGCTGTGCAAAAGCTTTGAAGTTTCATTAGGTCCCATTTGTTTATTTTTGTTTTTATTTCCATTTCTCTAGGAGGTGGGTCAAAAAGGATCTTGCTGTGATTTATGTCATAGAGTGTTCTGCCTATGTTTTCCTCTAAGAGTTTGATAGTTTCTGGCCTTACATTTAGGTCTTTAATCCATTTTGAGTTTATTTTTGTGTATGGTGTTAGGGAATGTTCTAATTTCATTCTTTTACATGTAGCTGTCCATTTTTCCCAGCACCACTATTGAAGGGGCGGTCTTTTCTCCATTGTATATTCTTACCTCGTTTATCAAATATAAGGTGACTGGGCTTCCCTGGTGGCGCAGTGGTTGAGAGTCCGCCTGCCGATGCAGGGGACACGGGTTCGTGCCCCAGTCTGGGAAGATCCCACATGCCGTGGAGCGGCTGGGCCCGTGAGCCATGGCTACTGAGCCTGCATGTCCAGAGCCTGTGCTCCACAACGGGAGAGGCCACAACAGTGAGAGGCCCACGTACCGCAAAAAAAAAAAGAAAAAGAAAGATAAGGTGACCATATGTGCATGCGTTTATCTCTGGGCTTTCTATCCTGTTCCATTGATCTATATTTCTGTTTTTTTGTGCCAGTACCTTACTGTCTTGATTCCTGTAGCTTTTCAGTGTAGTCTGATGTCTGGGAACCTGATTCCTCCAGCTCCATTTTTCTTTCTCAAGATTGCTTTGGCTATTCGGGGTCTTTTGTGTTTCCATACAAATTGTGAAATTTTTTGTTCTAGTTCTAGTGAAGAATGCCATTGTTAGTTTGATAGGGATTGCAGTGAATCTGTAGATTGCTTTGGGTAGTAGAGTCATTTTCACAATGTTGATTCTTCCAATCCAAGAACATGGTATATCTCTCCATCTGTTTGTATCATCTTTATTATTTTTTAAGGTATTTTTAAAACTTATTTATTTTATTTATTTATTTTTGGCTGCATTGGGTCTTTGTTGTTGTGTGTGGGCTTTCTCTAGTTGTGGTGAGCAGGGGTACTCTTCGTTGTGGCGCGCGGGCTTCTCATTGCGGTGACTTTTCTTGTTGCAGAGAATGGGCTCTAGGCGCCCAGGCTTCAGGAATTGTGGCTCATGGGCTCTGGAACGCAGGCTCAGTAGTTGTGGCACACGGGCTTAGTTGCTCCGTGGCATGTGGGATCTTCCTGGACCGGGTCTTGAACCCATGTTCCCTGCATTGGCAGCTGGATTCTTAACCACTGCACCACCAGGGAAACCCTGTATCATCTTTAATTTCTTTCATCAGTAGTCACTTCTTTTCTTGCTGCTTTCAAGGTTATCTCTTTGTATTTATCTTTTGAAAGTTTGATTATGATATGTCTTCGTGTGAATCTCTTTGAGTTTTTCTAATTAGAGTTTGTTGAGTTCCTTGGATGTGTAGATTGATGTTTTTCATCAATTTGTGGAAATTTTTGGCCAGTATTTCTTCCAATATTCTTTCTGCTCCTTTCTCTCTCATCTTTCCTTCTGTGACACCCATTGTGTGTATGTTGTTTTATTTGATGGTGTCCCACAAGTCACTGAGGCTCTGTTCATTTCTTTTTTCATTCTTTTTTTCTTTCTGTTCTCCAAATGAATAATCTCCATTGATGTATCTTCAAGTTCACTCATTCTTTTGCCTGCTGAAGTATGCTCTTGAGCCACTCTAGTGATATTTCAATTTAATTATTTTATTTTTTTAACTCCAGAGTTTCTATTTAGTTTTAAAAAATACTTTCTCAAAAAAAAATACTTTCTCTTTATTAATGTTCTCTGTAGGTTGAGACAATAATTCTCATGCATTCTTTTTGTTCTGTAGATGCAGTTTCTTTTAACTCTTTGAACGTATTTAAAATAACTGATTCAAAATCTTTGTCCAGTAAGTCCAATGACTATGTTTCCTCAGTGTGTTTCTATTGATTGCTTTCTTTCCCTTCTGTATGGGCCACAATTTTCTTATTTCCCTTCATGTCTTGTTATTATTTTTGTTAAAAACCAAACATTTTAAATAATACAATGTGGGAACTCTGGACATCATATTCTACCCCCTTCCCAATGTTTGCTGGTTTTGCTACTTGTTTTATTCATATTTGTTTGTTTAGAGAGTTTTATGAAGTAATTTCCTAAGTCTGTGTTCTTTGCTGTGTGTGGCCACTGAAGTTTCTGTTTTGTTAGCTTAGTGTTCAGCTAATGATTGGACTGAGATTTCCTTAAATGCCTGGAACAATCAATATTTCCAGTCTTTGCTGTGGCTCTTTGTGTGTGTTGGGCCATGCCTTCAGCACTCGGTCAAGTAGTGGACAATTCTGCCTGAGCCATCACTTGTTGCTTGCACAGAACCTCAAAGTCAACTGTAAGTGAGATCTTAGTGCCTTCCCAGGTCTTTCTTGAGCATAACCACAGTCCAGCATATGTGCATAACCATCTATATTCCCAGGAATATGTCCAATAGTTTAAAAGCCCCTATGGATATGACTTCGCCAGGTTTTTCTGCTAAGCTATAGTCTGTTCTTTGCTGTAGCTGTTATCTACAACCTCAGGCAGTCACAAACTTAAAACACTTGTCAGTAATTTTCTTTGAAAAACACCCTGTCCCACCCCACACAGGGAAAATGCTTTTTGTAGTAGGCGTATTCCAAATCAGGTCTGATAGAGAGAGCCTTTAATTTGGGTCTTCCAGGGAATCTCCAGACAGGTCAGTTCGTGACAATTCTTCAGGAATGAGGCTTTGAGAGATCTTAAATTCCATTTTGCTCCTTTAGGAATTCAAGCTGTTACTTTTTAAGGCTACTGCCAAGCTGGAGAACAGGAGATAGTTTTAGACAATTAAAAATTTCTCAAAATTCATTGCGCTCGCCACGATACAGCCATTAAAAAAAATAAGTGCTCTTTGGATTGCTCCAAGCCTTTGGTTAATTTCCATTATTTTGATTCTCACATTTTTGCCAGTTTTTTATTGATTTTATGGAGGAACAAATTTTCAGAAGTCCTTACTGTGCCATTTTTGCTAACGTTACTCTCTATTCTTTTACTTTTTAATGTAGCTATATCATCATATCTGAAATGGATCTCTTGTAGACAGCTTAGTTTACAATCTCTATCTTTTAATTGGTTGTTATACCATTTACATTTAATGTCATTATTGATATATTTGGATCTAAAGCCTATCAATTTATTGTTTTCTGTTTTTTCCCTTCTGTTTCTCATTCATTTTCTCATTTTCTGTTTTCCTTTGGCTTATTTGAACATTTTTTATTATTCCATTTTACTTTATGTTTTATTATATGTCTTTGTATAGTTTGTTTTTTTTTAGTGGTTGCTCTAGGGATTACAATATGCACACTTCACTTTTCACAGTCTTTTTACAATCCATAGTTTACCACCCTAAGCTGAATGCAGAAATCTTCCACTGTATAGACCCCTTTTTACTCCCTTTTATCTTGTATTGTTTTATCCAAATATATTGAAAATCCTGACAGACAGTGCTATAATGATTGCTTTTAACTGTGATGCATATTTTAAAGAACTCAAGAGGAGAAAAATAGTCTATTTTATTTATCTGGATATTCATTATTTCTGCTTCTCTTCCTTCAGTTTTGATTTTCCAGTTTTCCTTCTGGTATCATTTCCCTTCTCTACAAAGAATTTCCTTTATAGCAGTTCAGTGGCTTTGAATTCTCATAGTTTTCCATCACCTGAGAATGTTTTTATTTCATCTTCAGTTCTTTTCAACTGTTTAAAAATGTGCTGCTTTTTTCTTACTTACCTCCGTGGTTTCACATGAGAAATCCACAGTCATTCCAACTGTTATTGCATTGTAAGCAATATGTTATTTTTCTCTGGCCACTTTCAAGATTTTTTTCTTTTTCTTTAGTCATCAGCATTTTGATTATTATGTGTCTGGGTATAGATTTCTTTGGCTTTATCCAGTTTGAAATTTTCTGAGCTCCTTTAACCTGTAGATTTATGTCTTTTTCAAAATTTGGGGAAATTTCTGCCTCTATTTCTTGAAATATGTTTTTCTGTACCATAATCTTCCTTTTCTTTTTGGACACTGATGGTACAAATATTAGGCTTTGTGCTGTTATCTCTCAGATCCATAACCCTCTGTTCATTTTCTTTTTTCAATCTTTTTCCTCTCTTCTGTCATCTCCATTCTGCCATTGAATGCACCTAGTGAGGTTTTTTGTTTGTTTGGTTTTTTTTAATAGATTTTATTTATTTATTTATGGCTGCATTGGGTCTTTGTTGCTACACACGGGCTTTCTCCAGTTGCGGTGAGTGGGGGCTACTCTTCGTTGCGGTGTGCGGGCTTCTCATTGCGGTGGCTTCTCTTGTTGCGGAGCGTGGGCTTCAGTAGTTGTGGCATGCAGACTCAGTAGTTGTGGCTCGTGGGCTCTAGAGTGCAGGTTCAATAGTAGTGGCGCACGGGCTTAGTTGGTCCATGGCATGTGGGATCTTCCCAGACTAGCGATCAAACCCGGGTCTCCTGCATTGGCAGGTGGATTCTTAACCACTGTGCCACCAAGGAAGCCCCTCTCTTTGGTCTTATTTATAGCTTCTGTTTCTTTGCAGAAACATACTATCTTTCCATTCCTTTCGAGAGTGTTTACCCTTATTTATTGCAGCATTTTTATAACTGCTTTAATATCTTTGTCTGATAACTCTATCATCTGTGTTATCTCAGTGTTGGCAACTATAGATCATCTTTGCCCATGTGAGTCAAATTTTGTTTTATTTTAGTTTTTTGTATGCCAAGTAATTTTGGATCATATCCTGGACATTTTGTATATTATACTATGAGACTCTGGATCTTGTTTATATCCTATGGTAATTAGGTTAATTGTATCTTCTAAATATGTTTGGATGTTTGGCATGTGTTACTTATGCATGTCCTTTAGGAAGGTAAAAATCCATAGTCTCTGCAATGTATAGTTACCTGTTTACTGGGTCAAGTGATGCCAATTCAAAGATGAAGTTTACATCAGGTCAAAGCAATCTATTTCAGTAAAATGATTTTGAGTGGTGTGATAATTGTAGAATTATTACAATATTTTTTTAATATGAGTGTCTTTGTGGCAAACACAAAATTCCAGGGTCATAAATTACTATCTTTTTTTTGAAATTTTCATCACCATGCAACAGATGTTTCTTGGGCATCTGCTCACTGTTTGTCTGGTACAATTTTCAGGTCCATCATGGATATAAAGATGAATAATACCTACACTGAGAGAGGCAGATATTATTACCTTTGTTATGTAGGTGGGGGATCTGAGGCACAGAGAGTTAGCTCATCCTGTAAGTGGTAGAACTAGGCCTTGGTCTTAGGTTTTCTGACTCTAAATTATTTGTGTCTCTATAGCCCCAGGTTGTCTCTGTTAAGTACATAATCTAGAAAAAAGGAAGGAAATGCTTCAACAGAGATATAAAGTAACTACCCATTCCACTACAATTTGAACAGAACCATCAATGTGCTAATATTCCCAAATGGTCGATACAATTGACTATATAAGGGATTGGTCGATATAATCGACTATATAAGGATTGTAACATTGTTGCTCTTCACTTACTTGGGCCACTTAAGAATGTGCCAGGATTATACAGAAATTCAAAATATGGATAACTGGCTATAGATTTAACCAAAATTCTTTTTTCTTTCTTATAAAGTCAGAAAGCTTATAAAGCATTGTAGTACACATGTTGCTAGCTGGCAATAATTAGTGTACATTTGTATTTCCAAAATAAGCTATTTTGAGGTTATCCTTGGTCATTAACTTACCCTCAATTTTAGTTATTATGTGTTGAAAAATACAATTTTATCAAAAATGTTGCTATGTAGATGTGTGGCTAAAAAGATCACTTTGCATACACTTGGAAACTTTCCTCCTTTGGTTTTTAGGCATAATCCTTTTTGCAGGACCTAAAACATTTGTTGAGATTTTACTGTGTGCTGGCTATTGGACTAACTGCCTGGTGTACTTTCTCAGTCATAACTTTGACCACAGTCATTTTGAGACTCTATTGCCAGAGTGCCTAATTACATTTCTGTACTCTCTCCCCGCTACCAGCTAGTTATTCTGTGTCTCTTTTGCTCAGCCAGACATCATTACCCTCTTTGCTGCTAGCTGAGGACAGCTGGTATATTCTTTCTGTGAGAGAAAGTATGTAAGAGTATGGTTCAAGCTAGGTGCCTCAATTAATGGTTTTTTGTATGGACTTCTCCCATTTACTCCACCCAAACACATGACCCCACTGCCTGCTCTGACTTCTGATGTCTGTGTATTTCTGTATCTCTGTCTTACTTCTTTGGCTTCCCGACCTTTTAATTGTGCCAACTACTAGTACGGTCTTAGAAAACTTCCCAGTCCCACAACTCATCTGGTGGCCCCAGTTTTACTGTCACTCAAAAGCCCTAGCATGATATTTTATGGAAAACAAGGCATCCTATTTCTGATTACTTCACACAAGATTGAAATGCCTGCTTCTGTTATCCCGAGCTAAACTTGCAGCATCTGATGTTATGATCAGTGAATACGGAACTAATTTGCAAGAAAAAATGCATTCGCAGCACTACTGGAAAATCAAGTGAAAACTGACTGTATAAAATGTACGTCTTACGCTGCCCTTTGCATTCTTGTTACAACTTCCCTTTTTGTCCTTAGAGTTGGGACACTTGCTTCTCTTCAGTTAGATATATTATCATGGTGACACTGGTAACAAACATGGCTTGAAGAAGTGAGGTTTCCATGTTTTATTTCTAAGCGTTTCCTGAGCAGGCATTTAAGTTGTCATTGGCTACTCACTCTGTAGATGGGATTATACAGTTCTGTTGTGGTTAGCTGTGTGGCCCAAACTTGATTTCTCAGTGACCAGAGAGACGGTGAAGAAAATAACTGATGCTTAGATTGGAGTAGAAGGACTGTAGCCTGGTGGGAGTAATGGTAAAAGTAGATTTTAGAACCATCTTGATCATGGTTTGAATACAAACTCTACAACATGTATGACTTTGAACAAGTTTACTTAAGCTCACTGAACCATTTTTTTCGTATTAAAATGGAGATAACAATCTAATAGGATTGTTATGAGGATCAGATGAGATATGTATATGTACTGATGTACAGAGAGGCTAAGTAACTTGCCCAAGATCACACTGCTGGTAGGTTGCAGAGTCTACCCTTTGGCCCAAGTCAGTTTAATTCCAAAGACTTATGCTCTTTTTACTCCTTTTTTTTTTTTTTCACTAGCAATAGGGCATGTGAGCTGTTATTACTTAGAAACATAGGCGTTCAGGACTGGAAGGAATTCAGACATCATCTGTTATGCCACTGATCAGATATCTGAATTCCCTTCACAACGTATTTCACAAAAACCCTCTCAAGATTTCGTCATGCTTCTCGTGACCACCTTTACTTTATCTGTAATTTACCTAATCTGTGTTGAGCTTATACTCTTCAGCAAAAAAAAACCCTGTTGTCAAATAAAGTGCCTAACCATGTTTGTGTACTGTTGGAGAGGCACAGTAGAAGGGAAGGGGCTATCAGAAAGATGTGCAAGCAGAACAGGGACATAGTTTAATGAGGAGAAACCCCTGCCTACTTCAGTGTTGGTAGCAAGTTTTGAAAAACCCATCGGTAGAGAAAATCACCAAGGCAGTCTCTGTTCCAGCATTCCTGGGAACTGATTTTATCATAGTGTGCCATGATATAGGGTTGGGGTCGTGGTGCACCAGTTTTAAAAAGAACTGCTTTGACCTGGACCCAGCTCCATTTTTTGCTGAAATAATCTGCCCAGATTCCCATGGGGATTGGGCAGCCTTTTGATGCCATAGTGGAGATAGCTATGACTTTACAACTTACCCAGAGTAGATATGGCCTAACCACTCTGTTGAGCTTGTTAAGTTGTTTGGGTAATTTGCTTTTTAGTTTCCTGTAACATGGTTATATTCTGGGGGGCAACCAGTCTATTTCACTCTTCATTACCTATTGTTCAATACCAACATCTAAGGAATTCAGGATGTTTGGTTCTAGAGTCCTGGTTTAAATCCTCAGTGTTGGGACTACACAGCTGAATCAGTGCTCTGAGATCTAGTAGTTAGACTAACTCTGGAGATGCCCAGCTGCTTTAGACCAAGGTGGGAAGGGAGGTCCTCCATTCTCAGCTCATTTCAATTCCATATCTTGGGGAGGATGCTACTCTGTCTTGTTTGAAGTCGTAATTTTAAACCACTTGGAATAATATTCTCCTTTGCTTTAATGATATACATCCCTGTGCATGCTCTTCAGTAATTGAAAGGGATATCGGACAAATCTGGTCTGTCTAGCTTTGACTTATGCTGTCCTTATCTTGGCCTTTGTGTCATTAAGAAAAAAATTGGTATTGATCTTGGACCATACCACTACATTGTGCTGTAATTTTTCTTCCTTGCTAGTGGAATATAAATCGATAAAAGGCAGCTGCTTTAGACGAGGGCCAGATATGGTGCTGTCATTTATATATTGTAAATCCAATGATAGCTGATCAAATCAGTGCCTCTCCTGTTCCAAACTTGACATGATTGAATTGTCGATAAAAAAGATTTTACAGTAAGGGAAGGAGAGCTGACAGTGTAAATGTCTGAAAACCCAATGAAGTTCAATATAAAGTGAAACAATGAGCTAGGATATCCTTTTATAATTTCCAATGGGAAAAAATATTTAGTGAATCACAGCTGAAATTGGGGATGATCACGGGAGGGGGGAAGCAGGAATGAAAAGCAAGCTAACTTGCATTATAATTTTTGAGAAATCTGAAATGCAAATTTGCAGATGCAAATTTTAGGAATTATGCATCATACTCACTGACTTGTTTATTTACAGAAATGGTTCAAATACTCTCCACCTCCTCCCTCTTCCATGCACATATTTTCTAGCACTAACACCCGGTTGCCAGGGGAAAAATAAGCATTTCCTTCCCCAGGAGTCCTGCTGACTTCTAATATGTGATTCAGGAGCAGACTGATAGAACTTAACCCTACATTCTTTTTTTTTTTAAGAAATTAAGGAAGTTTAATAAACATATTATACAATATCTGAGGGCCCCCCTCCTTTTCGTTCGTTGTTTACCATTTTATTTATTTTTAAAATGTTTTAATTTATTTTTTTTAATTGAGGTATAGTTGTTTTACAATGTTGTGTTAGTTTCTACCATACAGCAAAGTGAAGTAGAGTTCCCTGTGTAACCCTACATTCTTAAAGTCAACCAGTAGAGCTCTAGTTTCACTTAATAGCTCCCTAGAAGTAGTAAATGTGTTTGTTTGTTTGTTTAGGAAAAACTATAAATAAGAAGCTCAGAGAGCTACACCTCTCTTGGTATGTGGCACATCAAACTTAGTTTAGGAAACTAAGATCTTACCCCTTGAAACTTGAAGAAATCCTCCCAATTTTTCAAGAGACCTGATTAATCTATTTGCAAATGTAAGAGCATGGCACTTATTTGTATGTTGAGAAGCATATGCTGGGAGAGACCAGGCTGGGAACTGATAAGAGGATGCTGTTTCATTTAAATGCTGCCAGCGGCATGTTTGCATGACATTTTTGCCTCCATAGTTGTTCTAAACGCATGGGACCTGATCAGCGGAGAATTGACTTCTGAGAGATGCTCGACTTCCGAATTTTCAGCTTGAAAACTGTATTCCGAGTTTGTTGGAATACTTTTTAGGGGCTCACGTTCCAGTTTTTCTAATGATGACAGAGTTAACATAAACTGTAGCAACCATCACTACCACTGCAACAAACTGGTGTTCTTGTGTCATCACGAGGCACCTTATTGGAGAGGAGATTAATCACCACTGTGCATCTTGGGAAGTAGCACTTTGACCTGGAGTAAGAGAGTCTTCTTTCCTGATTTTAACTCGAGACAATTCAAATGGAATTTAAAATGATTCTCTTCCTCTTGTTGAGGCACGTTATACCACTAACCATCCTCTTTCTCCTTCTGTGATATGCTCATCTCCGTGGGCTTCTCTAATATTTCTCTTTTTCGAAACTTCTCAAGGCTTGATCTTTGTCTCAGTCAACTAATTTCTTTCTTCTGTTTTTCTCAGCTTGTGATCATGGCTACCATTTGCTAAGAGCGATTTCTAAGCTAGGGACTGTGCTGTTCAAAGTACACGTATTATTTCATTTGATATTCACAAAATCTCCATAAAAATCAACCAACTGAACCTGTATAGAGGACAAAAGAGGGGCAAGGATATTCTAGATTCTTGGTTAGTACCCAATTTTACTGGACAGGGAAAAGAGTAGGAACCAAACAAAGAAATGGAAAAGTAGTGATCGGAGAGGAAGGTGGGAACCAGAAAGGGCAGGATCCTGGAAGTCAAGAGAAGTCCGTGATACCCACTATCTCTTGAAGTCAAGAGATACCCACTGTGCATAAGACTCCCCAATCTGTACGTCTTCATCCTCAGTTTATTACTCGTGGTTTGTGCCAAAGGTACTGTGGGTGGGTTTTGAAGAGTCAGTGGCCCACTGGCCCACTCCCTCACTTTCGCTAGTGCCATTAGTCTTCTCCACGGCATCTTTTGCTTTCCCCTGCACATCCAGTACATCACCATTGCCTCTAGGATTTCTCCTTTCTCTGTTCTTAACTTTCACTACCTTCTCTTGGGACCTTTTCTCCTAGCTGACTGGATTATTGAGGTTACTCTTAACCAGTATCGTTGCTTTCTAACCCTCTCTGGTTTACAGTGATGCTAGGTTTATTTTTTGAAAATGACCCTCATCACATAGAGCATGGTAGGTTAAGAGCACGGTGTTTATATCTGGGTTACAATTCTGATTTTACCTTTTATTTGCTGTGTCACCCTATTCAAGTTGTTTAATGTTTCTGATCTTCATTTTCCCCTTAAGAAAATCGGGGTAATGCTAGTACTGCCTCCTGGGTTTATTGTGAGTACTCAGTGAGATAATCCATGAAAGGAGCTTAGCAGAGCACTAACACACTGTAAACTTTCAGGAGAGAGCTATGATTTTCTATCAAAGAACGTAAAATGTCTCCCTTATGCTTACCTCACAGCACGTAAAATCTTCTGTCTGATTTTTCAGACCCAGCAGAAACTGGTCCTTACTGTCACCTCTCCAACCTTACCTTACTCCCAGAAGACATGTACATCAAGGCTCTCTCTCCTAAATATACGCTCACAATGCATACCTCAGTCCCACCTCTGAATGTTTACTCATGCTGTTTCCTCATCCTAGAATGTTTGAGCCCATTCGTCCATTCTTCAAGCCCCAGCTGCTGAACTTTCCCTGGTCGCAGTCCCCCGCGGTTCTCACCATTTTGTAATTTCTCTTGTACTTTCAAATTGTCCGTACCGCCCAATTAGTATCTTATAATACACTGTTTTGCACGGTTTGTGCTTTACTTATGAGTTTATAGTGTTGCAAAATATGAAGCTGTTCACTTTCTTATTGCTTGTTCAGTGCTCATTCCATGTTTCTATGTTTTGTTTTGTCTTGTTTTGTTTTTATTCAGTCCAAGCACCTTGTGGACAGGGATCAGGTTTTTTTTTCTTTGCAGTATGCGGGCCTCACTGTTGTGGCCTCCCCTGTTGCGGAGCACAGGCTCCGGACGCGCAGGCTCAGCAGCCATGGCTCACGGGCCCAGCCGCTCCGCGGCACGTGGGATCTTCCCGGACCGGGGCACGAGCCCGTGTCCCCTGCATCGGCAGGCGGACTCTCAACCACTGCGCCACCAGGGAAGCCCAGGGATCAGGTTTTGCCATTATTCTCTGTTCCATGACTTGCAACAGTTTCTTGGTAATTACTTGCTGTATTTCTTGGTTTATTTGGTTGTTTTATCAAACTATCAAAGTTTGGATGCAGAAGACATGTTATTAAAAACTTGCTGCCATGACTTATTTTTTATGAACTCAGATATTTGGAGACTTGGAATGTAAAGCCAAGGTGGGTGGCTCCTTTCTCTCATTTCTGGAAATGTTTGGTTAAGCAAGAACATTAGGCTGGGTGAACTCTCTAAGTCCTCTGATCTCCTAGGACTCTGGGATTCTGATAAAACTAAGAATCTGCTCAGAAGACCTTCTCGGCTTTACTCTCAGCCTTTGCCCTGGCTTGCTCTGGTTTTTTGTTTGTTTGTTTGTTTGTTTGTTTTGCGGTACATGGGCCTCTCACTGTTGTGGCCTCTCCCGTTGCGGAGCACAGGCTCCGGACACGCAGGCTCAGCGGCCATGGCTCACGGGCCCAGCCACTCCGCGGCACGTGGGATCTTCCCAGACCGGGGCACGAACCCGCGTCCCCTGCATCGGCAGGCGGACTCTCAACCACTGCGCCACCAGGGAAGCCCCTTGCTCTGGTTTTGACAAAATGTAGCATCTCAAACAAGGCTTACGTGCTGTCCTTAATTGAAACTGTTTGTCTCTCCTAGTGAGCAGACAAGCCTCAGTTGAGGAAACCACATCAGCACATTTCAGTCCAGGGTGGGGAACTGTTTCTGACAAGGAGCCCCACAAAGTATGTGTGCTTCAGAGAAAAGGGAAAACTGAGTAAACAAATACTCCCTTTGCTGAAGGAGGATGTGGGTTGAAAATCATATTATAGAGGAGGTATCCCGGAGTGTCCTGGGTAACCAGCCAAAAATTTGATCTGGTTTCTCTTAGCATGGGGTAACTCACCACGCCAACTGACATATTTCTCCAGTGACCTCTGCATCCGAAAATGTCCGCTAAAAGCACAGCTGTCAGTTCTCCATGCTCCAAGCCTCACTGTTTGCCCTAACAGCCTGCAAGATGCCATTGTGCAGATATTTCTTCAGCATTTCTTGACACAGGGGCATATTCGGCTCCTTTACATTTCTGACAGTTGTGCAATTGAATCCCTCCCTGCCTGGAGACCGGGAGTGGCTTTTATATGTTGCAGGCCCTCCGTGCTTGGGAAGCCTGGGCATTGTTCTAGCAGCATCTTACTGCTGCTCATCCACTATATTTCTACCCAGTGCCCAGATCTGCGTCGACAATAAGTTGCAGGTTGTTTTCTCAGGATATTCTAGGGAGCAGAGTGGAAAGAAGAAACATTGGCATGTCCTCCAGAATTTTAACTAACCAGAGAGCCGTCTGCTGATGGGTGCTCCGTGCACCGCTAGCTCCAAACCCTCACTAATTATACAAGCTCATCAGGAATGTCACCTAGTGTTCTTCCATTTAATGGGTGGTTGTGCAGCACACTTCTTTCATTCTTCTTCAGAATTATTGACATAATATTGACGTTCACGGGCAGGTTGGTTTTCTAATGATGGTCAGAGAATCAGAGTTGGTTTTTTTTTTCCTGACTTTACCTATCCTTTCAGAAAACCTGAGAGTGTTATTAATACTTAATGCTGCATATAGAGTTTCCACCAATAATACTTTCCCCAGAGGTTAGTCCTCAGAATATGTAGGACAGGGTAATTAGGTCTATTGATCTTTGCTACAGCCAGTGTTATCGGAATGGCGATCAAGTTTATAAGTAAGACGTGGATATTCATTTTAGTTAAGGAGCTACGACAGCTCTTGTTTCTTGAACATTCTTTACCCTAACAGAGGCATTGCTAAGCGGCTCTCAGGAGGTCCTGCAGAGCTGAAATCTCTCTTCTCTAGGACTGGTATCTGGGGCCAGAATGAATATGCTGTGCCAAGAATGGGAGAACCTTGAACTTAACTAGATTTGGCCCATGGGGCAAGTTTCGTAAAGTCGAAAACTCTCTTGAGGAGCACCTGTCCCCGCCATTTAAGTTGACAAGTGAATTCTCTGAAAGAGAATTTCTCAGGTAAAATGTTCAGCATTGAACCCTTCTCAGGAGACCCTTCTTTCACTTCACTGACCTTCGGAGTGGGGCAGGTAGTAGCTTAGCTCATAGCTGGAGATGTCTTAAGCAGGTGGCTTTGACAATGGTATTGGAACTTAGAGAGGTACATAAGCATCTACGATTGCTTCCTGGATTGTCTGGTGTGTGATTCCTAGTGTCAAAGAATATGAGCTCGCTGAGCCAGAGAGTGGCACACAGGGAGCCAGGACACCTTGTGTTTATTGCTTACGGTAGCCACCCTGTGCTCCTTTCTCTTTGGTTTCTCAAGGAAGGATTGTTTTAAGAGAATGGAAGCTCAAATGTTCAGAGGCAGTAGGTTCAGGCATTTGGCTGGCAGGAGATGTGGCCGGGGGAGGATGGAGACTAAACTACCAGGCAGGCATATACTGAGTGGGCAAGAGTCCAGTTACAGGAGAAATGGTCTACCAAAACCTGAGTCAGGTCCCAGGCAGCAAGATCAATTCAAAGTCAAGCTAGGAAGATCTAGACTGAGGTCTCTTCATATCTCCTTGACCCCCATGCCCACCCTCCACCCTCAGTTTCCCATAGGGCTTATGGAAATTATGGCCACTGCTTTCCACACACATCAGTATATCTATATACATAGTCTGAGTCAGCTATATCAAGATCCAATATCATTTGAGTTTAAATATTAACAGCATTTTGTTTCTCAGATGGCTTTGTAATTAAAAAAAAAAGTAGATCCTTCTGCCTAGAATGGTAAATAGTTTTTGAGATTAGACGTGTCTGCCAGGTACCTCTTCACCAGCAGTATCTAAATATTTTGTATATGATGAAGTCCATTAGACACTCATACGTATCTGTTTCTAGCTTGAAAAAACAAGCAAAATATTCAGATTCCAATGAAAGTTCAGTAAGATTTAATCCAAATATCATGAATATTTGTCGAAATTTTGTTCTATTTCATTAGTTTAGATATGGCTTTGGGTTTTTACAATAGCTTATGGTAGACTTTTTTAATCCCAGAAAAAGGAAGACTTAGGATCTTTCATCACTACTTCCAACAAAATCTCTTTTCCCTTATCTGATTTTTAAACTAAAACTTTTATGTAAGACATACATGTTTAACTAGGTTTAGGTACTTGTTGAAGGATTTCTTTTAAGTAGTCTCAATAATAAAGAAGTTATTTAAGCCTGAAATTCTCAAGACAAGTTTAAAGTAGTACCCTAAACTCTGTGATTATTTGGGTAAGAATTGTTTGTGGATACCCAAGGGCAGACTTCGACCTATGTGAGCAGCTATGTTGATTTTTATGACTTCAAAATGGCTAATTTTTAGCATTAGACCCTTTTCTCTCAATTTAACTTATGTGCCTTGACCAGCACTGTATATAAATGACGTCTGATGATAAAAGGGAGTGAGTCACACTTAAGCAGCAACATCAGTGCCCATTAAGCAGAATATAAATAACCATTTCTAAACATGCAGTAGAAATTTCAAATGGTCCCATGGGCAATTAGGGAAATAGAATTATCAGCTGGGGACTAGAATTGTTAGTTTTGGTAGGTATGACAATGCATTTAGTGATTATGCAGGAAAACGTTTTGTTTTTTAAAGAGATTTATAATGACATATTTTGGGATAAAATGTCATGATATCTATGCTTTAAAATACTTCAGCAAATAAAGTATACCCAAAAATAAATAAATAAATAAAATGGTCCCATGTGAGCTGAATTATGTAGGAGAATTTCCTATGCAATTATTCTAAAACAAACAAACAAACAAAAAACCCCTCAGTAATTTCAGTTAGGAGAGTCCTTAAATCTCTTTAGCCAAGTAGGTGAAACTCAACTTTACACTCCCCTTACTCACGCTTACTTCTTTTATGTCACTGGTTTTATCCTCCCTCCCTCCCTCCCTTCCTCTTTTCCTTCCTTCCTCTCTTTAGGAATGAAGCACTGTAATTTTAAGCATGCTAGCTAGAGATATGTAATTAGCTAGAGCTGTGTACCAAAGTACAAAGCTTACATTTAAAAATGACTCAGAGGTAGAATGACAATGTAAATTATTGTCCAAAAAGGGACACTTTTGAGAAGGAAAGAAGGGCTAAAAACAATCAACAGGTTGGCTGATCTAAAAGGTGTAAACTGAGACTGTAGCAGGTTAATCAGGGTGTATGGTCACCTTATTCACAGGGAAGACTAGGATGTTAAGGTGTAAGAGGCTTTTTTTTTTTTTTTGCGGTACGCGGGCCTCTCACTGTTGTGGCCTCTCCTGTTGCGGAGCACAGGCTCCAAACGCGCAGGCTCAGCGGCCATGGCTCACGGGCCCAGCCAACCAGCGGCATGTGGGATCCTGTGTCCCCTGCATCGGCAGGCGGACTCTCAACCACTGCGCCACCAGGGAAGCCCCGGTGTAAGAGGCTTTAGAAAGCATCTAGCCTACACCTTTTCACAGAGGAAACTGAGACTCTGAACCCACAATGACTGGTTCTAATCCAGGTCTTCTAGCTCCCAGCCCAGGCTTCTTTTAGTTACTCCCCCTGCCTCACCACTCTACCAAGATGGAAGGACAGACAGCATTGAGCCATCTCATTCTCATAGTTTTTTATTTTCCCCTGTCTAACAGCTAGCGTTTTAGATGTGAAACTTCTCAAACGTGAGACTCACCAGCCCCTCTTCCCTCCAAATCAGTGCTTCACAGCTAATCAAATGCACTGATTCTTGTTGAACCTTCAGTGCAACTTCATTGTGGTCTTTCTCTCACTTTCTTGTAGTTTCGTTCGGATGATAAGTCCCAAAACCTAATCCAATTAGATAGTATAGAAACATTTGGATAGTTTAAATTCAAAAATATTTTTCTTTTGAAAATGGAACCAAGTGAATCCTTAATGGATTTTGAGGCATACTTTTCAGACTAGCTAAGGTTGGGCAATGGAGTACAGTTTTTCCTGAGATCGTGAACTTGAACTTTTGCATCTGGGTGAGAGGTGAGAATGAGTAAGACTCTTAGCTGTGGCTGAGATGTTTGAAACTGAACAAAATGTAACTGAAAGAAATGGGCCAGAAACTGGGATTAAGGTTATAAATGTAATACTCATTGTCTCCTCTGGCTTTTATCCTGGGTGTATTCTTTCATCCCTGTTCACACACTAGATTCATTTTCCCTGGTGATAGATAGGCAGTGTAATGATAACCTCATTAATGAAGAGGATGGGCTCCAACAATACACTTTGTTGTCAGAAACTTCATTACCACTGGTAGAGATGACAGAGAAAACGTACGGATGAGTTTAAGGATACATGAAAAAACAAGATATAGAATAAAAATACTGTCAGATCATAATAGAAATCTGGATGTGACTGATCTAAGGCCCTCAGCGTTGATATCAATATCTCACTCCCCTTTTATGTATAGCTCAATAATCATTTGTTGACTGAATAGCATTGGTAGCTGCCACCACTGATTCTCCAAGCTAATTTGAGTCCCTCCTTTCATTTGTCTAATGACTCTGAGTAGGAAGCAGTAACAACATTGGCATTTGTTTTACCAGGGGCTGTACATTTGGATGACAAGGATCAACTAAGGCTAGGAAGCTGGGAAGCTGTAACCCACCATACGTGGACTGGCCTGGGATGGAATATGAGGGTGTCTCTAGCTCCTTCTCACCATCCTCCCTCTTTTTTTCCTTCCTGGTTGGCACTTTCAAACTAGTGAATTGATCACCTTGGGACCTCCTCTCTCATCCACATAAACCTCTGGATATCCAGGCAGGGTAGCCGTTTGGCTTCACAAGTTACAAAGTTTAACAAATGAATAAAGAGGCGCTCCAACAGAACGAACTTCATTGTAAGTGAACGTCCTAGAAAGTTAGATGGTAGAGGCATATAAAAGTGTGTAAGTATTGCTGTGGGTTAGTCATTTATTTCCTTGAGTCATTTGTTTGTGCATTTGTTGGTCCTTCCCACCACCTTATGTCTCCTCATACGCCTCTCACATACTTTAGAGAATTGACATTTCTCTTCTTGGCCCTCATATTCGTTCACTTTCTAACTTTACTCTTATATGCTTGCAGTTTTTCTTCATCTTCTGTCTCTTCTCCACATCACTGACCTTGTTTAAATTAAGGGAACAAGGATTTGAATAGGCAAAAGAGAATAACCTGAAAGAGAGTTAAAAACTAACTTTTCTAATGCATTCAGAACATACCTCCATCTAAATACATCGCCTTTGTTTGTATTTGGGAATACGTGAAGCCAAGAACTATCTTTTTTTTTTTTTTTTATGGTACGCGGGCCTGTCACTGTTGTGGCCTCTCCCGTTGCAGAGCACAGGCTCCGGACGCGCAGGCTCAGCGGCCATGCCTCACGGGCCCAGCCGCTCTGCGGCAAGTGGGATCTTCCCGGACCGGGGCACGAACCCGTGTCCCTTGCATCGGCAGGTGGACTCTCAACCACTGCGCCACCAGGGAAGCCCAAGAACTATCTTTTTATTGAGTATGAAGTTTCATTTTGTGTGTTATGCATCTTTGTGTGTGGGAGGATATGTAGGAATACAGTCAGAACTGTAGGTGGTGGTATTATAAATTTGCAAAGTTAGAACAGGTATTTGGTTGTCTTCTGGTTTTACAATACTTACTGTGTGAGAGGTTCTTTAAATATATTATCTCATTTAATTCTGACAACAATCCTGTTAATGGAGTCTTTCCTGTCGTCTCACAGCTAGTAAGTGTTAGAACCACAATTGGAATACAGATTTCTCTGGCTCCAAAGCCCCAATCTCTTTCCATTATATTATATTATACTGCTTCCAAGCATAAATGATTCTGGGTTTTTCTACTTCCTGATATTATAGCATATAAGGACCAGGCATATTTCCCCACTGACCTCTGTGTTCTTACATTCAATTTCTTTATATCCCAAAGTCTGTAATTTTTTTTATTTATAAAGCGTTCTAAGCTTTGATTTGTATTTTGGAATTGGACCACCCTTCCCCCATTTTCTTTCCCCAACACATATGGATTACTTTGAAAAATCAAACTGTCATTTGACACTAAGAAGGAAAGGCAGAGCATGTTAAATGTCTCCTTGTCATGAGGGTATGTTTTTCATTAAGCTCGCTGCCTTTCTTGTAGGGAACAACCCTGTGGGGCTGGGCTTATGTTTCATTTTGTTTTATGCGGACATGGTCTCCTCCCTATTCTCAGCGTCCTTTCATGATTGCTTCATAGTAGTGTAGCCAAGTCATGCCAATGGCACTGTAGTGCTTTGGCCTTCAGCACTCAGCTGGTATTGTAAACAGAGTTATTTTCTGTCTGTTCTGCACTAAGCACCAGATATTCATCCTTCACCTGCGTAGTCATTCACTTTCCTTAACTCCAAAGGATCAGGTTGTGCATTTGCCACATATAACCAGGTATTAAACATAGTGTACCCCTTTCCAGGATATGCTTCTTAAAATTTTAGGTTGTATCACATAAAATAGCTGATACTTGACTTTTTTTAATCTGAAAAAATGGCAATTTGGTATGATTCAACCTAATACTTTCAGATAATACAATTTAAAAGTAGAAATATAGAGTAATTCCTCAAGGTACTTAATAATGGTGCTGATCATAATAGGGGTAAAAACTAGCATTTATACAGGGCCTGCTATGTGCCATGCACTTTATATGTGATTTCTCATTAACTCCTCTCAACAAACATGAAGGAATTATTAATACTATTAGCACCCTTTCTTTAGAAAGGAGGAAACCAACTCTCAGAGAGGTTAAGGAATTTGTTCAAAGTCATACACATTAGTTAGAAAAGCTGGGATCCCAGCCTAGGTCTGGCTGACTCCAAAGCTTGGGCCTTTTCCAATGTACCGTCATTCTTATGTTGTAATTGAGTAGAGGGAATTGTGTATGGTGAGACAGAGGAATGACAGAGTTCACTGCTGACCACATTCAAAGATAAGCTGTCTTGCATCCAGCTCTAACTTTGGCCTAGAACTTGACCTTATATTTCACTATCACCAAGTCGGGGACTGCCTCTACTCCCTTTCACCAGTTCATTTCCTTTCCTGAGGCATTCTGGGAGAGAGAGTACCAGGACAAGCCACCCACTTTTATTTTGTTCCTAGTGTTAGATGGGGGTGAGGGACAGTCGGAGAGGTGGGAGAAGGATCAAGATGAAGCCATGTAGGGCTTCCCTGGTGGCGCAGTGGTTGAGAGTCCGCCTGCCGATTCAGGGGACACGGGTTCGTGCGCCGGTCCGGGTAGATCCCACATGCCGCGGAGCGGCTGGGCCCGTGAGCCATGGCCGCTGAGCCTGCGCGTCCGGAGACTGTGCTCCGCAACGGGAGAGGCCACAACAGTGAGAGGCCCGCGTACCGAAAAAAAAAAAAAAAAAAAAAAAAAAAAAAGATGAAGCCATGTAGATGACCCAGTTTGTAACACTACCACAACTTTCTGTGTCTGATATTTGTCCTCTTTATATTTCCCTTTGATTTGCAAGACTAAATGATAATTCAAACAAAGGCTACAGCTCGAGTTCTATTCTCATATACTCAGCACAACTCTAGGGCCAATTTTAACCAAGATGTGCTTGCTTCTGTGTAATCTGGTGAATAAACAGTCTCCCTGAAAAGCTGATGATGGAACTTGCCTCTCCTGATACTCTACCGATACTTTAATCAAGACCTATTTTAAAGGGACACCATTTGGTATCTAATGGTAATATTCCATGTCTGCATACGAATAATATAATAAGCCTATTAGATTTTTGTAAATAAAGCAGAATGTTTCCTAGAGTCCATTCCTTTAAAAAATATATGTGGTCTGAAGAGAAATGGCAAATACAGGATCGTAATGGTTTATTAAAAGTTTTTTTAATTGTCAGTTTTAAAAAATAATTTTAAAGGAAGATTAAGGCATAAGGTTGGGAGCCAGTTGGAATTCTAGTTCATAGAAGTGCAGGTGATCTTGGCGCATGTCTGTATTTCATGTTAAAAAAAAAAACCACCTGAAATCAGACTTAAAGAAGGAACAAGTTGGAGAGGAAAATAAATAGATTCAGTATTTTGGCCTTAGTGCATTTGAGGTGCCCCTCAGATACCCAGAGGGCTTGTCTGGAGCTCAAGAGAAAGGTCAGGGCTGGAGAGAGATAGGAGCATCCTCAGGAGAGAGCTGAGTTGACACCTGAGGATTGGATGAGTTGGTACAGATGTTTTGGAACTAGTTAAAAATACAGATTCCTTGGCCCTGCCTTGGAGGTTCTTGTATGGGGCCTGTTGTTAGTTCACTGTCTCCTCCATCAACTCAGGACTTGGCTGTTGCTTTGTTGCCTCCTGTCCTTTCAAAAGAGGGTAGTTTCCAAAGCAAAGCCAGTTTTAGAGATAAATTTAAAGGAAATATTTATGAAAACTCCAGAGACAGTGGAGCCATCTCCATTGAAATCCTGGGTTTAATTTGTTTATCTATTTAAAGGAAAGGAAATCATTTCTGTGGACTTAACTCAGATATTGAATGGGTAATTTTTGCATATTTTCCAAAGTTGCATAAAGAGTAATAATTTAGGGGGAAAAAACAGGATACTGGGTTAATTTTATTATGTTAAATAAATAGAATATACTTAGCAACTATTAGTGGCTTCTACACTAAAAATACTGTTTTATTTCAAAAAAAATAGAACCCTGTAGATATGAAAGTCATGTGTGGACTTTGGGAGAAATTTGTCTTTGGATAGTAGTATAGGATAAATGATAGTTCTGGTACAAATTAACCTGAATCAGGTATAGTTGCCAAGCCATATTTGAGGTTGAATATTGGATTTTTTCCTCTAAGGGTTGTCTCCAGATCTAAGTAAGCCCAGGGCACTCCAGGCTTCTTGAATCAGATCTGTTTCTCATTTGAGACAGATGGACCCATCAAGGATTTTTCCCATTTGCCTATGACTTGGGAGAAGAGGATGCTATTCCCTTTGGGTACATTTAAGGCAGTCCAGTCAAATTGAAGGATGGAGGGAGCAGTGGCTGTTTTAGGCCCCAAAGGGTTAGAAAGGGTCTGTGAACCAGACTTGGCTTCTCAGATGACCTAGAAGCCCAGAATGGGATCATTTGGACCATGGTAGGGAACCTGGAAATTTCAGTTGGTCTAAATTCTTGGTCATGGAATTAAAACAAATTATATCTACTTTGGTTATCAACATAGTCTAGTATTTTGTTTTGGCTGAGTCCTGCTGGAGTCATATTTTACTCTGTGAATTTCTTCTCTTGTGACCTTGCTTCTTTTACACATCTCCAAGTCTTCTGTTCATCCTCTCCTTCTATTGATCTAGGCAGATGTTTCTGAGTAGAGCTGGACACATTCTCTAGTCTCTGGCAGGAAATTTCATTAGATAAGAAACTTGGAAAGATTTCTGAATGGTTGATCAATCACTATTGTGTAATGTAGAGATTGTTTATATATATATCTTTTATTTATTTTATTTGGTTGCATCGGGTCTTAGTTGAGGCAGGCTGGCTCCTCATTTGGGGCTCGCCAGCTCCCTAGTTGCGGCACATGTGCTCCTTAGTTGTGGCATGCGGGCTCTTAGTTGCGGCATGTATGTGGGATCCAGTTCCCTGACCAGGGATCGAACTCAAGCCCCCTGCATTGGGAACGTGCAGTCCCATCCACTGAGTCACCAGGGAAGTCCCTAGATTGTTTATATTGATAAAGTATTATTGTTGCATATTTGGGGGAAGTGTTTTAGAACAGTTTTATGTGTGTTATCTGCTTCTCACGATACTCCTGTGAGATAGAGAGGGTAGGGTATGTTTAATACCATTTTCCAGACTGGAAACCAAGGTTTTAGATTTATCTTAGTCCAGGGTCCTTGCCATTCAGCCTTCCTTTAGAATCAGGAAGACGAGGACTGATGGATAAAAGAATATATGTGCATGGGCTTTCAAACAGCTTTGCAAATATGCAGACAGGGGATCATCATCATTATTAGTTTGCCCATAGGAGGAAAATTATTAAGCCCACTCTTAAGAACCACACAGTTCATACAAGACTGTTTACAGGCTGGGCTGAGTCACAGATTCGGCTTTTAATATATTATGTTGTTTTGAATATCATACCTCCTTCTTAAATGCTATTAACTTTTCATGAACTGATGAGGATGTGTGTGTGTGTGAGTGTGTATACAAACTAGAGTTCCTTGACTTTTCCCTCGATGATGGAGGGCTTTTGCACTTCGCAATGTGCTTATTTTATATACTGTATTTAAGGTATAGAACACATGATCCTGTGAAATGCTGCTTGTGTCCAGACCTTCAGCAAGTTAATTATTCAACTCACTGTTCTATTTGTATATTTTTAGCATCTTTATTGGAGTATAATTGCTTTACAGTGGTGTGTTAGTTTCTGCTTTATAACAAAGTGAATCAGTTATACATATACATATGTCCCCATATCTCTTCCTTCTTGCGTCTCCCTCCCTCCCACCCTCCATATCCCACCCCTCTAGGTGGTCACAAAGCACCGAGCTGATCTCCCTGTGCTATGCGGCTGCTTCCCACTAGCTATCTGTTTTACGTTGGGTAGTGTATATATGTCCATGCAACTCTCTCACTTTGTCCCAGATTACCCTTCCCCCTCCCCGTATCCTCAAGTCCATTCTCTACTAAGTCTGCATCTTTATTCCCATCTTGCCCCTAGGTTCTTCATGACCATTTTCTTTTATTTTTTAGATTCCATATATATGTGTTAGCATACGGTATTTGTTTTTCTCTTTCTGACTTACTTCACTCTGTATGACAGACTCTAGGTCCACCCACCTCACTACAAAAAAACTCAATTTCGTTTCTTTTTATGGCTGAGTAATATTCCATTGTATATATGTGCCACATCTTCTTTATCCATTCATCTGTCGATGGACACTTAGGTTGCCTCCATGTCCTGGCTATTGTAAATAGAGCTGCAATGAACATTTTGGTACATGACTCTTTTTGAATTATGGTTTTCTCAGGGTATATGCCCAGTAGTGGGATTGCTGGGTCATATGGTAGTTCTATTTGTAGTTTTTTAAGGAACCTCCATACTGTTCTCCATAGTGGCTGTATCAGTTTACATTCTCACCAACAGTGCAAGAGGGTTCTATTTGTATTGACTCTCACATTGGGGAAGGGGTTGTAAGGTTTGGGATTTATGATTAAGAGCGTTAGAGTTTATAATTAAGTGTGTTAGGAATGGTCATCAGAAATGGAGATGTCAGCAAGGGCTTTTTTTCCCTCTACGCCCGTTTTATGTTTCTTGGTTACATTCTCTCACTATCTTTACACACACACACACACACACACACACACACACACACACCCTCTAGATGGTTTATTCATTCATGTGCAATTAAACTTAGAATGCAGACTTCATGGAGACAACACATAAAAAACCAAAGCTTAAGAGACCTATTAGTGAAGTTCATCTGAGTGCCTGAGGTATAAAGAATCTTTACAGCCTTGACAAAATGTATCTCTAAGTGTTCTTTGTTTAACCAAGATGTGCTAATACATGTTGTGTTGTATTTTAGTGATCTTGACCTTTTAATTAAAATCCCTTGAAATGAAGACTTAAAGACATGACTTCGACTTAGTTGAAGCTACCAAAGATTAGTATTTAAGGTAATGCCAGTTTTGCTGTCAGTTTTTTAAAAACATACTTGCTATTTCTTTCCCTAAAGGGAGGGAAAGAAGGGTTTTTTCCTGCATGATTTTATAAAATTGTACTAGACTTTATATGGATTTACTGGATTCCTAAGCAGAAAGATGCATATATAAACACATGTTAGCAAGCATATTTTTATGAAAAATTAGACTTACGAACCTCCATTTTCCTAAGTAGGAAAGGAAGCAACCAGCAACCCCACTGCTTAGAATACTTGCAATCGAACCCTACAAAAAGTAGAAAATGTATTTCAAAGAGCATCTCTGCATGGGCTAGTTAAAGACTGGGACCACCTACCTGTCTAATTTCTATGGCTACTTCAGATGAAAAGCTCTTGGTGGTAGGCATTTCTCTTTGAATTAAAAGGAACCCCCTTGGTGAACTCTGTCGCCACATTTTTTTTCTTGTGAGGTACTCCTTACAGGAAAGTTTCAGGAGTCATTGATCAATTGTGCCATTCCTACTAACCTTGATTATTAGTGCTCAGATCTCCTAGTTCATTTACTGGGGAGATTCTTGTTTATTCAATTAGTTGCTTGTAAGGGAAGATATCATACATGAGTAGACTTCAAATGAAAGCAGTGATGGCATCATTGCAGCTTAGAGTATTTGAAATGGACACATAGATGTGTTTAAAGAAAAGGCATACCTCTCCCATTAAATGGCCATTTAATGCTTCCACTAGGGAAATAGGTGGAGTTCAATTCGATTTGGGAGTTCTCCTCTCAGACACTGGTGGTCTTCTTCGATGATGCTTTTTAATTTACTTAAATTCCAAGCCAGCTGCTGGCCCTGTCTCTTTATCCAACTGGACCTTCCTACTGTACACAGCTCCAATGGCTCTCTCTATACAGTCTTTCCAGAATGCACTTAGGACATTTCCTTTTGCTTTTGCTTTTTGAATATGCAGCCCACTCTGGTGTTTGCAAAACAACTCACCTGTGCTTTTTTCTTTTGTTTCTTTTTTTAAATAAATGACCACCAGAAGATTTCAGAACAACATGAACCCCCAACGGCTAGATTGACAGTGTTCATCAACTTACTGCCTGTCTCCGGACACCATAATAACCGACATCTCAGAGTTGTGAATTCTTGATTTTTATAATGTAGTGGATGAAATCAGGTTGAGAGTGGAACTTGGAATTCTTTGCTCAAGTCCACAGAAATCTAAACGCGCTGATTTGGAATCTGTAGTGTCTGGGCCGGTCTGTGTATTTATGAAATGTCCTCTGTGTGGAGAAGATGAACGTTTCTGTGGTACATTCAGTAAAGTTCTTTGGCTCTGGGGAATGCTTAGATGGTGGAGGAGGTCAGGTGAAGCCAAAAGAGCCATCTGATCACACGACAACGTAATTATTTTTATCTGTTCCAAATACTGAATTTGACTCTTTGGTTTTTCTGTTTTGTGTATCCGTTTGTTTGTGGCACTACCTCTGGTTCCCCAAGGCAGTCCATCTTTGGGAGGCCTAAGAAAGAAGGGACTAGAGGTGTCACAGGTCAAAGAAAATGCAAGGTCAGTTGGCCATCTCTGTTCAGAAGGGCACTGCCACCACACCAGTAAGAAAGCAGAGGCCTCTCTCCAAAGTCATTCATGTTCCTTTGTGTTGACACACTGACCCAACAGGTCACCTTGGAAAAAATGGAGCCTATCCTGTAGACGGGGCTATAGATAAAGTGCCAGTGGAAGACTCTCTGCCTTTCCTTCTTAGTCTCAGACCTTTGACCTTTTAGTCTCCAGGGATGTGCACCCTGTACAGTCATACAGGGCCCTGCACTCAGGAGGGCCTAGCGCTTGGTTTAATGCTTTGCTGTTGCCCACTTGCAATTCTTAAGTTTTTTAACAAAAGGATGTCCCGCATTTTCATTTTGCACTGGGTCCCACAAATTATGAGGACCATCCTGCTTGTACCTCATACTACTTTAACGAGTGTTGGCCTGAGGTGAAAGGAAAATATCCACCACCCTTTTTTGCACACTTCCATCTTCTGTATGCCACCCTACCTCTGTGCCAGTGAAGGAGGCACCAGATTATACTCATTTCTACCCAAGTTTAGAGGACTTAACGGCTTTCCTTTCCAAGGACTATTTTCCTTCTAAAAGAAGGTAGCAGACCAAGGGTAGTGTTCAAAGGAATGCATTTTTTAGGTAGATTTTTTTGGTTTTGGCCTTTGAATAATATACGGTGTTTATCATAGTTACAGCAAAAGCAGCACCAACAGCAGCAGTTGAACTGAGCTGTTTACAAAACTCATTATTGCATATTATTCCATACACAAGGCACAGGCAGTGTGATGGTGTCTGTGTTCTATTCACAAAAGGTAAATACACAAGCTAGATGGATCAGCTAAGTTCCTTAAAATAAGCATGTTCATCCTGTGTCCCATGGGGTTCAAATGCCTGTCCTCAATGTCTAGCAGCATTGGTGGTGGCTGTAGGAGGAGTGAGGCCTACTCTTTCCCCCCTTGGCAGCATCAATTAAGGTGGAAGTTTTGAGTACCGAAGGGGGAATGTAGCGTCATGCTGAGGGGCCCTTTCAATGTGTGGACACCTACCATATGGGGCATCTAAGCCAGCAGACCCGAAGATACATAGGCCAGGATCTCCTCTCTCATGAACATCATCATTGTACCATCTATCTGACCAGCACCTCTTTTAGTTATTTACAATCTGTTCTTTCAGAGAAGGAAAGCTGGTTTGCTCTGTTATTTTAGCTAGATAAATGTAAAATGAAGTGTAAAATCTTCATGTGTTATTGAGCTCCAGTTGAATTTGAAATTGACCTTTCTTCACTTTTGCTAAAGAAGCATTATGAAAAGGGATTTCTTGACATTGTGACAAACTTACTCTATTGAGAAAAGATTTGTAAGCATGAGATATCAGGAAATCGCTTATTTTTTTTCCAGAAAGAAGAAACTTTTTTTCTTAATAGCATCAGGAGGATTTGAGAGGAGACTTAAGAAGAATAGAAGAACTTAGATTTAACAATCCTTTATGTACTTTAGATAGAAAAACTAAGATACTTGTCCCCTAGCCTTTAAAGAGATGCAGGGAAATGGGGCTGGTGATCAGGGAAAATTCCAGGGGCTGGTAATAGGAAGAAGTTTAGCTTAATGGGGACAACATAAGGTTCAAGTAAGCACGGCAGCAGGTGATAAATATGGTAGAGGTCTACTGATTCAGTCCTCTCTGCGCTTTCTATATACTGGCCATTGTGCTCTGTTCTGTGGAATAAAATGACTATAGTAAGGTTTTTGTTCTTGAGTGCAAAGTCTAGGAGGGGAGATAGACGTGTGTCCAGTTGGGACATGTGATTGCGGCTGAGCCCATCTGACTCTAGTTAAGAACATGGATTTCTAATCCATGGCTCTAGGGGCAGGACCCTAAGGAGCAGCAGTAAGGGAATCCAGAAGAACTAGAGTTCTGGCCAGGAAACCCAGACAGGAACTCAGCCACGCAAGACAGAGTGTCAAGGACAGGCCCCGGATTGCTGGAACTGACCGGAGTGTATAAATCTCAAGGAGTTACCAAAGGCTCAGTTACTGCAACTGGGCTAAAATGTCAGAGCAGGCCTAGAAGCCCAGGAGACTCGATGCTGAGCATTATACTTCTTAAGAGCTCCCCTGGCTTTGGAGATTATCCTGAGCCGAGGTAGGATTGGGCTCGTCTGTGGTCACTCAGAAAATAGTGGTGATGAAATTGAGTTACGTTAACTGTGAAGGCAAAGTTGAAAGTGTTATGGCTTCTTGAACAAAAAAGAAAAAGTTATCTCTGACAGTTTATAAATTGTACCACTTAAGCTGTTGGTTAGTTTGAGAAAAACAGTGTGTCCTCAGAAATCCTAATTTGACTGGTGACTACCCAAGTAATTGAAGCAGTGAATGTTAGAGAAACCTCAGCTAAATAAGTACTGAATTGATCTATAGGAATAGAGAATATTCCAGACTTTGAGAAGGCTGCCTTTTAAGTCGTTTCTGTTGTGAGCTCCAGATAAGGTATACCCAGTTCCTAATTGCCATGCTTTCACTTAAAGCCATTTGTCTTCTCCCAGTGCACCCTTTCTTGGTTTTACTGTGGCTAATGTCAAACTTGTCAGTACATTTGTCTTCGGGCACATTTAAGGATTTGTCATACGTGGTGGAAAGTACTACTTTTAAACTGGTGCTTTAAAAACTGTATCGGCTTACGGTTGATTTTGTACTTATACTTCAGCATACAGAAATGAAACTTTGTTGATGGTGTTGAAAATCCCTCTTATTGCCTTCTAAGTTTAAAAGAGAAAACGTAAATTACTGAAATATTAAACTATAAAAAATGGCTCTAGTCACTGCCCATGAGGACTTTGCTGCATGGAATGTACTTGACTCCAACCAAGTACTATAGAGATGACGATTGTTTATTCGAGATGCTTATGAGAGGCTTGACCCACCATTTTTCATATAGTAGCAGCTCAGGGAAGTGGAACAGTATTCTAGCACATAATGTGCTTTTCAAAAGCTTCAAGGTAATTTATATTACTTGTAATATAGACTTTTAAAACCAGATTTTTAAGTCCATAAGTATTTTGCTACATATACAAGATAATAAACTTGTTTTACTGGTTTTTTTCTTTTTGAAGATTTGAATGAAAAATTACATTTCATTGAATAGGTTTCATGACAGTCTATCTTATCAGACCTAAGCCGGGTTGTTCAGAATAGAAGCTGGAAATTTTCTCTTGTCTCACCCCACCTTGACCAGGCACTGCAATATGAATTTGGAATTGGGACCATGTGTGACCCTTATTCATTTATTCAATATCTAATCGTAGCAAAGCATAAGCAGACTCTCTGCCTTTGTAGTTTTTCATGGCTATGACCACTTTATGTGAATTACCACAAGGGGAGGACATGTTTCCTGATAGGAGGATAAAGGATAGCCTTCCCGAAGGACATTGTTCCTGAGGAATACACCTTTTCTTTTTTTTTTAAGATTTATTTATTTATTATTTAATTTATTTTTGGCTGTGTTGGGTCTTAGTTGCGGCACAGGCTCTCTGTTGTGGCGTGCGGACTTCTCTCTAGGTGTGGCGTGCGGATTTTCTCTTCTCTAGTGGCGCGCGGGGTGCAGAGCGCACGGGCTCTGTAGTTTTGTGGCTCGCAGGCTCTAGTTGAGGCACACGAGCTCAGTAGTTGTGGCGCGAGGGCTTAGTTGCCCCGCGACATGCGGGATCTTAGTTCCCTGACGAGGGATCAAACCCGCGTCCCCTGCATTGGAAGGCGGATTCTTTACCACTGGACCACCAGGGAAGTCCCTATGACAGTTTTTTAAATGTTCCTTGCTTCTTTTGATTATGTCAGTTGCTTTCTGGTCAGAATAGTCATATGTGTCCTAACTACTAAGTTTTTGAAAACGTTCTATGATCCACACATCAGATTCTTTTCAGTTGGCATATTTTAGGCTGAAGCCACTGTTTTGTTGCCTGTTGATACAGAGCTTGGTTCAGCTAAACATACTTATCAAATGCCCTCTTGTGTGTCAGGCTCTGAGGTAAATACTGAGACACAAAGAGGAGAGAGACAAAGTCCCTACCTTCTAAGGGTTCACAGTGCAATGGGGTAGACAAAGGAATAAATGGATATTTTAATGTATTGAGATAGACTCAGATGGAGTATACACAGGTGTGCTACTGGAGCCAATACAGACACAGTGTCTCTGCCTCTTAGAGTCTCTTTTCCTACTTGCTTCTCACCAAATAGATTTTTAAATATTCCTTAAGCTAGACTGGGAAGCCAATAGCGTCTTCCGCTACTTAGTAGGCAACCTTCTATCATAGGGAAGGGTATTTACAGTGGAAATGCTGTTGAGATCAGGTACATTTAGGCTCTGGGATGCCTGAGGCCATTGTGCGGGCAGTTTTCCAACCCCAATTCAAGGTAGTTACTTTTGGTCTTTCTCTTCCACAAAGTGAAGAAGGAACAGACAATGAGTGGAAGCAGCAGGAGGAAAAAGAATGGCAGAAAAAGCTAGAGAAGCAATGGAGGCAGGAGCAGAGAAAGAGGCACACCTGGCGCCCGCTCCCACAAATCTACATGCCTTCAAGGCTAAAAAGGTGACTGACCCTGGTGTAGACTTCCTATATTTTCAGTAAGCTATATTTAGCTGTCTACTCCTTCAGTTCCTTCTTAGCAACTTTCACACAAAGGAGGCCTCCTTTGTGCTTAGGGACATTCTCAAGCACTTACGTTTTTTTTCCCTGGAATTCACAGGCCCTGCTCTGTTTTGTGTTTTATTGCTTTCAGCTTACTTCCTGTTCTCTTGATTAAAAACTAAAGCCTCTGTACAAATGATAAGGAGTTAGAAATGGAGCAGACACCAAACATTGCTTACTGGTGTTCACACCCTGTCCAGGTGAAGTGAATCTAGGGCAGGTGGGATAAAAACACTAAATGGAACTGGCTTTCTGCACGTCTTGTTCAGAGGAAAAAGAAGTGCTTTAGAAAAGGCTTTGCTTTTTCAAATTTTCTATGGAGTTATTTACATAAGTTTAGAGCTCTTTATTTTTTTCTTTCATTCTGCTGCCTTGTGAGCAGATGGAGGAGAAACCTCCTATATTAGCTTGGTTTAAATGATGCTAAAAGGGATACATTTGCTGGCACTATCAGGGGGCCGACTGAAAATGATCACCTCGGACAGCACAAGATGGACCAGCTCTTTCTTTTTACCTCCTGAGGGTTGAAACACTCTCAACTTTATTAACAGGAACGTGTAGCGACAAGCCTGCTAAGCTTATCTAGTTCCAAATAAACACTTTAATTCATCAAAAGCTTACCGGGAGGCTCTGCAGGTTTATAGAAGAAACACCATACAGAAGCCTCACAGAGGTCCAAGGCAGTGATCTAGTTCTGAAGCTAGAGATTGTTGATTTGCCACACAAACATATAGAGGCCGTTAATATTTTGAGCAGACTGCAGTTTGTGGCCTGGGGGGTTGTGTGTAAGATCCGAGTCCATAAAAGGATGTACCCAGGGAGCAGAATTAGGATATTCTGGGTTTGGTGACTTACGAAAAAAAATATGAGGAAAATCTCTTTAGGTATAAGACTTGGAGTATATTTACTAAGAGCACCAAACCTTTTAGTTCACAAGAAGGAATGGTTAAAGTTAAATATGTACATCACAGGAGTTAAGAATTCAAAACCAGTAGAATATGCCATCACAATAGAAATTCATGTACTGAATAGTTTTGGGTTTTCATTAAGCCCTTAAATTTCTTAATAGAAATTATGTGCATATGCCCATACATGTTAACTGTAATAAGGTTTTCTTTATATATATTTTCATACACACCTTTAATATTGTAGCAGAGTGCTCAGTTTGGGGATTTAATTATACTCTTTAAAAAATGCCCCAATTTATAATGGGTACAGTGTTTTAATCAAAATGCACTTTCGGCAAGTCACAATGATAAATCTTTTGGAGAGGCAAATAATCAGCTTGTAATGTCACCTTACTTTGATGCCGGCAGTTGGCCTTTTTTGGGGGGGGGATTCGGGATAATCATAAACGAAAAGATTATCATTATCATTTTATTACATTACTCTAGTTAAAGAGGAGGCATCAAAACGAAGATTGCGTTTGGTAGCCCTTTACATAATGGACTTTTGTTATAAGGAAACGTGGCTCCCTCCCCTAGTGTGTATAGAACAACCCAGGACACTTCTGGCAGCTGGCCATGGAGTCTGTCCTGGCTTTGGCAAGAACAGATGGTTTTGGGGTCTGTTGTTCACATTTGATTTCCATGTTACAAATTTTGAATGAAGTCTTTACTGAACCCTTTGTCCTGCAGTCTGCAGCTCCTGACATCAGGGGGCAGTTAGGCGCCGTTCCTGACATGCCAATTTGACACCCGAGTACTGCCATTTATCCCGAACTTGGATTCCCCCTACCTCTGGCCCTCTACCGGATGGAAGCAGTAAGTGTGGGTATACTGCCCTCTGGTGTCCAGCTTGGAGAGGTGCCGAACAGCCTCGCTCTGAACTCTAGGAACCCGGGGGAGACAAACGCCTGAGCTCTCTCTCTGACTCTTGCGAGCGGCTCTGGAGGTGCTTGTTTGAGTACCAGATTCTTATCAGAACGTACTTTCTCCTCTGGGAAGGACCCAGAGTCTATCCATTTCACCACCTTCATTGTCCCATCCTATACACATTTATTGAGCATCTACTATGCTTTTAATTTTTAATTCAACAGATATGTATTAGCACCTACTGTGTGATAGGCACTGTGTTCTGAAGCTAGGGATCTAGCAGTGGAAAGGATGCAGTGATAAAGAAAAATCTCTGCCTTAATAGAACTCAAATTCTATTGGCAGGGCAGGAAGTGGAGGGCAAGGAGACAGCAAAGAAGGAAATACATAAATAGGGCAATTAAAAATTTGTGCTAAGTGCTATGATGTAAAAGTAAGGCAGAGCAAAAGAGGGAGGTGGGTGGTGATGATATTTTAGATAGGGTGATGAGGAAAGCCTTTCCAAAGAGGGAGTGTTTGAAAGGAGAGCTGAATGAAGTGGGAGAACATACCATTGGGAGCATGCTAGGGAACCGAGGCCAGAGAGGGGGAGAGACTGGCCTAAAGACTCACAGCTTTTTCATGGCAGAAGTATGACTAGAATACATGTGTCTCCTGACTCCAAAGCCAATGATCTTACTTCTGTCCTGCATCAAGGTAAAATAACAGAAAAAAATTATGATTGAGTTTCTTCTATATATCAGGTAGACACCAGGACCCTGGGTTATGAGGAAACACACAAACATGAGTTAAAGTTAAGGAAAAGGCTACATGTCTCAATGTTTGTGTCTGGCAGGTATCTTTTGCATAGAAAAGTCAGCAGTTACCTGCATGAATGGCAATCTTATTGTTCAAATATGTCATTGTAATCCTGTGGTGTCTGGCACTAGCCAGGGGAGTGCTGGGTGGCCTGTGTGCCTTAGAGGATATGGGTTTCCAGGGTGGCTGCAATACTGGATCACTTGCTGTTTCTCCCGCCACCTCCTAACCCCGACCCTGGAAGAATGGCTGCCCCTTGTGTTCCCCTGGACTGCATGTTGGGAGGGAGAGGCTATCTTGGCTTGCTTTGAAAGGAGCCAAGTCAGGAGGACTCTGTGGATGGAAGGTCTCTATTATTCACAAAATGGCGGTGGTGATGCTCAAAGGTCATCAGATTCAGAAACAGGGTCAAAGCACTAATGAACTGGAACCCTCATCCACATGGCAGTCCAGTCACTTCAGATAGATGGAGGGGACACTGCCTTTGTTGAGAGCCTGCCCCATGCGCACTTTCTGGCATGCCCTTGGCCCTCCCTGCTTTTACCTCCCAACTCCAGCTCCTTTCATGGGGTTATCTGTACTATGTGTTTTGGCTTAGGGTCTTTCTTTAGAAGAAATAGCCTCCTGTTCTCATTTCTTTTTACATAATGGTTCAAAGATTGGAAGGGAGGATTTTTCTAGTTGACCTTTAAGGCCTGATTTTCATCTCTTTAAAATCTATTATCATATGTAGATATGCTGTCATATCTGACAGCCTAATTGAGAACATGCCTTTGAACATGCCAGTAGGCGTGTAGTATAGGTGTAGTAGGTGACTAGCTTAGCCTTTATTTACCTCTGGTTTTTCTACTACCAAAGGGAATTTTTTTTTTAAATGAGCATTTTGGGGGTAAAGAAATTTCTAGCAGAAAGCATGTCCTTTTGAAAGATAAGGATATGTCTCATCTCCTATAATAACATACCCTTTTATGTCCCCCTCCTCCTACTCATAGAATGACACATATGACAGTCAAAAAATGAGAGTTTGAAATGAAATGTGATGAATATAATTTGAGGTCAACTTTTAGTATGGCCTCTGTGAGTATAATCAGTCTCCTGAGGAAATGGCCGCCTCCTCTTCCCAGGGAGAGAAATGCTGCCTGTGGTTGGTAGGAGGGGAAGAAATTCTTCCTTTGCCTCCAGTGCTTGCTGATATCCAGGACCTCTTTACTACATGTACTTCTTTCTTGGGGCTTTATGGTTCATTCTCATTTTCTCTCCCTCTCTTCTTCTTCCTTTCCCTCGTTTTCTTTTTCATAAATCAGCCAGTGTGTGTATATATACATATATATATATATATACACACACACACACACACACACACACACATATGTGTGTATATATGTGTGTGTGTATATGTGTGTGTATGTATGTGTATACGTATATGTGTGTGTATATGTATATATGTGCGTGCATATGTATATGTGTGTATATATGCATGTGTGTATATGTATGTATATATGTATGTGTGTATGTGCATATGTGTGTGTGTATGTGTGTGTGTGTATATGTATGTGTGCGTGTATATGTGTGTATATATGTATATGTGTGTATGTATGTATATATGTGTGTGTGTGTATATATATACATATATACATATATATATATACATATATATATATATATATGGCTGATCTCTACTTCTTCTATGTAATCCAGCCAATTGACCAATTGGCTCCTCATTTATCAGTTAATAACTAATTGTGCACTGATTACCCTAGCCTTCTCCCAGCCCTGGCTGGGGAGGAACCTGCCCTCATCGACCTCATTTCATTGTATCTCTTGCATCAGCACTGTTTTGGAAATAAGTAATAGCCTTGGGGAGCTTAAATAAAAACAGTAGTTAAGCAGGAGTTCCCCAAGTTTTTAGCTGAGAACTTTTCCCTTTTGGAAATTCTTCCACTAAGTGCTCTCTGCTCTTATTGGCCACTTTATTTGGTAAAGTTGAAGGATAGCAAAATGATCCATTTGTGATTTTTCAAATGATAATAGCTTATATTCGCATGGTCCTTTAAAAGCATTTTTGTATTTCATTTTTCTCCTGTAACAACCTCATGAAGCATATGGGATCATCCTGTTTGATGGTGAGGCAGCAGGATGTAGTTGAAAGCATTGCAGACTCAGAATCAAAGAACCTGGTCTCAGTTTGCAGTCCATGGAGGTGACAGGTGCCCCCTGAAGACTCTGGAAATAGGTTGTTCTCTGATAATTAAACTTTAAACAAGATGCAATAGATCAAAGCAGAGAGGTGTCATCGGAAGGTATTAACATTGTTAAAGAAATGATATGTCATCGAGAACAGAGGCTGGAGAGAGTAACTGAGGGCGTTCTGCAGAGCCTGTCTAGTTCTGTCCAAGCCTGTCCTATGGCAGGTTTATCTTCATTGTAGAGATGGTTCATTAGATTACAAAGACCTGATACCATTGAACATTTACATGATTTCACTAACTCATGTGGTAATGATTCCGAACTCACCAATCAACCTTATGATTATAATTCATCTTTTCATGTAGCTTGTCTATGGAGAGGATGGCCAAGAATATGAGAATCTAGTCTCCCTAGTAGTAATAATTCATATTGCAAATGAATACTTAGGCATTCTGCTTGCATATGCCAGTTACTTGGGATCTTTCTTAGCATGAGTCAGATGAACACCAGGACACTGACAAACTCAAATTTCTTGATGGGTCAAGCTGAGCACCAAATTTTGGACCATAGTAAATTTGTCAAAATGAAGCCTCTTCTGTGAAGCTTCGTAGTGGCTGCCTGGTCGGTTGGCTTTCCCTGGTGACATCCTTCATTATCACCGTGCACACTTTCTTTTGAATATTTAAGGGTTTTTGTATTTATAGGCTGCGCAAGCTTGGGCAAGTCATTCCTCCTCTCTGAGCCTCGGTGTCTGTATCTTTAGAGTGCTTTGGAAACTGAACAAACGTGAGGTAGTAGTAGTATGATGAGGAGGAAGGGAAAAAAAACAGGTTTGAGGTTTGGCATCAAAGGTAATTTGCCTAACGTCACATGTCTAGCTGACGGCAGCCAGAAGTAGCATAGGACCCTCGCTGTATTCTGGACACAAAGGGGCGAGAGGTGGGGATCAGAAGGCAAAAACAGAGAAACCTCTTGAGTGGGTGAAGGGGTGTGGCTCTTGGATCAGAGGTGGAACAGTAAAGCTTAGTTCCACCTGAGAAGAGGCGTTGGAGGACTCATAACAGTGAGAAAGCGCCTAGTCCCACAGCCGAATCCCTTGGCGTGCTCTCCAAGGATCTGAGCAGCCCCTTAAAGTCAAGTTTTCCTTCTGCTCACCTTCTAGGTTTTGGCCTAAATCCCAGGAGCAGAGCTTTTCCCCTAAATTTCCGTCATGCCCTCTGTTTGGTTGCTAGATTTCTTTACCTGGGAAGCTAATGGCATTTGCCTTGGACCACTGCAGATACTTCTATATGTTATGTGTATGTCTCGTAAAAAAATCTTTGAGGGTAGAAACATATTCATCTTTAATCCCCAGGGGCTAACACAGTGCTTGGCAAAATGTTAATAAAAGCCTAAATCACTGACTTACTTAGTGAAGGTCTCTTTGTGAGTAAGTCTGTCCTTTCTTCTTCAAGTCCTGATGATAAGAGTGAAACAGAGAGTGGCCAGGGTTATTGGAATTGAATCACAGGATGCACAGAAAGATAGATCATCTAGTTCCCCCTACACATTTTACAGATGTGGGCACAGAAATCCAGAAGTTTGAAGACACTTCCTGAGGTCCTACAGTTAGTGACAGAGGTAGGGCCAGAAGCCAGATCGGCTGATTTAGGATAGAATAGGATAGGATGGGATGGGATGGGATGGGGTGGAATGGAATGGAATGGAATAGAATAGAATAGAATAGAATAGAATAGAATAGAATAGAATAGAAGTTGTTGAGCAGAGGACTGACGTCACCTCTACTTGGCAACAGCCTGTGGTTCTTTAGGCTCCTGCCACTCTCTGTTTAGTCAAAACTTGTTCAAAACTTCTTTGTGCTGGAGGGAAATGGTTAATTGGATTCCTAGGGGTTCTTCACCACTTGTTCAGTGTTCCTCCTGTCTGGAACCAATGCCTGATTGCTGGAAGAAGTAAAAACCATCCCACCATTGTGGGGCAAAAAAATCCTAAAAGTTAATCATTTCATACAGTCATGGACTTTGGCATGGGACCCTCAGAACCTAACTAGAATCCAGGAATGTTTCCTTTAGATGATTTTGCTGAGTGAGAGAAAAATCCCAATCTCAGGTTAATGATACACAATTGTATCCTACTCCTCATTCCTTTGACATTGATAAATGTTAGTGGCTCCAATCTCTTCTTCCTGGATGTAATTTTATGAGGCTCAGGTAGTGTTGTGGACCAGGGATTCAAATGGCCCTTGTTCTTAAAGATTATAGGAAATCCTATAGAAATGGAATTCTGTTGGGAACCCACTGCTTTGTGATTATTTTCTATTGCTATAAACAGTATTAAGCATCAAACCTGAGAAATTAGTTAAATAACCACTTACAGGTAGGGACCTATGGTAATTACCTAGTTTTTGTCCACCTACCAGATGGACTGTGTATGCAGTTATAAAATATTTGACTTTGAACTTTTTATTAGTGAAGATACATGCTTGATCGTGTTTAAAGTATCCTATCAGGTTTTCTCACATACTTTATAAAATATCTATTCTTTATTTTGACAGGATTATGTTTAAAGGAGCCTTTTGATGACAGACGTTTATCTTTTCTAGATCTTTTGTCCCTGGCGATTTGCTGTAACTTTTATAAGTCAAAGGGCTTATTGATCTATAGATTTTATATTATACTGGCTGCTATATAGTCAGGGTGAAACATATTGATTTTCATAGACTGTAGTATTCTTCACAGAAAGAACATGTTGAATTTTAATTTCCTGAGAATGTCAACTTGCCTTGCCTGTCAAGAAGTTAAGCTGGGGCTGGTGTTTCCTGCTGTGATAGCAGTCTCATACTTGAGCAGACATCATGGCATCTTATTACATCAGTATCTTTCATAGGCATTCACCAATCCTTGTATTCATAATCCCATCTTTCCTTTTAATGGTGCGTACGTAGCACCAGTAAGTAAGCAACCAGTGAATGCAAAAACCAGTACCTGGCACATTTAATAGGCCAGGCATTTAATTTGAGATATTTATTGAGGTATTACTAATGGCTGCTGTAGTACCAAGCTGTCTATCTATATCTCTATTTATCTATCTATATCTTATTTAGTCCTCAAAATAAACCCTGTGAGGTAGATACTACCATTTCCCTTTTGCAGGTAAAAACTGAGGCTCACAGAGATCATGTAACTTGCCCATAGTCACACAGCCTGGAATCCATAAAAAGTGGCAGAGATACGGTTTGGACCTAGTTTACCTGATTTTGGAGTCTACTTGGCTATACTACTTCCCATAAACAGGCTGGGACTGACTTTGAGATATTCAAATCTACCCTGTCTCTGATAAACAGCAAAATAAGACACCCCCCGCAACTTCCCCAGCCAAATGGGGAGGAGAGAATTATACCTGGTGGGAAGGTCTGTGCTCAAGCAGTGCTGTCAGCAGCTGTCCATATCCACAAGTAAAGCCCCCTAAGGGAAGATTCTCCGAAGGAAGTTCCCATACTGGTTTGTTCAAAGACCTAAATTTTAAATGGGACCACCTTAACATTTCCTCCTGATTTATTGCTTCCTGAAGGGAAAAACGCAGTGGTTACTTAAAAAACAAAATAAAAATCAGAAACCCTTATGCAAAAAGGAATGATGGGCTTCCCTGGTGGCGCAGTGGTTGAGAGTCCGCCTGCCGATGCAGGGGACACGGGTTCGTGCCCCGGTCCGGGAAGATCCCACATGCCGTGGAGCGGCTGGGCCCGTGAGCCATGGCCGCTGGGCCTGCGCGTCCGGAGACTGCGCGTCCGGAACCTGTGCTCCGCAACGGGAGAGGCCGCAACAGTGAGAGGCCCACATACCGCAAAAAAAAATAAATAAATAAAGGAATGATTGTCCAAAAGAGACAAATCCATACAGACAGAAAATAGAGTACTACTTGCCAGGGCTGGGAGAGGGGAATGAGGAATGAGAAGTGACTGGTAATGTGTCTGGAATCAGACAGTGGTGAGGGTTGCACATCTTTGTGAATATACGAAAACCTACTGAATTGTACACTCTGAAGGGGTGAATTTTATGGTATGTGAATTATATCTCAGTATTGTTTAAAAAAAGGAAATGGAACATCTGCTTAGAACATCCATGTCCTTAGGTGTTCACAGTGCTCTGGGATGCCTTCTGTGGCCTGGAACTTTTCACCAAAGATCAGTGAGTAACTTTAAAATCAGCTCTGCCCAGGAGCCGGTCAGCATGGGCTCCTAGTTACCAGTGGAGATTTTTAACTCTGATTGCAAATTGCCTATGAAAGTCAGAGAGCCAGTTTGGGTCTCTGACACTCTGCAGGATACCCAGGTAAAGGCTATTTTTTTTCCTTAGAAGAAATGTGAATAAAGTGTAACTTCATCAAACAACTTGATTTATCTTAAGTGCAGCAATTTGCTACACGTGCGTTTTTCAGAAAGCGCTAATCAATTCCAGGTCAGAATCAGTTAAAGCGCCCCACAAATTGATAGTGAGGTCTTAAAAAGGCTCAGCAGCTTTGGAACGTTAAATTTACTTGCTGTAAATTTGGAATAAGAACATAAAGAATCACTTTCCAGCAAGATGATGAAAATTCATCATGTTCATTATGTGTTTCTTCAGAAGCACACTACATTAATTTTCCAGCTCAACTAAGTGGAGGAAGTAAGGTCTCTTGTTACTAAAAAGTTGCTCTGATGTTTAGAGAGGTGGACCAGTTCCATTAATGAATCCAATCTGCTCTGAGTTGTGACACTGCTTAATGTGTCCTAAAAACCCTAATGTTGATAAGTGTCATACAAACCAATATCAGGGTTTTTCCCCTTAAAACAAGACCCAGAAGGTGTTTATAAAACTTAGTTTTGTTTCCCAAGGATCCAAATGCTTACAGTCAGCTCTTGATTATGCAGGCAAATGGGGGAGAGCAGTGGCGTGGCTCCTCTGAAAATCTCTCTTAGCCTTTGGGGTATGTATTGGCACTCATTTGACTCAGGGGCTGCATCAGAATGAAAGAAGGAGGAAAGTAAAGAAGTCCTGCTGGTCAGCATCTCTCCTCAAAGCCCTCTTCAGACATCTGTCCCACTCTAGGCTGTGCTGAAGAATTATAGCATTCCCTCTTAGCCCAGAGGGGCCTTCTCCTAGCTAGATGAAAATAATGAAGTGTTTTCGTGTTTAAAAGGCCTCCTGCTTGGTTGCAGGCCAGCATAGAGAAGTGAAAAGAAAAGCAAGGCAACATCAGGCATTCTTTCACCTGCTTTGCTTAACTTTGTTAATAAGAACGTGAAAGCAAAGTAATTCACCTTAGGATACCTGAGATTCGCTGGCTTATCTTTCTAGGCCCTATAAAACACAGCTTTGGGGGCTTCCCTGGTGGCGCAGTGGTTAAGAATCCACCTTCCAATGCAGGGGACAGGGGATGGAGCCCTGGTCCAGGAAGATCCCACATGCCACGGAGCGACTAAGCCCGTGCGCCACAACTACTGCGCCTGTGCTCTAGAGCCCGCGAGCCACAACTGCTGAGCCCGCGAGCCGCAACTACTGAAGCCCATGCGCCTAGAGCCAGTGCTCTGCAGCAAGAGAAGCCACCGCAGTAAGAAGCCCTCACACCCCAACGAAGAGTAGCCCCCGCTCACCGCAACTAAAGAAAGCCCACGCACAGCAATGAAGACCCAACACAGCCAAAAATAAATAAATAAAATAAATAATTTTTTAAAAAGTCTTAAAAAAAAACAAACAAACCAAAAAAACCCACAGCTGTCCATCTCATCTTAAAGGACCCCCAAAAGCTTTGCAAATCTACGATGTGGTCTAGAACTACTTCACACCTTCTGAAATGCAGCCTATGTTGTTGTAAATGATAGCAGCTATTTAAATAAATCCTAGAAATGCTGCCCAGAAGTTCAGATCAGGAAGGGGTGGCTGTGCCTTGGCTTCCTGTGGTCACAGCACCTCCAGGTCTATGATCCCTGGCTCTGTTTGGCCCCTGTTTGCTTGGGCTCTCCTGACCAAGCTGAGTACCCGGACAACTTTTCTGGTCTGATGTCTGCTGTGGTTGCACAGGCCTCTTTGTCTACTCCTTGCCTACTGACTCCTTGACATCTGCCAGACTCTGCAGGCCTAGCAAACTCTCAGGGCTGCCCTCTGTTAACCTGTCTCCTTGCTGTCTGAGCTGAAAGCTTTGGCAGCCTGTTTGCATAGATGTAACACCTATTCTTGTGACGGATCTCTATCTGTTACCATGGGAACTAGGCACAGGAAGCCCATACGACAGGCATCCAGTCTGAATCTCTATAGTCATTTCTTGGTGGCTAATGGAGCGAAGCCGGGGCAGAGGTAATCTGATCGAGTGGGTGATCCCAAATTCTTTTGCGTTTGGTGTTGGAATGGACACGCACAGTCCATCAGGCAGCCATGTATAAGCAGACTGCTCTGAGTCTCATTAGGACTTCCATTTTATAGCGAGGTGCTGGGAGAGGATAGAGAAGAGGAAATGGGGAAGGGGGACAGAATAAGAGGGAGGGAGAGAGGATGGGGGGGCAAGTGGAATAGGAAATGTACAGAGACGTACTTAAAGAAGGAGTGTTTCTGTGAGTTAAAACAGGTGGAGCTCTGAGTGCTTCTCAAGGTAACTGACTTGCTCTGCTGGGCTCTCCTTTTCCTTCTGTTCCCTAACTAGCAACCTCAGATTTGCATTTCTATCATAGTTTCAAGCTTGATTACTCTAACAATTGCTCCTCAGATAGATAGCCATCATTTTATGATACTTTCCATAGAGATGAAATTTAGCAAGTGGTGGTAATTACGGCGAAGGTATCAGCCCCTAGCAGAGAATGTGAGCATGCAGGGTACGTGCCACGATGTTGCTTTGGTGCTGGGCCAGGGGCTTAGAGCTAATCCTGTGTCTCCCACAGAGAAGATGGGAGGGAATGTCTGGGGTTTTCAATAAGTAGGATCCCTATGGTAGCATTTAGGGCTGTCTCTTCTCAGAGCAATTGCTATATTGGGAATGGGCTCTCTGATGAATCACTAGTTTGCGTGATTCATGGAGGTCTTTGCAAATGACAGTGCTTCTGACCCAAAAGGAGTTATGAATTTCTGTCCTCAGCAAGGCTGGGAAGATTTAAAGCCCCCCAGGAACCCTAAATAAACTGTTGAGGGCATAGTAGAGGTTGGATTGCACACCAGACAGGAAGGTCCTTCTGGACAAGAATCATGCCTGATTCTCTTTTGGGCTCTTGGCACCTAGAGTATAGTGCAGGCACTCATTGTACACAGCAGTGGAGGCTAAACAGGTAAGGGTAGCTTTTAGCTATTGTGTTTCCCTGGCCTCGGCCAGTTCCTCACTACCAACTTGCCTCTTCCCCACTTTCCTGTGGCTTGCTTACACCTAGTTTCTATCTACTTCATCAGCCTTGTCCAAGGGTTTCAGAAGAGAAGTTTATACTCTAATGTATCACTTCTGCTCAAACAATCTAGAGTTCACCTTTGCAAATATAGGTCCACTAGTAAAGATAGGGGTGCAAGTTATTATTTTCTCAGTTTGTTTAAAAAGTGTTTTATTGGTCTCCTGTCATCCTGGCCTTAAAGTCATTTCATGGAGTCCCCAGTTGCCTCATTTTGAGCCGTGACACCTGGCCCAGCTGTAGCCTCTGTGATCCTGGCAGTGTACCCAGCCAGCCGTGACAGTTGCCATCTGGCCTGTCCTTTCACTCCTCCTACATCAGGATTGACTCACGTGGCAGGAAAACATTCCCATTACCTTTTTGTGGATGAGGCAAACCAGTGGATTTACTTTTGAAGTGAAGGAAATGAGACTGAGTGACTTTTCCTTCTAGCCTATAATGCCAGAGAACATCAGCGAGGCAGTTGGGAAAGAAAATATAGAGCTACCTTTGTGGATGCAGAGGACCGATTCAGAGAGAAAAATAATTTTTAAAAAATAGAATTAAAAAGAACCAAAATGTAAGGCTGTAATTGGGGGAGGAAATGCGATATCTTTCATACTGAGAGCATCATTTCTGCAATAATTTTCAATAAGTCAGTGAGAACATTGTAATTCCACAGGGATGTGAGATGTGAGAAAAATAAACATTTGGAATAAGCCATTATGGAGAAAGGTCCCGGATGAGGTGCTATTCACTATGGCTATGCTATAATGATGCTAAAACAGAAATCCTTTGGAGCTTCCGTGTTAGAAGGTTTTTAGTGAAGTACTCCAGTTCACTGTTGTCTATCCCTTTGGGGTTAACAACACCCCAAGTAGACTGCGAGGGGTTTGATCAAGGTGGTGATGTTGCCCATCGATCTCTTCCTAAATCACTAGCAATAGAACCTGTTTCATTCCCAGGCTAAGGGCCACATTCTGAAGAGTGCCTGTCACTGAGACTGCAGTTCCACTGCTGCAGAGGCAAGTTGGTGGATAATTATATGTTCTTATATAGATTGCTTTCAGAGTTGGGTAATTATTGTGAAGCTGACCAGCTGGAACTCACAATTAGCTCAGGTCTAGGCTTCCCAGGTCACCAGCAACTACCTGTCCTTCAGGCAGGGTAATCTTGGACACAAATTGTTTCTCTTAAATATAAGGCATATAGGCATTTAAAATGAGCTATGGGTGAACCCTTTAGAAGAAAGCATCTGTTATTAAAACAAAGTACAAAAGCAAATATTACATCTTTTAAAAAGCCTCCTTGTGGAGGGACAAGTAAGAAAAGGGACGCTCTGAAACAGTTGTCCCAGGGTTAAAGAGAAATGAACTTTACTACTGAATAGTTAGGAAGCTATAAACTGCTTTTCTTAGCCTCCAATTAGCATTCCCTTTTTCTTTTCTTTCTCACTTTTATAACTCAGAAAAATGCAGTGGTTCTCCATAGCTTATAAGATCAAACCTAAATTCTCTAGCATGGCGTCTAGGTCCCTTCCCAGCCTGGCCCCAGCCTGCTTCCAGCCTCCTCTTCCATACGGTCCCATAACCATCTCATTTCATCTATCCACATGGCATTTATAGAGAGGCGCCATGTGCGAGACATTGCTAGGTGTGTTGTGATCTAACGCCAAAACACTTCACTTTGGTGAGGGCTTTATTAGTTCACTGTGAATCCCACATGAGCTCCGTTAAAAAATTATGAGGTGCTGAGTGCCTGGGCTGGGGTTGTAGCAATAGCTCGGAGAAAAAAAAGGAGGCGAGGATGTGGTGGGAGAGGGAGGAGTTGAATCAGGGAAGGAGTTTGAAGAAATACCACTGAATAACAAAAATGATGGATATGATCTATCTCCTGTTTTTCATTTTCAGTGATTTTCCAAACTGCTATGAACTCACCTAAAATTAAGCAAGATGAAATTAGCAAAGCAAGCTGTGATATATTAACACAATGACACATTGCAGAGCTACGTGAAAATGTACATATGAAATGTTATTAGTAATACTTAACATTGAGTGTTAATATATTATGTGCCAGGCACTGTTCTAAGCATTTTTTTTTTCTTTTTTTGCGGTACGCGGGCCTCTCACTGTTGTGGCCTCTCCCATTGCGGAGCACAGGCTCCAGATGCGCAGGCTCAGCAGCCATGGCTCACAGGCCCTGCCGCTCCGTGGCATATGGGATCCTCCTGGACCGGCACACGAACCCGTGTCCCCTGCATCGGCAGGCGGACTCTCAACCACTGCAGCACCAGGGAAGCCCCTCTAAGCATTTTTATAAATATTTTATCATGTAACCCTTACAACCACCTTCTGAGGGTAGGTAGTATTATTTTCCCAATCTTACGGGTAGAGAATCCAGGGTACTGAAAGTTTAAGTGACTGACTGAAGGTCACATATCTAGCATGTAGCAGAGCCAGGGTTGGAAAGTATGTATTCTGGCTCCAGAGTTCATGCTTTTAACTACTATAATGCAGCTGTCTCTGTAAATGGAAAAGAACATCAACAAGTATGTAAACACAGCTATGTACATATAGATACATTGACCAATACAATTTGCAGTAGTACAGATGAATGGATTTAACATTAGATTCATTCTTTAGTAAAGAAGTTTAAATTCATAAGAAAAGGAAAAGAGTGAGAATGGTTTAGTGTCAGGGAGGTCAAGGGAAAGCAATTTAGGAAGGAGGATATCAACAGTGTCAAATGTCAACTGAATCAGTAATGAACTGATTAACTTAATAACTTTAAGTCACTTAGCCTCCTTTGTCACTGTTTCCTCATCGGTAAAAATTGCTATTGCCTTACAGCTATGTTTTGAAGATTAATGAGATAATATTATTAATGGTTTGTGGTTTAACTTAATATTATTAATTTAATTAATAATATTAATATTATTAATGGCTTTGTGGTTTCCTTTGATAATAAAGACTTTTTCAAAATATTGTAGACCACTTCCTAATGGACAGACCTAAAGGCAGAATATGTGTGAATTTTCGAAGTCTTATACAGTAGTCTAAGGTGTTTATGTCCTTAAATTCTAGTCGAGTGGCGACATAACCTGAAATGCCTTGACGTCTGAAGGGAGAAGAAACAAGCATATTGCTAGTTTGATGTCCTGTAGAAAAACCAATTGATGGATTGTCTAATTTTTCATTTTTCAGCGTTCATTGTGCACAGTGTGAGCCATCCACGATGTCTGGTTAGCATCCTTTGATTTCTCATTCATCTGTTCACTCATTCATCCATCTATTTAGCAGACGCACGTTGAGAGCCTCCTACGTAACGAGAACCTATCTAGGTGCTGGAGTTAAGATGAATGAGACACATAGTCCTTGCCCTTAGAGCACTCGTGCTGGGGAGATGGGTTTGTAAGTATAGGCTGTCATTACACTTTAGTGAGTACAATTTAGTATGGTGGGTACACACAATGTACTCTGGGAGCACAGGAGATGGGGGGGGAGACTGAGGCAGGCTGCTGATTGTTTTTCATTAAGTTGGAAGTTTGTGTAATGTTTCTTTCTTTCCAGGTGACTAAAATACTAATGGGTTGAGAAGTAGAGAAGACGACTGACATTTCCTAATCCTAGCAACTATACACAAAGCACAGACTTCTAGACTCTAAGGCCCTGTGCCCTGGTAGGCAACTGCCATATAAGTGTTTCCCAACCTGTGTTACATTTGGATCCAGCTGAACTCATAGCCAAATACTTTTGGTGTCTTCTCTGACCACATATATAAGCCCTGTGCCTTTGTCACATCTTTGTATAACTCTTTAGAGTCCCACCTGCTATTTCTTGAATCATCCATGGGCCCTATTCTGTCATTATATTCAAACCAAGGTCTCAGAGGCAGCCAGGCAGTCCCAGGTCAAGAAGACAACCTGGTATTTCCAGTTGAGTCTTGCATGTCTTTGGCTACTATATTTAACTAGGTTTGAAGTGACCTTTTCCATTTTTACCAAGTGGGAGATCATGATAATGCTGTAATAGACTTTATGTTCAACTCACCCAGGCCCAAAAGTACTTGATTACTATCTTAAATTCTCAGTTGTTTATATTATCTAATAATCACACTGCTGTTGCAATTAATGTCACATGCTAAGGGTCCATTACTAATTTTGTTTCCAAAATATTTATCTGGAATGGAAAAAATTCTTTGTGTGAATCTCTTCTGATGGTTGCATGTAAGTTATAGCAACTATAAGCAACTAAAGAGGAGGGCTGTCTGAAGGGCTAGGACCTATTCGTTCTTTGTTAGTGCTTCTTTTCCTTTTGCTTTTGGCTGTTTGGTTCTCGTCCTATAGTCTTTATAAAGCAGGGGTAACAAGTAGTTTAGGTAGCTCAGGTAAGCATCTTGTATAACTCTCTGGTGCTTCCAACACAATGCTCAAACTCAACAGTCTCTCCAGTTTGTGACCCATGTAAGTTTTGTGGGGGAGAAATCATAAATACACAGAAGTAAATATGTGTCACCACGAGGAATATTACTCTTCAATAGTGTGCAATACTTTAAAAAAAATAAATTTATTTACTTTATTTTTGGCTGCGTTGGGTCTTTGTTGCTGTGTGCGGGCTTTCTCTAGTTGTGTTGAGCGGGGGCTACTCTTGGTTGCGGTGCACGGGCTTCTCATCGTGGTGGCTTCTCTTATTACGGAGCACGGGCTCTAGGCACGCGGGCTCAGTAGTTGTGGCTCACAGGCTCTAGGGCGCAGGCTCAGTAGTTGTGGCGCACGGGCTTAGTTGCTCCGCGGCATGTGGGATCTTCCAGGACCAGGGATGGAACCCGTGTCCCCTGCATTGGCAGGCGGATTCTCAACCACTGCGCCACCAGGGAAGCCCTGCAATGCTTTGAAAAGGAGGGTTCTGAGAGAGTTTAGGAGGTAGGCCACTGTGTTCTTTACAAACAAGCTTTTTATGGTAATGGACTTTATAACTGACTCTTATGCAAGATAATTCCAAATACTTCTCCCAGCAGGAGAGAAGGTGGTATGATAGAAAGAACAAAAGATTGGGACTCATGAGATTTGGGTTTTAGTTCCTTCCCTATCAGTTTCCTCCTCTGTGAAATGACAGGCTTTGATAATCAGTATGCCCAGACCTACCTCTACACCAGAGTTATCATGGGAACTGGTTAAAATGTGCATTCTTGGGACCAATGCCTAGAAACTGTGAATTTATAGGTTTGTAGTAGGGCCTACAACAAGCACTCCAGGAGATTCTGAGATCATAGATCTGCAGACCAAAACTGTCTGGGAGTCTCTGAATTCAATGACTTATAAGGTCCCCTTCAGGTTTAAACATGTATATGTCTAGTATCAAAGATTTCTAATCTAAATGGTAGATGAAAATAAGCAGAATTGATCAGAGGAATCTTATATTAATATTTTCACGCTAGGCTTTTGTGTTCTGGCCCAACTAGAAGATGTTGGTAAGGTTGTGAGTCTGGGGAAGGGGAGGTGAGCGCTATGAGGTCATGATTTCAGGTCAAGAAATTGGCATCCAAAGGCCTGGGGCAGACAGGAAGGCATAGAGAGGAGTAGAAGCCTACCTTTTATGGGAGTTGGTTGATATTTGGAGTGGAAGTAAATGGATCAAGAGGGGTGGAGACCAGGGGAGAAGTGGAGAAAAAGGAGTTGAGACCAGGAGAATAAGATTTCAGTTCTTAGAATGGCCGATGGTCCATGCATTAGTAAATAAAGGCTGTGATGATGTACCTTCTGCACTAGTTTTGGAGTACACTCATTGCTATAGTGCTGTATAATGAGCACAAGCAAGTGCATGGACTTAGGTCATAAGGTATTAGAGATGCGCCTGGCTCAGTATTCTTCTGTCCTTTGGACTGTCACTGCAAGGGCTGAGGAAAAAGATTCTGACTGGAAAGGAATAATAGCCAGACACTGTGAGCAGAGAAATAGGAAGATGAAGGTGGATCTGAAGGAGCCTGGAATGTTCAGCTCTAATGACCCAGAGAGATTTGATAACAGAATAATCAACAGTAAAGAAGGGTTCTTGGCATTAGTAGCTAAATTAAAAGGACAGGCTCTTCACTTGTTGGGTTTCCACATATAAAGCAATGATCTGAATAGGTAGATTTTGCTACTCCAGTTGAAAGCCCAGAATAATAAAGGCATTATACAGTTGCTTGTCTTAATGCTGGCAGTAGGACACTGTGGATCTCTGCATAGTAGGGGTCGGCCAAATGGTGCCTGAGAAAGGGTTCTGTAAAGGGCAGAGGAGTGAGGAATGTTTTATGTCATCCCTGGGGTGGCCAGGAGGGGGAGCCAGTCATTTGGTTGATACCTATAATCCATGATAAGATTCTCTTTTTTTTTATCAGAAATAGCAATGAATTTAGTTTATAATAACTCCTCAGTTTTCTGCTATATATATTATTAGAAAGATATATTTAGAGTAGATAAACTATAAAAATAACTCCATAATGACAACCTTGGAAGTTTAATGTATCACAGACTGAAAAAGGCTTCTTCGATTTGATAGAAAAGATGTCTTTGACCATTGTTCACTGTGTGCTCACTTGTTGATATTTACTATGCACACCACATTTTTCCCCTTCGGGGAGGCTTTTTCGTTTCCACTAATTTTGTGGTTTTATCCTTTCCGCAGATAACTTTTAAAAATAGTCCTGGGCATGCATCTTTCTTTACACCCATAAAGCAACACCCCTTTTAATTTTTGTTTTGAAATAAATATATACTAAATGTCATTCATCAGATATCATGAATTATGTCTGTGAGTTTCAGAAATGTTCAGGGGTGCTTCTTAATAGCTTACTTTTCTGTTTCCAAAATATCTCTTTTTCAAAATGATGCCCTCAGTTTTGCCCGTCACCTATGTAGTTAATTGTTTATTTCCAACCCTGTAATTTCCTTGTCAAAATACAAGTGCTTTTGCATTGTTGGGGAAAGACTGTATAGTCATTGACCCCTGCACAATACCGATTTTCACAATCTTTTATGCTAATCTGGACTTGCCTTGACAATTAAGAGAGTTAGGCAGGCTAGACAAAGTGTACGGTTTTGAGCTCTGACGTTAATAAGCTGGTCAGTCTTATCTACCTGTTTTTTATGCCAATCTCACCGTATCTGGTAATGTGTAGTTGGGGCATGGCAGCAGCTTGGAGGGGCCTCCCCAAGGACCTGAAAATATTGAAAATGAAATTGCTCCCTAAGAGGCAACAAGTTATGAAGGAGAATGAAGTTATGCAAATTCCCTTAGAAGTGAGTGAATTATAAAAGAGGAATGTCATCACGTATTATTTGTAAACTTTTGTAAAGCATAATTGTAGAAAAAAGACTGGAAGCAAATCAGTGAAAGTTAACTATTGTTGATAATAGTTGGCAGGAATATGGGTGATTATTATTTTACTTCTTTGAACTTTATTTTTTAAATTTCAAAAATAGAGCAAGACAGAGAAAGACAGATATAAGCGCTCCTAAGGAAAAAGACCAGACAGTAGCCTGATTGACAATGTTAACACAGCTGAAGAAAGAAGTGTCAATCAGGCAGTGGGGGTCAGGAGCCGTTGGTCATGAAAGCAGAGAAAACGGAGAAAGTCACAGAGAAAGACAGTAACACTGATCAGCCCACTCTACCCAGGAGAGACTGCCTTGTATAGCTCTGGACTAGGCACCAAGGCAATGAACCAGCATGATTATGAGTGAGGTCCCATGATCAGACTGATTAGGGTTCATGTCTCATGCATAGCACTCCTCAGCTTTATGACCTTGGGCAAGTGTCTATACCTTTCGAAGCCTCAGGTTCTGTCTTTAAGATGGGAATTTTAATAATGTTACGGCATAGGGCCTTTGTGAGAGTAAAGGAAGATAATTTATACATTTAGCACAGTGCCTGGCACGTAATAATCCCTCAATAAATGTTAGCTATTGTTGTAACATGTTATTATAAAATCCTATTTATAGAGATATATCTTAACATGTTGCCATTATTAAACACTCAAATCTTATAACTTGAGTTGATATTGATTCTATGTTTTTTTTTACATCTTTATTGGAGTATAATCGCTTTACAATGCTGTGTTAGTTTCTGCTTTATAACAAAGTGAATCAGTTATACATATACATATGTTCCCATATCTCTTCCCTCTTATGTCTCCCTCCCTCCCACCCCTTTAGGTGGTCACAGAGCACTGAGCTGATCTCCCTGTGCTATGCGGCTGCTTCCCACTAGCTATCTGTTTTACGTTTAGTAGTGTATATATGTCCATGCCACTCTCTCACTTTGTCACAGCTTCCCCTTCCCCCTCCCCATATCCTCAAGTCCATTCTCTAGTAAGTCTGCATCTTTATTCCCGTCTTGCCCCTAGGTTCTTCATGACCATTTTCTTTTATTTTTTAGATTCCATATATATGTGTTAGCATACGGTATTTGTTTTTCTCTTTCTGACTTACTTCACTCTGGATGACAGACTCTAGGTCCACCCACCTCACTACAAAAAAACTCAATTTTGTTTCTTTTTATGGCTGAGTAATATTCCATTGTATATATGTGCCACAACTTCTTTATCCATTCATCCCATGCTGAACACTTAGGTTGTTTCCATTTCCGGGCTATTGCAAACAGAGCTGCAATGAACATTTTGGTACATGACTCTTTGTGAATTATGGTTTTCTCAGGGTATATGCCCAGTAGTGGGATTGCTGGGTCGTATGGTAGTTCTATTTGTAGTTTTTTAAGGAAACTCCATACTTTTCTCCATAGAGGCTGTACCAATTCACATTCCCACCAGCAGTGCAAGAGTGTTCCCTTTTCTCCACACCCTCTCTAGCATTTATTGTTTCTAGATTTTTTGATGATGGCCCATTCTGACTGGTGTGAGATGATATCTCATTGTAGTTTTGCTTTGCATTTCTCTAATGATGTTGAGCATTCTTTCATGTGTTTGTTGGAAATATGGATATCTTCTTTGGAGAAATGTCTATTTAGGTCCTCTGCCCATTTTTGGAATGGGTTGTTGGTTTTTTTCTTATTGAGCTGCATGAGCTGCTTATAAATTTTGGAGATTAATCCTTTGTCAGTTGCTTCATTTGCAAATATTTTCTCCCATTCTGAGGGTTATCTTTTCGTCTTGTTTATGGTTTCCTTTGCTGTGCAAAAGCTTTGAAGTTTCATTAGGTCCCATTTGTTTATTTTTATTTCCATTTCTCTAGGAGGTGGGTCAAAAAAATTCTTGCTGTGATTTATGACATAGAGTGTTCTGCCTATGTTTTCCTTTAAGAGTTTGATAGTTTCTGGCCTTACATTTAGGTCTTTAATCCATTCTGAGCTTATTTTTGTGTATGGTGTTAGGGAGTGATCTAATCTCATACTTTTACATGTACCTGTCCAGTTTTACCAGCACCACTTATTGAAGAGGCTGTGCTTTCTCCACTGTACATTCCTGCCTCCTTTATCAAAGATAAGGTGACCATATGTGTGTGGGTTTATCTCTGGGCTTTCTATCCGGTTCCATTGATCTATCTTTCTGTTTTTGTGCCAGTACCATACTGTCTTGATTACTGTAGCTTTGTACTATAGTCTGAAGTCAGGGAGCCTGATTCCTCCAGCTCCGTTTTTTGTTCTCAAGATTGCTTTGGCTATTCGGGGTCTTTTGTGTTTCCATACAAATTGTGAAATTTTTTGTTCTAGTTCTGTGAAAAATGCCAGCGGTAGTTTGATAGGGATTGCGTTGAATCTGTAGATTGCTTTGGGGAGTAGAGTCATTTTCACAATGTTGATTCTTCCAATCCAAGAACATGGTATATCTCTCCATCTATTTGTATCATCTTTAATTTCTTTCATCAGTGTCTTATAATTTTCTGCATACAGGTCTTTTGTCTCCTTAGGTAGGTTTATTCCTAGATATTTCATTCTTTTTGTTGCAATGGTAAATGGGAGTGTTTTCTTGATTTCACTTTCAGATTTTTCATCATTAGTGTATAGGAATGCCAGAGATTTCTGTGCATTAATTTTGTATCCTGCTACTTTACCAAATTCACTGATTAGCTCTAGTAGTTTTCTGGTAGCATCTTTAGGATTCTCTATGTATAGTATCATGTCATCTGCAAACAGTGACAGCTTTACTTCTTCTTTTTCGATTTGGATTCCTTTTATTTCATTTTCTTCTCTGATTGCTGTGGCTAAAACTTCCAAAATATGTTGAATAATAATGGTGAGAGTGGGCAACCTTGTCTTGTTCCTGATCTTAGTGGAAATGCTTTCAGTTTTTCACCATTGAGGACGATGTTGGCTGTGTGTTTGTCATATATGGCCTTTATTATGTTGAGGAAAGTTCCCTCTATGCCTACTTTCTGCAGGGTTTTTATCATAAATGGGTGTTGAATTTTGTCAAAAGCTTTCTCTGCATCTATTGAGATGATCATCTGGTTTTTCTCCTTCAGTTTGTTAATATGGTGTATCACGTTGATTGATTTGCATATATTGAAGAATCCTTGCATTCCTGGAATAAACCCCACTTGATCATGGTGTGTGACCCTTTTAATGTGCTGTTGGATTCTGTTTGCTAGTATTCTGTTGAGGATTTTTGCATCTATGTTCATCAGTGATATTGGCCTGTAGTTTTCTTTCTTTGTGAAATCCTTGTCTGGTTTTGGTATCAGGGTGATGGTGGCCTCGTAGAATGAGTTTAGGAGTGTTCCTCCCTCTGCTATATTTTAGAAGAGTTTGAGAAAGATAGGTGTTAGCTCTTCTCTAAATGTTTGATGAATTGGCCTGTGAAGCCATCTGGCCCTGGGCTTTTGTTTGTTGGAAGATTTTTAATCACAGTTTCAATTTCAGTGCTTGTGATTGGTCTGTTCACATTTTCTATTTCTTCCTGATTCAGTCTTGGCAGGTTGTGCATTTCTAAGAATTTGTCCATTTCTTCCAGGTTGTCCGTTTTATTGGCATAGAGTTGCTTGTAATAATCTCGCATGATCCTTTGTATTTCTTCAGTGCCAGTTGTTACTTCTCCTTTTTCATTTCTAATTCTATTGATTTGAGTCTTCTCCCTTTTTTTCTTGATGAGTCTGGCTAATGGTTTATCAATTTTGTTTATCTTCTCAAAGAACCAGCTTTTAGTTTTATTGATCTTTGCTATCGTTTCCTTCATTTCTTTTTCATTTATTTCTGATGTGATTTTTATGATTTCTTTCCTTCTGCTAACTTTTGGGTTTTCTTGTTCTTCTTTCTCTAATTGCTTTAGGTTCAAGGTTAGGTTGTTTATTCAAGATGTTTCCTGTTTCTTAAGGTAGGATTGTATTGCTATAAAGTTCCCTCTTAGAACTGCTTTTGCTGCATCCCATGGGTTTTGGGTCGTCGTGCCTCCATTGTCATTTGTTTCTAGGTATTTTTTGATTTCCTCTTTGATTTCTTCAGTGATCACTTCGTTATTAAGTAGTGTATTGTTTAGCCTCCATGTGTTTGTAATTTTTACAGAACTTTTCCTGTAATTGATATCTAGTCTCATAGCATTGTGGTTGGAAAAGATACTTGATACAATTTCAATTTTCTTAAATTTACGAAGGCTTGATTTGTGACCCAAGATATGATCTATCCTGGAGAATGTTCCATGAGTACTTCAGAAAAATGTGTATTCTGTTGTTTTTGGATGGAATGTCCTATAAATATCAATTAAGTCCATCTTGTTTAATGTATCATTTAAAGCTTGTGTTTTCTCATTTATTTTCAGTTTGAATGATGTGTCCATTGGTGAAAGTGGGGGTTAAAGTCCCATACTATGATTGTGTTACTGTTGATTTCCCCTTTTATGGCTGTTAGCAGTTGCCTTATGTATTGAGGTGCTCCTATGTTGGGTGCATAAATATTTACAATTGTTATATCTTCTTCTTGGATCGATCCCTTGATCATTATGTAGTGTCCTTCTTTGTCTCTTCTAATAGTCTTTATTTTAAAGTCTATTTTGTCTGATATGAGCATTGCTACTCCAGCTTTCTTTTGGTTTCCATTTTCATGGAATATCCTTTTCCAACCCCTTACTTTCAGTCTGTATGTGTCTCTAGGTCTGAAGTGGGTCACTTGTAGAGAGCATATACATGGGTCTTGTTTTTGTATCCACTCAGCCAATCTGTGTCTTTTGGTGTGAGCATTTAGTCCATTTACATTTAAGGTAATTATCGATATGTATGTTCCTATTCCCATTTTCTAAATTGTTTTGGGTTCATTATTGTAGGTCTTTTCCTTCCCTTGTGTTTCTTGCCTAGAGAAGTTCCTTTAGCGTTTGTTGTAAAGCTGGTTTGGTGGTGCTGATCTCTCTCAGCTTTTGCTTGTCTGTAAAGGTTTTAATTTCTCCATCAAATCTGAATGAGATCCTTGCTGGGTAGAGCAATCTTGGTTGCAGGTTTTTCTCCTTCATCACTTTAAATATGTCCTGCCAGTTCCTTCTGCTTGCAGAGTTTCTGCTGAAAGATCAGCTGTTAACCTTATGGGGATTCCCTTGTGTGTTATTTGTTGTTTTTCCCTTGCTGCTTTTAATATTTGTTCTTTGTATTTAATTTTTGATAGTTTGATTAATATGTGTTTTGGCGTGTTTCTCCTTGGATTTATCCTGTATGTGACTCTCTATGCTTCCTGGACTTCATTAACCCGTTCCTTTCCCATATTAAGGAAGTTTTCAACTATCATCTCTTCAAATATTTTCTCAGTCCCTTTCTTTTTCTCTTCTTCTTCTGGAACCCCTATAATTCGAATGTTGGAGCGTTTAATGTTGTCCCAGAGGTCTCTGAGACTGTCCTCAGTTCTTTTCATTCTTTTTTGTTTTTTCTGCTCTGCAGTAGTTATTTCCACTATTTTATCTTCCAGGTCACTTATCCGTTCTTCTGCCTCAGTTATTCTGCTATTGATCCCATCTAGAGTATTTTTAATTTCATTTCTTGTGTTGTTCATTGTTGCTTGTTTCATCTTTAGTTCCTCTAGGTCCTTGTTAAATGTTTCTTGCATTTTGTCTGTTCTATTTCCAAGATTTTGGATCATCTTTACTATCATTATTCTGAATTGTTTTTCACGTAGACTGCCTATTTCCTCTTCATTTGTCAGATCTGGTGCATTTTTATCTTGCTCCTTCATCTGCTGTGTGTTTCTCTGTCTTCTCATTTTGCTTATCTTAACTGTGTTTGGGGTGTCCTTTTTGCAGGCTGCAGGTTCATAGTTCCGTTGTTTTTGGCGTCTGCCCGCAGTGGCTAACGTTGTTTCAGTGGGTTGTGTAGGGTTCCAGGTGTAGGGGACTAGTGCCTGTGTTCTGGTGGATGGGGCTGGATCTTGTCTTTCTGGTGGGCAGGTCCACGTCTGGTGGTGTGCTTTGGCGTGTCTGTGGACTTATTATGATTTTAGGCAGCCTCTCTGCTAATGGGTGGGGTTGTGTTCCTGTCTTGCTAGTTGTTTGGCACTGTAGCTTGCTGGTCGTTGAGTGAAGCTGGGTGTTGGTGTTGAGATGGAGATCTCTGGGAGATTTTCGCCGTTTGATATTATGTGGAGCTGGGAGGTCTCTTGTGGACCAGTGTACTGCAGTTGGCTCTCCCACCTCAGAGGCACAGCACTGACTCCTGGCTGCAGCAGCAAGAGCCTTTCATCCACACGCCTCAGAAAGAAAGAAAGAAAGGAAGAAAGGAAGAAAGAAAGGAAAGAAAGAAAGAAAGAAACAAGGGAGGAAGGAGGGAAGGAAGGAAAGAAAGAAAAAGAAAGAAGATAAAATAAAATAAAGTAAGATAAAATAAAGTTATTAAAATAAAAAATAATTATTAATAAAAAAAGTTTTTTTTAAAGAAAAAATAAAAGAAACCGACAGATAGAACCCTAGGACAAATGGTGAAAGCAAAGCTATACAGACAAAATGTCACACAGAAGCATACACATACATACTCACGAAAAGAGGAAAAGGGGAAAAAATAATAAATCTTGCTCTCAAAGTCCACCTCCTCATTTTGGGATGAGTCGTTGTCTATTCATGTATTCCACAGATGCAGGTACATCAAGTTGATTGTGGAGATCTAATCCGCTGCTCCTGAGGCTGCTGGGAGAGATTTCCCTTTCTCGTCTTTGTTCGCACAGCTCCCAGGGGCTCAGCTTTGGATTTGGCCCCGCCTCTGCGTGTAGGTCGCTGGAGGGCGTCTGTTTTTCGCTCAGACAGGACGGGGTTAAAGGAGCCGCTGATTCGGGGGCTCTGGCTCACTCAGGCCGGGGGGAGGGAGGGGTACGGGTGTGGGGCGGGCCTGCGGCGGCAGAGGCCGCCGTGACGTTGCACCAGCGTGAGGCGCGCCGTGCGTTCTCCCGGGTGAGTTGTCCCTGCGTCCCGGGACCCTGGCAGTGGCGGGCTGCACAGGCTCCCCGGAAGGGGTGTGTGGATAGTGACCTGTGTCGGCACACAGGCTTCTTGGTGGCGGCAGCAGCAGCCTTAGCGTCTCATGTCCGTCTCTGGGGTCCGCGCTTTTAGCCGCGGTTCGCGCCCATCTCTGGAGCTCCTTTAAGCAGCGCTCTTAATCCCCTCTCCTCGCGCACCAGGGAACAAAGAGGCAAGAAAAAGTCTCTTGCCTCTTCGGCAGCTCCAGTCTTTTTCCCGGACTCCCTCCCGGCTAGCCGTGGTGCACTAACCCCTTCAGGCTGTGTTCACGCCGCCAACCCCAGTTCTCTCCCTGCGCTCCGACCGAAGCCGGAGCCTCAGCTCCCAGCCCCGCCCGCCCCGGCGGGTGAGCAGACAAGCCTCTCGGGCTGGTGAGTGCCGGTCGGCACCGATCCTCTGTGCGGGAGTCTCTCCGCTTTGCCCTCTGCACCCCTGTGGCTGCGCTCTCCTCCGCGGCTCTGAAGCTTTCCCCCTTCCGCCACCCGCAGTCTCTGCCCGCGAAGGGGCTTCTAGTGTGTGGAAACCGTTCCTCCTTCACAGCTCCCTCCCACTGGTGCAGGTCCCGTCCCTATCCTTTTGTCTCTGTTTATTCTTTTTTCTTTTGCCCTACCCAGGTACGTGGGGGGTTTCTTGCCTTTTGGGAGGTCTGAGGTCTTCTGCCAGCGTTCAGTGGGTGTTCTGTAGGAGTTGTTCCACGTGTAGATGTATTTCTGATGTATCTGTGGGGAGGAAGGTGATCTCCGCGTCTTACTCTTCCACCATCTTCCCCTCGTCCCCCCGATTCTATGTTTATTAAGCAAGTCTTAGATGGTAATTTGGCTTCCCATGTTATTTACCAGTAGGGAGATTAGTGAGGATCTGTCACTTTGTAAAATTATATTTATCATTATTAATTTATACATTGGCATTTAGCTTTGATTCAGCAGTCTTTGGAGGGTTTGATATTATGCGTTCGATTAATCCTGGACATGGTCAAGACTGAGTTTTGAGTCTCCAAACCTTGGGAATTAAAAATTTTTAAACATAGCCCTTTGTGAGCTTGGTTGATGTGAATCCACACCTGAGAGAAGTATGTAGTTGAGAAGTACTCAACTGTGGACCTAGTGAGGTTTCCTAGAAGTCAGTCTTCCAGCATCCTCCAGCCAATTAACTCCCTCTGTTTCTATAAAAAATTCCACAGAATAAAAATAAAAATCTCATGCTCTCTTTTTATGTGGTTTGAAATTTCTGTAATAGTGAATATGCCATTTCAAGCTACCTTCTTCTCTCCTTCTCCAAGGAGACTCTAGTCTTCCATATTGGGCATTAGAGAGAGGTGCTTAAGAACTTTGGAACCAGACAGATCTCACTCTGAATTCCACCTGTGCACCACTTACTAGCTGTGTGGCCTTGGGCAACTTACTTCTCTCTGAGCCTCACTTTTCTCATGTTATAAAGTGGGAATAATAATAATAATACCCATCTCATAAGGTGGTTGTGAGGTTTAAAATGAATAAATGTAAAGGGTTTAGAATACTGCCTGATTCAAATGAATGTGCTCAGCAGCTATTAGTTGTTGTTACTGTTGTCATTTTTATTGTTGTTGTTAAAATACTCTCATTTAGTCACCATTATAGAACCAGTCTGCCGGCATCATGTTAACCAATGGTACTCAACCTGGATTGTCAGTATCGGCACTGGCTCCAGGGTTGTCATGGCTTTCTTGAAACAGAAAGAACTTTCATTTTTATTTAAAGAAAAAAGGACACATGGCGTTTACGGGGGACGGGGTATGATGATAGCATCAGTCAAAATGAGCTGATGACAGAGACACAATTTCAGCTAGGTTGGGGCCAGTCATGGTGACTCTTTTCACCAGGTTGCTGTCAGCAGCATACCTTTCTCGGTGTTGGTATGTGCTGGCGGAACATACCAGCACCTTTCTTGATCATCAATACTGACAAATGTCTGCTCAGATAAATTAACATTCTCATCTGGCCTGACTCATTTTGTGGGAACAAGTTGGCAAGCCAGTGTGTGTATGAGCTGACTCACAAAACCCCTCAGCTTAAAAAAAAAAAAAAGTACTGTATATTGTTTTACTCTAACAAGCATTGAGAAATGGCAGATAGACTTTTGTTTTCTCCTTTTGTGGCCACATTTATTGACTTCCACTTGGTGTTTTTGAGAGGCACATAGAAGACTGAAAATTCAATAGAGGAGGAGGAAAGGGGCACAAGGAAAAGAGGCATATGTTATATTTTGTCAGCATGGGTACTGGTAACTTGTTGTAGAGTAGAAGCGCAGGTCCAAACAGTTCTAAAAAGCTTAAAGATATAGCACAGGAATGGGGCAGCCTCATTATGGGTCTATCGCAGGGGCAATTTGAACATCATTCACGTTAATATTCCAATGACCATTGATGTCATGGTATGCCAGGACCACACAGCACTGATATTTCCTTCCCCCTTCCCTGCCCAGAGAATTTAGAGCCTAAGGAAGACTAGAAAACAATTCACTTCTCTACTTTGGTTTCAGTCATTCTGGGCCAGAGGCATTGACCTTAATGACTTCCACAGGCAGATTTCAGAAAATGACAAAATTGAATTTTAATTCGTCCTTTTGTGTTACATAGCTCAAACTGGAACAATAATGTTTTAGGGGTTTCCCCTCAACTTTCTTTCTTAAAACAGAGAGAATTTTCAGTGCTGTCAGCTCCACTGTTCTAGACCCCGTGAGCTGGAATTTATAGCTCAGTTGAGGCCAGTTAGGTCAGCAGAGGACACAATGCAATTGTGCTGTGTCTTCCTTTGCACAGGCATCGGGACTGCCCCCAGGCCTGCACAGGGGACCCCTAGGCATGTTTAAGGAAAGTGCTAAGCAACAGGATCAGAAGGCCTCATTAGGGAAAGCGACTGTAGTTTATATTTTAGAGATTTTCTTTAAAATGCCCAATCTCAAAATCAGCTTTTTCCAGGCACGTTGGCAAATTACAGCAATGACCAGTTTTCAAATGCCCATTTAAAATAAGCTCTCTTAATAGACTTGAGGACATGGGGAGGGGGAAGGGTAAGCTGTGACAAAGTGAGAGAGTGGCATGGACATATCTACACTACCAAACGTAAAATAAATAGTTAGTGGGAAGCAGCCGCAGAGCACAGGGAGATCAGCTCGGTGCTTTGTGACCACCTAGAGGGGTGGGATAGGGAGGGTGGGAGGGAGACACAAGAGGGAGGAGATATGGGGATATATGTATGCATATAGCTGATTCACTTTGTTATATAGCAGAAACTAACACAACATTGTAAAGCAATTATACTCAAATAAAGATGTTAAAAAAATAAAATAAGCTCTCTTGAATGTAGCACTGTGGCAAAGGTCCTTCTGGCAGGAAGCCACTTTAGACATCAGATCACTCCAAGCATTATTTTAAAATAGTGCCCAGGCCTTTTAATAATTTAGGCGCTGTTTTCTTTGAACCCAGAAAATGTCAATGTACCAGAAGCAGACATAAATGGGGCTGCCTGGCCAACAGCTGGATTTCCTTTCGCACAGATGTTTCCTTAACAGGGATTGAGCCTTGAAAGTTGTTGATATTGTCCCCTGTCCATCTACCCCATGGAACTATCTTCCGTTGATTCAATCCTTCCCCCATTCCCTCCCAGATTTAAACTTTAGGTTGAGTTTGTGGAGGTTTAGGAATGGAAGGGTTAAAGGGAAGGAAATTCATTGTGACCTATTGAGGGTGAAACTCCTAGAAGATAAAAGAAAAGCATCCTGCTATGAGGAGGGCCCTGTGCTCAGCCGCCCCCTTATCTGGAATAGCTATGGGGAGGGAGTGGCAAAGCCTGCCAGAGGTTTTCCAAAGAGACTTCTAAAATCATGAGCTCGGGTCTTCTTCAGATAAAGACCTGCAGTTTGTTAGAAGCTCAAGGACAAATGGAAGCCAAAGTCGTCCATGTCTCTGATGCTACAAGTAACCAAGGTAGCACTGAGTGGCTTGCTTCTGATTTTCTAGCTCACGACCTGGGGTTCTCTCATTGGTTTTAATATATTGTATATGATGGTTGCCAGAGGTACTCAGACAATTCAAAATGGGAAGCTGACTCAAGCACGTATGTTTGTGGGAGAGGCTGCTTGTCTTTCTGAGCGCACCCTCTCTTCTTCCAGGTTGTAATTCTAGGATTAGTTCAGTCACTGGCTCTCCATTTTTATAACTTCCTGTTAAACCCATTTCCACATTTTGTTAAAATAATCAGCTGTTCAAGATTGTTTGGAAGGTCAGATTCCATTAGGTCACCTGGTCCTTAGTCATTAACGTCACATATGATTGTTCAACAGTACAATGCAGACAGCCCTTGTGGCTGGTGACGTCACGCTTCTGTGGAAGCAGGGTGGTCTGCTCTTGCATGCATGGCCTTCAGCATTTGCTACAAGGAAAAGCTGCATGTCCTTCATAGGTCTTAAGAAATGTCCCCTTTAAAAACAAATACAATTGAGTTTTTAACAAAAGAGATGTTTCCCTAACTCATTTCTTTGAATTTGCTCTAGGGTTTTAGGCTCTTCAGATAGTTGCTTAAGCCCTCAATAACTGCTACAGACCAGAATTCAGGTAGCCTCACAATTTAGCTGGTTTCGTGCAAATAGGTACCAATTAGTAATTTATTCAAGCCTAGAGAGATTAGATGACCTGCTTCATAGATCATACTGATACTGTAGTGGTTTTTTCTACTGCATCTCACCATTCTAGATGTCACTAGAACTGGTTCTTCATCCAGAAAAAAAAGGTAGAGAGGAAGAGGTATGGAGGAGGAGAGAAATCATAGGCAGCGCTCAGATATGTTCAGACTGTATTTTTGGATATATAACAATAATTTTCTTATTAAACAAAAGAAAGGCAATGTCAAAAAGAGATTATCAAACATCTATTGCTAGAAGGAAGAAAAGTGATTGACGAGAACGTCCATGGAGTCTCCTTTACTTACTCTCAAGTTCTTCCTGGAGGAAGAATTCTTTACTTTAGGTACTTGATGCTCAGTAAGTTGCGAAGCACTTCCCTTTTTGCACATAAACATTTTTTGCCTTTTTGAGAAGCATCCAGCATTTATCAAACCCTCCGGTAGTCAAGTCATAGTTGCAAATTATAGTGGTTGCTTCAGTGCCTTGATGGTCTTGTGAGAACCTGAGGGAAACAGAGACTACCATGCCCAGCTTCACCAGGGACGTCTTTAGGGACGCAATTTTTCCTACCAGCTGACTTCTTTTGTCAGGTTCTAACCTTAATTCTATAGATTCACCCCTCCTCCCATCCCATTCTTTCACATAGACTCATACCAGATGCGCACACAATGTGATTCAGTTCTAATGTGGAGGCAAAAATCATTTTATAAAGTTTATAGACTATAATAGCAGTTTGCTAAAAGTGAAATATTCCCTCCTTTTGACAGGCTCAGGGGAAAGCCACATGGTTGACCTTTGCTGGCATTCCATGCCTTCCCTCCCTGCCACTGAATTCAGCTGAAGTCACTGTGGTGATACTGACCTTCCTGCCAAGTCTTTGGCCGCTGCCAGAGCCCACTGAGTACACCCGAGCAGTTCTCTCCCACTGAGTTAATCAAGCCAGCCTTCACCTCCCTTGTGTTTCCTAAGCTGGCGTGCCCTGCAGGAGACTGAGTCCCAGGAAACTGTCAAGATCCTGGCCCTTGAATCGTGTCTCTGCCAGTAGCACTTTGAAGGAACTGTGGCTCAAGGGAGGGCCTGGCCTTTTCGCAAAGGCTAGCTTTTCAATTAAATACCATAGTTTTATGATTAGAGCTGAGAGCTCTGAGATTTCATACCCATATCAATAATCCCAAGGAAATGCACAGTATTGACCTCTTTCTCTTATTTTCTTATAATTTCCATTTCATTATGGCTATAAGGCGCTGCAGACTATGTACTTCTGGGCAATTATTGTTCTTCGTAGGTAGTTAGAATCATTCAGGCTTTTGCCTTGTTCCTCAAATCCTACCCAAATTTTGAAGTTATTTTCCTGAGATGTCTTGTAAAAACCCAGTATAGCCAAACAGCCGAAATAGTTTTTCTTTTAGAGTTGAACCAAGAGGAAAAAAAAAAAATCAGTCTCCTCATACCTCAAGGAATTATTGTGTAGTGTTTTAGTGGGTAAGCTCTGGAGTTAGATTGCTTGAATTCAAGTCTTGGGTCTTCTGCATACTGACTGTATAACCTTTGGCAAGTTACTTAACCTCTCTGTGCCTCATTTTTCTTATTTGTACAATAGAGACAATAGTATACTCATCTCATAGTGGGGGTTGATAAGACATGAATTAATTCACATAAAGCACTTGAAACACTGCCTGGCAGAGGTAAATGCCCCATAGATGCTAGTTCTTACTACACCTAAAGCTAATCTTTAAGTGCTGTGCAATATTTTCCTCGGAAGGAGATAAACATAATGGAAAAATCATTGTACAGCCAGGAGTCCTGTGTTTTGTTGCTGCCACCAACTGCCACATAGCTGTATGACTTACAGCCAGTCTTAGTTTCAGTTATCTCATCTGTGAAACTGGGATAGTAATATTTCCCTTCACTACTTTTTGCATACACGTGTGTGGGCATGCACGCACACAGACACAGGCTCGCACATGCACATTCACTTCCTGTGATAGAGAAGGAGGAGAATTAAATGAGAACACAAATGTTAAAATTCCGAAAGGACATGAAACACTTCACTTATGGTGATCGTGTTGCCATGTATTCTGTGTATATTTAAGCTATAACATTCTCAGAACAAAAGGTACTTTCATATCTATAAAGTATTCTATGCTTTTCAAAGAAAATAGACCATCCAGTATTTTATCACAGCTGGCTATTGCAAGCCTCTAGGGCATAAGGAGCATGTTGTTTGCTTGTTTTATTCACAGTCTAGCAGATAGTGTACCTTCAGTAAATGTTAAGTGGAAAAAGTATAATTTTATACAAGTGCAATCGATCTAATGAGACAGCTAAGATGCCTCAAAAATGGTCTTTAAATAGTTTTCTACCAAGTGGCTAATGTTGTTGACTTCACATAATGTTAGGGGCCTGTGATAATTTAGGTCCCAAACAAGTTGAAATTTGGTTCAGACATATATCTTGAGAGAACATGTTATGGCTTAGCAGGAGAAGCCATAAGGGAACTCTTCCCAGATCTATCTCATCTTTCATGAGAGAGTACACAGTAGTCTCCTGGCTCTCTATGTGTAAAAAGTGAAAAAAAATTGTTATAAAGAGTTCTCAGTGAGTACTTATAGAGTGTATGAATGCATAAGACCTTGGCAGGGTGTGTGAATAAATTTTAAGCCAACTCAGATCTGGTACTTCTCATTAGCGTGAGTGGAACGAGGATGGGATTGCATCTTCCACTAACCAAGGGGAAGAGGAGTCTGTTGCTTTTATAGTCACTAAAGCTTTGGCTGTGAAGCACTTGCAGAAATATAAAGTGCTGTGGAAATCCCTAATGATAGGTTATAGAGAGAACTCTCTCCAGTAACAGTGGTTGCATAAACTACTGACAATTGACTTTTCTTAAGTTACTCATTTAGTGCCTAAGTGGTTAAAGGAGGAAAGAAGAGCAGAGAAGAGCAAGACTGTGTGAAATGAACACATTAATTGTCCTAAAAGCAACAGAAAAATCCCCTAGTTGTGCTCTTTCTTTTCAATACCTAAAGGTATATTGAAAAGAAATACAGGTTTTTATTGGATAAAGGCACTACCAGAATGTTTGCATTTAAACCTTTAAATGAAGCCATTCCCTCTTTATGCAGCAGAATCTTTCATTCATTATATCCTAAAAAGACTGTTTTTATTTTCCTAAAGTATGGTTACTAATAGTAGGGAGTTAAGAAACTCTTTAGCCCTGATTCATGGAATTACGGTCATACACTACAAAAAGAAAATTTCACAAGTTGAGAGGACAATAGTCAAACCTAGAATGTCTTAGTGATTTTTTGGTCTGGCTAAGACACAAGCCATTCTTCTTGTTACTGTTCGTTTGGAGCAATCCATGTCCCATGAACTCTTTGGAGAGGAACTTTTTTTTTTTGCAAAAAGATTTTAGTTAAGTGGAATGATTTGGAGAGCTCTGGGGGCTTTTAAAAACTATTTAATTATGGATTCTGGGAGGAACTATAGAACTTTACTTCCTGGGATACTGTCAGGCTTTCTGTTGTAAAGAGTGAACTACCAGATCTAAGAATGTGACCCCGATGCCTCTTTTGGTAGGTGTCATTTTTTTAGCCATGGGAACCTTGAATATGTAAGAATATTTCCTAATCAACCAAGAATTGGCTTCTTTAAGTGAAAGCCTGGGAGACAGAAGAATGAAAAAAAGACTAAAATTCAAGTCTGATAACAGAACTAACTCACCAAGATGAAGGGCAAGGTATGGTCTAGCATGAAAAATGCTGGACCACAAGATTATCTCATAAGAGTCAGAATTATTCTTGGTGTGTCCACAGTAAAATGAGTTCCAAGACAAATTGTTCTTAAAGTTTTATCAATATTAGAAACAAGTCATCATCTGGAATTCCCTTACGTTCTTCTCTTTAGCCACTTTTCCTGATTTCTCAAGTGTGGCTTGTCCCGGAATCCATTGTGAAAACAGACATATTCTGAGCCATGATGAAGCCAGCCTTATTACTGCCTACCTAATTTTAACATTGTTATATACACTTGATCAAAATTTTAAGATATAATAAAAGGGTAGAAAGATAAAAGATTTTGGAAGGATCATGTATGCGGATTCAATCTCGAGCCCTGACAACTGCTAGGGAAGCCAGTGTGGGGCTGCTTAATGAGTCCCTGACAAGGGTCTGGCATTTATGAATATAAACATTTCTATCATTGCTACTAAAACTCGTGAGAATACATTGTTGAAATGATATTTTGTCTTAAGTGGTAGGTATAGCTTCTCTTTTTCTCATTCTCCTTATTTATCTACCTACCTATTTATTTATATCCTACCTTCTCCTGAAAAGAGTTTAAAGCGCTCTACAAAAGTGTGCATAATAAAAGTAAGATACAGTGCAACCAAAATACATAGGAACAATTAGGCAAAGGGGAAAATACAGGTAGGAAGTAAGATGGATCCAGGATTAGAGCTATGGCACAAAATGCATGACATGAAGTTTACTGTGCTCGATAGAGGTAGACGATAAATTTGGTTTATGCTTTCTAGCAACAAATCTGAAGAGGGAAAAATGATCAAATACATGAATCAGAATGTACAGAAGCTTAAAACAAACTGGTTTTTCAGAAAAGCTAATGGAGGGTAAAGAATAAGAACTAATTGGGCTAATGGGGCAAGCATGGTCAACTGTTGCAGAGTCATAAATTTTCTAGTAGCTGTGGATATTCATTTCTATTTCTGAGGATCTGTTGAGTGAATCATTTTAATTGTCTTCTCTGGTCTGTAATAGAATAGCCTTCAGGGGAAAATTCATCCTGTCTATCCCTATCTATCTATCTATCTACCTATCTATGAAATGATACAAGTAATAGCCCTTGAAAAATGTTTCCTTCATTTTGTTTTTTACTCATTTCTTTATTTCCAATTCATGTACCTTGTATTTAGTAGCCTAGCATGTGAAACTTAAAAAGCAAGACTATATGCATTTACAGCCTGGTCATGGAACTGTACCAACCAATGGTTTATATTTAATAGCAACTTACTTCTAAGCTTCATCAATTCTATCTAAATTAATGTGGAGCATAAAATTCCAGAAAAATTCAACAGAAATTGGAGCAAAACTTCTAGCATCTTCTATATGAACTACTGTGAACAATGTGGGAGCTTTTCTTACCACCTAAACTTGCATTTTTATGTGGTTGATTTTTTTAAAAATCATTCAGTATTCAAAAATAACGTTGAAGTGTGTTACCTATTTGGGTGTTTTGGTCCATTAACTTTTTCCAGTGGTTTTTCCAATTAAAATTACACTGATGCCATATGGCGTCTATTTGTATGCTAAAACTCCCTAACTGATGAAAGAAATGTCAAAGCAGATTGAGCAGAGGGAGTGAGTTAACACTTTTCAGTGGTTCTAGTCACTAGTTCCATCAAGGACTAATTTCCAAGGTCCAGTTTTTCTCATTTAAAAACAATGAAGAGACTTTATTTTAGAACAGTTTTACATTTAAACAAAAATCAAGCAGATAATACAGAGGTCCTATTTGTTCCCATTCCCCTGCACACAGTTTCCTCTATTATTAACATTATTAGCATTAGTGTGGTACATTTCTTGGAATTAATGAACCAGTATTGATACATTATTAATAACTGAAGTCCATAGTTTACATTAAAATTTACTGTGTTGCACAGTTCTGTGGGTTTTAACAAATGCATTATATCTTGTAACCTCCATTAGAATATCATGCAGAACTGTTTTACCACCCTAAAAATATCCGTGCTTCACCTATTCCCCCTTCCCCCTCCCCTCTCCCCCCGCACCCAAATCCCTGGTCACCACTGATCTTCCTAGTGTCTCAATAGCTTTGCCTTTCTCAGAATGTCAGATAGTTGGAATCATACAGCATACAGCCTTTTAAGACTGGCTTCTTTTACTTAGCAATAGACATCTAAGGTTCTTCCAAGTCCCTTTGTGTCTTGATAGCTTATTTCTTTTTACTGCTAAATAGTATTCCATTGTATGGATAAAGCACTGCTTATCCTTTGAAGGATATCTTGCTTGCTTCTAGTTGATTATTATAAATAAAGGTTCTATAAACATTCATGTGTAGCTTTTTGTGTGAACTTAAGTTTTCAACTCAGTTGGGTAAATATCTAGGAGCACAATTCCTGGATTGCAATTATACTTGTAAGAAACTGCCAAACTGTCTTCTAAAGTGGCCGTACTACTTTGCATTCTCACCAGCAGTGTTGTGCTGCATCCTTGTCGGCATTTGATATTGTGAATGTTATGAATTTTAGCCATTCTAACAGCTGTGTAATGGTTGGTATCTCGTTGTTGGTTTAATTTGCAATTCCCTAATGACATAAGATATTGAGCATATTTCCTTATGCTTATTTGCCATCTGCATATCTTCATTGGTGAGATGTCTGTTCAAATCTTTTGTCCATTTTTAACTGAATTGTTTTCTTATTGTTGAATTGTAACCGTTCTTTATATATTTCAGATACAAGTCCTTTATCAGATATGTTTTGCAAATATTTTCTCACAATTTGTGACTTGTTTTTCCATTCTCCTAGCAGATGTTTGTCTCTTCATTCTCTTAACAAAACAGATGTTCTAAATTTTAATAAAGTCCAACTTATCAATTATTTATTTCATGGATTGTACTTTTGATGTTGTATCTAAAACCTTATTGCTAAACTCAAAGTAATCAAGATCTTCTCCCATATTGTCATCTAGAAGTTTTATAGTTTTGCATTTTATATTTAGGTCTACAGTCCATTTTGAGTTATTTTTATAAAAGGTGTAAGGTCTGTATCGATTTATTTCTTTGCATATGAGTGTCCAGTTGTTTCTGAGCTATTTGTTGAGAAAACTATACTTTTTCCATTGAGTTGGCTTTCTCCTTTCTGTCAATCTATTTCTAGGCTCCGTATTCTGTTCCATTGATCTATTTCTTTATTCTTTTGCTAATACTATGCTGTCTTTTTTTTTTTTACAGTTTTCTGCTCTTTTTATTTTAATTTTTTTTAATAATTAATTAATTAATTTTATTTTTGGCTGCATTGGGTTTTTGCTGCTGCTTGTGGGCTTTCTCTTGTTGCGGCGAGTGGGGGCTACTCTTTGTTGTGGGGTGCGGGCTTCTCATTGCGGTGGCTTCTCCTTGTTGCAGAGCAGAGGCTGTAGGCGTGCAGGTTTCAGTAGTTGTGGCACGTGGGCTCAGTAGTTGTGGCTCATGGGCTCCAGAGTGCAGGCTCAGTAATTGTGGTGCACGGGCTTAGTTGGTCCACGGCATGTGGGATCTTCCCGGACCAGGGCTCAAACCCATGTCCCCTGCATTGGCAGGTGGATTCTTAACCACTGCACCACCAGGGAAGTCCCATTATGCTGTCTTGATTACTGTAACTTTATAGGAATTTATTTTCCCTCTTTGAAAGTTTATGTTGGCCTCAGTGTTTTTCATACATCTGACTGTAGGTACAGTCACTTTGAGAAAACAATAATTAACAATTTATTGATTGTCTAATAGTTCTTCTTTTTTAAATTTAAATATTGTATTAGTTTCAGGTGTAGAGCATAGCGATTCAGTATTTTTTGCAGATTATACTCCATTATAAGTTATTTATATTATAATAACATAATATAAACTACTATGTATAAAATAGATAAACAACAAGGATATACTGTATAGCACAGGTAATTATAGCCATTATCTTGTAGGAATTCTTGAACCTGGGTGTCCCAGTCCTCTGATTTTGTTATTCTTCAGTGTTGTGATGTCTATTCTGGGTCTTTTGCCTTTCCATATAAACTTTAGTATTGTTATCCACAAAATAACTTGCAGGGATTTTTATTTGGATTCCACTGAATGCATACATCACGTTTGGAAGAATTCTTAATAATATTGAGCCTTTCTATTCATGAACATGGAATATTTCTCCATTTATTCTTATATATATTTCATTAGAATTATACCTAAGTATTCCATTTTGGGGGTGCTAATGTAAATGGTGTTGTGTTTTCAATTTGAAATATCAGTTAATCATTGTTGATATATAGAATTTGTATATTAACTTTGTATTCTGCAACCTTGCTATATGCGCTTATTAGTTCAAGGAGAGTTTTATATCAATTCTTTGTAACAATCTATATAGGCAATCATGTCATTTGTGAACAAAGGCAGTTTATTTTTTTCCTTCCCAATCTGTGTACCATTCATTTCCTTATCTTGTCTTATTGCATTAGGTAGAACTTGAAGTACAATGTTAGAAAGAAGTGCTGAGAGAGACATCCTTGCCTTGTTCCCCAATCTTAGGTTAAGGAGCAAGCCTCTAGTTTCTCACCATTAAGTATGATATTAGCTGTAAGTTTCTTGTGGATATACTTTATCAAGTGGAGAAAGTTCCCCCCCATTCCTAGTTTGCTGAGAGTTTTTATCATGAATGGTGTTGGGTTTTGGCAAATGCTTTTTCTGTACCTATTGATATGATCATTTGATTTTTCTTCTTTATAGCCCACTAATATGATGGATTACATTACCTGATTTTTGAAGGTTGAACCAGACTTGCATATCTGGAATAAAACCCACTGGGTCCTGGTGTATGAGTCTTTTTATACATTGTTGTATTTGATTCACTAATATATTGTTGTGGATTTTTGCATTTATATTTATGAGAGATCTTGGTCTGTAGCTTTCCTTTCTTGTAATGCCTTTATCTGATTTTGGTATTAGGGTAACGATGGCCTCACAGAATGAGTTAGGAAATGTTCTCCCCGCTTCTATTTTCTGGAAGAGATTGTAGAGAATTGGTCTTCTTTCTTCCTTAAATGTTTGAAAGAATTCACCTGTGAAACCATCTGAACCTGCATTCCTTTTGGAAGTTTATTAATTAATCATTCAGTTTCTTTGATAAATACAGGATAATTCAGATTACCTGTTTGTCATTGTGTAAGTTTTGATAGTTTTTGTCTTTTAAGGAATTGGTGGTGCATTTTATCAATTTAATCAAGTTTTGGTGCATATAGTTGTTCATAATATTCATGTATTATCCTTTTAATATCCATATGATCATTAATAATGACCCTCTTTCATTTCTCATGTTACTAAATTGTGTCTTATCATTTTTTTTCTTGATTAGCCTGGCTAGGTATTTTTAAATTTTATTTTATCTTTTCAAAGGTCTAGCTTTTTGTTTCATGGATTTCTCTCTTGATTTTTGTTTTCAGTTTCACTGAATTCTGCTCTAATTTTTTATTATTTTTTTCTTCTGCTTGCTTTAGGTTTATATTGCTGTTAATTCTCTAGTTTCATTTGGTGAAATCTTAAATTATTGATTTGAGATCTTTTTTTTCTTTTCTAATATAAGCATTCAGTGCTACAAATTTCCATCTAAGCACTGCTTTTGCTACATCACACCAATTTCAGTAAGTTGTATGGTCATTTTCATTTAATTAAAAATATTTTTAAATTTCTCTTAAGACTTCTTTTTTGTCCCATGCGTTGTGTAGAAATGTGTTGTTTAATTTGCAAATGATTGGATATTGTCTTGTTATCTTTCTGGTATTGACTTGCAATTTAAATTCATTATGGTCTAAGAACGTTCTTTGTATGATTTCTGTGCTTTTAAATTTTTTAAGGTGTATTTTGTGGCCAAGTATATGGTCTATCTTGGTGAATGTTCCAAGAGAGCTTGAGAAGAATGTACATTCTGCTGTTGATGGACGAATTATCCTATACATGTCAATTAGATCTAGTTGATTGATGATGCTATTTGGTTCAACTATGCCCTTGCTAACTTTCTGCCTGATGGATTTATTAGTTACTGATAGAGGGGTGTTGACGTCTCCAACTGTAATTGTGGGTTTGTACATATAAGGATTATGTCTTTTTGGAAAATTGACCCCTTCAACATTTTGTAACACCCTTTTTTTTATTCCTGATAATATTCCTTCTTCCAAAGTGTGCTTAGTCTGAAATTAATTTGGCTATTCCAGTTTTTGTTCTACTTAGTGCTAGCATGATAAGTCTTTCTTCATCCCTTTATCTGTATCTTTATATTTAAGATGTGCTACCTGTAGACAATCTATAGTTGGGTCTTATTTTTATCTTTACTCTGATAGTCTCTATCTTTTACTTTGTATATTTAAACTATTCACATTTAAAGTGATTAGTGATGTAATTGGATTAATATTCATAATGTTTATAACTGCTTTCTCTTTATTGCACATATTCTTTGTTTTGGTTACTTTTAATCTTCCTCTCTTTTCCTGTCTTCTGTGGCTTTAACTGAACGTTTATGTATGATTCCATTCCTCTTAGCATATGCTTCTTTTTGAAATTCAAATTACACTAGATTGTTTCACTGGTAGTTCAGGTACCTTATAATATTCATTTTACTTATCCATATGCTATAATCACCAACACATTATTGCTGTTATTACTTTGAACAAAGTTATATATTAAATCAATTTTTTAAAAAAGAAAAGGTTCCTCTATAGATAAGATGGTTTTTTTCTTCCTCTGGCTTCTTAGAAGATTTTCTCTTTGTCTTTGGTTTTCTACAGTTTGTATATGATATGCCTAAGAGTAGGTATTTTGGTATTCAACCTGCTTGTTATTCTCCGAGCTTCTTGGACCTGTGGATGTTATCTATCATGAATTTTGTGAAGTTTTGGGCATCATTCTCTCAAATATTTCTTTTGCTCTCTTCTCTCTCTCTTCTCTTTCTGGAATTGCAATTACACATATTATACACCTTTTGAATTTGTCCCACAGTTCTTGGATACTCTTTTCTGTGTTTTGTTTGTTTGTTTGTTCTTTTTTTTTTAATCTTCCTATTGTGGTTTGAGAAGTTTCTACTGATATTTCTTTAAGATCACTGGTTCTTACCTTGTTTGTTTCAGGTATGCTGATAAGCCCATGAAAAGCATACTTCATTTCTGTTTGTGTTTTTGATTGCTAGCATTTCCTTTCGATATTTCTTAGCATTTCTATCTCTGTATTTACAGTATCCATATGTTCTTGTATATTGTCCACTTATTCCATTAGAGTCCTTTATATATTAATAATAGTTATTTTAAATTCCCTGTCTGATATTTCCAAAATCTGTGCCATATCTGAGTGTGGTTATGATAATTGCTTTGTTTCTTCAGACTGTTCTTTTGCCTTTTTTCATGGCTTGTAATTGTTTGTTAAAAGCGGAATATGATATATTGGGTAATAGGAGCTAAGGTAATTAGACGTGTAGTGTGAAGTTTTATGTTAATGTGACTAGGAGTTAGGCTATTTATTGTTTGCTGTATCTATAGATGCTAGAGGCTTTAGTTTCCTCTAGTGTCTTTGTTTATTTTTTTCTCACCTCTTTTTGGTGGGTTTCTCTAAGAACTCCTTCTTAAACAGGATCTGTGTCTTTCTGGTGGAAAGGTATGGGGGTAGTGAAAGTGGCCTATAATATTACGATTAATCAGTCTGTTAGTAGACTTAAGTCCATGAGCTGTAACCCTCATAAGTTTTTCTCGGCCTTTTTTTCTTTCCCTTTAGGTGTTACAGGAAGGCTAGAAGGGACTGGAGTTGTCTAATTGCCCCTCTTCTAGGTATATTAGGCTTTGGTAAAGTTGTGTCCATTGGAGAACAGGCATTTGTTATGGAGAATGCTCATGGTGTATTTAAATTATTACTTTCCCCCTACCCCTGCCAGAAAAAACAAGGAGATTTTTCTTAGATCTTAACCATGAGAACTTTGTGTGTTTTCTTGAGGTAAATCCCATGGGAATGTGGGGGACCCATAAAACTGAGGACCCAGGAATTTTCAACTCTCAGGCTAGTTCACATTCAGCCTCTATCAGTTTGTCAGAACTACCATTTAAGTGTTTAGACTAGTTTATAGCTTCAGTGGCGTCTGCTGCAGGTGTCTGAGATCCAGCAGATCTCAGCTGTGATTCTCTGTATTTGCCTCTCTTTCCAGATTTCAGGGTAGCAGTTTGCCCTGTGACCTTAATTCCCTGACGGGTCTAAGAAGAATCATTGATTTTCAGTTGGTTCAGCTATTATCTTGTTGTTGAGAATGGGAATGATAATTTCCAAGCTCTTTACATGTTGTAGCCAAGACCAGAAGTCTCCCAATGTCCAGTTTTCAAGGCTGGAGCATGTTGTGGAATTAGCAAGGGTATTGGTGTTAGAGTGACCTACACTTAAATTCAGTCTGTGGCATTTAACTAGAGATATTATCTTGTATGAGTCGCTTAACCTGTCTGAGCCTGTTTCCTCACCAAATAAAAATAAATCCAAATACATATGTTTATGTTAAATTTAAATGAGAGGACATATGTGAGCAAGTTCATTACAGATCCTGGCATATACTTTGCAGGTATCACATAAATGTCAGTTTTCTTCTTCCATTAAGGTACCTGTGCTTGAAAGCAAAGACTGGAGTCCAACCCATTGTGTGGCATTTATCCTAGGAATTTAAAAAGTTCTTATAAAGTATTTGCCATTCTTACAATGCTGGAAAAACTACCTGGAAAAAAGTAACCTGCCTTTATCAGGACTGTTTTATTCTTAAGGGCTTGAAGGGAACTCGGTGGTTCATTTATTTCTGTCTTCCAACTACAAGTAGACTCTCCTTTTAAAAAAAAATCCAGTCTTTTACTGAAAAGGCCCATGAAAACACATTTCTTTATGTCTAGGTCTGGGTAAAGAAACATCAGCACCAAGTACTAAGGACAGTCATTTTGCTACGGTTATAGGATATATGTCCTGGGTTGGGATGGGGGAGAACTTACTGAACCATTTAAAGAGAGGTGATAGCCTGATTGCACACTTTACATATCAAACCATATTGGAGAGTTGTGTCCCTTTTTGAGCACCATAATTTAAGAAGGAAGTTGATAACAGTAGAGTGTGTCCAAATAGAGGTGACCAGAATAGTGATGGGGGCAACAATAAATCTAGAAACCTTGCTATATTTGGATGTGTATTAATTTATTAGATCTATTTATCTGTATCATATATCTTTGTATATATTGTTAAAAATAGACTATTTTCTGTTTGGTGCCAAATTTTTCATAACATCTCTGATTTTACATTGTTCCAACTTTTCCTGGATATAATGCTTGACTTTTTCCCAGGAAAGAGACAGAGGAAAACCTCCCCTAGCTTAAGCGTACGTTATTATCTGACCAAAAAAAAAAAAAAAAAAATCAATCGACTGAACTTCCTGGCCCATTCTAGCCCTTGGCTTCATTTCATGAAACCTCAAGTTGCCAACCTCAAGCTGAGCATCACTTTTCACCTAGTGTTGGTTCCTATAAATCCCCAAGGAGCCTTTGCTTGAGCGGTTATGGTTTGGTCTGTTGTCCCATGATACAGAAGTAAGGGGGTTGGGCAAAACCCAGAGATGTGCTAAGTGGATTCTGAGCTATGAAAGTTGGAGCAGGAAGCACGTGTGAGCATATGAACCCCTAGCCCTTTCCCTCTGCAATATGTGTTGTTATTCTTTCTGGAGAAGAGTTCATGATCTTTTGTAATTTTCTTTTTCTATTGATCCAGCAGTGCTAGTAACAGAAACTTAAGAAAAAAGTTATGGCAGTACAGTCTATGGAATTTCACTGTCATATATCTTGCACATTAGAGAACAAATGCACTGTGCTAGAGATGAAATTTGCCTTGTAGAGACACAACTTTAGGGTAGCTTAGATGATTGAGATCCACAGGGTAGCATCTCAGCAGCAGTCTTTCTTCTCTGAATTCGTGCTGTCCCAAGACAAAGGTGAAAGTGTAACTCTGCTTTGTTGGTCTTTGGACTGCAATTTCTTCCAGTACATTTCCATTTGGAGAGGAGAAGCCAATGGGAAAATAATGAGCCTAAAAATGAGCTTGACTTTCAAAGATTTTTGAGGATGTGTGTGTTGGCTATAGGGCTGAGGGCAACTAGAGTGAAACCGTTGCCGGGAGACACTAGTCTGAGTTGACTACTTCTACTTTGCAGTTGTGTGACCCTGGAAAGTGCTTAAATGCTGCTGAGCCTCAGTTTCATCACCTATAAAATGGGGATTGCAATACCGAAATTAGAAGATTGTTGTAAAAAGTAGATCTCGTAATAAACTTGGAAATGCTTTATAAATGCTAAACCATATAGCTTGGGAGTACTTTAAAGACAAGGAAGGTGTATTATTTATCTCCATCTACCTAGCACTTACATACCCCTAGTACTTAGCACGGGGTCTAGTATATAATAAATGATTGGTAGCTGAAATTAAAATGAATGAATAGTTTTTAATCTCCAAATTTCTGATGATTTTAAATAATTAATTGACTGGTCCTTTGTATTGGGTCAGACAATCTCTTGGCTTCATTCAATCTTTAGATTCAAGGATTGAAAATAAAGTAGCGTGTGGAGTTAGGGAGAGATTGTTTTAAGATAGATAAACTTTCTAAGAATTGCTTAACGTTCTAAACAAAATAAAAGTAACAAATGAACATTTAGCAATTGATGAAAATGAAGATTAACTCTCTCAAGTGGGCTTGGAAACCCAGTAGAATTGCTCTGGCATCTGCTCAACATTCCTGGGCACGTCATAAACCCAAGGGAAGAATCTAGCAAGCGCGTTCTACCTTGTGAGGGATCTGGGGCAGATGGTGGTGGTACAACCTAGAGCTCACTTCTGCCACAGATGACTGAGATGTTTGGCTAAGTGATCCCAAGGAGCTGTTGGAATGCAGTCTGTCTAGTAGTATGAAAGTGGTAATAATTTGATTTTTCAAGGCTCATGAAATAGCATCATTTGGGGTACATCTGTCATGGACCTTCGTGCTTTGGAAGGAAAGGAAAGAAACTACTAAGTTAATTTTAAATGTCTTGGGAAACTTGGTTGTTTTTGTTTGTTCTTAAACTATGCCTTATTTCTTTGAAAAATCTATTATTGCAGTTTTTGCTTTCTCTCATATAAATGTGGGACTCTGGTTATTTGGGATAAATTGTGTCTGCAGTGCTTCAGTTTGGAGAAAACGGGATGGTGACATTATTACTTTCTCTCTCAAAGCAATGACACTGATCAGGCCTTATGCCAAGGGGTAGGGGCAGCAGATGTAATCCTGAACCCGTAGTCTCTGTAGAGTAGATAAGGTTTCCAAGCCATGTGGAAGCCGAACTTACCAAGGAAGCTTAGCAGTTATCCTTCCAGATGTTCAGCTTGCAAATACCAGCGGTGTTATTTTCAGTATCGAATGTATAGATAAGTGCATGTGTTGTTTTTCTCCATCCAGATACCCGTTTAGGGGATAAATTCCACTTTCAGGTCTGTCAATCTGTCAGATAGCTCCCTTTAAAGTTATCTAGAGAAAATCTACCTACATGATGAAATTTGTGATAGCTTTTATTCTTGGCTAAGAACTTGCCTTTCCTCCAGGGATGAACAGGCTTAAATTGTTATGTGAGTTTATATAGTATATGGTTTGTTGTCAAATATTTATCTCTGTCTAAAAATGAAATGTCTTGAAATACAGTTTCTTTTTAACTGAATAACTCAATGTGAGAAAGAGAAAGAACTTCTCATTTAGCCAATTTTTAATCAATATTTTTATGAGAGACCAGAATGTTAACTGAATCCTGGCTTTTGTCATTTGAAATATAATTTGTGTGCTTAAGAATCTACGTGCACATCAGGGTTTGGACTGCATGTTCAGAAAGGAAAATTGATTTATAGGAACAAACAGCTGCAGGAGTAGAGGCAATGCCAGAAGTAAACATGAGTCAATTATTTAAGGCAAATGGGACCTTAATCACCACAGCAATAGAGAAATCTCAAAGTCAATTACACACTGGATTTTCATGCTTTAATTTGTGGGCATTTCTTTATCTCGTATTTTACAGAGGCCTTTGAAATCGTTGTTCGCCATGCCAAGAACTACACCAATGCCATGTTCAAGAACAACTACCCGAGCCTGACCCCACAAGCTTTTGAGTTTGTGGGTGAATTTTTCACTGATGTATCTCTCTACATCCTGGGTTCTGACATCAACGTGGATGACATGGTCAATGAATTGTTTGACAGCCTGTTTCCAGTCATCTATACCCAGCTAATGAACCCAGGCCTGCCGGAGTCCACCTTAGACATCAATGAATGCCTCCGAGGGGCAAGGCGTGACCTGAAAGTATTTGGGAATTTCCCCAAGCTTATTATGACCCAGGTTTCCAAGTCACTGCAAGTCACTAGGATCTTCCTCCAGGCCCTGAATCTCGGAATTGAAGTGATCAACACAACTGATCACCTGAAGTTCAGTAAGGACTGTGGCCGAATGCTCACCAGGATGTGGTACTGCTCTTACTGCCAGGGACTGATGATGGTTAAGCCGTGTGGTGGCTACTGCAATGTGGTTATGCAAGGCTGTATGGCAGGTGTGGTGGAGATTGACAAGTACTGGAGAGAATACATTCTGTCTCTGGAAGAACTGGTGAATGGCATGTACAGAATCTATGACATGGAGAATGTACTGCTTGGTCTCTTTTCTACGATCCATGATTCCATCCAGTATGTCCAGAAGAATGGAGGAAAACTGACCACCACTGTGAGTACCATTCTACAGTTTTCAGAGGAATTGGATTCTACTGGGGGCAGGGCAGCCTGGCCAGTAGCAGGTGCTGATGGAGAGAAGTGAGAAAAAAAGTGGGCAGGGATGATAGAGGGACTGAATGACCTCACAAAGCTAGGCAGGACATTAAGTCCACAGGTTATGGAGTCCTAATGCCTGGCTTTGAATTTTAGCTTCACCCACTTTCTTGCTGTGGGACCTTGGGTGAATCATTTTATCTGTATGAGTCTCATATTGCTGATTCATAAAATAGGGATAGAAAGAATATCGTCTTCATAGGGAATAACATGTCTTAAAGCACTTAGCATGTGCCTGGTACATGGTAATTCTTCAGTAATTATTAGCTATTATTACCACTGTTGTTGGTTATCACAACCTTCATGACAACCCTGTGAGGTAGGAGCTGTTCTCTCCATTTTGTAAATGAGGAAACTGAAGCTCAGTGATTCAGAAGTTGATCAGGTCTCCCTTTAATTAGGTTATCACCACTTTCTTTGATTCTGATTTCACTCTTGTGCTCTTAATCATATATATCATATTACTATTTTGAGTAGTGACTTTATTTTTTAAATTTATTTTATCGAAGTACAGTTGTTTACAATGTTGTGTTAGTTTCTGGTATACAGCAAAGTGATTCAGGTGTACATATGTATAATAGTTTGCATCTGCCAATCCCAAACTCCCAATCCTTCCCTCCCCCTTGGCAACCACAAGTCTGTTCTCTATGTCTGTGAGTCTGTTTCTGTTTCGTAAATAAGTTCATTTGTGTCATGTTTTAGGTTCCACATATAAGTGATATCATATGGCATTTGTCTTTCTCTGTCTGACTTAACTAGTATGATAATCTCTAGGTCCATCCATGTTGCTGCGAATGGCATTATTTCATTCTTCTTTTCGGCTGAGTGATATTCCATTGTATGTATATACCACATCTTCTTTATCCATTCATCTGCTGATGGACATTTAGGTTGTTTCCATGTCTTGCTTATTATAAATAGTGCTGCCATGAACATAGGGGTGCATGTATCTTTTTGAGTTATAGTTTTTTTCCGGATGTATGCCCAGGATTGAGATTGCTGGGTCATATGGTAGCTCTACTTTTAGTTTTTGTAAGGAACCTCCATACTGTTTTCCATAGTGGCTGCACCAACTTACATTCCCAACAACAGTGTAGGGGGGTTCCCTTTTCTCCACACTCTCTTTGGCATTTGTTATTTGTAGAGTTTTTAATGCCTGGTCATTCTGACTGGTGTGAGGTGCTACCTCGTTGTAGTTTTGAGTTGCATTTTGAGTAGTGACTTTAAACATAGGAGACCCAGCTAGACCCCACTAACTAAACCTACACAAGAACACAGGTGAGGCAAAACGTTCATGTTTTCCAACAGTTGTTTTTGCAGCCTTGATTTATACCAGTGTAAGGCTGATAGGATCTTTGATGGGGGTGGGACAGTTTTGTGAGGCAGAAGCTTGATTGGTTTCAGTCAGACAATGTTAGTTACGTTGTACCTGCTAAGCCAGGGTGCACACGTTCAGAACCACAGAATGCACACACTTTTCAATACAGAGCAGAACATACAGCCAAGAGCTACCAGCCAGACCTCACTAAGGTGATGGTGACTGATTCCTGAACGTTCCCAGCTTTGTAGAAGGACGTGGCAGAATAGTATAATACACTACCCTTGTTGAGCTCCTACCACGTTTGAGGTGCTCTGCTGGCCAGTTTACGTAATATTATTTCTTAGTAATCCATGGGATAGGTCCTAATATAATATTATCCCCATTTTACACAGGAGTAAATGAAGCTTAGAGGGCTTAAATATGTTGCCCAAACGTCAAAGGTAGTTAAACAGAGGTGGCGGAGCTGGGATTCCAACCCTGGCTTGTTACCTTGCGCGATTTGTGTTCTTATCTTCTATAGCGTTGCAACTACTGTGTACTCCAAACCATTGCTTACCCAGAATGTGGAGGGCAGATTGGGCCATTTAGCCCTGTCTTTAAACTCTGGAAGTACAAAACGATAGGGGTAACTGGTTTCTTTGGTGAATTAAACTAGAAAGGAGGACAAAAATGATGCAACCCACAGGATGGCTACTTACGGAACTGCTCTAATTGCCCCATTCACAATGTTAGCTGTTTAAAACACATCTGCTGAGAAAATATTTTATAGTAAAATGAACAGAAATGTCCTAACGATAGTGTTCTTCAGTGGCTAATTATTCCTTTGATTGCTTTCTAATTGAAGGCCAGATTCTAGGGCCTTATACAAAAGTAAATCTCGGGCTTCCCCGGTGGCACAGTGGTTGAGAGTCCGCCTGCCGATGCAGGGGACACAGGTTCGTGCCCCGGTCTGGGAAGATCCCACATGCCGTGAATCGGCTGGGCCCATGAGCCATGGCCACTGAGCCTGCGCGTCCAGAGCCTGTGCTCTGCAAGGGGAGAGGCCACAACAGTGAGAGGCCCGCGTACCACACACACACACACACACACAAAAGTAAATCTCACAGAACTAGAAAAAAGGAAAGTCAGTGCATTCATATGTTCATTCACCTGAAATTGATTGAGGGCCCACTATGTGTCAGACACAAAGCCAGAGTGCCAGGGGTGTGGAAATGCCTTCAATGAGAGGAAAAATAAGGAGATAACATTAAAGACAGGGTATGGGAGTGTTTAAAGTTTGCCTCTGATATTGGTCACTTGACAGCAACGTCTTGAAAACATGTATTCTCCTCTGGTGCTTTTAAACACAGAAAAATAGGGTGGGGAGCTGGTAAGGGATTAGGTCCACTATTTTGATCAGGCTCTAGACATGAAGGTTTGTTTAGTAAACATTTATTAAGCATCTGCTCTGTTCGTGGCACTTTGCCAGGTACTGGGTACTCGGTTACCCAAGACATAGTTCTTAAGTCTTTAAAACGTCAGTTTAGCTTCATTGACAGACAGACATGTAACTGGATAAATTTCACCACAGTGAACATCTCACTATAATGTGAATGTTAGAAAGGCCATAAGAAATCAGTCTAGTCCCACTGATTTACAAATGAAGTAAAAGTTCAGGGAGTCTTGCCCAAAGTTATATAATTAGTGGAAGAGCCAGAAGTAGAGTCCAAGGTCTTCTGCTGCGACAATCTAGCACTCTTCCCACCATCATGAACTTAAATTGAATAGCTATTTTGGGATGCCAAACCTGCTATATTTTAGGTGCACATGTGCCCGTTTGTGTGTGTGCACACGCACACACACACGGGAGTACATTTCATGTCATTATCATTCAGGAAGAAAGGCCTTGGCTGTCAAGAGGCGCTCAGTGATGCAGTCCCTTTCTGTTTTGGCCATTAAGGGCCTGACTGCTCCCAGCTCCCAGCTCCCAGCTCCCAGCTCCCAGCTCCCAGCTCCCAGCTCCCAGCTCCCAGCTGGTGATGAAAGTGTGAAGCCTGCCTGGGGAATGCCTAAACTAGAACAGAAAGCATATGTAAACTCTGCCTTGTTACTGTTTTATGATCGCCAGCTCTAAGTAATATATACCAAATGGTGTGGGTGGGGAATCATTGGCCAGGTGTGATCCGGCTATACTCTGTATGGGCCAGAAGGGGGCTGGGCCATCTATGGGGGCTGAGGGGAAGTGAGGGCTGGGTGGACTGCAGAACTCTATTCCTGCTAACAAAACCACAGAATGCCCCAAAGCCAAAGCTGATTGAAAACTAAAGCATTAATGAGATTCTGCTGTAGCACCTTCACCTTCCTGTTGTGATAAAGTGTAAGAGCCTGCCAGTTAGTCCTGCTTGAGGTTAAGTTGTGGTGAGAGACCTCTTCGAAACTAGGCTCTTCCAGAGCTCTGTTTGGGACAGCCTTTTTAGCTAGCTATAAGCCATGCCATGAGGCCTGCCATGCAGGGACTTTGCTCAGCTCTTTTGGTGGCTACCATCTACCCCAGATCATAAAGGACATTTTGGTCTTATCTAAATGAGTGGGGCACTGTTATTTTTTTTTCAGATACTTTTTTTTACATCTTTATTGGAGTATAATAGCTTTACAATGGTGTGTTAGTTTCTGCTTTACAACAAAGTGAATCAGTTATACATAAACACATGTTCCCATATCTCTTCCCTCCTGCATCTCCCTCCCTCCCATCCTCCCTATCCCACCCCTCTAGGTGGTCACAAAGCACTGAGCTGATCTCCCTGTGCTAGGTGGCTGCTTCCCACTAGCTATCTATTTTACATTTGGTAGTGTATATATGTCCATGCCACTCTCTCACTTTGTCCCAGCTTACCCTTCCCCCTCCCCATATCCTCAAGTCCATTCTCTAGTAGGTCTGCATCTTTATTCCCGTCTTGCCCCTAGGTTCTTCATGACATTTTTTTTCTTAGATTCCATACATATGTATTAACATACGGTATTTGTCTTTCTCTTTCTGACTTACTTCACTCTGTATGACAGACTCTAGGTCCATCCACCTCATTACAAATAGCTCAATTTCATTTCTTTTTATGGCTAATATTCCATTGTATATATGTGCCACATTTTCTTCATCCATTCATCCGATGATGGACGCTTATGGCCTATTAGTGTTTTAGTTTTCCACAAGATGGTCTTCAGTTTTTCAGGCTACCAAGTGAAGGCGTGCAAGCAAAGGTTAGGGTGCTCCTGGAGGTGGTAAGCATGTAGTTCTCATACTCGGCTCATCACCACAATCATCTAGGGAACTTGTTAAACAGATTCCTGGAGCCTCCCCCCCTCCCCCCGAGGATTCTGATACCGTAGGTCTGTGGAGAGGCCAGAGAATTTGTCACTTACAGAGTACTCCATTTGATTCTGATACTTCCTTGGAAGCAACTCCAGCCACCTTGTTTAGTAGACAAGGTAAGGCCCAGAGGTTAAAAGTGAATGACAGTTAATGGCAAAGCTGTGACCGTGGACTCTTCATCTGTCAAATGGGGTTGATATGTGGGGATTCAGTGAAATGATAGGTTCAAAGTACCTGGCAGAGTTCGAGGCACATGGCAGGTACTCACTAAGCCCCAGTGCAGTACTCTTTCTACAGCAGTTTTCTAAGTGCCAAATAGATAATGAGATTTTCTTAAACTTGTTTTTAAGTGCCAAGATGTTTAATGTTATTTTAATCCAAAGGCGTGAATAAAAATAGCAAGTATGTGAAAATGTGTGTGTGTATGAGTGTGTATGTGTGTGTGTGAGCGTGAGAGAGAGAGCGAGAGAGGAGAGGGGAGAGGAAGGGAAAGAAAGAAAATTTTTACTGAAAAGTTCAAGAAAGTATTAATTATGGGACTGTAAATAGATCCATCTTGATTCTTCATCTACATTTGTGAACTGGGTTAAGCATCATGGCCCCAAGTGAGTACTGAGTAGGTCTTTAATAGTATTTGGGGGAATTCCCTGGTGGCTCAGTGGTTAAGAATCCACCTGCCAAGGCAGGGGACATGGGTTTGAGCCCTGGTCCAGGAAGATCCCACATGCCGCAGAGCAACTAAGCCCATGTGCCACAACTACTGAGCCCGCACACCACAACTACTAAGCCTGCATGCCTAGAACCCGTGCTCCGCAACAAGAGAAACCACCACAATGAGAAGCCCACGCGCTGCAATGAAGAGTAGCCCCCCTCTCGCTGCAACTAGAGAAAGCCCATGCGCAGCAAAGAAGACCCAATGCAGCCAAAAAGTAAATAAATAAAATAAATAAATTTATTTTAAAAGAATAGTATTTGGGTATCATATGGGTAGTATCTGAGGGTATCATTGTTAAATTTATCAGCATGTTATTGAATTCCATATCTTATACCTTGAGGCAAATACAAATATGTACAGTTTTCAATACATATACTTTCAACATTGTTGTTACACCACACAAATTGTTGAATGCTACAACCTTCTTTTTAAAATGCAATTATTCTTATTCTGAAACCACTTTGATTGTAATTACTATACCCCTATATGTGGATTATATGCATAGCCATTGTACATTTCAGATCCATTGATTAAATGAGTAATAATCAGCATATTGGATGTTTATTGCTTTTCCAGAAAGTTTCCCAAAACTTTCTGTGATTTCATTTATTTTCTTTACAATCCCCCCCCAAAGTAATTGCTCACATATCATCGCGTGGCTGTTTGCACTTTCATGTTTCCATTTGTACTCGTGTTCTTTATTGATTCATCTCAGAACTTCACGGCATTAGTGCTTCCTCTCCCATAATTTCATTATCTTGACTTGTCGTAGGCTTCATTGAATGTTGTGCAAAATTGCAACCTTTTCTACCGTCACTGCTTCTCCCTTTCTTTCCTCATTGTGATATTCATTTTAGCACTATCTGAAATAGGATTCATTTCAGGGAACATTTAGTGAGCATCTAATTGTGGAACCACTGATAGACACCAGGGGCACAAGAAGTGGCTGGAAAGATGACCCTGACTGTTGCTGTCCTCAGGGATCACTTGGCCAGTAGGTAGCGGAGCTAGGATTCAAAGCTGGATCTGTCTGACCCCAAAGCTCATGCTTTTCATAATTAGTCCATATTGCTCTTTCAAAGAGTTCCACTCTCTTTTCACCGGAATCTTCATTCCTTGAACATAGGCTAAGTGGGTCTTTATTATCTTATTTAATATCCTGTACTACTCTCTACTGTTTTTCCAGCTTCACAATCAGTTTTTGAGTTCATTCTCCCTCCTTGGAGACTTTTGCTATAGTATTTCCCAATGAAGTACTAAAAAGCATGAGATTTTTCGTCTTCATGACACTTAAAGGCACAGAGTAGTTTCTAGGGGAAGAAGGAATGTTTATGTAGGTGATGGAAGACCCAGTCACACAGTAAAATGACTTTGCCTAGAATCTCTGTGCACCGTGCCAGTGGTGAGGTATAGGTTTTCTTCCAGTTGCAATGCTTGTAATCTGCCTGTTGGACCAACAGATAGTTTTTAATGCATTTGCCTTTGATTCTGGGCCTTAGTACATCCAGGTCTCCATTATGGAGTTTCCTTAGTAGTAACATTGCCTACTAAGAACCTAACATATTCTTTTTTTTTTTTAACATCTTTATTGGAGTATAATTGCTTTACAATGGTGTGTTAGTTTCTGCTTTATAACAAAGTGAATCAGTTATACATATACATATGTCCCCATATCTCTTCCCTCTTGCGTCTCCCTCCCTCCCACCCTCCCTATCCCACCCCTCTAGGTGGTCACAAAGCACCGAGCTGATCTCCCTGTGCCATGTGGCTGCTTCCCACTAGCTATCTATTTTACGTTTGGTAGTGTATATATGTCCATGCCACTCTCTCACTTTGTCCCAGCTTACCCTTCCCCCTCCCCATATCCTCAAGTCCATTCTCTAGTAGGTCTGTGTCTTTATTCCCGTCTTACCCCTAGGTGCTTCATGACCTTTTTTTTTTTTCCTTAGATTCCATATATGTGTGTTAGCATACGGTATTTGTCTTTCTCTTTCTGACTTACTTCACTCTGTATGACAGACTCTAGGTCCATCCACCTCACTACAAATAACTCAGTTTCATTTCTTGTTATGGCTGAGTAATATTCCATTGTATATATGTGCCACATCTTCTTTAGCCATTCATCCGATGATGGACACTTAGGTTGCTTCCATCTCCTGGCTATTGTAAATAGAGCTGCAATGAACATTTTGGTACATGACTCTTTTTGAATTATGGTTTTCTCAGGGTATATGCCCAGTAGTGGGGTTGCTGGGTCGTATGGTAGTTCTAGTTGTAGTTTTTTAAGGAACCTCCATACTGTTCTCCATAGTGGCTACATCCATTTCCTTTGGTAGAATTTCTGAAGATATCTTCAGTGAAATCAATATTTATTTATGTGTGCTAGGAAGCTCTGGGGAAGATTCTCTGTTGATCCTCAATAATAATTCACTCTATCAAATTCTTATATTTTGCTGTCTTTGTGAGTGACTGTAACTCATCAGAATTTCCAAGATTAGCCCTACCTTCCTCTCTGCTTTTGAAGGCCGAGGTTATTTCTCAGGTGTCAGAATGTCAGTGTTTTTCTCCTCATGCTATCACTTTGGACTTTCATTTTTTAGTCTCCTATAGAGATAGATACCTTGTCTGAATTCTTACAAGCTGTTTTCAGTACCAAGTGATTTCAAAGTGATAAAAACAAGTAAATGGCTAACTACCTAATTACTGTCTGCAGGTCAGCATCTGGAACTGTGGTAGGCAACTTTATTTGCATGAGGTCCATTTCTGGAAAGAGAAAAATGTTTACAGGCTGCCATCTTTTTTTTCGTTGACAAAAAAAATAACTTTAGTGATTCCCATGGGGAAAATATATAGTTTTAAAACATAGATTACCTACTTAATGATGAGAATACAAATGAAAAAATTGGCATCACTTTCAGGCACTAAATGTTAAGTTTAGGACAGGTTTCAAACAGTGGTCACACAAAGGAAGCTTTTTATCATGCTTCATCCTGAAATTATGTATATTACGGGTCATATTAGGGAGTTAGATGGGCTCCTCATAAATCTGGAATTCCTTGCCTTTCCCTTGGCAAGAGTGTCAGCGTGATTATTTGTTGTGAATCTTTAGAAAGAAGTTTTTCCTCCTTTCTGTGGTCTCTGGACTGATGTGGCAGGAAAATGTCCTCAAGAACTGTGAAACATCTGAGATTCTTACCCTGATTGCAAACCAACAAGTTACCTGGCCACAGTTTCATGGATGCTGGATAAAGACGGGAGATTCCTGGCTCAGAGATGCAGGCCAGTTTACTTCTCACAGCGATAGCAGTAGGCAGAGTATCAGCATTTGTGCCAGTTCCCCAAGCCCCAGTTCCCACGGAGAAAGGCAAAGACGACCAGATGACTCCTCCGCACACAGTGAGTTGCATTACAAGAGAGCAGCCTTGAGCTTAGGGAACTCACATCTTTTATAATAGGTAGTAAGAGTGCCCATTCTTTTCTCTGAAGGGCGACCCTATCACTGTCTTCCAAGACTATTCACTATCCAAAGATACTTGATAAAGACAGTCTGGGGGGTAAAGTGCCTCTGTTTATAAGACATGCAGAAACACAAGAGACGCACGGAAAATTGTCTGGCAACATGTGATTTCCCCAACCTTGGATGGCTGCAAAAGCCTCGCAAGTTCATGATGCTTTTGGAGGATCAGGCAAGAAAGTAAGAAGTTAGTGAAAGACACTTAGCTCAGCCCTGACTGGTTGGTCAAAAGGCTGGGCTGTGTCCCACCTGTTGGAGGGTAGCAGTAGGCACATCCAAAGACAGAACGGTGGCAGTTTTCTCAGCTCTTCAGAAAATACTTTAAAAAGTATAAAAGGGGCACTTGACTAGTTGCCTCTGGTTGGGAGTAAACTCTGCTACTTTGGGCCTCCAGCTACTACCTATTGCTCTCTCTTTTGGTCCCCAAGCTATTGTTTCCTTTCTTGCTTGTTCAGACTCTGGAGTTGGGAGTCTTGTATTGCTAAGTAGCTTGTCAGATAGTTTTCTGTTTTACTGCAGTTCTAAGATGAAGCACGTGATAAGCCCAGAGTAGTAAGCAGATGCTTATCCATGTCTGTTGGGAGTGTCGTGGAGGACTGATTTGTGCTCAGAGTATATTCAGAAAGGTTAGAAAGTCAGGAATATTCATCCAAGTGGGCAGAAGTCCAGGAAGGCCTTCCCCATGACCTGATATTCCGAGAATCCTTGTGCTCCCAAGACGAGAATGAAGAAGTCCAAAATGCCTTTCTAATGTTGAGCGGCCAGGGAATCAGAGCAGAGGGAAAGCAGCCTTCTATCTGGCGAGGGCAGAAAAGCCCCCGAATACTTGCTTTGTTTTTTATTGCAAAACCTAAAACGCCTCCGAAAACATGGAGTCATGTATACAGTGTGATTCCTCTGATTCCTTTTTACCCACTCGGAATAAGGTTACTCTTGGCAACTGTAGTGCTACATCCTTCACTCACGATAGCGCCACAGTGGCCTTGGCTCACTCACCTCTTAGGCCTCTCTGCATCTTGCTGTCTTGCTCAGGTCTCTGGCAGACATTGTTTTCTACTTGGCCCGTTTCTTAAAAGGCAGTCCTAACCCTAACCCCACATTAAAACTTGAGCACATATTTTGAACATCACAGATGTTTGTTTTTGTATTTTAGTTTCTTTTTTTCCCCACATCTTTATTGGAGTATAATTGCTTTACAGTGTTGTGTTTCTGCTGAACAACAAAATGAATCAGCTATACGTATACATATATCCCCATATCCTCTCCCTCTTGCGTCTCCCTCCCACCCTCCCTATGCCACCCCTCTAGGTGGTCACAAAGCACCGAGCTGATCTCCCTGTGCTATGCGGCTGCTTCCCACTAGCCATCCATTTTACATTTGGTAGTGTATGTATGTCCATGCTACTCTCTCTCTTCATCCCAGCTCACAGAAGCATTTTTAAACGAAGTCACACTGTAGTACAGTAATTTCTTCCAGGGAGGGGGTCGTTAGAATATTTGCTGTAATGAAGAATTTCACAAAAGGCCAAGATGAGAGAATCTGGGGCAGATTTCTTCCAGCGTGTTACAGCCTTTGTAAGATAAAACACAAACTTTCATCATCACCAGCAGACACAACTTTCTGAGTCCTGGTACTGGGTACTGTTCTAGGTCTCACTGTTTGCCATTCCTTTCCTTATTGGGGGGACTGTTAATAGGGTAGTACAAGTAACCTTTGTTTTGGTGAAGGTACAGACTTCTTAATGTCCTTTGAAAATGTCCCTTTGGGGATTGGGCTTCAAAATGCATCAGACTTCTCAAAAACAGTGCTGGAATGGGCATGAGGGATCTTACTGGGGAGATGAAAATGTTGCAGAACTGGTTTGTCATGATCATGGCACAACTTGGTCAACTTAGTAAAAACCATTAAATTGTACACTTGAAACGGGTGAATTGTATACATCCAAAAATATACCTCATTCCAATAAATTACTATATAAAATAAAACAAAAACAAATAAAAGTAGTACGGGAAGTTAGAAGGCAAAAAAAATGTCCCTTTGGGAAGAGCATACCAGCAAGGCTGCTTTCGTATTTTATATGGGGGCATGGGAGGTGGGGAAGGGTTGATACTGACTTCTTATTACCCAAATTCAAATCCTCTCTGAAGAACATTCAGAAAGTGAATTAATTTTTCCTTTTTTCATTCCACTCAGAATGCCTAAAACAGATAAAGTAGGAGACGGAGTCATTATATTTGGCTGCTGTCTATTATCATTTACTGACTGAGAGTCTATCTGAGCCTTCTGCTTTTTGCAGATAATTAATTTTGTTCCTAAATGTGGGAAAGAGTGATTGTAATCAGTATGTTTGTACTTTCAGCCACAAATAGAGCCCATCACAGATATGCAGTACAAATAAACCTCATAAAATACGCAACCCAAGGACTGCTTGAAGTTAATGATGTGGTGTCTTTTTTTTTCCAAATAAAAAAATTATATGTATGATTTTTAAAAGTCGTTCTTGGTATTCTTGTATAGTTAATAGATGAACCCTTCTTTTTCTAACTCAAGCCTATGCTGTGAATTATTTTTATCATGAAATCTCGTGAAGCGGAGCTGAAGGAGAAATTGATGTGGCACGGAAACCACCTTGTCAGCATATACATATCTCTGAGTTCTGGGTGCAGGTTGCTCTTATGCTTCTAGAAAATTATGAATAATCAGATCTAAGTTCAAGGCTCAGGTTCATGAGATGAAACCCAAGAGCATAGTGTTTGTGAAGGAAGTCCTCTAAACTCTCTTAAAAGACTTTTGCCCTTTTTTTTCCAGCTGCCTGGCCTCCACCTATGACTAACCTCTCTTCCAAGCCTATACCTTCTCCCTCCCCTTCAAAATTATACCTTGCTCAGTGTCTTGTTCATTCAGACCCTGCGTTCGGTTTAAAATGATGGTGTTTGATCATGGTTTAGTCATCACAGGAAGTCCATTTCTGCTTCTGCCAGGTCTCTAATATGTTCCCTCTCCTGAGGCAAACTCACTTCACTTAACAAAATTTTATATCACCAGAAAACTCTTCAAAAGGGTTATCAAGGATGGAGATCTCAGTCACAGTGACACAGTTGTAGGGGGAAATGTATGAGGGACCTTTCGGTGCTTTGGAAATCACCTGCTGTGCATCGTACAGTGGAAATAACATCAGTCCAGGAATCAGAATATTGACATAGGGTCTCTGCCTTGTGCTACCACAGGATAGTGGCCTTGGAAAAGCAACTTAATCTGTACAATGAGGAAGAGAATGACGATGAAAGTGATTATTTATTAAGCACTTGCTATGTGCCACACACAGTTCTAAGCCCTTTACATGGATTAACTCATTTAATGTTTCTGACAGTCCTGATAAGGAAGGAAGAATTATCATTAGTACCATTTTCCAGGTTAAAGGGCTGAGGCAGAGAGACTTGGAAGTAGGTACCAGCTACAAGGCTACCTCAGCCGCTTTCTACCGCAGGGGCTTGAGGGTCATCTCTTGCCCAGGGCCACCCCCGGCCTTAGAGTGTGTGAGTGGAGCCTGGCTCCCTCTGCAGTTGGACACAAGCCGACTTAGTTGGTAGAAATGAGGTAGAATGTGGAGCCAGGGAATTGCTAAGGCTCTTTCATTCCCTGCTCTCTGTTATCATTCATCCTGTTTCCTATATGTGGCCTTGAGAGCAGCATGGAAACTTCCAGTAGACTAACCTTTTATTCTCCACTTTTCCATATTAATCCCAATGAGATTTTTCTAAATCTGTTTAGAGCTCAGGCTTCCCCTAGGATCAGGGTCTATTCCATTTACCTTTTTTTCAAAACAAATCTCTTTTTGTTAAGCTTAGGTTTAAAAGATACTTTAAAAGATATATGGCACTTAAATTTCCCCCCTTTCAGATCAGAAATCCAAAGAACGCTGAAATACCAAGCTCTGTGGCTTTCTTATTATGCATAAAACCCTGTAACGATCTCTTTCCAAACAGGGAAAGGAGTTCCATAGTTAACTGAGTTTCTGATTTACTCAACTGTCCCATTCCCCTTAACAATTCTTTTTTTTTTTTTTTTTTTTGGCGCTATGTGGGCCTCTCACTGTTGTGGCCTCTCCCATTGCGGAGCACAGGCTCCGGACGCGCAGGCTCAGCGGCCATGGCTCACGGGCCCAGCCGCGCCGCGGCACGTGGGATCTTCCCAGACCGGGGCACGAACCCGTGTCCCCTGCATCATCAGGCGGACTCTCAACCACTGCACCACCAGGGAAGCCCAACAATTCTTTTTAAAAATTTTTAATTTATTTAATTTATTTTTGGCTGCGTTGGGTCTTCATTGCTGTGCGTGGGCTTTCTCTAGTGTGGTGAGTGGGGGCTACTCTTCGTTGCGGCGCGCGGGCTTCTCATTGCAGTGGCTTCTCTTGTTGTGGAGCACAGGCTCTAGGTGCACGGGCTTCAGCAGTTGTGGCACGCGGGCTCAGTAGTTGTGGCTCACGGGCTCTAGAACGCAGGCTCAGTAGTTGTGGCGCCCTGGCTTAGTTGCTCCGCGGCATGTGGGATCTTCCCGGACCAGGTCTCGAACCCGTGTCCCCTGCATTGGCAGGCAGATCCTTAACCACTTCGCCACCAGGGAAGACCCCCTTAACAATTCTTAATGTAAAATGAATGGGTTTCTTGACTGTGGCAACCTTCTAGCAGATTGCTTTTAAAAAATTATGAACATTTTAAATTACCCTTGAACAGTCTCTTCACGAGTTTTCTAGACATAAAGTACTCTGGACAAAAGAGCAGGAAACTAAATTAGTGCCCTTACTCTCATTAAAAATAAAGCAGTAATTGTGATAAATTGGCATAATCAAACTTGACAGATAGAAGCTATAGGATGCATGTTATATTTCCTTCCACTATGAAAAGGATACTAACAAGCCCCACATCACAGAGGGTGAAAGAATACACACTGGTGGAAACGTTTCCCTGACACATATGTGTTTATCAAGTTTTAACGTCTGTTTCCTCCCCCACCATTTCTTCTGAATCTGTAATCCATTGATTTAAAAAAAAAATTAATGCATGACTCAAACTGCTCTGCTGTGAAAAGCCCCATTCAGAATTGTCTCAGCTCTGGTTATCATTGACCAAAGACTCTTCAAGATAGCAGGAATAATAAATTGCAGCATTCATTTTTAATAGCACCATAGAGATTTTGAAGAGCAAAACTTTCAAGATGGAAAGCCGAGTCGATACCCTGCCCAGGAATGGGTCAGCTTGGTATTGCAAGGAGCAGGGTAAGAAAAGGTTGTGTGATGTAGTAGAAGGAACATGGGCTTCAGGAGTTATGATGTGAATCTCTGCTCAATCATTCCTTATCTTAGTGACCGTGGGCATAGTGTATAATCTCCCTGAACCTTAGTTGTGTCATCTATAAAATGGGGATGAAAACGCCAACCTCTTAGAACTACTATGAAAATTAGCAGTAATGCCTAGCGTGTAGTAGCACTATAAAATCTGACACGTAACATGATAGATTCCATATGCTGTGGGACAAAGTGACCTTTTCTTCCTGTCTTCCCTCATATGGGGGTGTTCATCTTTGGGGTCCTCTCATTAGCAGCACCATCATTGATAAATATTACTGAGCTCCTGTGACAAAAACCCTATGACAGAAGCTGGCAGCACAAATATCAGGAAGCTGTTTCAAGAGACAAAACCAGTTGGGTTGCAGCAGAATTTCTGGATTCTTTTCCTAACACTAGGATAGCTCTTTATGGTGAGGCTGCTTGTCCAGATACTCCACATTTCTCCTGTGGACTTGAAGTTCCCACTAGTCTTTCCATTCAGAGCTTGGTGCATTTTTGAACAGGTTTATTCAGCCTGTATGGCTGCAGGCCTCTGCTTCCGTTTGCCCAGCTCTCGCCACTAATAACCAGGACTATCAATCATGTTCCTCCAGATGTTGAGGTGAGTTGATTCCCAGCCAGGCAGACCAAGTTGAACATGGAAGCTTTCTAGCTGCTCAGACTGATCTTCACAGAAGACTCATGGATAAAGGGCAGTGTGATATATCTAGATTCCCAATGGGGATTTTTTGCTCGGGTTTAGTGCTGAAATCCTTGGGAGTAGAGGAGGATTCAAACTGTGTTTATGGCTCCTTTGTTTGGAGTATGTATTGTACAGTATAATGCTAAGTTGCTTTTGCTGGGTACCACTGTTAAATGATGATTAAATTTAGGTTGGTATAAAAATGAATAGATATCGATTACGTATTTTGGGGATGATTTAATGATATCCTCTTGTTTTAGATATTATCCATTTATGAAATCCCTAAATTTTCTTGTCCGTTCTTATCCATCCTACCTACTCAGAGTCTCTTCCCCCACTTTGTAATAAATGGCAACTACCTTTCTGATTTGGGGGATTTGGGTTATCAGTATTTCTTTTGATGTAGGGAAAGGAAGAAAACAGTAGGGGAGGAAGTGAAGGGAGTTTTAGGAGAGTAAAAGGAACCTGGGAAGTGAATCAAACCATTTGAAAATGATTTTTTCTTGGCACACATCATCTACAGTATTTACTTAATATAATCATTGTCCCACTCATGGTAGCACGAGACAAATAAGTCACAAATTCTAGATTTAAAAAAAGTGCAAAATTTTTTTAAAAACACACAAAAAAATTAAAATACAATTAAAATTTAAAAAGTACAGTATGTATCAACTATGACTTACCTGCCATTTCTTAAATCAAGCATCAGTTTTAGGGTGTGAGACCACCATTCTCTTCTCACCTCTAGTATACAATGTCTTACCCAGGGTAGGGGTTTAATTTTTCTCTTAAATCAAGCTAAAGGGGAATGGAGTCCCTCCTGGGGTAGTGAGGAGCCATCAAAAGTATAGACAGCATGAATCGCTACCCACAAAATCAGAAGTGTAAGAAACAGTGCATTTTAATTTTTTTGTTTTTGCTTTAAAAAAAAAAGACTATTTTAGAGCACTTTTAGGTTCACAGGAAAATTGAGCAGAAAGTACCGAGATTTCCCATATACCTCCTGCTCCCCCAACACCCACAAGTGCCACCCCCCACTATCAACATCCTGCACCAGAGTGGTACATCTGTTATAATAGATGCGCCTACATTGATACGTATCATCATCACCCAAAGTCCATCCTTTATATCAGGGTTCACTCTTGGTGTTATACATTCTGTTCGTTTTGATAAATGTATAGTGCCACGTAGCTACCATTGCAGCATCATACACAATAGTTTCACTGCCCTAAAAATCCTCGTGCATGCCTATTTATCCCTCCCTCCTGCCCCACCCCCGCTCCAAACTTCTAGCAACCACTGTTATTTTTACTGTCTCCATAGTTTTGCCTTTTTCAGAATGTCATATGTTTGGAATCATACAGCATGTAGCCTTTTCAGATTGGCTTCTTTCACTCAGCAATATGCATTTCAAGTTGTTGCATATCCTTTCATGGCTTGAGAGCTCATTTCATTTTAGTGCTAAATAATAGCTCATTGTCTGGAGCATCTTTTATTTTTAAATCAGTTTAATTTCCAGTCGAAATCCTTGTTCCCACTGGGTTAGTGGTAAACTCCACATCATTACTTCTCTTTAAAAAAAGCTTTATTGAGATGTAATTCATATAGAATACGTTTACCAATTTACCCATGTAAAGTGTACAATTCAGTGGGTTTTAGTATATTCATGGAGTTGTGCGACCATCACCGAAAGTCAATATTAGAACAGTTTTATCTTTCCAAAAGAAACTCTGTACCAATTAGTTGTCATTCCCCATTCTCCCTCCCCACACCCCCATCCCAGGCCCCACCCCTGGAAACCGCTGTTCTACTTTCTGTCTCTATGGATTTACTTGTTGTAGACATTTCATTTCAATGGAATCATACAATCTATGGCCTTTTATGTCTGGCTTCTTTCACTTAACATAATGTTTTCAAGGTTCATCCATATTGTAGCATGTTTCACTATTTCTTCCCTTTTTATGCTTCAGTAATACTCCATTGTATAAATATACCACATTTTGTTTATCTGTTAGCAGTTGATGGACATTTGAGTTGGTTCCACTTCTTGGCTATTATGCATAGCGCTGCTGTGAACCTTCATGCATGAGTCTTTGTGTGGATATATGTTTTCCTTTCTCTTGGGAATATACTTAGGAGTAGAATTTCAGGTCATATAGTAACTCTATGTTTAACCTTTTGAGGAACTGCCAAACTGTTTTCCCAAGCAACTGAGTCATTTTGCTTTCCCTCCAGCAATGTGTGAGTGTTCTAATTTCTCCATGTCCTCACCAACAGTTACTCCCATGCTGTGGGATATCTTTTCACTTTCCTAATAATATCCTTTAAGACATAAAAGCTTATAATTTTGATGAAGTCCAATTTATCTATTTTTGTGTGTTTGGCATATCTAAGTAATCATTGCCTAATCCAAAGTGATGAAGATTTACACCTACGGTTTCTTCTAAGAATTTTATAGATTTTGCTCTTACATATAGGTCTATGATCCATTTTGAGTTAATTTTCTGTATTCGGTGTGAGTAGGGGTATAGCTTCATTCTTTGGCATGTGGATATCCAGTTGTCCCAGCTCCATTTGTTGAAAACACTATTTTTTCCCATTGAATGGTCTTGTCACCTTTGTCAGAAGTCAATTGACCATAAATGTATGGGTTGAACCTCCAGTGCCATGTTGAACAGAAATGGCAAGAATGAACATCTCTCTCTTTTTATTAATCTTAGAGAAAAAGCCTTCAGTCTTTCCCCATTAAGTATAGTGTTAGCTGTGAGTTTTTCATAAATGACCTTTATTAGGCTGAGGAAGTTCCCTTGTATTCCTAGTTTATTTGTTGTTTTTATTATCAAGTCCTATTGGTTTTTATCAAATTCCTCTTCTGCATCTAATGTGTATGTGTCTTTTATTCTATTAATATAATAATTATAATATAGTGATAATAATAATAATTACACTAATTACTAGATGTTAAACCACCCTTGCATTCCTGGGACAAATCTCACTTGGTTATGATGTATGATCCTTTTCATTTGTTGCTGGATTCTGTTTGCTAGTATTTTGTTGAGGATTTTGGTATTTATCTCCATAAGCAATGTCGGTCTGTAGTTTTCTTGTAGTCTTTGTCTGGTTTTGGTATTAGGGTAATACTAGCCTCATAGAATGAGTTGAGATGTGTTCCCTCCTCTTCTGTTTTTTTGAAGAGTTTTATAAGGATTGGCATTAATTATTCTTTAAATGTTCAGAAGAATTTGCCAGTAAGGCCATCTGGTCCGGGGCTTTTCTTTGTGGGAAGATTCACATTGCTAATTCAGTGTCTTTATTTTTTATGTTTCTTCAGATTTTCTATTTCTTCTTGAGTCAGTTTTGCTAGTTTTGTCATTGTAGGAATTTGTCCATTTCATCTATGTTATGTAACTTGTTGACATACAATTTTTCTTAGTAATCCCTTAACACCCATCTTATTTATGTAAGACTGGTAGTAATATCCCCTCTTTCATTCCTGATATAGTAATTTGACTCTTTTTTTCTCTTTGTCAGCCTAACTAAAGGTTTATCCATATTGTTGATTTTTTTCCACAGAACCAGCTTTTGATTTTGTTGATTTCTCTCTATTGTTTTTCTATTCTTGTTTTCATTAATTTGTGATCTAATTTACTATTTTCTTCCTTCTCTTCTGACTGGTGTGTCTAATGCATTTATATTCAGTGTAATTACTGATGTGGTAGGATTTACATTTGCCATTTTACTCTTTGTTTTCTACATGTCTCATGTATTTTTGGTCCTCTATTCCTCCTTTGCTGCTTTCTTTGCCATTAAGTGAATATTTTCTAGTGTAACATTTTTGTTCCTTTAAAGATTTTTTTCCATTTTTTTTGGTTATTTTCTTAGCAGTTGCTCTAGGACTTACAGAACACAACTTAATTTTTCAGAATCTACTTCAGAATTATACTAACTTAATTCTAGTGAGATACAGATATATTACTCCTTTGGTTTTCCTCAATACCCTGTCCACTCTGGTGGCCAAATAATTGTCTACTTGTTTTTCTAGAGTTTGAAAATGATCTGTTATGCTGGAAAAGTCCCTCTCATAGTTCTTTTCTACTATCAGTTCTGCCAACTAATTCCGAGCCTTGTTTTGCAGCCATCCACTTCTTTTGTGCTCAATCTTCATGGAATTCTAATTTTCCTCTCTCCCTACAATTCAATATATTTTGTACTTTCTTTTGGTGCCATTGTATCTCAATGTGATGACCAGGTTAGTACTGCTCAATAGAAATATAATGCAAGCCACATAAGTAATTTTATATTTTCTAAAAGCCACAATAAAAAGTAAGAAGAAATAGGTGAAATTAATATTTTTATTGAGCCTGATTATACCCCCAAATTAGCATTTTGGCATGTAGTCAGCATTTTAAAAATAGTTAATGAGATATTTTACGTTCGTTTTTCATCTCAACTTGGACTAGTCACATTTCATGTGCTCAGTGGTCACACAATACAGATTGGACGGTGTAGTTCCAACCTCCCCTCTGGGAAGGAATGTAGTTGGCAATGCCAATCCCACCCCAGGAAGGCCACTTTCTACAAGTACAACTAACTGCCCTTCTAGCTGCCCCGCTGAGAAGTGCTCACAAGCTCAGAAGAAAGTGTGTGGTCTCTCTGACATACAACTGCTCGTCCAGAGCACACTTGCAGGCAATCGAAAACGAATTTGTGGGAACTAGTTAATATTTTGGTTAATGATAACAGTTTTTTTATGTCTGTAGAAAATAAAGGGTAGAAATTAAAAAGCCTTTTCAGGTTTGCTATGTGAACTCTTAACACTAACACGCTGGGGTAGATCACCTGCAAAGGACTGAACCAGGCCCAAGCAAGGTGAAGGCTGCTCAGGGACTGGACAGATTTGAGCCATTGCAGGTGCCATTTTGGGTCCAGGCCCTCCAGAGACCTCTCCCTCCTGAAGAGTGTATTTTTTCTTTTTTTTTTTTTTTTGGCTGGAGTTTAGGAGGTGGTGAGATGAGTAGAACCATCTGTACATCTGCCTCAATCTCTCCCCATTTTGTCTGATTAGGATGATTAAAGGTTTCTTGTCACTTGAATATCGCTTATTCTTAACTTACCTTTGCTTTTTAAGGAAGAGGTACCACTTGCTCTCCCAGTTAATTCTTAAATTTTCTTAGTCACTCAATTTGAGGCCTACCCTGTTTGCTTAAGGTTTGGGGACAGTCCAGATGAACTGATTTAGGCCTCTGACTTTTTGTAAGGCTATGCATGTTCTCTCTGGCTTTGGCAGTAAGTGGCTTAGGATTCATGTTCCCTTTTTGCTAATTCCATCAGTCTGCCATTCAGACTCCTTGCCTAGGTGCTGCTTTCTTCTTACCCATATTCTGTGATCAGGTCCCTGGGCTCGTGTTTTCTAGATCCTTATCTGGATCCTTGAAACTTGTGGCCTGAGTCTAGGATCTAAATTACCTGCCTGTTTCTCCTTCCCTTTCTTCACTCCCATCTCTTTTTTTTTTTTTTGCAGTACGCGGGCCTCTCACTGTTGTTGCCTCTCCCGTTGCGGAGCACAGGCTCCGGACGCGCAGGCTCAGTGGCCATGGCTCACGGGCCCAGCCGCTCCGCCGCATGTGGGATCTTCCCGGACCGGGGCACGAACCCGCGTCCCCTGCATCGGCAGGCAGACTCCCAACCACTGCGCCACTAGGGAAGCCCCACTCCCATCTCTTAATACAGCATCTAGATTTCCTTGCTTAGAGTACTAGCCAGAAACCCCACCCCAGCCAACCCTCCTGGGCCTGGCCTTGGATTTCAAAGTGACAGCAGAAGAGGAAGAAAGAAAGAAACACTCCTTGAATGCAACTTTCAAGGCAGTACACAACTTTCAAGAAGTAGAGAGTGAAGACATCTATATGCGGAGCTTTACTCTGCAAAATTAAAGAGCCTATCTGATAAAAAAGGGAAGAAACCTATCAGCCCAGCAGCTAGAAAGCGTTAACATAGGGAAGACATTTCCTTGTTTTATCTTTCAAGCCAGAATGGGGAGATTTATCTTTCAAGCCAGAATGGGGAATGGAATGTGGCAGACAAATCAACAAGACAGAAAAGTGAGGGTTAGAAGCACAGCAAAGTAAGCAAATGAGATATGGCTGCATGTTGTAAAGACAGGCAAAACAAATACTAAGTGGGTATTTTAGTAGCATCTGTAAGTTCTGGGATCAAAGGAAAAATCCATAAATACTTCAAGATGTTTGCTTTGTATTGTTTGGCTAATTGGCCAAACGTAATATCAACTTACAGGGGAAAGTGAAACACTTAAGTGTAGACGTATAGACAAATAGCCCAAGTTAGCACAAGCATACATGTCCATAAAAGAAGACCATGAGAACCTGGAACTTCATTCTTGGGATTGGCCTCATGGCATTTTTGAAAGCTGGGGTTCTGCTCTGTCAGGGGTGCCACAGGAAGTATCCTCCCAAACCACAAGCTTCCCTTAATGGTCTGTTCTTAAAAACATCCTAGGGAAACACTGACCTTGGGTTAGGACTTTGGTTTCTGTTATTGAAACCTCTCCATCTCTGATCCTGGAAAATGTTCTCACTTTTCTTGGTCTCTCCCCCTTCTTTGTCCTGTAGGTGGTATAAAGTTGTGGGTTTTTTTCAGTTATATGTATATATTCTTTTTCATATTCTTTTCCATTATGGTTTATCACAAGATATTGAATATAGGACTTCCCTGGTGGCGCAGTGGTTGGGAGTCCGCCTGCCGATGCAGGGGACACGGGTTCGTGCCCCAGTCCGGGAAGATTCCACATGCCGTGGAGCAGCTGGGCCCGTGAGCCATGGCCGCTGAGCCTGTGCGTCCGGAGCCTGTGCCCTGTGCTCCGCAATGGGAGAGGCCTCAGCGGTGAGAGGCCCACGTACCGCAAAAAAAAAAAAAAAAAAAAAAAAAAAAAAAAAAAAAAACTACAATGAGGTACCACCTCACACCGGTTTGATTTGAATATTTTTAGGTGGAAGAAGACAGAATAATTCTAAAAGCAAACCTTAGAAGCATACTCACTACGTCATATCAGAGAAATGGATAGTATGGTAGAAAGAACACTGGCTTGTTTGTCAGAAGCCGTAGGTTTTACACTGCTTTGACATTAACCGGTTTGTCTTTGGCAAATCCTTTGCCTCAAATCATATGCCTCAGTATTCTCACCTTCAAAGTAAGGAGACTAGACTAGATCTTTGAGGATCATTTCAAATGTAGCATTCTCTAAATATAAAGTGAAAAATTGGTTAAAAAAAGAAACTTTAATTTGATAAAATTCAACATCCATTCATGATAAAAGCCCTTACGAAAGTGGGTATTGCAGGAACATATCTGAACGCAATAAAAGCTGTTTATGTCAACCCCACAGCAAATATAATACTCGTCAGTGAAAAGCTGAAAGCCTTCCTGCTAAAATATGAAACAAGACAAGGATGCCCACTCTCACCATTTCTATTCAGTATAGTATTGGAAGTCCTAACCACAGGAATCAGACAAGAAAAAGAAAAGGTATTCAAATTGTAGAGAAGAGGTAAAATTGTCATTATATGCAGATTATTATTATTTAAAATAACATCTAAGGTGCTTCTTGATTTTCTTTGCTTTTTGATTGTAGGATTCCTAGAAATCACAATAAGTACATCATTAATACAGATTTCAATGCCAGACTATTATGAGCATTTTTATGTGAAGAAGAGAAATAAAATAGGCAGAGGATGAAATTTCTTGCCAAGATATTTTGGATCTGTGTTTTTACAAGTTACCTGAGAAATTGTTTATGCAGAAGGAATCACATATAAATATGCGGGCTTCCCTGGTGGCGCAGTGGTTGGGAGTCCGCCTGCCGATGCAGGGGACGTGGGTTCGTGCCCCGGTCCGGGAGGGTCCCGCATGCCGCAGAGCGGCTGGGCCCGTGAGCCATGGCCGCTGGGCCTGCGTGTCCGGAGCCTGTGCTCCGCAACGGGAGAGGCCGCAGTGGTGAGAGGCCCACGTACCGCAAAAACAAACAAACAAACAAAAAACAAAACAAAAATATATATATAAATATGCAATTGAGGCTTGCAGAATGTCTTAAATATGGCTCTCTATATAAATAGTGAGTAGAAACTGTCAGTCTTGTTTCTCCCTGCTTAGACCCTTGCACAAGTCTAAGCAAATTAATATAAAAGTGTTGCTCAGAATGTGCTCCAGTTACAGCCAATTAAAGGTCAGCATATATAGTTTACACAAAATAGATGAGCAGGAACAAAGGTATCTGTAGTGCCATGAGGAATGATTCTATTTCATTTGCAGATGAGTACTACAAAGGTCATTGAAAATGCGAGATGTAAATCGTTGTTTTTTTAATAAAGCATTTTTTCTAGGTTTGGTCTTTCAGCCAGTTTTATTCTCTTGTTTGCATGCATGCCATAGTCGTTAGTACAACTGAATTATAGAATGACCTACACTGTTAGACTGTTAGGCTGCTTGATTGAAATTATCTTTATAATGGAAATCAGAGAATACGTTTAACCTTGTTAGAGCACCACTGTACCGTTGATTAATATATAAAGCAAGTCATAAATTTCACAGTGAGCTATTTATTTCCAGACAATCTTGTGAAAGCAGTTTGGGCTGTATTATAGAAACTTTCTTCATACCTTTGTCAGGCTGACACTAATGGTCCTGATTATTTCTAGGACTTTCAAAGCATCAGTGTTAATTAAACTAATGCTTAAAACTACGGGTAGAAAAGAACATTTGACTATTATATCTTAAATGTTTGACAATGTGTGTGGCACTTCTTTTGTTAGCCGGTTAATTTCAGAAAACTGACTTCATTTGATAAGGTTTCTCTCCAGTAGCAAATGCTTGCCTGACTCAGTGGTACTAACCAATATTACCAAGGTCACGGCTTTATCTATACATCAGGTGAGTACTTTAGATATGTTCTGTACTGGATTGTATGATGTGAATAAAAGGATTTTTTAAAAAGCCAGCCCCTGGCCTCAGAAGAGTTCGTGGTCTAGTGAGGGATACAGTCAAAGAAACAGAGATCATCCTATGTACAATCTAAGGGCGCAGGTTAAGGGGGCATCTAACCTAGCCTGGGGACATCAGGGAAGGTGTCCTAGGGGACTTCCACCCAAATAAAGGCTCTTCTAGCCAGTGAAGAGGCGAGCACAGAGTTTGTGGGGAATAGATGACTGTTGGCAAGGGACCACAGAGGCATGGGGCTTAGGTAGAGACTAAGGAATAATGGAAGGAAGAGGGTCTTTCTTACTCACTTCCAGAACTCGTGCTATGGCCCAGACTTCTGTCCTGAGCAGTGCCAGGCCACCCAGATCCTGATGCCTTGTATCAACTCTGGAAGAAAGGAGTCTGATATACTGCCTTTCCCCAAGACCCACTGTAGCTGGCTCCAGCAGCAAGAAGGCAACATGGTGGCTGGAGAGGTCAAACCTCCCACACTGGACCAGCCACCTGCATATATGGGAGGTTTGGAAACAGGAGCTTGTACATCTGGGAGGGCCTGGATTGTTTCCAGAAAAGAAAAAGAAAAGGTTTGGTGGGGAAGGGAACTGGTCCTGTTTCTAAAGAAACCACTTTCTATAGAATTTTACCCTTGCTTTTAGACTCCTGTTAGGGGAATGTAGAACTAATTAAGCCACCCGAATATCATCAATAATTTTTTCTACTTGAGTTTTATGAGTAGTAATTTTTTAAAAGCCCTCATGAAGTCACTGAAAAGCTAATGCACAGCTTTTCAGCATATTGCCCTTCAAGACTCAAGTTTTATTTGATCATACATTGCATACAAATAGTTAACTACTAGCTTCCAGAGTAAAATGTACTTACTGTCTCAGATCGGATACATAGCTTTAAAAGTCAAGCCATAGCCAATCTTTGTTTTCAGAGAACATTGCTAAAGGAGATACCAAGCAAAATGGCCTGGGTGATGTGATGCTGAGGTCACTAGGCTGGATTGGTGCACTTTTAGTTAATGGGAATGGAATTGGGTAAGCTCATTGAGTCCAGGATGGTTTTAAATAAATTTTGCACTGGCAGAGATTCATAGGATGATTCCTGGTTCTCACGTGAGAAAAGTATATCCTAATAGGTAACTTTGCTTCCTGTCTAAATTCTCCTTCATCTTCTCCTCCTTCCCTTCATTCCTTTCCTTCCGCCTTACTCCTCCCTCCTCTTCCTTCTCATTCTTCTTCAAGAAAGATGTACTAGTGAGAACAGATTGCAATTTCCTTTCAAGGGAAGACCTGCTACATGGTGTTTTATCTCCAGAGGCCGATCTTTAACTGAAGAAGTGAAGGCAGAGGATGGGCATTGCCACACAGACCACTGGCATGGGAGTGTAGCAGTTGGCTTGTGGGGAGAACTAGAGCTAGCCTTGTGCCTTTCCATTGCCTTTAGGACAGTTTTCAGGACTCAAAGTGGAAACTCAATAAAACTTTCAGAAGCAAATAAATAGAACCTAGAAGGCTTGTTTCCCTGGGGATGGGGAGGTACCATATGTCAGTTTCATGTTTTCAATCAAAAGGCTATGGCTTCATCTAAATTGTAGTAATAAGTATTTGCTTTCCAGAGATTTTCATTGAAACGACAAATGTTGTAACTCTCAATATTTCTCATGCACTTTTCCCTGGCCAGAGGAAAATCCAATATAAAATAAAATGCCCTTAAGAATTTCCTATAAGACAATTTCCTGTACGACGTGCTGTCATTATCTAACATATTTATGAGGGAGTAGTTATAACATTTGTTTGCCCAAGAAACACTGGGACCCAGACTGTGGCTATAGTTGTGCTGTTTGTAACCTTTAGAGCTTGTTTAGTCCAATCGTATCCTTGTACCAATGAGGAATGGGAGAACCAGATCAGGGAAGAGAGCTGCATATAGAGGAGAACGGGAAGGTGGAAAGTCATGGTAAGAGAGAGTCAAGAGGAAGAATATAAACTATGTTAAGAAGTACCCTGTGTCACTTTAAAAAATTTTAGGTAAGATTAGGGAGTGGAGTGACTGGGTAGGCATGCAGAATGGATTGGGGGAAAGGGAATTAACTGTTTATTGAGTCCCTTTTATATACCAAGCTTCGTGCTAAGCACTTAATATAGATTCTTTCATTTAACCCTCACCACAACCACATAAAGTGGAACTTATTATTGTCCACATTCTACAGATGAGGCAGCTGAGTCTTAGAGGAGTGAAATCACATATGTTTTCTTTCCCTTTAAGACGAAGCAGAAGACCTGGGATCAGATGTCTATGTTTTGGGGGCTCAAGTGAAGCACCTTGCCTCCTGGCCCATGTTGCCAAGTCTGTAACCTGGGAGTAAATACAAAGACTGACATGTCAGTCATGAAGTCAATACACAGAGAGGGGCAAATCAGAGGTAAGAAAGTTAGATCTGGAGGGACTTCTTGATAGGAAGAGCACATGAGTGCCCAGCTTGTTCACTGGACAACATACAAGGCCACTCAGATAGGGACTGACTTTGGAGGATCCATTTCAAGTAAAATCCTCCTTACAGAGTAAACAGAAAGATTTGTGAGCATGGAGGTGGGTGGGGAGAAGGAATATTTGAACACATACGAGCAACAATAGGAAAACAGACAGGAGAGTGACCGTCTGCTGAGAGGGAACCCTGTGAGAAGAGGACGGGAGACTGATACATCAGAGAGATGAGTGACTAAGAAAGTGAATGAGTAGTAGGTGACTGCAAAAGACTACAGGGAAGGGCTCCCCTGGTGGCGCAGTAGTTGAGACTCCGCCTGCCAAGGCAGGGGACATGGGTTCGTGCCCCGGTCCGAGAAGATCCCACGTGCTGCGGAGCGGCTGGGCCCGTGAGCCATGGCCGCTGAGCCTGCGCGTCCGGAGCCTGTGCTCTGCAACGGGAGAGGCCGCAACAGTGAGAGGCCCGTGTACCGCAAAAAAAAAAAAAAAAAAAAAAAAAGACTACAGGGAATTCCTCATATCTTGGTTTGCTCTTTGGACATTTGTGTAAGGAATATTTTTATGGAGCGATCCATAAAACTGAATGCTAACTTCATGTAGTCTTTCTACTTCATGTGTTTTTATTATGATTATTTAATTATTTGCTTTTTAAGCGTTTATTTTGACTCATTAATCCAGATTCCTTGTCTCAGAGTTGGTATTAGAGGCAGTGTCCTGAGGGAGACCTGTTCCTTTTGCAGAGAAATTGGAACCTGAATGTCAGTGTGTTCTTTTGTTGCTGAGCCGCCAACATTTGGATCAAAACAATCCATTTCTGATTCATGTATGTTATTAGCTCTGGCAGGATAGCAAGACGTGAGGCAGATACTGTTTTGTATATTAGAGAAACGTAGATAAGGAAACAGAGAATGAAGAGATTGTCTTTATTAGAAAAGCAATCTTTTGTGATATATCTTAGCACCAAGCAATGAGTTTTTAATAAAACTGAGTAGATAGAGCACTCATATGTCCAGCCTCGCTCCCCCTCTTTGGCTCCAGATATATATGATTTCATGACACTAGCAAGAGGCCTGCTGATTTGTCAGTTAATCAAAAGTTGCTGAAGGAAAGTCAGACAAAAGACGCTAATCATCATCTTGTCTTTTCCCAGTAACTGTAATGGACTTCCAGTGTCTGAGCTGCCCGTTCTCCACGGCAGTGTTACTAACACTAGTACCTGTGCCCATGTTGTAAAGGGTGAGAATCTCATTTTGTTTCTCTTTCTCTTGGTAAAAGAGTGGGGGCTGACTCCTTAGAAGATCTGGAAGAATTATTATCACCAGATATGTGTAACCAAGTGTTGCTTTTCCTCCCTTTCTTCTTTGGTCATATTCTCATTTCTCTATCACACTTGCCCTCCTCTGGACCTAGGAGCCCTGCTCTCACTCCCTGTAAATCGACTCCAAATGAAGTAATTTGATTTTTCTTCAAGTGGAACAGCATGTTTCAGGTGTCCCCAATCCAAATGGGGTCGTGCAGCTGCCATGCAAGCTGTGGAAGCAGCATAATTGCGTCTACTGGTATTTTGTAAAACAAGTCACTAAGTTTGTGCAAACGATCCCCACATGGGCAGAATCCGATGTTACAACAGGGATTTTTGCCAAAAGCACCTTTCCTCCTTGGAACAAGCCTGTTTTGCAGTTCTCCTGTAGAGGCGAAATGATTTGTCTAAGGTGAGTCAGTAGCAGAGCTGAGATTATTTCTATTTACAATATTCTGGGGTTTTTTTTAAACATCTTATTGGAGTATAATTGCTTTACAATGGTGTGTTAGTTTCTGCTTTATAACAAAGTGAATCAGTTATACATACACATATGTTCCCATATCTCTTCCCTCTTGCGTCTCCCTCCCTCCCCGCCTCCCTATCCCACCCCTCTAGGTGGTCACAAAGCACCGAGCTGATCTCCCTGTGCTATGCGGCTGCTTCCCACTAGCTATCTGTTTTACGTTTGGTAGTGTATATATGTCCATGCCACTCTCTCACTTTGTCCCAGCTTACCCTTCCCCTCCCCATGTCCTCAAGTCCATTCTCTACGTCTGCATCTTTATTCCTGTCCTTCCCCTAGGTTCTTCAGAACCTTTTTTTGGTGGGGGGGTATCATAAAAAGGGACTTTGAAATTAGTGGGCGATTCTCTGTGGCCTGACCTACCAATCTGCTCTAAGCCCTAGCTGCCCAAGGTAGTGTGCTCTCCTGACAGACAGTGCTGCAGACTGTCTGATCTGATGGTGTGTATCAGGAGCCCAATATATGGCCCCCAAATTTCTATTTCTTTATTTTTCATTAAGATTTGTCACATCACTATGCTAAATTATGAAACCTGTTAAAAGATCATGGTACAAGGAGCAAACTTCTTGTCCAAGCCTTACTTGGACTGCTGTGAAACCATCAGGGGAAAAATGGCAGAATGATGGGAAAAGAAGGAGACATCCTCTACTTTCAAAGGGAAATTACTTCTTATTCCTTGTACCAGTCCTGCTCTTAGAGCCATGGAATTTTAAGACGCCAGAGTTGTGAGTGATTATTAAATCCAATCCCTTCATCTTATAGGTGAGAAAACTGAGGCCCAGAGAAGACCTTACCAGGGACACAGAAATCCCAGTAGCAGGGCTAGGACCATAGCCTTGGATATTCACACTCCTAATTCAGTGACTCAGAAAGAATGAGATGGCTTTTAAAGTTCAGATATGGGGCGCCTAAGACACATTTCAAGTAAAGTCCTCATTACTCTTCAGCATAAATAAAAACAGGTCCCATTTTTTTAACCCCTGTGTCCAACTGGAGATTCATGCAATGTGGGTGTTACTTGAGACCATTCATTGCTAAGGAAGAAATATAGAAAACACTTGGCCAGGGTTATTTCTGTTGCTACTCATTGTTTTTTCTATCTTCTTGAAGACCACAGTTTCTTTTTTTTTAATTTATTTTTAAAATTATTATTTATTTATTTATTATTTTTGGCTGCGTTGGGTCTTCATTGCTGTGTACCGGCTTTCTCTAGTTGCAGCAAGCGGGGGCTACTCTTCTCAAGCTTCTCATCATGGTGGCTTTTCTTGCTGCGGAGCACGGGCTCTAGGCGCATGGGCTTCAGTAGTTGTGGCACACGGGCTCAGTAGCTGTGGCTCGCAGGCTCTAGAGCGCAGGCTCAGTAGTTGTGGTGCATGGGCTTAGTTGCTCCGCAGCATGTGGGATCTTCCCAGACCAGGGCTCGAACCCGTGTCCCCTGCATTGGCAGGCAGATTCTTAACCACTGAGCCACCAGGGAAGCCCAAGACCACAGCTTCTTAAGTATTAACCTTCAACTAGGTGAATCTTTCTTTGACCTTCAGTTACTCCCAAAAAGTTTCCTCGAGACTGTAAACAAACATATTAGGATTTGGAGTTTTAGGTCCTGGTTTCAAGGCCCTATTTTGTCCCTTATTAGCTGTGTGGCCTTCAGCAATCACTTAACCTCTTGAAACCTCTCTTGGTAAAAATAGGCATAATATCTTGCTTCACAGACCTGGTTATAATGCTCCTATGTCATAACGCAATATGGACAAGGGCTTTGTAAAGAGCAAAGGGCTATAACTAACCAGAACGTTGATTATGAGAACACCTACCATACAGATTTCTTGAAACTAGTCTGAAATATCCTCAGTTCTTGAATGATCTATTAAGCAATAGAACAGTTATCTCTCGATTATTCACACTAATGGTGGGGTAGAGGAGCACAGATAACACAAAACAGCAATGCAGCTAGATACTATTTCTATTTGAGTTCATCATATTTGGGAAAGCTTCTGAAATCTCTTTGCAGAGAGCGAAATTCAGCTGAGATGTAATTCCCTGGGCCTATCCGGCACTTCCAAAAGCAGGCCATGTGCAAGTCCCTGACCTTCCCTGGGCCTTAGTTACCTACCCGTAAAAGGGAGAATTGCCCTAACTGACTACACGGTGCCTGCCAGCTCTGACATCCATGTGTCTGTGAGTCTAAACATGGAAGGCAGCAGGAGAAGCCAGTTTTAGATGATGCCCAAAAGTTCTGTGAGGTGGCTGCAAGTTGTGCAAATACTAGGAAAAAATAAGAATCACAAGCTGCCCGAATGGTATTACCTCACTAACTGAATAGGCAAAGACAGAAGACAATCCGGGGTATAAGAAAGCATGACTGACATTTAAGGAGCTGACCAAAAGAAGAGATTGGAGGAAAAAGTGAAAATAACATATGTAGAAAGAAAGGGTTAGAATGATAGCAATGTTCAACGCTGCTGTCACAGAGGAAATGTGCAAGACGAGTCTGTGCTATTTCTGTTCAGGGATCACAACTGTTCTCAATTTACCTGATTTTGTTCTCTCCTTTCAATCATGTCCTTTTCAAAATTCATCTCAGCAGTGTTTCTGAGGCATTCTGATTATAACTTCTGCTAAAACCAAGCAGCAGAGGTCTGTCTATAGTGCAGGGCAATCAGCAGAGACTCAAAGTATCGATCAGACTATGTCTTTATTTAGATGGACTGTAGCTAGTGGGTTTGACTGAAGTTACCGCAGGAACAATCTTAGAACAGTGTTGCTGCCTATCAGGTTCACAGCTTACCATACAATTTTAGGAATGGTTCCTGGCTACATACAGTGGTTTTTTAATGTTTGCATGAGAAATGGAGTATGAAAATAATGTATGTTGCATTCTAATATTTTTTCCTTTTAACCCATCTAATACCCCTTCAGCCTGTCAGAATTTAACAACAGTGATAATGATAGTGAGTAAAAGAAGATCCAAAATTAGGCTCTCCTGACATACTGTACTGTGTGGTGGTCGCCTGTACCCTGGGTCTTTTTGAAAATTGGGACAGCAGGGACCTTGTTGTAGGTGATTTGGGATTCTGTGATAGGGTGGTATGTAATGTTACATGATAGTCAGCCCCAGTTTTATATACCATGCATTCCCAGAAACATCTTAAATCAGACTCAGGTTTTAATTGTGCATAGTGAATAGGAACAGAAACATGAAAAGAAACAAGCTATGAGAAATGAAGTACAAGTGCATAATTAGTATCAGATAAGTGACAAACTATAAAGGGGTTAATCAGATTGTATCCATGTATATAATGTCATTAGTAGTATTTCGTTGTTGAGTTAGAAGAGTTCTTTAGCTATTCAGAATACTAGACCCTTATCAGGTATATGATTTGAAAATAATATCTCCCATTCTGTAGGTTGTCTTTTCACTTTCTTAATAGTGGTCTTTGAAGCATGAAAGTACTTAATTTATATGAAGTCCAATTTATGTTTTCTTCTGTCATTTATGTTTTTAGTGTCATATCTAAGAAACCATTGCCAAATAAATCCAATGTCACAAAACTTTATGCCTATGTTTTCTTCTAAAAGTTTTATATTTTTAGCACTTAAATTTTGGTCTTTATCCATTTTGCACTGATTTTTGTATGTGGTATGAGGTAGGGGTCCAAATTTAGGGATATGTTACCGGATGCAGCTTGTTAGAATTTTGTCGAGGACTTCTTAGTCTATCTTCGTAAGTGGTATCTGTCTGTAGTTTTCTTTTCTTGTGATGTCTTTCTCTAATTTTAATATCAGGCTAATGCTGGCCTCCTAGAATGCTCACTACTCTTTCTGAGGTTCAGCCATTTTCTTGAATATATGCTCCTTGGATCACTGCAGTCCTTGTGGTAATTTCCAGAGCTATGAAAAAGTTGATTCTGACTTTTTTTGCCAGTTTTTTCACAGCTTTTGGGAAGGAGAGAATTCTCCCAGATCCGTCCA